>NW_006921595.1:10063756-10082477 GCF_000298275.1 Orycteropus afer afer | reverse complement strand
ATTGAGCATCACACCTGATTCACCTGATTTGAGAGGGAAAAAGTTTCCATGAAGCTCAGAGCAAACGAACGAAGGTAACTTGGGGAAGCAGGGAGCTTCCTAGTAACTTACACACAGAAGGCTGGACAGAACTGTTGTCAAACCGAACATAGTTTAAGACTGTGATAGTGTCTCAGAGCCAAGGGAGTTTCTCCCAGGACAGCATAAGGGCTGACATGTCCTTACTGCCACTCAATTCCAAGTGGCTCGTTGGAGAGCCCTTGGCAAGACTGACAAATCTCCCCATGAACTGTGGAATGGAGTCCCTGTCATAGAGTAAATACAATTATGTTGTAAGGAGTGGCCCGTTAGCTAACCTGTCATGTCATCGACTTCCTTCTGGTAAGCTGCCCAACCCTGCTGATACAAGGCTGTTCCTAATGGAGAAAATGTCAGCCTTGACATTTCCTTTGCCTTATGTCAGATGCCAGTGTTTCTGGGGGAATGCCTGTCCAATTAGTGCCAGTGCTATTTGGTGTTTATAGTGCACATTTTATTTTCCAAGCGTTTTTGCAGTCCTTTATTGTGTTCATGGAGTCTCTGAGTTGCACGGTTAATGCACTTGACTGCTAATCAAAAGGTTGGAGGTTTGAGTCCACCCAGAGGCACCTTGGAAGAAAAGCCTGGCAATCTCCTTCCAAAAGTCAGCCATTGAGAACTTTATGGAGCACAGTTCTACTCTGACACACATGGGGGCACCAGGACTTAGAACTGACTCCCCAGCAACTGGTTTCCTGGGTTTATTCTATGTCCCCTCTCTTATCTCCCTGCCCCTCCCCAGAACCTCTCTCTTAACCTCAGCAATATTATTTCTCTTTGCAATACCATTCACATATATCCAGCACTTATTTGATTACAGCATACAATTGACTCTAAGATTTAAAAGAACTTGCACAGAGTCCAGGAGAGCAGCACAAATAATCAGGAGGTTATAAAATAAGACCAGGGAGAAAAGGTTAAAGAAATTAATACTATCCAGCTCTGAAAAGAGAGTAACGATGGGTGACTCAATCGTGTTCAGTAGAGTTTGGAAGTGCTGTTTTCTGAAAGGTTATTATAAATAAAAAAATTAAAAGCAGGAGCTCCTAAAGCATTCATTTGACCTAAAGTCTCTTGACTTTTTTTTTTTCTTTTTTAACAGGAAATGATTTTGAGTATTTTTATCTTGTTCATTCATTTTTGTTGGGATGAGGAGAGTAGCAAGTGAAGAGAATTAGGTAGAAGGAAGGCCGTCCCTGTCTGTCTTCTAGAACTCTTGGGAAAGGACTTAACAAAAAACTCACAGCCATCAAGTTGATTCCAACTCATAGCAACCCTATAGGACAGAGTAGAACTGTCCCATATAATTTCCAAGGTTATAAATCTTTGTTGAAACAGACTCCCTCATCTTTCTGCTGTGGAACAGCTGGCGGATTTGAATCACCAACCTTTCAGTTAGCAGCCCAATGCTTTAACCACAGCTCCTCCAGAGCTCCTCTTGTAAAAGCAGAGGAAAAGTACACTAACGTGGAGCTTGGATTGAGCATATGGGATTTCAGGGCCCTCAAAATAAAATCACCTAATTTCTTTTATTGCGTCCTTAAAAATGCAGCAACTTGTTTAAAAATAGAGCTCTAGGCTTTGCTCTTCACTCATTTTCCTCATGAGATTGGAGAATGATTGGGTCAGGAATGGACAGCCCTTCTAGACTTTTCTTCAGCAATAGACATGCAGCAAACTCATGGAGTTTGGATTCTTATCCCCAGCACCATACCTGGTCCAGAGAAATTTCTTGGTAAAACTTGGTTGACTTGAATTGAATACCCAGACTTTCTAATTTTTGAATGAGATTTAGGAAAGTACTAAACTTTTGAAGCAATACTCATCCAGGAATAGATACCAAATTCAAGATATTGACTCGCTGGAGTTGGCTGAAGGATGTAGAGGCAGGGAAAGCTACTGAAAATTTCTAATACAGTCTTAGATTGGAATGATATGTTTTGAACTTTATAAAAGAAGATGATCATCACTTGCCCATGGCCAGAAGATGAGATGCATTGGTTGGTAATTTTCCAAGGAAAAAAAATGATACCATACAAGTTACTTTTACATAGTGACAAAGCAGAGAATTGAAACAGTTATTTGGCCAGGGTTAAATAGATAACTCACCGTTCATCTGTCAGTTTGTTGTCCTGTAGTGCCTTTCATGTTGCCAGGGTGACAGAAGCTACGTCACCAGTATTTTAAATACCAGCAGGGTCATTGATGTGGACAGGTTTCAGAGGAGCTTCCAGTCTAAGACAGACTAGAAAGAAAAGCCTAGAAATCTACTTTGGAAAATTTGTCATTGAAAACCTTGTGGATCACAGAATATTATTCTTTGACTCGCTTACTTTGGATACATCATCAGGAATCATGTTTGGCTAAGTGGTGGGCCAACGAAGGTGAGGAAAACCCTCAATGAGATGGATAAACACAGTGGACTCAAACATACCAATGATCATGCAGATGGCACAAGACCAGGCAATGTTGAGTTCTGTTATATGCAGGGTCACCATAAGTAGGAGCCAAGTGGATGGAAACTAACAATAGTCTACACAACTGAATCAATTATCTACCTTTAGCAAACATAGAGCTAGCCAAGGGCCTATGCTGTAGGAAGGGGTCTCCTCTCTCTCCAAGGATAGTTAAATATTTCATGTTCTCCAAGTTCCAGAGGTTTGTAGCACTCTCAGACAGTAATCCTTTCCTTCCTTTTCCCTATCTTCATCTCACACTTAATCACACTTTCTAGGCTGGGTATTTCTTTGCTAATCAACATAGAAATGGATAGATTTTATTTTCCAAATGTTCTTTTTGCAAATTCCTCTTTGCTCTCCTCAATTGCAAGTAGCCATCAATGTGATCATTGATGCAACCTATCAGCTTGGTGTTCTAGCTCCAGAAGTCTCTTTGGGGTTGGGTTTGCATCTGTTAGAGATGAAATAAATGTCATCATCACTTTTCCTCATGAAAAATTACTTCGGGGCAAACAAATCTTTCTCTTGTCTCCTGATGAATTTCAAACTAAGTCAGCTTTTTTTCTATCAACAGCAAAACAAGCATTTTTGTCAAAACCTGGACTCAGACAAAGGGTGGTGGCAATAAGGAGAAAGATGTCTTTTGTCTTTATGTATTTACATAAAGTTAGCTTTCATTTTCCTTCAGGATTATGCAGAGACAAAATGTTGAAGGCAAAGTTTATTTGTGTTCTCCCAACCACAGCCCCTACTTTTTCCTGCTATCATCCCAAGACACTCTCTTTGTGCATATGCAGGTTGCCAGATGTTTATCACCTCTTATTTTCATGGCACTACAACCTGAGTTCGGGAGCTCTGGTAGCATAGTGCCTAAGGCACTTGACTGCTAACCAGAAGGCTGGCGGTTCAAACCCACCAGCCACTCCTCGGAAGGAAGATGGGGCAATCTACTTCCGTAGTGATACCGCCTCGGAAACCCAAGGAGGGGTTGCTATGACTTGGGTCCAACTCGACGGCACATAACAACAACAACAACACAACCTGAGTTCATGGCCATGGTGTCTTAGGCTTTGCCAGATGGAGGACTGCAAGCTCGCTACATCCTCTTCTTTGTTATTGGATCCATTAGACAAACTCTCCCATGCCACATGAAGCCAGTGCTCAGTTAAAACACCCATCTTCTCAAGAAATCCCTTAAGGATGTGGGCTACTGGAGGTAACACTGGACCAGTGACAACCTCAGAGAAATATAACAATGTCCCTTGGCCATTAGCTAAGTTTACTTCTGGACAGCCATGCCTATATTGTGAGGTCAGCTGGACAAGCCAGTATGGGCAATCTTTTCCCCACACACTGACCACTCACTTTGCCAGCTGTAGTCTGTTATCTGGCTCCTGGAACTCCAACTAGCTAAGACTTTCAGCATTCAAGAGCCAGGGTTCTTTCTGGACAAACCCAGACAATAATGTGTCTTTCTCCATTTTTCTTCCTGCTTCGATGTCTTCTCACCTTTGAAGGGAATTACCAGGTAGAAGCAATCAGTTACTTCTGCATTTGCATGCCCAGAGCCCCACATCTGTGCAAAGACTGATGTTTACTGCCTGAGCTTTCTATTCTGTGTTGGTAAACCTGCCATAATTTAAAGTGCAACTCACACTTGATGCTGAGGGCAGCAAAACACCGCTACTTATCTCACTAGTTAGATATCTTCCCTCTTCCTTACCCAAAGATCCCATTTTATTGGAGAGCAACAACAGGCAAGCTAACAAAGGAGTGGCCAATGATGTAATTCTGATCAACTAGATGAGAGCAAAATTCTACTAGTCAAGGACAACGTGAAAATGACTATTTTCTTTTTAAAAAGGAATAGTCTCAGTTGGAGCTGTTTTTTCTCCCCTCCTTCATCTTCCTGGCAAGCCTACAAGTCTGATGCCTTGAGCAGAGTTGTCCACTAGAACTTTCTGCAATGATGGAAATGTTCTGTATCTTCACTGTCCAATAGAGTAGCTACCAGCCCTGTGTGGCTTCTGAGCACTTGAAATATGGCTAATGTGACTGAGGGGCTGAAATTTTAATTTAATTTAATTTTAATAGACAAATGTGGCTGTTGTTGTTGTTGTTAAGTGCCGTCAAGTCGTTTCCAACTCATAGAGACCCCATGCACAGCAGAACGAAACACTGCCCGATCCCGCGCCAGCCCCACAATCCCTGCCATATCTGAACCCATCATCGCAGCCACCGTATCAATCCATCTGGTTGAAGGCCTCTCCCTCTTTCGTCGACCCTCCACCCTACCAAGCATGACATCCTTCTCCAGGGAATGGTCCCTTCTTACAACATGACCAAAATAGGTGAGATGAAGTCTGGCCATTCTTGCCTCCAAGGAGCATTCTGGCTGCACTTCCTCCAGGACAGATCTGTTAGTTCTTTTAGCAGTCCATGGTACTTTCAGCATTCTCCGCCAGCACCACAACTCAAAAGCATCAACTCTTCTTCGGTCTTCCCTATTCATTGTCCAGCTCTCACATGCATACTAGGCGATTGGAAATATCATGGCTTGTGTCAGGCGCACCTTAGTCCTCAAGGAGATATCCTTGCTCCTCAGCACTTGAAACAGTTCCTTTGCAGTTGACTTTCCCAATGCTACACATCATCTAACGTCCTGACTGCTGCTTCCATTGGCACATGTGGCTAGTCAGTATATATAGGATGGTGCAGGGAGGTGCAGCAACCACCCGTCAAGTGAGAGATAAAACAATACTCTTAAGGGTGGAAGCCTGGTGAAGTAACGCCTAAGGCATTTGACTGCTAACCAGAGGGTTGGCAGTTCAAACCCACCAGCTACTCCATGGAAGGAAGACCAGGCAATCTATTCCCATAAAGATTTATTGCTTCAGAAACCCAATGGGGGTTGCTATGAGTTGGAATCCATTTGATGGTAGTGAGTTTTTTTTTTTTTTTTTTTTTAAGTAGTGTAGCAGCTCTACAGCCCTGGACTTCTGGCTACGTGAGAAAAATAGACCCTAATTCAGTTAAGTCATTGTTGTTGGTTTTTAAACACAGTTGCATGTAATCATTTCAGGTACTCTGACCAAAGTGTTCAGGTACTAAAGTATAACCTCTGACAGAGCCAATGCTTGAAGAAAGACAAATAATACAATGACGATACTATGTTAGACTTTTCCTTGGCGAGCATTTGGTGTTTCCATGAAGTATAACTTTCTCCCTAGTATTTGCCTTTCGGATTTGCATTTCCAAATGTGTGTCTTGTCACATATGTATGTCCCTTGAGCTCTAAACATGATGGCTAAGAATTTGGACACTGAAATCAGACTCCTTGGGTTTGCATCCTGGTTCGGCCATTTACTGCATAGCCTTGGGCCAACCCACATCACTTTTATGCACTTTGGTTTTCTGTAAAATAGATGATAACCATCTGCTCACTTCTTCAGGTTATCAAAAGGATGAAAGTGAAGCTCCTGTATGGTGCAAACAGTTAACACGATCACCTGCGAACCAGAAGTTTAGAAGTTCAAGTCCATGCGGAGATGCCATGGAAGGAGGGTGTGGTGATCTACTTCCGAAAAGTCAGCCATCGACAACCCTGTGGACACAGTCTGCTCAGACACATGAGGTTCCATGAGTCAGAGTCAACTCGAGGGCACTGGTTCTGGCAGTGTATACTGCTCCAAACAGTACCCACCACAACATAAGCACCTGGAGAATGTGAGCTGCTGTTATTACTGTTATTATTTTTTTAGCTCCTGGGTAGAGCTACTTCTTATTAAAGCATGACATCTAAAATTGTATATCTTTGAACATCAGAAAAACCAGAATCAGAACCCTGGTCTCTTGCCTCCCAGATCAAATGCTCTTTCCCCTGTCACAGCATTTCCATGCAACAGACTTTGGAAAATACTGCACCATACAATCTACACTCTTAATGCCATGCCTGCTCACTGTCTGAAGATTTCATTTTTCCATGCTGCTCTTTCCATTTTGGTTCCTGTATTCTTTTTTCTGTTCCCAGTGGAAAATGTACAGTGGCTTTGAAGGCAAACAGACCTGCGTTTGAATCCCACCTCCACCAATAATAACTTTGTGACTTTGTGCAAAGTAGTTATTTTCTCCTTTGCCTTTTCTCTAATGTGAGAATAACAATGCCTGCTCCACAGGGTACCTATGAGGGTTAAGTTGAGTGCTATATATATAATGCAGCTAGCAGGGTGGGTGAGTCCCTGGGTGGTGCAAACGTTAAGTACTCAACAACTAGCCAAAACTTTGGCAGTTCAAATCCACCCAGAGCACCTTGGAAGACAGGCGTGGCAATCTTCTGAAAGGTCACAGCCTTGAAAAGCCCGTGGAGCAGTTCTACTCTGCACAGATGGGAGTTGCTGTGAGTTGGAATTGACTGGATGGCAATTAACAACAATAGCAGCAGAATGGGCACTTATGAATGTTAGCTCCCTTCTCTTTCTCTTTATAAATCCCTCTCCAAGATTGCTTCTCAAAGAAGGAAAATACCTTACTAAAAGTTATTTCTGGCTGGAGCAAGGACTTGGGGGGGCGTTGGTTCTAGTTACCATAACTTGAAGATTTAGGGATTATAGTTATCATCAGAGAATCAATCTTATGTACAGAAAAGGCTTGAGTGATATCTGATTGAAACCTTCTGTATTGATGAGAAAACCTTGACCCAAAGAGGTCAGGGACTCTGAACCTTGGAATTATAAGAGATTTGAGTGGTTGTTTTTGGCTGCTATCAAGTGAGCCCCCAACACATGGTGACCCCACCATGTGTATAATATGTGTACAATAGGATCAGGCTATTGTGATCCGTAGAGTTTTCACTGACTGATTTTCAGAAATAGATTGCTAAGTCTAGTCTGTCTTAGTTTGATAGCTCCACTGGAGCCTGTTCAGCATCATAGTAACATGCAAGCCTCCACTGACAGGCAGGTGGTGACTGCTCCTGAGGTGCATTGGCCGGGAGTCAAACCCAGATCTCCTACATGGAAGGTGAGAATCCCACCACTGAACCATCACTGTTCTCTCTAATTCAACTTGCCTTAAGTTACATAGCTAGTCTAAGCAGAGGTGAGATGGAAACACAACATGTTGGACTCTCCAATCAGTGTTTTTGTCCACTGTATCAACATCTCTGTAGAACATTGTTTTTGTTTCTCTAGTGCTGCTCTAACAGAAAATAACACAAATGAGTGGCTTTAACAAATAAGAATTTAGTTTCTTACAGTTTAGGAGGCTAGAAGTCTGAGTCCAAAGTGCCAAGCTCTAGGGGCTGGGTGAAAGCCCCTAGACTGTGGGCTTCAGCTCTGCCTCTTATTCCCAGCCCACTAAAGCTAGAAGCGTCTCTTAACTCAGGTAGCTGCTGGCTGCTGATGCTGATGCACCCAAGGTTGACAAATAAATTGTACAATCCCAAGATTACCAAACAACATGGCAGGTCACTAGTTCAAGTCCAGAGACAGTCCCAAGATTAGCAGGAAACATGGCAGGCTGCTCAGTGAAGACTCGGCTACCTGCAGTGTCCAAGCATGCCAAAAAAACTCAGAAACCTTTCTAAAAGTTGTCTTCTTATATGCTGAAAGCAGACCATAGCCCTAAGGAGTTTCTCAGCTGCTCCAGTAGATTCCACCATGGAATTGATTACCAGTCTCATCATGGGGAATAACTACATCCAATTGCCACTCACTCAAACAGCCAAGGTGACACATAACCATAACTATCACAAACATATTCAGGAAAGTACTGCATTCCCACTTCAGAAAAGTTTGTCTTTCCAAAGAATAGTTGCCCCTACTAGCATAGATAGGAGCTCTGGTAGCATAGTGCCTAGGGCACTTGACTGCTAACCAGAAGGCTGGTGGTTCAAATCCATCAGCCACTCCTCGGAAGGAAGGTTGGGCAATCTACTTCCTTAGTGATACTGCCTCGGCAACCCAAGGAGGGTCGCTGTGAGTCGGGTCCAACTCAATGGCACATGACAACAACACCACCACTACCATGGATATGGAGACTTGACTAAGTAAGTGAGCCAAGGATTTTTCAGCAATGGAGATAATCTCTTGAGAACTTTCAAGAACCACAGGGAAGCAAGTGAAGAAAGGCAAGTGTGTCTGGTGAAAAGAGCACTATCTAGGGTGACTTGGGATCAAGTTGCAGCACTGCCACTCACTAGGGTGTGGCCTTGGTAGAGTCGCTTAAAATCCTCCCAATCTTCATCTCAGCAATGGAGGCTCTAATGGCCTCTTTGAAGCATGAGCATGATCAGATGAGGATTAGATGAGAATTATGTATATAGAAGCATTTTCCAAAGGGTAAGTTGCTTCACTAGAGAGTCATTAAATTTCCTAATGGGAATGAATCAAAATTCTCACTATAATGGATCCAGAGCTTCTCAAAATGCTGTGCTTGTACATGTTGGAGTCCCTGAATGGTATAAATGGTCAAGTGTTTGGCTACTAATCAAAAAGTTACATATTCGAGTCCACCCAGAGGCACCTTGGAAGAAAGGCCTACTGATCTTCTTCCAAAAAATCAGTCACTGAAAACCCTGTGGAGTACAGTTCTAGTCTGATACATGTGAGGTCTCCATGAGTAGAAGTTGAGTCAAAGGCAACTTTTTTTTTTTTTTTTGATACATGTGACAACCCTTAAAATTTCTCTCATTCTTTCTGTGCATAGATTTGAAGCCTGTTAACTGAACTGTAGAAAATTGGCTTTGCCAGTGTAGACATGTCTCTATTTCTACAAAAACACAATCGAAGGCTCATACAAAATTTGCACATATTCTTTGTATTTTGAGTCTTAATTTACAAAGATCACTCAGTTTCTGAAGGGAACTCTTAGTGAAGAATGACAATCTGTGAACTTGCTGGCAACGGGCTCTCACATCAGAAGAATTAGTGCTGAAAATGACTTTGAGAGTGATCTGGAAATGCTTTCTTGAAAATATCATCTCATCTTACTTCAGCCCCTGGACTTCTGGCTGCCATGTTTTATCTGATCTCTCTGATACATTTAGTCACAAGCATGACATAATGACATCACCAAGTGAACTCTTTCTAATTAACTAGCTGAGAGTAAAAATAATTGAACTCAATTTTTCCGTATTTTGAAGGGTGTGTACTTTTATCTCTGCACGATTTTATTGGGGCAAATGAATTCTAAATATAAAGAGACCATTCCATGTTCTGGGTTACATCTGTGTGATAGTTGGAGCTGTGTGTCAACTTGGCTGGACCCCAGTTCTGTGTGGTTGTTCCCATGATGGGATCAGATGACTGAGTTCTGAGTGGCCAGTCTGCCCAAGGGGAGTTTCCCTAGGGGTGTGGCCTGCTTGCAATGATATCCAAGGACAATCTGGAAGAACGGCATTCCTTAAGGAATTGGAACCCTGTTGTGCGAACTACAGACTTCCTTGAGTGAGCGGCCCATCGCTCGGCCTGGAGATCTCGGATTCATCTTTTGTTGGAATCAACAACCATTATACTGCATGCCAGCTTGAATCTCTCGGCTCCCCTGTGCTTGCGGAAGCCAAGGCGGCCGCAAGCCCCATCTCCTCCAGAGATGGACTTTTTGGCTTGGACTTGTCGGCTTCTATACGCTTGTGAGCCATTTACCTAAGATAAATCTCTCTCTTTCTCTAAATATATATATATATACTTTGCTGGTTTTTTGTGTTTCTCTAGAGAACCCAATCTAACACAATCTGCATCTCCCATTTTGTCATGCAATTATAGTTACACTTCAGAATAGAACAAATGAAAGTTCATATTCATAAGTGTACAATATAAATTACCAGTTACAGTCGAGTAGACTCTGACTCATGGCGACTCCATGTGTGTCATAATGGAACTGTGCTCCATAGGGTTTTCAACAGCTGATCTTTCCGAAGTCAATAAATAGTCCTTTCTTCTGAGGCACCTCTGGGTAGACTCGAACCTTCCCATTAGCAACTAAGTGCATTAACTACTCGTCCCACTTAGGGATGCCACACAGCATAGATAACCTACCAACACCAAAGCCACTGCTCCTAAGGTGATTCTGACTTACAGTGATCCTACAGGATAGAGTGGAATAGCCCCACAGGGTTTCCAAAGCTGTAATCTCTATGGAAGCAGACATCTTTCTTCTGCAGAGTGGCTGGTGGGTTCTAGTCCCTGAACTTTTGGTTAGAAATCAGACACTTTCATCACTGTGCCACCAGGGCTCCCCACAATATGTTGTTGTTATTGTTGTTTGCTGTCGAGTCGGATCTGACTCATAGAGACCCCTCCTTGGGTTTCCGAGGTGGTGTCACTACGGAAGTAGATTGCCCAACCCCCACAACATAGGTAGATCCAAACCAAAACCAAACTCACTGCCATCTAGTCGATTCCGAATCATAGTGACTCCCATTGGGTTTCCAATGCTATAAATCTTTATGGAAGCAGACTATCCCATCTTTCTTCCTCAGAATGCCTGGCGTGTTAGACATACGTATTATTAGTTCATATGCTAAAATGATGCAAGCAATGATTACAATTCATTCTTGGAGGGAAACAAAATACATAATTATAATTTAATCATCTGCTACAGTGTGATTAACATTGATTGGTTTTAGGTGAGCAATTGGGCCACTCTACTTTTAGAATTAGAAGTTGAGATTTTTTTTTCTTACTCAATGATATTTGGTAGCTCTGGTAGCATAGTGGCTAAGGCACTTGACTGCTAACCAGAAGGCTGGCGGTTCAAACCCACCAGCCACTCCTTGGAAGGAAGATGGGGCAATCTACTTCCATAGTGATACTGCCTCAGAAACCCAAGGAGGGTTTGCTATGAGTTGGGTCCAACTCTATGGCACCTAACAACAACAACAACAGTGATACTTAAAACTGAAGAAACAGAGCAGCAGAGAAACAAATGATTCATCTAGTGCCATATGAGAATAGAGGTAGGAATATATAGTAGTCCTGGGATGAAATTTCTAGGTGGTTTTGATTTTTTCTGAGCCAAGATAGGATACTTGAGTAATTTTTTCAAGCTCCTCACCTAGTGTCCTAGAAAATAATTTATCTGCTCTTGTTTTTTCAATGGTGTCTCAACAAATTGCTTTTCATTTATTTGCTTATTTTTATACTTCTTGGTGTCTTCCATTTCCTCTTTACACATTGATTCTTCCATCAGCCTTTATTGAGTGATAAACTTGCTAAAAACCCATCGCTGATGAGTCAACTTTGAGTCATAGCTACCTTGTAGTGACTCTACAATCTTCCTAAAGACACAGACATTTTTGGTTCTGTTTCACATTATTGAACTGTAACTGTTGTAACTGATCTAGCACTTTTGAAATCTGGAAATTTTATTTTTCAAGAAAACTTTCCATTAACCTGTTCAGTATCTTGTGGTTTATCTAAAGCAGATTTCCTCAAGTGAGGTAATAGATTCAATTTATGAATCAATCGATACTATCTTTTGTATCCAAAAATGACAATTGTCTCTGAGTCTGGGAAGCCACTTTCCCACTATTTGTAATTTAATATCCACTGGCTTTAAATTCCATTACCCCCCCCCCCCCGGGGAGACAGTTTCTTATAAAAGTACAACAAAGGAAAAATGAAGAAGCAGAAACCCTGCCCCAGGCTCTGCTCCTCTGCCACCAATTTTATTTCTCACTTGACTACTGTGGTAAGAGGTTCCACTGGTGACCCTGATGGGCCAGGCCTCCTGGTGTTCATGCCCTTATGGATTCCATTTCCATGTTGACTTGGGCTTAGCCATGTGACTACCAAAAAACCAAACTCACTGCCACTGAGTTGTGACTCCCATTGGGTTTCCAAGGCAGTAAATCTTTACGGAAGTAGATCACCCCATCTTCCTTCTGCAGAGCAGCTGGTGGGTTTGAACTGCCAACATTCTGGTTAGAAGTCAAATCCCTTAGGAACTATGCCACCAGAGCTCTGGCCAAATAGTAAGTTTGATGTAAGCAGAAGCTCTATAAGCACTTGCATGTGGGAATGTTCCATCTTGAGACCATCATGCTACAGGGAAGCCCAGGCTAAACACATGGAGAAACCTCAAACATTTGTTGTTGTTGGGCAACAGAATAGAACTTCCCCATAGAATTTTCTAGGCTATAATCTTTACTGGAGCAGATTACTGGGTCTTTCTCTGGTGGAGCCATGGGGTGGGTTTGAACCACCAACCTTTCGGGTAGCAGCCCCGTGTTTAACCATTGCACCACCAGAGCTCCTTCTTCAAACAAAAAACAAAAACCAAACCCACTGCTGTTGAGTTGATACCGATTCATAGCCACCCTATATAGAACAAACACATTGCCCCTATGTAATCATTTGAGCCATTCCAATAAACATTCTTTACCATTTCCTGCTCGAATTTCTTACCTAGAGAATTGTGAGCAAATTATTATTGTTTTCTTTTTATTGTTTTAAGGTACTAAATTCTGGAATGGATTTATGCAGCAGTAGATGGAGCTTGGAGACTGCTATCCACTTGGGTGTGGTTCTATATTAAGGCCAGGCCCCAAGGTAGGTGGGCCCAGGGCTCAGGGGCTGCTTTTTGCTAGGGGGTGGCTCTGTATTAAGACTGGGGCCCACGGTAGGTGGGCCTGGATCTGGGGGCTGCTTTTTGCTTAAGTGTGGCTCTATATTAATTAAGGCTGGGGCCCAAGATAGGCAGGCCTGGGGCTTGGAGGCTGCTTTTTGCTTGGTGGAGCTCTAGTTTAAGGCTGGGGACTGAGGTAGGTGGGCCTGGGGCTTGGAGGCTACTTTTTGCTTGGGGGTGGTTCTTTATTAAGGCCAGGGCCCAAGGTATGTGGGCCTGGGGCTGGGAGCTACTTTTTGCTTGGGGGCAGCTCTTTATTAAGGCTGGGACCTGAGGTAGGCAGACCTGGGGCTTGGAGGCTGCTTTTCACTTGGGTATGGCTCTTTATTAAGGCAGGAGCCTGAGGTAGGCAGGGGCAAATGGGTCAGCAACAACTAAGAGAGAAGAACTTGCCTGTCAGTTTGTCGTCCTGTGGTGGCTTACATGTTGCTATGAGGCTGGAGCCTATGCCACCATGTTGCAAAATGCCAGCAGAGTTACCCATGGTGGACAGGTATCAGCGGAGCTTCCAGACTAAGACAGACTTGTAAGAAGGAAGAGGCCATCCACTTCTCAAAAAATTGACCAGTGAAAACCTTATGTATAGCAGTGAAATACTGTCTGATATATTACTGGAAAACTTTATGAATAGCCCTGAAACACTGTCCAATATAGAGCTGGAAGATGAGCCCATCAGCTTGGCAGGCACTCAAAATTTGACCGAGGTTAGGGCTGACTCCTCAGAGTAGAGACAACTTTAATGATATGGATAGAGTAAAGCTTTCAGGAACTCCATTGGTTGATGTGGCACAACTCAAAATAAGTTGAAACAGATGCAAACATCCATTAATAATTGGAACATGGAATGTCAAAGTATGAATCTAGGAAAATTGGAAGTTGTCAAAAATGAAATGATCAATATCCTAGGAATTAGTGAGCTGAAATGGACTGGTTTCGGCCATTTTGAATCAGACAATCATATGATCTATGCTGGGAATGACAAATTGAAGAGGAATGGTGTGGCATTCATCATCACAAAGAGTGTTTTAAGATCTGTCCTGAAGTACAACACTGTCACTGATAGGATAATATCCATATGCCTACAAGGAAGACCAGTTAATACTACTATTATTCAAATTTATGCACCAACCCCCAAAGCCAAAGATGAGGAAATTGAAGATCTCTACCAACTTCTGCAGTCTGAAATTGACCAAATATGCAATCAAGATGTGTTGATTACCACAGGTGACTAGAATGCAAAAATTGGAAACAAAGAAGAGTTACCGGTAGTTGGAAAATATGGCCTTGGTGATAGAAATAACACTGGAGATTGCATGATAGAATTTTGCAAGACCAATGACTTATTCATTGCACATACCTTTTTTCAACAGCATAAGTAACGACTATACATGTGGACTTCACCAGATGGGATACACAGGAATCAGATTGACTACATCTGTGGCAAGAGCTGATGGAGAAGTTCAGTATCTTTGGCCAAAACAAGGCCAGGAGTTGATTATGGAAGAGACCATCAACTGCTGATATGCATGATCAAGTTGAAGTTGAAGAAAATTAAAACAAGTCTATAAGAGCCAAAATATGACCTTGATAATATCTCTTCTGAATTTAGAGACAATTTAAAGAATAGATTTGATGCATTGGACACCAGTGACCAAAACCAGAGGAACTGTGGGATGACATCAAGAGCATTATCCTTAAGAAAGCAAGAGGTCATAAAAAAGACAGGAAAGGAAGAAAAGACCAAAATGGATGTTAGAAGAGATTCTGAAACTTGCCCTTGAGTGGAGAGGAGCTAGAGCAAATGGAAGAAATGACAAGATAAAAGAGCTGAACAGAAGATTACAAAAAGCAGCTTGAGCAGACAAAGCCAATTACTATAATGAAATATGCAAAGACCTGGAGTTAGAAAACCAAAAGGGAAGAATACACTTGGCATTTCTCAAGCTGAAAGAAAGGAAAAAATTTAAGCTTTGAGTTGCAATATTGAAAGATTCTATGGGCAAAATATTGAATGATGCAGGAAGCATCAAAAGAAGATGGAAGGAGGACACAGAGTCACTGTACCAAAAGATTTGGTCACTCTTCATCCATTTCAGGAGGTGGCATATGTTCAAGAACTAATGATACAGAAGGAAGAAGTTGAAGCTGCGCTGAAGGAATTGCTGAAGAACAAGGCTCCAGGAACTGATGGAATACCCATTGAGATGTTTCAATAAATGGATGCCCCACTGGAGGAACTCACTTGGTTATGCCAAGAGATTTGGAGGACAGCTACCTGGCCAACTGACTAGAAGAGATACATACCATACCATTCCATTCCAAAGAAAGGTGATCCCACAGAATGTGGAAATTATCGAACAATATCATTAATATCACATGCAAGTAAAATCTTACTGAAGATAATTCAAAAATGGTTGCAGCAGCATATTGACAGAGAGCTTCCAGAAATGCAAGCTGGATTCAGAAAAGGATGTGGAATGAAGGATATCATTGCTGATGTCAAATGGTTTTAAGCTGAAAGCAAAGAATACCAGAAAGATGTTTACTTATGTTTCATTGATTTTGCAAAAGCATTTGATTGTGTCGATCATAACAAATTATAGATAACATTGAGAAGAAAGGGAATTTCAGGACACTTGATTGTACTCATGAAGAACCTGTATATAGATCAGGAGGTTGTCGTTCAAACAGAACAAGGGTATACTGCATGGTTCAAAATCAAGAAGGGAGTGCATCAGAGTTGTATCCTTTTACCATACTTATCCAACTTGTATGCTGAGCAAATAATCTGAGAACTATATTATATGAAGAAGAACATGGCATCAGGATTGGAGGAAAACTCATTAACAACCTGCGATATGCAGGTGACACAACTTTGCTCTCTGAAAGTGAGGATGACTTGAAGAATTACTGTTGAAGATTAAAGACTATAGTCTATAGTATGGCTTTGCAAAAACGGCAAGGAGGCCACATGTTCTGACCTCCTCTAACCCTACAAGAGGAAGACAGGATTACCAGCAGTAACCCAAGGCCTATTCCTACAAGGCCAGACATGCTGCCTCTCTCCAGTTCTTTCACCAATCGTTCCTCCCAAAGCACCACCACCTCTCTCCTGGGTTCGATAATTCGCTGCAGTGGCCACACAGAGCTCACAGATTATGAGGTTTATCAGGGAAGCACCACAGGCTACAATTTAGGTTTAGGAAAAATGCTCAGTCTCTCTCCCAGCCCACCGTCCCTCAGCCAGCAGTCTCTCACAGTCTCTTTCTCAGCAATGCTGGTCCCTCGGTGTCTCACTCAGCAATGCGTGTCTCTTGCATCTCTTTCCCAGCAACGTGTGTCTCAGGAGCCCGTGTCTCTTTTAGCAGCACGTCTTCCTCGACCAGCAGTCAGAGACAGTTCTGCCTTCAGGAGGCCTCCTTTTGAGCCCGGAAGGGTGGTCAAACTAGCCAATCACAGCATCAGAACTCTTAAGTACGTGAGAGAGTGGGAACCTCCCAGAACATTGTATTGTGCCATGCCCAACAGAAATAACCCAGGTGGACAGCTTCAGCAATCGGGAGCTCTTCAGTTGCTCATAGAAAATCCCACCTTGGAATTTACAAAGACTTATGGGTAGAAAAGCCACACTAAGTAATTTACTATACCGCAGGCTTAACTGCTGCTGACTTATCATCTTTATAAAGTGTACTTTCAACATCTCCATTTATTAGATTCTTAATATATACCAAGCATTGTGCTAAAGCTCTTAACTGATTCATTTATTTATTCATTTAGTCACCCATTCCCTATGTTCCAAGTACTTTTGTTGGGTGCCATTTGAAAATACAGCAAAATACTTTTATGAAACTCTGTTATTTCACTGATTTGTTTCTCCTGTCAAACCTAGTGTTTCTATACTTCCCAATGTTCAAAAAAAAAGAAAAGAAAAATCCACTTGTCGTGGAGTTGACTCCAACTCATCATGACCCCATGTGTGTCAGGGTAGAGCTGTGCTCTGTAGGGTTTTCAATGGCTGATTATTCAGAAACCAAGCTGTTTTTCTGAGGTGTCTCTGGGTGGACTCACACCTCTACCTTTTTGATTAGCAACCCAGTGTGTTATCTGTTTGAACCAGGGACTCCAATGTTTCTAGTGATATTTATATGTTTTTCTGAATCTCCAGAACTTTGTTCAGTGCCTTCTATGAAACAGGCACTTTGCTAGGCACTGGGGCAACAATTATAAGTAAGATGTTATCCTTCCCTCACAGAGCTTATAAGGTGTCTTGTCTAATCTTTGTGATAGCTGTCAAATAAAGAACAAATCCAGATTCTGATAGGGAGAGGCTTCATTCAGAAAGATAAGGTGGGGAGGGTTGTTGCACTGTGTGGAGGGTATTGAAACAGGGAGAACATGCTGATCATAAGATCAGTAAGTGTTTTAATAAGTTAGAGAAAATGCATGGTCTTTGAAGGAGAGTTGAGAGTAAACAAGGCTAAAAAAGCCCAGGTGTGGGGAAGTGGGGTGGAAGGGTGGTGTCATGGGATAGTAAATCAGAAGGTTTATGCTGTGGTCAGCCTATTATCAGAGAGAATAGGGGTGTATGTTGGCTCAGGCTGAGAGTGGACCAAAGTTCAGGGAAAAGGAGAAAAGGCAAGTTGGAGGAAGGAGAAAAGCTAACCAAAGTTTGGCTAAAAAGTACATTGTTTCTGATTGATCATTGAGGACAAGCAATTCAGTTACTCATTTATGAGTCAAGGAATGGAAATGTGGGGTTTGTGTGTCTGGCCTAGTCATAGGTATATAAAGGAGGGGGCATCCATGAGGCTTATCTAAGTCATATGAAACCCACTGCCGTTGAGTTGATTCCGATGGGAGAGGAGATTATTGCAATAAGCAGCTTTCCTGAACACAAAAGGTGTGGGGAATTATTTAACCACCACTGTTTTCTAGTATTGCAGGGTTAGCTAAAATTCAACATTATCATAGGCTTCTTAGAAGGTGAGAACAGTGGTGGCCATGCTTCAGAAGGAAGATTGGGCAATCTGCTTCCTTAGTGATAGGGCCTTGGAAACCCAAGGAGGGGTTGCTATGAGTCAGATCTGACTCGATGGCAATGTGTTTGTTTTGTGTTTTTTTGGATGCAGGTGTGATAGTTGGAGTTGTGTCCACTTGGCTGAACCACAATTCTGAGTGGTTTAAGCAGTTGTGATGTGGGTTATTCCCATGATGAGATCAGATGTATATGTTTTGAACAGCCAACCTATTGAAAGGGAGTTACCCTAGGGGTGTGGCTTGCTTCCAATATATTTATGGACATCCTGGGAAAACGAGACACTCTTCTGTGGATCTGGATCCTGTTGTGCTGCCTACAACTGTCTGTGAACAAAAAATCCACCATTCAGCCTGGAGATCTTGGATTCGTCATTCATTGGAGTAAACAGCCGGTATACTGCCTGCCAACCTTGAGCTCATCAGCCCCTGCAGCTGCATGAATCAGGAAGAGCCTCCAGCTTGATGTTTGATTCAAGAACTTGGGACTTGCCAGCTTCTATAAGTGTGAGCCATTTTCCAAA
>NW_006921595.1:10037598-10063656 GCF_000298275.1 Orycteropus afer afer | reverse complement strand
TCTCTCTCTCTCTAAGCTTTACTGGTTTTGGTTCTTTAGAGAACCTAGCCTAACACAGCAGGAAACCCAGATTCAATTCCTAGCCAATGTACCTCATGCATAGCCATTACTCATCTGTCATTGGAGGCTTGTGTGTTGCTCTGATGCTGTACAGGTTTCTGCAGAGCTTCCAGACTAAGATGGACTAGGAAAAAAGGAGACTTGTGCTCAGCTTCTGAAAATCACCCAGTGAAAACCGTATGGATCAATCTGATTCCCAACCGATCATGGGGATGGAGCAGGAGCAGACAATGTTTCATTTCATCATGCATAGGGTTGCAATTAGTCAGGAGCCAACTCCAAGGCAACCAAAATGACACCAACAAGGTAAGTATTATTATTACCATTTTACAGAGGAGGAAACTGAGGCAGAGTGGTGACACAGCTAGTTAGTGGTGGAGCCAAGAGTCAGAGACAGGTTTATCTGTCTCCAAAGCCCTTTATTTTAGACAATGTTCCATTTTATTCTTCATTATCTCCAAAGTTGCAGCTTATTCAACAAGACAGTTTTTGTTTTGAATTATTCAGTGCATATGTTTCTGGAGTCTCATTTATTTGCTATGAGTCAATTTTCCACTTCACTTGCTGCTGTGGACATCCAACTTTGTAAGTCACCGAGGCAGGATGGTGAGATAAGTAATGAGGGTTTGCAGGCTTGAATGATAACCTTAGTGCTGCCACCTCATGTTCCTGTTACTTATATCCTCTATATATTTGCTACCCTGGAGAGACTATTGAGTTTTTGCTAAGATTTGTTTTGACAATGCTGAGCAGAAGATTTGAAAAATTTATAAAATGAGTTTATATGAAATTATGAGAAAAATCTGGAAACATTTTCTACTTGAATAAAATCCAAGATCTTTTTGTTTCTTTTTACTTTGCATGAGAGCATGTATACCCTTGAAATTAAGACCTAAGGCAACGTAAATATTCTGGGATGTTATCTTGGTCTACCTCTATTTGGTTAGTCAATAACCTAGTTCCCAAGCCTGCTACATAAAGACTGTTATGTTTGTTTGGAGAGTAGAAGGATTCAATTTAATTCTTTTCTTGTATTTATTGAGAATGCATGACATATAAGGCAGAATGTTATGTAGTTTGACGAATCATTCTACTTTCAGGGGAATTGGAGATGAGTTCAGGAAACACTGGTCACTCAGGTGTGGGTTAGCAGAGCCTTGAGAGAAAGTTAGGTTTCAATAGGCACAGATCTGTGGCGTGGACACTTCATTCTAAGAGCTCATTGTGAGCAAAGGCATGTGCAGGGAAAGTGCAATGTGTGTTCAGCGATTAGTCTATCAAACCTGGGGGTTGACAGCTGGGGATTGATAAGGAGAGGAGAATAGAGGCGATCAGCTGGCAACTAGACTACATTTTAGATAATAGTTTAGGAAGTTTGTTCTGTAACAACATGGGGATAAATCAACAATTGTAGAGCAGAAAGTGAAATGATATTGTTCTTTAAGAATGGAAATGAAGAAGAAAAGAAGAGGAGGGGGAGGATGACGAAGAAGAAAGAAGAAGGAAGGAGAAAGAGGGAGGAAAAGGAGGAGGCAGAAGAAGCGAAGACCAAAGAGGAGGAGAAGGGGAAGCAAGAAGAAGGAGTAAAAGAGGAGAAAAAGAAGCAAAAGAAAATGGAAGACAAAGGAAGAAAAGAGGAGAAGAGAGAAGGAAAAGGAAGGAAAATAAGCCCTGCCCAGTCTGTAAGCTCCATGAAGGTGTTTGCTATAGCACATGCAACTCACTTTGGGGGAAAAAAAGACTTAGAAACATTTGTAACAAAACCAAGGGTTTTAGGCCTTTCCAGTTCTGGTTTGTCTGCTGTCTGCTGGAGTGGTTCAGATGAGTTATGCATGACCAGAAAAATCAAGAAGGTCTGGTTCAGTCCATGGTTGGGCTTCTGAAGGCTAAATCATGTTGTGTTCATCATCCCAGGTTTGAGATGAGGAAAGGTTGGTTGCTGTTCTGGTTACTTAGTGCCACTCTGATAGGAATATACCAAAAACAGGATGGCCTTAATAACAGGAGTTTATTCTTACAATTTGGAGGCTTTAAGTCCGAATGCAAAGTGCCAGGCTCTAGGGGCTGGATGAAAGCCCCTCAGCCTTGGGGTCCAGCTCTGCCTCCTGCTCCTGTCCCACTGGAGCTAGAGGCACTTCTTTACTCAGACAGCTGCTGGCTGCTGAGCCTGAGAAGCCCCAAGGTGACAAGTAAAAAGGCACAGTGCTGATGTTACCAAACCACACGGCAGGCCATTAACTTAAGTCCATTGTAAGTCCCAAGGTCAGCAGAGCATAGCAGGCTGCTGAGCAATGACACGGCAACATGCAGGGTCCAAGCGTGCCATAGGCTAGAGACCATTCTGAAAGCTTTTCCTTATATACAGGAAGCAGACCACATACCCAAAAGCAGCTACTCAGTTGCTCCCAGTAGATTCCACCATGGAGTTGATTACCAGTCTCATCATGAGGAATACTACATCCAGCTGTCCAGGCACTTAACCAGGCCTAGTGAAGTTGACATACAAACATAACCATCGCAGTTGCCCTGACTGTTGTACACTGGACTTTGACCTGAGACGGTTGCAGACTCCCACAGATCTGTCCCTCTGGGGCTCACAAAGGTCTTGCAATGCTGAGTCAAGAAATTTAAAACTTTTTCTGATTTTTTAAAAATCAGCAGAACTATTCCTTTAAACAAGCAAAAAATTATTTTTGGGAAAGCTAGATATGGTAGACTGATAGATGCAGTAGAGCTGCTGTGGTTGAAAGCAGAGATGAGAGGTGCACTTGCCCCAAGCCAGGGACCACTGTGGTGTTCACTGAGCCCAGAGGGTTCTGTGGAGTATGGTTTGAAACTCTATTCTAAGCTCAGTCTTGCCCGAATCAGTTTTGTGCCCAGAGATGAACTGGGTCAAAACACACAAGTTGTAAACTAAAGTATACAAGGTATATACAAACGTATAATTCTCCTGTGAGAATAAAGAAAGCTTAATGATCAACATTACTGGTTAGGAGGAAACCATGATAAATCTAGGGGATTTGGTACTGGGCAAGAGAGATAGTGTCTATACAGGCACAATGCGGCTGGGAAACAGAGAGGTGGTGGTGGTGAGGTTTTAAGAGAAATGATGACTGAAGAAGCATTTTCCATGATCCTAATATAAAACATTGAAGTTAGCATGGACTGCCAGAAGAATGAACAAATCAGTCTTAGAAGAAATCAGAACAGAATGCTCCTTAGAAGTGAGGATGATGAGACTTTAACTCACTTGCTTTGGACACATCTCTGGGGAAGATTAATTGTGGAAAGAGCATCACATTTGGTAAAAGAGAGGGTCACAGAGATGAAAGAAACCCACAATGAGATAGACTGACGTAAGAGCCACAACAATGGGCTCAAACATACCAAAAATTGTGGAGATGGCACAGGACCAGACAACCTGAGGTCAGCGGGAGTCAGAACTGACTTGATAGCAATGAACAACAACAAGCACTTTTGTTGGGTATCACTTGAAAATAAATGCTGTTATGAAACTGTTATTTCACTGATCTGTCTCTTCTGTCACACCTGGTGTCTCCATGTGGAAATTCTTAACAGATATATCTCAGGAAATTTGTTTTTCTGAATCCCCAGAAGAAGTATGTCAAGAAATTGGGAAAAGGGGGAAAAGTATACTTCTCTGATGAGAATTTACACTTAACAATTAACATAGAGTCGTTACAGATTAGGAGGAAACCAGGAACATCTAGTCAAAAGCAGGCACAGAAAACACTACCATGTGGATTCTGAGATTAAGGTTGATGTCTGGAAAGCTGATTAGGAGGCCAGAGGAGGGAAATGTCACAGTCTGACCAGTCAGCCTTTGCTGTAGCTAAGAATATTACATCTTTGTTGACCAGTCTGCTGCTGATGGATCATTCTTGCAAATAAGATAAGTATTAGTAAATTTATATGTAAAATGTACTTTATACAAATCCTCTGAGTGGGGTTCCAAGAAATAATGAGTTTTAGGAGCAGAATAAGACCTTAAATTGACAATTTAAATGGTGATTCTGTATATCATTATTAACTTTGCTAGGAGATTTGAATGCTATTTGAATACTACCTAGCAATGTTTACTGGTGTTTTCCAATGTTGATATATTTTCTGGACATTACATAAATTCTTCTAAAGTTGATCTATCTTATTAATTAGATAAATTTTAGATGTCCATAATGAGTAAAGATTACGAAGAATATTGAAAGTATTTTAAAGATAATTTACGATTTTGGAAATCCCTGAGAATGTCCAGGAATTAAGATTTCTCATCCTAAATTCTCATTAATATCTGTTGAGAATTTGGGAACACTACCCGGTCCAACTTCTGACTTTGAGGCAACCATCATTTAAGTGATGGCAAATCACTGAAATAAATGTCACCTTGATTTATGTTTTGACAGAGATTTAGCAAATGTTTTCCTTTAAGATAAGCTTGAAGCTTGCACTAGTATTCACCATTAGCTTCAGAAATAAGGCTCTTTTAACCATTAAAGATACAGGATTGGGAGTGATAGTGGTTGGATACCATAATATTTTCTTTCTAAAGCTTTCGTTTAAAATAAGCTCCCAGTAGGAGCATAAGTGTTAAAAACCACAAAGGTAAATACTATTACAAACACAATCCTGAAATAACAGTAATAACAATAATCTATGTGTGGATACATAGACACAAGAGCTGAACAGGTGGAGGAAGGTGAATGGGATTACACCCACCTTATATACCAGGTTTGACAGACGGTATTTCCACATAAGTTTTTGTATGTGCTGCAAACATATCCATGAACATAGTTGAGCATACAAAGGCAAAGTTATGAAAGCTTATTAGTCATAACAAAACACCTTGAGGGGATGAATCCGTGGGCCTGGGAGCTCAGGACCATAGTCTCAGGGGACATCTCGGTCAGTTGGCATAACAAAGTCCACAAAAACAATGTTCTATATCCTACTTTGGTGAGTAGTGACTGGGGTCTTAAAAGCTTGTGAACAGCCATCAAAGGTGCAACTACGGGTCTCTCTCTCTCTGTAGCAAAGAAGAGTGAAGAAAATCAAAGACACAAGGAAATGATCCAGAGGACTAATGGACCACATGAACCTCAGCCTGAAACTAGAAGAACCAGATGATTCTCAGCTACCACAACTGATCGCTCTGACAGGGATCACAATAGAAGATCCTGGCCAGAGTAGGAGAAAATTGTGGAACAGAATCATAAAAAAGACCAGTCTTACTGGTCTGATAGAGACTGGAATCCCCAAGGCTATGGCCCTTAGTCACCCTTCATGTCTGGAACTTAACTCACCCCTGACTCAACTTTCAGCCAAACAATAACAGGCCTGTAAGGTAAACAATAATGGCAGGAAGGTACACACTCCTTAAAACGATCAACCTTACAAGATCAAAAGGACAGCATTTGCCCCGGGAGAAATCTTAGAAGGCAGGAAGGGATAGAAAAGAAGGAGAAATTAAAATGGGTGGGGTTAGGGGAGGGAAAGGATAGCAGGAGCTCTCAGAGTCACTTCAAAAGTACATATGTGTTTAGCTGTGGTGTGTCTATACGTGTGTGTGCCCTTGTGTCTGTGCGTGCGTGTGCTTGTGAATACAATGTGAGCAGAGGCAGCTGGCCTTCTCTCCATTTGAATTAAAGAAAGCAACACTTTTTTTGTTTTTATGTGTGGATCCTTTATCAGCTCTGAGTTACAACATGAGGTTTCAAAATGTAAATAGTGAACGCAGGAACAATGTGAGCATGGAGTTGAATTTTCCTTATGATTTGATTATAATGTGCATGTTTCAAACAGAACATTCATCATATGTCATTGCTTTGAACTGGTTTTAAACCACAGCTTTATTAAAGACTTTTTATTAAATAAGTTATAGCTTGACCATAAAGCAATCCTGAAATCTCATTTGTCCAGAAGGAGCATCACATATTTATATTTAACATTTTGGGATCAAACAATGGAAAGAAGGTTAATGCTTGAATTATTGCACTATTTATAATCAATGGCTACAATAAAGCATTATCTCTAAACTCAACTATCAGTGAGTATGGTCTTCAAAAATATATTGGTCTGTCTGACTATTTTATTGCTGGGAGAGAAGCTGTGTTGATTTTTGCTTCTGCCAATAAAGGAAGGAAGTGGTTTCTATGATCTAAGTTGGTGTCTGGATTAGATAGAGAGAGTAAGATTAAAAATAAATTAACTGGAGCTCCGTATTTACATGACTTTTGGCACCATCAACTCAATGTCCTATCAGCTGTTCTAATACTACTGGTCTCATGACTAACTGTGTCAGTCTTCAGTGTGGGATTAGATTTAGGTTGTGTTAGCTCCTTGCATTATGCAAGATGCAATAATTAAATATCTGGAGAATAACTCTCATGATTAAAGTCAATCAAAGGTGTTGTCATTAGATGAAGAATAGTTTTAAAACTGAGCCAAGAAAGGAAAAAAGGTTTTCACATTCCTACTCACTATTGCAAAACAATAAAATAATGGTACCCTTACCATTTCTTTGAAGAAATTGCTAAGGAATTTCAACCTTTAAGTTAATATTAACAGGTTTTTAATGAGAAAAACACTGAAATGGGGATTATTGGTGGGTACTGAGCTAGAGGTGGTGGTGGGACGAGGTTACATTCTGTGAAGAACTTTAAACCCCTTTAAGCAGTGATTGGGATCTCTGACCATTGCTGGATGAAAGTAGAAAAACAGAAAGAGCCAAGAAATTCTTTGTTGTGATTTTGGAGGTAACCCAAAACACATTTCTGGATTTGGATAGATGCAATGGAGCAAACCTAATTCAGTCTCTTTCTCTCATGTTGGGAGGGAGAGAGTTTACATTTATTATAGCATATATGTATTTGAAACAACAAAGAGATTATGGGTTTCAGATTGACTAATTACCACTCCTTGGAAGGAAGGTTGGGCAATCCTACTTCTGTAGTGATACTGCCTCAGAAACCCAAGGAGGGGTCGCTATGAGTCGGGGCCGACTCGACAGCACATAACAACAACAACAACAATTATTATTTAAAAACAAACAAACAAACAGAACAGGACAATACTTGACATTGTATAGCTAGATTAGAACAAAAAGGCACACTCCATGCTAAAGGATTAAGTAGACTGAGAAAGAGAGAGAGAGAGGTAGATATATTCAGGTAGACAGAGTAGACAGGGAAAAAAATGATTTTCCCACTGGGGGGAAAAATCCAATTAGAAATAATGGAATGATGACATTTTAAGTCAGAGAGAAATAGTTCACTTTATTTAATCCATTATTTCCTGAAGATGCCCTGGGAGGAGGGGATGGTACTTTCTTTGAGAGGGGTGGCTTTGTCTTGCTTTGCAAGATTTGGAAGAAGAAGAATGGAGAAGTGTGGTCTTCATAGAGCTTCTCATGACAACACCAAGTGAGTGATGGCTCCTTCATTTTGGGGACCAGAGGAAGGTTGATATACTGTTCTCCAGCTCCTGTGTACCCAGGAAGAGGGATTCCCCTTTCCCAATTCAATTTAAATTGGATATGAGTTCAGATGCAGTGTCAGGTTTGGAGCTCACCAGTTATGTGGCAATAGTAAAAAGTGACCCTTTCTCCTCTTATATACCAGAAGGCCCATTACAAAGCTCCCTTCATGCAAAAGGGAGAATGGCAGGAGCTGTTACACAGGTCCATATGAAAATATTTTAATAATGTCAAATGTAGTTTAATGTCTACCTAATAAAGTTTCAGAACTATGAATATTTTTCAATGAAATGTATAACATAGTCCTCATGTTTTTCCCCCCCCCCCCCCCCGCCTCTTCACATAATTCTTTCACTAGGAATTATGAAAGCAGGAGGGTATTTTTAAAAACATATTTCTCAGGTGACAGAGGCCCCTAAAATATGAGTCATACATCTATTGCTTACTTTTATAACATGAACTAGATCCATCTTATTTATCTGAAAGCACAGAGTTGGCATCTTCCTTAGTCAGACACTGTACATATTAATCTAAAATTAAATAGATTTTGACCAATGTGGAAAGCTGAGGACCTTAGTTTTCTTTCTCCATGACCCCAAAGGGCAGAAAAATGTTTGGTTACTATAAAAATTACAGAAAAGGCAGAGCAATTATAACAAATATACAGTGACTTCAAAAAAGAGTGAGTAACATGGACTAAATCTTTCATGAACTAAGTTGATGGGCAGTTATACTTCATTCATTCACTCAGTGACCTCCGTTCCTGCCCTCTTCTCTCTCTACCCTCATCTAGAGCAGTATTATTATCTATTAAATGACAGCTGCGCACTAGACATATTCATACATCAGCTAATAGGAAGGAAAAAAGAAAAAAAATCCAAGGCAAGAATTTTCTCCTAAGCAACTGAGGCATATTTTGTACACATACCTTCTACTCACAGTTTATTGGTGAATAATTAGTCACATCAGTTTCATAGACATGCCTATCCATAAGGGGGTCTAGTAAATGGGTCTCTACTGGGGGAATGATGTGCTCAGGAAGAAAGAACAGTGGCTTTGCAGTCATTGTCCTACTTTAAAGTAATTTACCAAACAAAAACCAAACTCACTGCTATACAGTCGATTTTGACTCATAGTGACCCCTCCTTGGGTTTCCAAGATGTTATCTCTACAAAAGTAGATTGCCCAATCTTCCTTCCAAGGAGTAACTGGTGGGTTTAAACTGCCAGCCTTCTGGTTAGCAGTCAAATGCCTTAGGCACTACACCACCAGAGCTCCTTTAAGGTGGTTTAGGAAGAGGAAAAAAATTTTTTTTTCTGTATCAATGATAAGATTTCAATGAACTTAGACATGATTCTTACAGTTACCCTTCAAATATCAGTTTCATATTCTATTTTCCCAGCTCCTCTAGGCTATTTGGATTTAGCTACCACTGACTATACACACACATTCTAAAGAAGCACATTTGAAGGCATGAATGAGGCCATGTTTAAATTTGACCTTCCATAGAACAGAATGTAATCTACTAGAAAGAGCCCTGGGTATGTAATCAGGAGAGTGACTGTTTAGACTGAATCTTGTTGTTAGTTAATTAAATGACCCTGGCCAAGTCACTTCACTTACCTGGTCCTCATCTGTAAAGTGAAGGGACTGAACTGGATCAGATATACCCTTTTCAGTATAAAGACCTCATTTAATCTTCAAAGACATAGTGCACTTCCACATGATAATAGCTGGACTTACACATTCAGTTGATTGAAAGGCACATAATGAGAAATTGCTAGAATTAATTTAGTAGCATTTTGAAATAAATAGTAGAACAGTCTGCAACAATGTTGGGTGGGCATTTATTTTTGAGGATGGTGGGCCCCAGGTTGGAGACAATTAAAGCAAATGTTTTCCAACATGCCTTGATGCTTTGAAAGTCTTCAATATTGAGATCCTCTTCACAGAGAAAGAATGTGGGGCAGCTCTACAAAGGGCTTGAATGAGGTTGAGGTCTGCTCTGTCTCTGGTCTCTGGAGTGCCCATTGGAATCTTGTACTGGGTAGTCTTGCTACCCAGCTCTGCTGTGAGCCTGAGGATGAGAAGTGCAGTTTAGTTGTCTGATTCAATGTAAAGTGTGTAGAGGAAGAGGAAGAGAAGCCATTCATTCAATATATGAAATGTCTTCAGAGAAAATTTTTTATCCTTTGTTCCATGAAGAGTCCACTATAAGATCTAATTCCTTAATCAATGTTTTTCCATTTTCATTTTTATTTTTCTGAAATTATTTTAATTGAGCTCAAAAAAGGTCTGATTCATAATTTAGGTTTCTTTTCCCCTCTAAAATCTTAAAAATAATAATTTCTACCATTGTGAGTTTACTTTTGTGGCCATTATTTTTGACTGAGTCTAATTTTCGAGGCCTAATTTTGAAGATTCCAATTCTGAGAAGGAGATTTACTTCCTCTTTCAATTTTAACCTATACAATTTTTCCATTGTACATTTTAGCCATTTGTTGATTTTGGTCTTAATTTTATATTTCTATAAAGTTCTTTTGTCTTCAGTTTGTCAGTTTCAATGTCTTTAGCAAAATGTGATGCTTTATTGAATATTTTTGGTCTGTTTTAGTATTTAGGTTTGGTCTTTGTTAATTAATTCATAATGGTATTCATAACATTACTGAGCAAAGGAAAACTGAATTCAGGAAAGGAGTAGCAGTCAATAGTATTCATAATGAACTGAGTAATTTTATTTTTTAAGTATTTTCTACATATTTTTTTATTTTAATTTTATTTTTAATTGTGCTTTAGGTGCACATTTACAGAGCAGAATTTGTTTTACATTCAGCGGTTTGTGTACATTTGGTTTCACTCCCCAATTACCATCCTCAACCCTAACCCACTCTCCTCCTCTCCCTTCCCAGTGACCCTCTCCCCATCCCTGTGCCCTTCTTAGTTATGCACTCCTGTCTGTCCAGCTTTTCCTCTGTGTGATTGTTACCCCTCTGGTGTCCCATGGCTGATTGCTCCAAGGGATGTATCTCCGTAGAGTAGGTGGGTGCATCACCCTGGGTTGGGTGTTCTGCATGTAAGTCTTATTACTGTTGGGCTGAGAGCCAGCCCTTGGGGGTGAGTTTAATCCCAGGCCTGAAGTGTATTCCAGGGCTACACAGGGAGCATTCCCATCAAAACCAGGACAAAGAAATGATGCACACTATCATCACTATTATTTAGCCTTCTTCTAAATCAGGAAATAGGAAGTGCAAGTCTTGGCGGTCCCACCTGACTCCATCTGACCAGTAATTCTGGTCATTATTGTGTTTTTTAATTTTGTTCCACATTTTTCCTCCCACTCCATGCAGTATCTCCAATTTTGATCCCTTCCCAAGTGGTTGTCATTGGTAGCCGGGTACCATCTAGTTCTTCTGGTCTTGAGGTCCATCATGTCCTAGGACTGATTGTTTCCAAATGCCCTTGGCTTTCTTCACTCTTCTTCGCTTCCAATGAAAGGAGACCATTGGCTGCATCTTAGATGGCCGCTGGACATTTTTAAGACCCCAGTCTCTATTCACCAAAGTAGGTTGTGGAACAAGATTTGTATGTATTATGTTGTGCCAATTGAGCCTGGTGTCCCCCAATACTATGGTCCTGATTTGGCAGATCCCATGGTTTTATCTCCCACAGTGTCTGGCTGTCTTTGAGGGACTGCTCCATGTCTGTCTTCTGCTGCTTTTGTGATGATTGTGGTTATTTTGTATCACTAGTATCTGTGCAAGATTATCCTCAGCTGAATCTATCATTGGCCTAGAGTATATTCTTGTTCACTGACCCCCACCTGATCTTCTCAGTTGTCTATGTATTTATCTGTAGCCTGGTGTTTGGTGTTAGTGGTAATGTGGTATTGTGGATATACTGGTATTAGCCTCTGTCCTCTATATCTTATGTGCACAGTTCGGTGTCCCACCTTTCCCCAATATTATCATGCTGATCACAGACTCTTTCATTATGAATTGGGTAATTTTAGCACCAAAAGCAACGATTATTGGTAGGATTAACCCACTACAGATAAAATGGTGGAGTCCAAATATCAGAAGTGAAAAGCTCTTTTATACTGTTTTATGTGATCAAAATTTCTATCTCAAACCAATAGGCAGTATCCTTTTAAATGGGCTACACAGGGAGCATTCCCATCAAAACCAGGACAAAGAAAATGATGCACACTATCATCACTATTATTTAGCCTTCTTCTAAATCAGGAAATAGGAAGTGCAAAGTTGGTGTCACATAAGGATTATGGGTTTGAAATGCCAGTGAGACACTGAAATAGGAAGCTGAGGAGGCTGCTGGGAGCTTGGAAAAGGAATTGGGGCACAAATGAAAATTGGGAATTTTAGATATAAATGATAACTACAACCTTGACAGTAGATGAGATCATGTAGAGAAAAAGTAAATCAGAGAGGAGAAGAGGGCCTAAGATGGAAACCTAATGTTCTGGTTACCTAGTGCTGCTCTAATAGAATATACCACAAATGGGAATGGCTTGAACAAACAGGAGTTTATTCTCTTACAGTTTTGGAGGCTAGAAGTCCAAGTTCAAAGTCCTAGGCTCTAGGGGCTGGATGAAAGCCCCTTGACCTTAGGCTTCAGCTCTGCCTCTTGTTCCCAGCCCACTGAAGCTAGAAGCATCTCTTCACTCAGGCAGCTGCTGGCTGCTGAGGCTGGCAAACCCAAGGTCTATAAGTGAAAAGATACAGTCCTGATATTACCAAAATGGATGGTAAGCCATTGATTCAAGTCCACTGAAAGTCCCAAGATCAGCAGAGCATGGTAAGTTTCTGAACAATGACTCAGTTACACGCATAGCTCTATCAGCTAGAGACCAATACCCAAGTTTCTCATTATATACTGGAAGCAGACCACAACCCTAAAGCAGCTGCTCAGCTGCTTGTGGCAGATTCCACCATGGAGTTGATTGCCAGCCTCATCATGAGGAATAACTACCTCCAGCTACCCAACCACTCAACTAGGTCTGGCCAAATTGACATCTAACCTTAACTACCATACCTAAGGAATGTCAACATTTATGGTTATACAGAGGCAAACCAAATCAAACCAAATTCATTGCCATCGAGTTGATTCCAACTCATAGTGACCCCCATTGGGTTTCCAAGTCTTTAAGGACGCAGACTGTCTTATTTTTCTTCCATGGAGAGGCTCCTGGGTTTGAACACTAACCTTTGGTTAGCAGCCAAATGCCTTAACCGCTACACCACCAGAACTTCTATACAGAGGAAAAAAAACAAAAAAAGAACTGTGAAGGCAGAGCCAAAGAGGTAAGAGGAAATTAGGGGAAACTTATCATTCAGCAAAGGAAAACTGAATTCAGGAAAGGAGTAGCAATCAATAGCGCTGATAGTTGCTGAGAGGTAAAGTAAGATGAGAATAGAAAAGTGTACAGTGGATTTAGCCTAATGATTCTATGATTATTTACATTCTTAACCCAGGAATTTTACTTCTAAGATTATGTCATTCTAAAAAACTAAGAATTCCTTGGGTGGTGCAAATGGTTATTTAAATGAAAAGTTGGATGTTTGAGACCACACAGGTACCTTGGAAGAAAGGCCTGGAAATCTACTTCTGAAAAATCTGCCATTGAAAACATTATGGAGAACAGTTCTACTCTAACACACATGAGGTTGGCATTGACTGAACAGCACTTGTGGGTTTATTTATTTTTTGTTGTTAAAGAAACTAAAGTTGGGGTAAAAGTATTTGTTATTACTTTGTAATTAAAAAAAAATTAAAATTCTTGATGTTCAACCTTGGAAGTCATATGAAATCATTTCATGTAGCAACCTGAAACCCCATTTCTGAAGACTACTTAATATCATGCAAAATAGATGTAAGTACACCATACTAATATCTCTGACCACCACTTGTCTGTGAGTTTGTCATACTGTGGTGGCTTGCATGTTGCTGTGATGGTGGAAGTTGGTATTTCAAATACCAACAGGGTCAACCATAGTGGACAGGTTTCAGTGGAACTTCCAGACTAAGACAGACTAGGAAGAAGGAAGGGGCCATCAGCTGCTGAAAAAATTGGACACTGAAAACCTTATGAATAGCAGTGAAACACTGTCTGATCTATAACTGGAAAACTTTATGAATAGGAATGAAACGTTTTATGATATAGTGCTGGAAGATGAGCCCGTCAGGCTGGAAGGCACTCAAAATTGACTGGGAAAGAGCTGTCTCCTCAAAGTAGAATGGACCTTAATGACAAGGATGGAGTAAAGCTTTTGGGACCTTCATTTGCTGATGTGACATGACTCCAAATGTGAAGAAACAGTTGCAAATGTCCATTATAATTGGAATATGGAATGTTCAAAGCATGAATCTAGGAAATTTGGAAGTTGTCAAAAATGAAATGGAATGTATAAAGATTGATATCTTGGGTATTATTGAGCTGAAACGGACTGGTATTGGCCATTTTGAATCTGATAATCATATGATTTACTATGGTGGGAATGACAAATTGAAGAGAAATAGTGTCACATTCATCATCAAAAAGAATGTTTCAAGATCTTTCCGGTAGTACAATGCTGTCAGTGATAGAGTAATATCCGTACACCTGCAAGGAAGACTATTATTATTCAAATTTACTCACAAACCACTAAAACCAAGAATGAAGAAATTGAAAAGTTTTACCAACCTCTGCAGTCTGAAATTGACTGAACATACAATCAAGATGTATTGATAATTACTGGTGATTGGAATGCAAAAGTTGGAAACAAAGAAGAATCATCAGTAGTTGGAAAATACGACCTTGGTGTTAGAAATGACGCAAGAGATAGCATGATATAATTTTGCAAGAACAATGACCTATTCATTGCAAATACCTTTTTTCAATAACATAAGCAGCAACTATAGACATGAACCTCGCCAGATAGAATACATAGGAATCAAATTGACTACATCTGTGGAAAGAGATGTTGGAGAAGCTCAATACCATCAGTCAGAACAAGGTCAGGAGCTGACTGAGGAACAGACCATCAATTGCACATATGCAAGTTCACGTTGAAGCTGAAGAAAATTAAACAGGTCCACAAGAGCCAAAATATGACCTTAATTATATCCCACCTGAATTTAGAGACCACCTGAAGAATAGATTTGATGCATGGAATACTAATGACTAAAGACTAGATGGGGCAATCTACTTCCATATAGATACCACCTCAGAAACCCAAGGAGGGGTCTGTATGAGTCGAATCATCTCAATGGCAGTGAGTTTGGATTTTTTGGTTTTAGACTAGTTGTGGGATGACATTAAGAACATCACATAGGAAGAAGCAAAAGGTCATTAAAAAGACAAGAAAGGATGGAAAGACCAAAATGGATATCAGAAGAGAATCTGAAACTTGCTCTTGAGTAGAGAGCAGATAAAGCAAATGGAAGAAATAATGAAACAAAAGAGCAGAACAGAAGATTTTGGAGGGTGGCTTGAGAAGACAAAGTAAAGTATTATAATGAAATTTGCAAAGACCTGGAGTTAGAAAACCAAAAGGGAAGAACATTCTTGGCATTTCTCAGGCTGAAAGAACTGAAGAAAAAATTAAGCCTTGAGTTGCACTATTAGACTCTATGGACAAAATATTGAATGATTCAGAAAGCATCAAAAGAAGATGGAAGGAATACACAGAGTCATTGTATCAAAAAGAATTGGTCAGTGTTCAACTATTTCAAGAGGTAGCATATGATCAAGAACCGATGGTACTGAAGGAAGAAGTCCAAGCTGCACAGAAGGAATTGGTGAAGAACAAGGCTCCAGAAATTTATGGAATATGCATTGAGATGTGTCAACAAGCTGATGCAGTGTTGGAGGCAGTTATTTGTTTATTCCAAGAAATTTGGAAGAAAGCTACTTGGCTAACTGGAAGAGATCCATATTTGTATATATTCCAAAGGAAGGTGATCCAACAGAATGCAGAAATTATCAAAAAATATCATTAATATTACATATAAGTAAAATTTTGCTGAATATAATTTTAAAGTGATTGCAGCATTATATTGATAGAGAACTGCCAGAAATGCAAGCTAGATTCAGAAGAGGACATGGAATGAGGGATATCATTGCTGATGTCAGATGGATCTTGGCTGAAAGCAAAGAAGACAAGAAAAAATGTTTACCTGTGTTTTATTGACTATGCAAAAACATTTGACTGTGTGGATCATAACAAATTATGGATAACATTGCAAATAATGGGAATTCCAGGTCACTTAATTTTGCTCATGAGAACCTGTACGTAGAACAAGAGACAGTTGTTCGAATAGAACAAGGGTATGCTGAATGGTTTAAGATCAGGAAGGGTGTGAGTCAGGGTTGTATCTTTCACCATAATTATTCAATCCTTATTAAAAAAAAAACCAAGCCAAACCCAATGCCACAGAGTCGATTCCTAGTGACCCCCATTGGGTTTCCAAGGTTGTAAATATTTATGGAAGTAGATTGCCTCATCCTCCTCCTGTGGAATGGCTTTATGCTGAGCAAATAATCTGAGAAACTAAACCATAAGAAGAAGAAGGTGGCATCGGCATTGGAGGAAGACTCATTAACAATCTGTGATATACAGATGACATAGCCTTGCTTGCTGAAAGTGAAGATGACTCGAAGCACTTACTGATGAAGATCAAAGACTACAGTATGGATTACACCTCTACATAAAGAAAACAAAAATCCTCACAACTGGACCAATAAGCAACATCATGATAAAAGGAGAAAAGATTGAAGTTGTCAGGGATTTCATTTTACTTAGATCTAATCAAGGCGTATGGAAGTAGTAGTCGAGAAATTAGACAAGATATTGCACTGTGCAAATCTGCTGCAAAAGACCTCTTTAAAATGTTAAAAAGCAAAGATGTCACTTTGAAGACTAAGGTGCACGTGACCCAAGCCATGATATTTTCAATAGTATGATATACATATGAAAGCTGGACAATGAATGAGGAAGACTGAAGTAGAAGTGATGCTTTTGAATTACGGAGTTGATGAGGAACACCAAAAACACCATGGACTGTCAGAAGAGTGAACAAATACATCTTGGAAGAAGTACAGCAGAAATGCCCTTTAGAAACGAGAATGGCCAGACTTCATCCCATGTACGTTGGTCATGTTACCAGAAGGAATCTGTCACTGGAAAGGATATCATGTTTGGTAAAGCAGAGGGTCAGTGAAAAAGGTGAAGGCCCTCAATGAGATGGATTGACCCAGTGGCTGCAACGATGGGTTAAAGCTTAGCAAATAATCAGAAGGATGGTGCAGGACTGGACATTGTTTCCTTCTGTTGCACTTGGGGTTGCTATGAGTCAGAACTGACTTGAAGGCACCTAACAACAACAACAACAACATCTCTGTGAGTTGATAGTATAAATGACTTTGCATTTTCTCCTTTATGCTTGTCTGTGTTTTCTAGAGCTTTCAATAATGAGCATATATGATTTTATAATCAGGGGAAAACATTAGACAGCCTATCACCTTTCCCCTAAGTGTCTAGGGGATACATTCTTGCTGACCAGGGACAATAAGCTTTAATTAGGTTGTTTCTGGCAGGATGGAAACAGAAATCCAAACCAGTGAGAGAAGGACTGTCAATTTGCATGGCACATCATTTCTAGCACGTGACTGTAACGGAAGGATAGCTGGAGTCTTTTATGGTAGCTCCATTCTATCTGCTCATCTCTTATTTTCGGCCTTTGCATTCTGCTTATTTGAAGAGTGTTTGCTACTTGTTCTACAGGGTGAGAAGGGCAAGGCTTTCACAGCTTCATGCCCCATCAACTGTCACTTACAACTGAAATCACCCTTATTTACTACTATTTCAAGATACAAATAAGAGAGGGTTTTTTTGGTTTTCTTTTTTTTGGTAGCAAAAAACGTAGCAGCCAGAGTGAGAAAAGTTGCACTGTTTGGAGCTGTTTAAAAAGTACAAACTGAAGGTTTTCAGAATCAGGGGCAGGCAAGTGGGAAATGAGAAATGTTTCCCTATATTGTTACAGCATAATGATGAATTGCTTTTGCTTTTCCAAAACCAGGCTTGAGCTCCTCTGTTCACCTCTATTATCTGCTGCTGGTCTCCAAAGGCATATTACCATATTAATTCATTGTGTTATACAATTTGGTCAACTAAATGAGCTTACCTTATGCCCTCTTAATGGCATTTGCTTTTAATGTTGGCTTCATGGGATACATTTAACAAAACAGATGCGTCAAGGAAATGTATTTAAACTCAATTTGGTTTTAAAATGACTAGTGGTCTCTCTAATGAGCCAGGTACACACACACACACACACACAAAAGGTGCTGCAGGGAACACACTGTTGTAAGTAGAGTCAAAATGCTAAGATAGCACCAATACCCTGGGTGATCAGATGTGCTCTGGAAAGAAAGTCATGCACTACAAATATGCCATGACTAGATCTGAAGCATAATCTATTCTTTATATAAATGGTATAATATTGGTTACTTAGAGGAATTAGCTGGTATGTGAGTAAGACTGAGATTTAATTGCGTGTCATAAACACTGCCATCTCACTGACTTAGCGAGACAGCCCGAAGAAAGGATAATAGTATGAATGGTGAATGACCCATGGCATTAATTTGTACTTGAAATTCAAGTTCATAATATAGTACAAATATGGGTTTAGAGCCTTATATGCCTGGGTTGGAATTCCTGCTTCATAACATTATTAGATGAATGATCACAGATAAGTAAATTAATTGTCTAGACTTCAGTTTCTTTATCTGTAAAATGGGGATAATAATACCTACACCTAGAGTTGTGAAGTCCATAGGGACACTGCCCAGTAAGTAGTAGTATTTAATGAAGTACATCTGTACCTTTTTGTGTGTATGTGTGAGATCTTTATATAATCTTTATGTCATCAATTTATCTACTTTATAATAATTATTTGATTTTATTAGATTGTTAAACCTGTAACCGAATTCATGAATTCTATCCCTGTAAAAGTCCTGGGTTGGCTCCACACATTCAAATTGAGCTGGCCACAGAAAGGCCCATCTAATCATTTCTTACAACCTGGTGATCAGAATGGATTGCTGGCCAGTGAGACAGATCCAGGAATTGCCTGATCTTAAGGGCAGCCAAGATCATTATTCTGGCTTTATAACATCCTGATGCAGTAGCTACACACTGACAAAACTAATGTCCAGTGCTTGGAAAAATAGTGAAAGTTAATGTTCTTTCTTGGATGATATGATCAATATTTTTCCACGAAATACAGATAATATCTAAGGTACATTTCACCACACTTTCTCTATTTATTGTGACTGTAACAGTGGCTAGAGCACAAATGATCTTTTTGGTGATGTCAAAAGAAAGGCAATTTACATTTTAATTTCTTTTGCCATTTCCCCATCATACATAATAGTCCAGGTAGTTTGCTTTACTCTTGGTCCCCAACACAGCCTATGTTTAGTTTCTAACTCTGAGCCTCTACTACACCATTCACTTATTAAATAATAAATATTTATATATATTTATAAATGCCAAAGACTGTGATAGGGGCTGGATGACATAATGATGAACAACACAATCGCTATTCTCCAGGAGCTTACACAAAGGAGAGAACCATTTCTCCTTACTAGAATTCTCTCCCTTTTATATGGCACTCCAACTTTTATCCAAATCTTAAGATGTAGAATAATTCAGTACATGCCTGGGAGAGTAAATTAGTGAGTCTCCATGGAGGGAAATATTTAATCAAATTAAAACGCACATAGAATTTAGCCTAAGAGTTTCACTTCAAGGTAATCTACAGGATAAATAAGTATCATATTTACAAGGGCATTCATTGCAGGATTTTTTTTCATAATAGAAAAATATTGGAAATAATCTGAATGTTCACCAGTGGTTAAATAAATTATGGTGTATCCATACTATGAACAATTATGCAGCTAATACAAGTATTAAGGGCTCTTTATATCTACTGATATGGAATGATGTCCAAGATATATTGGTAAATTAGAAACAAAGTGAAAAAAAATATACAAGCATATCTCATGTTATTATACTTTGTCATATTGTGCTTTGCAGATTTTTTTTTTTTTTTTTTTTACGAATTGAAGGTTTGTGGCAACCCTGCATCGAGTAAGTGTTTTGGCACCATTTTTTCATCAGCATGTGCTCACTTTGTGTCTCTGTGTCACATTTTGGTAACTCTCACAATACTTCAAACTTTTTCATAATGCTATTATATGCTTAATAGACTCCAATATAGTGTAAACATAACTTTTATATGGACTGGAAAACCAAAATATCTGTGTTACTTGTTTTTTGGTGATATTTGCTTTATTGTGGTGGTCTGGAACTCAACCTGCAATATCTCTGAGATATGCCTGTATAGAATGCACACAAGTTGTCCAAGGAAAAAAATAAACAAATTATATGTTTTCTCTTGTTTTTAGTTACCATTGAGTCTAGTAAATGCACAAAAAAAAAAATGTCTAGGAAAATCCAGAAGAAACTGTTACCTGTGGCTGTTTCTGAAAATGGGGCTTGACAATGATGGGGCAAAAGAAGGAAGAAGAGTTGCTTTCACTCTATACTCCTTTGTACATTTTGACTCTTATACCCTGTACATATTTTACTTCTTCAAAATAATAAAAAAAATCAGTTTATTTGTAAAAAGCTTTGACTTTTTGAAATTAAAAAAAAAAATCATCTTTTTCTCTTCACTCAAGGAATCTCTTTCTCTTCTATTACAAGTACCAGTTGCTGCCAAATGATTCTAACTCATGGAAATCCCATGGGTGTCAGAGTAGAACTGTGCCGCATAGGATTTTCATTGGCCGAGGCACCTCTGGATAGATTTTTGATTAAGTAATAGTTTGCACCACCCAGGGATGCCCATCCCATAGGGTAATTTGTTTGGCGACCTGTAATTTCCTCCTACAAGATATTGCTCATATTGTTGAAACATTTGAAATTTTAAGTGTGTTAATACTAAGGAGGGGTCCACATAGTATAAATTAGATGGCATTCAATGTGGCTGCTGTCACTGCTGAAGAACCATCCAGGAATGGCAAGCAGACAGCCATTAATGAAAGGAGAAGAGCCTCTTGGAAGGAGGGCAGACATTGTTGGTGCCTCGGGCTTCCTTCAAAGGCCCTAAGTAGTTGCAGTGTGATCTAAGTTTCCAGATGGAAGACAACAGGATTCTCCTTTGGGAAAGGAATGATTTCTGTTCCTTTCCTGAACAAATGTCTTGAGTCAGGAATTAGCTTGATAAGCTGTGTCGTGGATGAAGATGCTGGCTTGAGGGCGTAGACTGGAAGGAGATCACAAAGAAATAGCTAAGCAGATTTGCAAAGGGAATGATCAGGAATTGAAAGTAAGAGAGAGTAAAGAAGGGAGGCAGAGGATGGAAAGGAGGGATCTTGCAGCTCACTGGCTTTTCAGGAGACTGAATCTTATAGATAAAAACAGCCAATGAAGAAGTCTTGGCCCTGGAATAACTGGGAATTCTTAAGACCAGGAATATCTAGCACTATATTTTTAATTATTTTTTTTTTCCTGTGAAGATATTCAGGAAAATGTGCTGCTTGTGATAATAAATATTAATCTATGGGTAAATAGATGGGTAGACAGGCTGAATAATCAGGTATGTCTAGGCAAAAGGGAAATATACCCATGACCATATAAATGGTTGGCAGATAATATTTCTACATATGTATTTGTATGTGCTGTAAGAATGTCCAAATATATAATAGAGCTACAAGGAGAAAAGTTATTATAACTTCTTGGCCACAGCCAACCACCTTGAGGGAGGGAGTAGTTGGATATGTGGGCTTGGTCAAGCTCAATTGGCATAACAAACTACACCAAAACATTGTTCTACATCCTACTTTGGTGAGTAGTGACTGGGGTCTTAAAAGCTTGCAAGAGGCATCTAGATGCAACAATGGGTCTCTCTTCATCCAGAGCAAAGAAGAATGAAGAAAACCAAAGACCCATGGAAATAATTACTCCAAGGGACTAGTAGACCATACGGTCCTTAGCTTATATGACCACAAAACCAGAAGAACTAGATGGTGCCTGGCTACTACTGTCAACCACTCAGAGAAGGATCAATGAAGGAGATGGTGGATAGAGTGAGAGAACAATGTGGAACAAAACTCAGAATCATTAAGAGCTTATGGAGGTCAAGTGGACACATGCCCTTGAGAGAACAATCATGGGAGAAGGAAGGGCACCTTATGTACAGGGAGACAGCTTAGGGGGCAGGAGAGTATGGAAGTATGGACACTGGGAAGTGGTACCTTGGGGAGGAAATTAGAGGGGAGCTGTTGCATTGTGGTAAATTGTGGTCAATGACATGAGACAAAGTATATGTGAACTGCTGTGTCGAGAGTGATTTTGCTCTGTAAATCTTCACCCAAATCTAAATAAAATAAAATTAAAAACAAACAAACAAACAAACAAAACAAAACAAAAAAAAGAGCTTATGGAGGGTGTTGGGCTTTGAAGCAGAGGTCTCTGGAAGTCAGGACAAATGTTCACAACTCTCAAAGGACAGGATAATTTCACTTGCACATTTTACTATGTACAAACTTCCCAGTGAAAAAGAAAAGAAAAATACAGATACCTGGGAGCCTATTTGAGACCTGCAGGCATTTAAGAACATCTACCCACCAGTCACTCCTCAGAAGGAAGGTTGGGCAATCTACTTCCATAGTGATGCCACCTCGGAAACCCAAGGAGGGGTCGCTATGAGTCAGGTCCGACTGGAGGGCACATAACAACACAACACAAGCAATTGATTGATTTTCTCTTTATTCATGGTAGCATTAAGCATTATAGGGAAACTGTCTGGGATCATGTCACTCAGTCTAGCTAGATATGTAATTCATCCAACAGAGAATTCCTTTGCATTCTCCATCATTGACATCTGCCTATGACACAAACCATTGTAACAAATTAGAAGTTTGTTTTGAATTGGTTCTTCCTATTGCCACATTTCATTCATAGTCTACAAGACCATGTTGAAATTCTCAGATGAGCTTACACTACTATTTTTAGAACATTGCAAAGTAGACAGTGGCATTTGCCTACACATTTTGCTGAATTAAGCATTTGGACTGCTAACTGTAGTATCAGATACAACAATCAATAAAAAATATGTTTTAAGTTCTTTCATTGCTTTCTGTATATTTTCCCCAGAGTCTGTTACAAGGCTCTGATATAACTACCATCTATAAATGCCAGCCCTACCCCCACTTTCAACAATAACATCCATTCAAGAATCCCAAAGCATTTTTTAGTAACAGACTCATTAATCCTCATAACACTCCTTCATTTGACACATGTAACTCTTAGTACATGATATGTTGGTACTTACTCTGGATTTAATTTAACAGGTGTCCCCCTGTTGTGGGTAGTCATTTACATTGACCTTATTTTTGTTGAGTTATCACTCAGATTTGAGCAAGTTTGAATAGTTTCATCCCAAAATAACATCTTCTGGCAGATAGAAGAAAACCCTCGGAAGAAGCAATTTTATTATTATTATTATTTAGGGAGAGATTTCAGCAACAAATGGCCCTATAAATAAACAGCTGGATTTTAATCATGAGCTAAGAGAGTGAGACATTTTTGCCATTTTATAAAAATGTGAAATTGAATCGATTTCAGATTCTTAGGAGGAAGAGAACAAAGGTGTCAGCTGAGACTGGGAGACCCTGAGTAGCAAGAGTTCACGCTTCACAATTCCTCTCTTTCTATTTATCTTCTGTGATCTCTGTCCTTTCTGCAGTTGGGTATCAAGTGGTTTTCTGAAGTTGTTAAAGTCTCAGGCCAAAGTAGCAGAGCCCCAAGCCTGAAGCCAGCTAAATCAGGCGTCCAAGAGACTGTGGGTAGCAGAAGGAGTTTTTTGGGCCTGAACTCTATTGAGCCAAGCAAACAGATAAGACACATCCAAATAGGGCAAGTGAAGGACAAAATGAGCTAAAGTTTGGTGGACAAATGGGAGCTCATAGTCTAAGACCAACAAGGAAGAAGGGTTTTGTGACTAGAGAGTATATGGGGGAACTTGGGACAAATTTTTATGAACAGTGTTCTTTTTTGATTGTGCCTTTACCCAATGGATATTTTCTCATCACTTGGAAAGGCATGGCACTCCAAATCAGACATTGCATAAGCTTACTCCTCCCTGTCACTTCAACTATCATTTTATGTAATCTCGTATTGCTAACCTCAGCCTCTACCTCCTTCTAGAGCAGTAGTTCTCAACCCTATTATACTCAACGTTCCCTTTTATAACAAATATTTGCAATGGTCTTTTTATTGTCATCAATATTCATAAATACTATAAATTTCATACATATAATTAAAACAGCAATAAAATGCCTTAACTGTGTTATAAAAAAAGAAATAAAGAAAAGCAGTTAATAATATAATATGCATTTCAAGATGGAAATCCTTGGGCACAACTATACTAGATGACGTAAAGAAGTAATCAGATGCTTGCAGCTTACAAAAAACAAACAAACAAAAAACCCACAGGGCTAAGACAGGCAATACAAGTGCACTATGTTGACAACTCTAATATGAAAAGTGTTATCATTGGGATATAACTTGATGAAATGGTCCAGAATCCTTGGGCAAGTTTTAAAGCAAGCAACAAAGAATCCTTCATTGACTTAGATGGTAGCTGCATTCCTGGAAGGTGGTGTACATTAGAACATACCAAAGTACTTCATGCTTATATATAAATCAGAATTAGGTTCCGGATTCAGATACTGTGTTTTCACACAACTAATGTGCATACTACACAAATTTTGCAAACTACACAGTCCCCTCCTGCTTAGATTCCTATGTATGCTACATGTGTAATATGTAAAAAACGTGGTAATTAACTTCTTTGCTACATGAAACCAGTTGCCATTGAGTCTATTCTGACTCATAGAGACCTTCTGTGTGTCAGAGTACAGCTGCACTCTGTAGAGTTTTCTCTATAGAATCACTATTTTTCAAAGTAGATTTCCAAGTCTTTCTTCTGAGGTGCCCCTAGGTGCACTTGAACCTCCAACCTTTCTGTTAGCAGGAGAGTGCAGTCACTGTTTGCACCACTCAAGACTCCTTTTCTGCATTATTGATTCTCAAATTTTTTATCTCAAAACTGCTTTTACACTCTTAAAAATTATTGAGAATGCTTAAGAGTTTTTTCTTATGTTGGTTATGTTTATTGATATTTACTATATTAGAAATTATAACAAGTTTTGAAACTATTTACTTATTAATCTATTTTAAAGTAAATTCATTACATATTAAAGTAAATAACATTTTTATAAAAAATAATTATATTTTCCAAAAAATAATTCAATGAGAAGAGGCATTGTTTTACATTTTTGCAAATCTCTTTTACATCTGGCTTAATCAAAGACAGCTAGATTCTCATTCTACTTTGGTGTTCAATCTGTTGTAACAGGCTATTTTGCTTGAAGTACATGAAAAATATCTGGCCTCACACAGATATGTAGTTGGAAAAGGAAGAGGTACTTTATAGATTTTTTTGAATAATTATGGATATTTTTTGATAAAATACAAAATTCAACAAGTGCAGTTTCTTACAGATTAGTTATAATGTGGAATCTGAAATTATCCATGAGCTTTTGGTACTCCATTGCATTAAAATCCATTAGTTGAAAGATGAGGCAGTGTACTTCCATAAAGATTGACAGCCTTGGAAACCCCATGGGGCAGTTCAATTCTGTCCTATAGGGTTGCTATGAGTTGGAATCGACTCAATAGCAGTGGGATCTTTTACTCACATATGATTTTTAACATCATGCATTGGTCATTTGGGAAATATTGGCTCACTGAGTTATATAAACCTTCCAAATGTTAACAAACCTCATTATACAATGTTAATAAATAATATTTGTTAATATCATCACTGATATCATCAGAAAAGTCTATAAGTATTGAGAAGATATCAAAGTGATGGGTACAAACTCTCCTAAATTCTAATATTTGCTTAAAAGCTTCAATTTTATCTTGGCAACAGATACCATTACTTGTTTACTTGGTAATAATACCTCACTTAGTTCATTTGTGTGCTAGATGCCCATCTGAATAACCATAGTTTTTTGCCAGTTGTAAAAGTGTTGTTCCATGAAAAAAGCTGCTAGTTCAACTTGCAACTCAAATAAAATTGCATAAGCATGTTTCCTCAAGATAATGATTGTAGTTTGGTATGTAGCATTTTGTGAAACACAATATTAATGAGGTGTGCACTCCAGGGTCAAGGCATAACGAAGTTAATAATTTTTATTGTTTCACCAAAGACTGTTGTTGTTGTTATGTGCTGTTGAGTCAGACTCAACTCATAGCGACCCCTCCTTAGGTTGCCGAGGCAGTATCACTATGGAAGTAGATTGCCCAACCTTCCTTCCGAGGAGTGGCTGGTGGGTTTGAACCACCAGTCTTCTGGTTAGCAGTCAAGTGCCT
>NW_006921595.1:10025101-10037498 GCF_000298275.1 Orycteropus afer afer | reverse complement strand
GATAAGTTATAATTTATTAAAATGAAGAACTTTTGTTGTTCAAGAGACATCATTGTTGTTGTTGTTATGTGCTGTCGAGTTGGACCCGACTCATAGCGTCCCCTCCTTGGGTTTCCAAGGCAGCATCACTACGGAAGTAGATTACCCAACCTTCCTTCCGAGGAGTGGCTGGTGGGTTTGAACCACCAGTCTTCTGGTTAGCAGTCAAGTGCCTTAGGCACTACGCTACCAGAGCTCCCAAGGACAGTTTTAAGTAAAATTGGAGGGTTTTTGTTTGTCTATGAACATATGGCAGTGAAGATTATAATGACCACTAGTACAGTACAGTTTTGTGTTGCTGCCTTGATTTGTGTTAAGACACCAGCAATTTTACCCACCATTGCTTTTGTCTCATCATTGCAAATGTCAACTCAGTGAAAAAGGCAAGTAATGACTCATTGGTAACTACTTCTCTAGAGGTTCTATCTGTATTTGCAACTTGCAGAGGAACCTTTCCACATGGATACTATTCTGCAATCAACATGTACAAATCAAACTCATCACTTCTTGATGAGGTTCAGAACATGTCAGGGTTACTTATCCTCATTCTTTATAGATGAAGAAACTAAGGCACAAGAACGACAAATGACATCAAGGTCATAATAATTATTCCATCGTGTTTCAGGCATTTTATACATTTTCTCATTTACTTTGCAGGTATTTCTAACCTTTTTTTAAAAAAATGTATTGTGATTGGGTGAAGGTTTACAGAGCAAATTCATCTTCCATAAAGCAACTCACATCCACTTTGTTTCATGACATTGACTGGAATCTCCCACAATGCAACAGTGCTCCTCCCACTTCCTCCCCATAGCCACCTCTTCCCTGTGTCCTTCCCTCCCATGCACTCCTGCCCCCTGGACTGTCTCCCTGTGCACAAACAGCCCTTCTATTCTCCCATGATTGATCTCGCCAAGGATTGTATCTACCTCTCTGGTAGCATAGTGGCTAAGGCACTTGACTGCTCACCAGAAGGCTGGCGGTTCAAACCCACCAGCCACTCCTCGGAAAGAAGGTTGGGCAATCCTACTTCCGTAGTGATACTGCCTCGGAAACCCAAGGAGGGGTCGCTATGAGTCGGGGCCGACTCAATGGCAAAACAACAACAACAACAACAATGTAAGTTTTCAGTTCACATGCCTGTCTTTTGTTTGGCTGGAAGCCACAAGAGTGGGTTCAATTCCAGACGCGAAAGGCAGCTAGGGGCCATAGTCTCAGTGGTTCCATCAGGCTCTATCAGACCAGCAAACTTGGTCCCCCCGCCTTTTTATGATTTTGAGTTTTATTTCATGTTGTTCTCCCACTCTATCCAGGATCTCCTACATAGATCCCCTTCTGAGTGGTTGACAGTGGTAGCCGTCTAGCCTTGTTTTACAGAGGACAAAAATGAGACTCAGAGGAGAGATTGTTTCCCAGAATAAGGAACATAATAAAGACATGACTCCAGGTCCTTTGATTCCCAGTGCAGTGCTCATCCTCCATGCCATTACCAACCCTTTTCATTTTCCATATCCAATTAGTTGCCAAGGCCTTTAGATCCTGCCTTCATCAAGTTTCCCACATTCACTCTAACTGTCAATTCTATCCCCTAGTTTGGGTCATCATTTCCTCTTACTTTGACTTATTGCCTCTTAACTAGGCACTCTGACTCCTCTGTTCTTCCTTCTACCCACTCTAAATGCTTACTTCATACTAATGTCATGAATCAGAAGACAGACTCCAAGTAAAAAGACACACAGGGAAACCAGAAGGATTGATGGACCTGGGGACTTGTGCCCTGTGGTTAAGGCTGTCCCAGTTATTTGCATTCCCTTTTACCTTGTCGGTAGTTGTTGAAGTCAGCACTGTTACTTTATTTTAACATAAGAAAATTAAGATGGTAAGTCACTTGCTCCAGGTCACACAGCCTGTCAGTGGCAACTAGTAACTTCAACCTAGATCTCCTGTCTCCAAAGATCTATTCCAACTACATTTCCCTGAAGAAAGGCATCTGGAATGATGTTCAGGAAAGTCTTAGTATCCCTACTAGGCCTAGACGTGGTGCAAATCCAACTCAACTTCCAACTAATTTGTGTGTGGTTATTTAACACCCAGTTCAAGTAGGATGGGGTGAAGAGAAGGTTCTGGGACTGGTTCCTCTACGATCTATGTTTAGGGAAGTCAAATCTCAGTTGGAAGTGAGTTAAAGTTAGCTGAGTAGATCCAGACCCATGGATTTATCTTACGCATTTATATTTTTATCTTTTTTTTAAAAAAAAAACTGGTCATTGCCTTCACTGTGCTGAAAAGAAACAGGATTTCCCATACACTGGCAGGCCAGAGAAGAGTAATGAGGAATCTCCGGAGGCCTGTGTGGTAGAGGCAATTGATAGTGGTGCCAAAGGTAGGCAGAGCCTAAGGAGATGAAGGGCAACATTTGGAGGAATCTTGAGAGCTTTGCATTCAATCCTGCCTGAGTTGGCCTCACTGGCGGCCCTCCCCACCACACATGATCTAAGCACCAACTGTTTTATTCATCTCCTTCCCTCTAGTGCAGCAAAGTCCTCAGGTCCCTACTTCTCCTGTATCTGTTATCTACAGAACATAGACCTAAAGAGGGAAAGCAAAATGAGATGTTAAGTCTTTTGATTCCCTCCTTTTTGTAATATCTGCAAAGTAGACACAAAGGCAGACATTAAGGTTTATTGCGTGTTTTTTCCAAATTTTCCTGAAAAAAAGAATCAGCCGATGACATTTTCTGACTAGCTTTACTCTTCTCTGGAAGCTTTGATTCAGTATGTCTCAGTTGACCTGGAGAATCTGAATTTGAATGTCTTAGGTGCTTCTGAATTGCTGATGCAAGTGGTCCTTGAGAAACATGGGTGAAGTCTATGAATCAACCTCATTCATTTATAGACTCTTTTCTTTCCCCTTTTCAATTACTTCCCCATCTCTGACTATCCAAGCCATTTACAATATGTTGTTGTTAGGTGCTGTTGAACTGATTTCAACTCACAGTGACCCTATATACAACAGAATGAGCACTGCTCAGTTCTGCACCACCCTCACAATCGTTGCTATTCTTGAGCCCATCATCGCAGCCACTGTGTTACTCCATCTTGTTGAGGGTCTTCCCCTTTTTTGCTGACTCTCTACTTTATCAAGCATGTCCGTCTCCAGGAACTGGTCCTTTCTGACAACATGACCAAAGTTGTTGTTATTGTTATATGCCATTGAGTCGGACCCAACCCATAGCGACCCCTCCTTGGGTTTCTGAGGCAATATCACTATGGAAGTAGATTGCCCCATCTTCCTTCTGAGGAGTGGCTGGTGGGTTTGAACCGCCAGCCTTCTGGTTAGCAGTCAAATGCCTTAGGCACTATGCTACCAGAGATGAAGTCTGCCATTCTTGCTTCTAAGGAGCAATCCAACTGTACTTCCTCCAAGACAGTCCATGGTGCATTCAATATTCTTTGCCAGCACCACAACACAAATGCATCAATTCTTCTTCCGTCTTCCTTATTCATTGTTCAGCTTTCACATGCATGTGACCCTACTAAAAATACCATGGCTTGGGTCAGGTACACCTTAGTCTTCAAAGTGACATTTTTTTTTTCTCTTTAACACTTAAAAGAGATCTTTTGCAGCAGATTTGCCCAGTGAAATATATTGTCTGATTTCTTGACTGCTGCTTCCATGGGCATTGATTGTGGATCCAAGTAAAATGAAATCCCTGTCAACTTCAATCTTTTCTCCATTTATTATGATGTTGCTTATTTGTTCAGTTGTGAGGAATTTTGTTTTCTTTGTGTTAAGCTGTAATTCATACAGAAGGATGTAGTCTTTGATTTTCATCAGCAAGCATGTAGACATGGATTAATAGAAACTTCTAGAAAAACCAAGAGATGGTTATGTGCAAAAAATGGGAAAGACCTGGAAGAGTGTTGGAATAAATTCAATTCCTTCTTGGCCTCACTTCAGAAGCCTGTAATTTTTTTTTTTTTTTTTTTTTTAAACAATCTTTCAGAAAGAATTGTTGGAAGACCTGGAGGAAAGCAGGAGCTCCTTGTTCCAATTTGACTTGAGCTGCAGCCTGGAGCCCACTCTGGCCCTCAATCCTGGTTATAAACTTTGTCAAAGGCTCTAGAGCTTTGGAAATGCTCAATGTTTAAGTGCAGCTCTGAAGTGTAAGCTGTGTCCTGCTTTGCAGCTGACTCTTAGCAATAGCTAACTTGAGAGCTTTAGTGGATCTTAGCTGAAACCTTTAAACTTGGTCCAATTCCATGGTAAAAGAAAAAAAAAAAATCACAATCAGAATAGTCTCTGACTTTTTTAACCAACATTTCTGAGGTGGGTTACCTGGACCATAGAAGCTTAAGCCTTCTTTATGGGAGAAGTATTCTTGTTGAATGCTGAAAGTATGCAATAATTCTTTACCAAAGAAGATCCAAATACAAACACACTAGTTTGTTATCTCTATTTGTGGCTGCTTAAAATGGATCTAGGAGAATTTGGTGCCAAAAACTGGTTCCTCCTCCCCTACATATTTACTGTAAATGATTTAAATCTATCCCTTTTATGTGGCATCAGGTCAAGGAACCACAATATGTAGTGACTAAATATGCCATTTAAATTCTTCTCAGGCAAAGGTTAAAAGAGAGGTGGGGGGATGGAGCAGGAAAAGCAGAGATTGCCAAGGTGGCTGTATTCAAATATTTTTGATAGGTTTCTAAGAGACATGTCTTTTTTTCCAAAGTAAATGCATTCATGCCTAAGAAGGAAAACAAACAGGGAAAATGTTAGCTCTTGTGCTGGTGAGCTCATGAGAAATGCCAAAAGGATTGTTTGTGCACAGCCTCAAATATCAGGGTTTCTGTATTGTTGCATTTTGATGCTCGGAATCAAGCGGAACGTTTCTATGACAACAAATAGATGTTATGTTTATTTACTGAGTAGCGAGGAATGACAGTGTCAGCAAGTGACATTTTAGTTTCTTTCTCCTCTTCTTCTCCCCAGGAAAGATTTGTTTTAGTCAATGAAAATGGCAACAGCATCTTCTATTTTATTTGTCAGAGCTTCTGTGGCAAGAGTAAACAGCAGTTAATTTGATGCAGTTATTCCATGAAACATACTAAGTCTCATTGCTTTATGGACTTTGGAGAGTGTTTAGTGAGCAGTTCTTCATGGATAGATGCATTTGCAAAGTGAAAAGCAAATTTCAGGTCTTATTCACTTGAAAATGATCTCACAATTGCATTCCAGGATGTCTACATTTACATAGGTCCCATAAATGTCCTGTAAATTTCAGGTGACCTTGTTTATGCTCCTACTGATATATTCATAAAAAAGATCTATTAAGACTTGTAACAAGACCACAAACTCAGCAAAGATAGTAGACGGTGCTGCAGGCTGGGTGGGTTGGGACAATTCTTCACTGGTTATAAATAACGATATATTCCACTCTGTTATCTGCCTGTGGCTTGTCTGCCCTCTAAATTATCTGTGGTCAATTTTTAATGCTGAACTGGCTTCCTCCTACTATCCAGCTGGTGTGTGCTCAAGGGATATAAACCAATGTTAGCATTTGCTTAAGGAAAACACAATTAAGAAGGCAAGCTGTTGTTGGGGGAGGGGATGTGTGGATTTTCATAGAATGCATGCTAAAGCAGAGAACTGGCTTTTTTTAGTCCCTGTTTTGCATTATCTGTGCTGTGGCTTTATTATTAATGTGTCCATTGATTTGAACAATTGTAGTTTGAGACACTTTCGGCTTTTGAGAAAAGATCTCCAAGATCTCTAGGAGGTAAAGTCAACATGTGACTATTGGGAAGAACTCAAAATATTATTGCCTGAAACACTCTGTCTGGTTTCCTGTCTTCCCAGACAGAAATTAGCTTCCATCATAGCAGTTCTAACATTTGATGTAGTCTGTTAGAAGTCTACTTCTCACACTAGGCTGTAAGCAGCTTGAAGGCAGGGATTGTGTTTTACTGATCTTTATATCCACAGTACCTAGTACAGCTGGCACAGCAGGAACTCAGGAAATCTTTGTGGAATAAGTGAATATTGAATGTGAATCATCACAACCCATCTCATCACTCTCTCACTCCCTGGATGGAATCAAGCATTCCCTCCTCTGGTCATACTGCTATGACAGAACCCATCATGGGTTATTACGTGCATCTAGTTCTGTTGCATGAATGCAGAAATTATTGTCCATTTAAGAATGAGAGAGCTAACACTTTTCAAGAAGCTATTCTGTCTCTCAACACACAAGAACATGCATATGCACACATCACATAACACAAAAAAATATAAAGAATTAGATTCTGATGAGCTCTATATCCAGCCACAATAAAACTGTGGAAGACAGGGAAGAGAACAGAAGTTCTGGAAAATGGATTTCCTATCCCTAGTGGGCCATACCACCTTTGGTCTCAGTGATTTTACCTATAAAATGGGGGGTTTGGATCAGATCAATTTTTCCCAGATTGTATCATATGGGACAGCATTGTCTACAATATGTTAATAGCTCTTCTGAAATAAACAGCCAAAAAGATCTGGGAATCACTGTGGAAAGCAAAATTAAGTGGGAATTCCTGGAGTCCTGATGAGAAAGTATAGACCAAGTCTGAGAGGTCTTAGATAATATGTGACTTCTCTTCTGCAATGTCTTCTATGATTGTTTAGTCAGGAATCCTCCTACAGGAAGCCTATAAACAAAATGATTCCTTTCTTCAACCCTGATAACTGAGCCATATTGCTCAGGGCACCGCTAAACATCCAAGAGGAAAGGAAGTTTGAGGTGACTTCAATACTAGGTCATATGCTTTACTTTGTTAAGGTTTTACTTAGTCATTTTTTTTAAAAGCTCACAATCTATTTCACAAACATAATAGAAAAAGCAGAGACTTAGAAATTAGAGGTCAAATTCTAAATAATTAAATTTTAAAAAAACTTCAATATTCACTCATGCTTTGTCTACACTTACCATGTTGTTGTTGTTGTTATGTGCCGTCTAGTCGGACCCGACTCATAGCGACCCCTCCTTGGGTTTCTGAGGCAATATCACTACAGAAGTAGATTGCCCCATCTTCATTCCGAGGAGTGGCTGGTGGGTTTGAACTGTCAGCCTTCTGGTTAGCAGTCAAGTGCCTTAGCCACTATGCAACACTTACCATATTCACTGATAATGCTCAACTCGCCAATCCCTCATACATGCAGACAGAGTCTGACAGAAGCATTGGAAAATATGTGACTTCTATTCTGCAGCCTCTTCTATGATCTGATTTGTCAAGAAAGCTCTAGTACTTGTGTATTTTTGTTCCCCTGCTCTTTTACATTATGCTAAATGGAACCTAACTATGCCTAGTATTCCACTCTATATACTCAAGAAGGTCTGGTGAATGCTTTGGAATTCTGCTTGGAAATAACATTGGTATTATGTTTCCATATGACAACATCAGCAGGTTCTGGTTAAGTCTAATTGCTGTTCTCTAAGTTGCACCTGTTTTTCTTTTATGGTGCTTATGGGTATTCTGTGGCTTTAGTCCAGCTATCAAAGTATCATTTGACTATTGACAATCCAAATCTTTAAGAAAGTGGTATAGCATTTGGAGAAGTTTTGGATCACAGACATAAAGTTTTCAAAATGTTGAAACTGTCAAACTTTAAGAGAATCCTTAAAAAAAAAAAAGTTATGCCTTCAAATACAAATTAGCCTTAAAACTTGTTGAAAATTTACAAAAAAAAAAGAAAAAAAGGTTTAGTATTACTTTCAATAGAAGCTCTGATAGCATAGTGCCTAAGGCGTTTGTTAACCAGAAGGCTGACGGTTCAAACCCACCAGCCACTCCTCGGAAGGAAGGTTGGACAATCTACTTCCGTAGTGATACTGCCTCGGGAACCCAAGGAGGGGTTGCTATGAGTTGGATCTGACTCAAAGGCAGAGAGTTTGTTTTTTAAAATTACATTCAGTAGAGTCAAGGCTTGGAAAATGATTATAGTCATGTAACTTCAGAAATAGTTGGGAATTATATAGCTATTTTCATCCAGGAAATTTTAAACTGTGTCTTATGTGAGGAGTTCTCTGGAGGTGCCCCAGGGGATGTAGGGATGAAGATCTTCATCCCCACTCCAAACTGAGAGGTCCTTCTTTATCTGTTTTTAGTGATTGGATCTTCTTGTAAGATTTCATTTGAAGGATGGCTCCATAGCTTTAAGAAATTGTGGCAACCCACATAATCCCTTTATTCCAGATGAGAAAACACTAAGCTTTAGAGAATGGCTATTACTTTCCTCAAGGTGCGATAAACAGACAGACAGACAAACTGATAGATAACCTGCCATCAGGCTGATCCTGACTCATGATAACTGCATGTACAACAGTACGAAACATTGCCTGTGCCTGTGTCATCCGCCTGATTGTCGGCATGCTTGAATTCATTGCTGCACCAATTGTACTAACTCATTTCACCACAGGTCTCCCTCCCTTACTCTTGCTATCCCTCTACTTCACCAAACATTATGCCCTACTCCAGAGACCTGTCCCTTGTGACAACATGTCCAAAGTAAGAGAGTCAGACAATGTTCTGTTGTCATCCGTAAGGTTTTCACTGGCTAATTTTTGGAAGCACATCACCAAGCCTTCTTTCCAAGTCTGTCTTAGTTGGGAAGCTCCACTGAACCTGTTCAACTTGGGTGACCTCGTTGGTATTTGAAATACCAGTAGCAGAGCCTCCAGCATCATATAAGCTAGTACCATATGACAAATTGACAGATAGTTGGTGGAATGTTGTTGTTGTTATGTGCCGTCTAGTTGGCCTGGCTCATAGCAACCTCTCCTTGGGTTTCCGAGGCAGTATCACTATGGAAGTAGATTATCCAACCTTCCTTCCGAGGAGTGGCTGGTGGGTTTGAACCTCCAGCCTTCTGGTTAGCAGTCAAGTGCCTTAGGCACTATGCTATACTGGTAGCAAATGCTGGACTAGACTTCACTGCACTCACTACCCATTACTTAGTTTTCCCACTCTACAAAAATGTTTATGAAAGATCTGATTTATTTGAGGCTTATGGGTCAGACTTATAGGATTTTAGATCATGTAGGAACCTTTATCCTTCTCATGCTATTTTCCTCAAATGATCTCTTTTGTGTTCACAAGTGCTATCATGAATACTAAATGATTGTGAATGACTAAATGAGATACACAGAGTAGTCTAATAAGATGGCAAGAACATGAAGATGGTCAAAATGGCTGTAACCTTGAATAATTTCCATTAACTTCAATGTACAGGTTGTGATATTTGGTCCTCAATACCATCACCAATTTTCCAAGCAGTCTCACTGTACTTCGGGGGGATAAAATACGAAAACTACATTTCCCAGTTTCCCTTGCCAGGAATCTTGGTTAGATTCCACCAATGTCGGCACTCCCAGGAAATTTGGAAGGCACCAGGAAAAGAGAAGCTATTATTCTCTATTAAGAACAGACAGCTAATAAGGAAAATAGCTGGTAGCTTACTTTAAGACATCTTCCTACGAATAATCCTCTCAGGCAACTGATGTAATTGACAGTGACTTCCAACTGCTTTGCAAGACCTTCTGAAAATCAACTATGCTTGCACTGCAAGAAGCTGAGACTGTTGGTGGTGGCTTAACAGTGATTGCATATTTCTGGATTTCTCAAAGTGACTTGCCTGATCTATGTTCTCTTGACTTTCTAATAACTGTGTGACCTTTAATTCCCTGTTATTAAACTTCTTCCTCCTCAAAACACCAAGAATAGCTTCTATTTTCTGTACTGAAGCTAGATTCAGAAATTGGCTCCTTCAAGAGAAGCAGCATAGGGCAGGGGTGGGTGGCAAGGAGATTAATATCTGTAGCTGGAAGAAAGAAATTCATGTTAAATAGTAACAAAACATTTGGAAGGAAGACCGTATGCTTATTCAATCTACACTGAGGGAGATGGTGCTTACTGGTTATTGCTGGCTTTACTTAATACATATTGTCAGAAAGAGAAAAGCTCAGGAAAACACTGGCCAAGTTGCAAGCCAAAAAAAAAAAAGAAAGAAAGAAATAGAGAACCCACCAAATTCAGAACTTTGTAAATTTGGAAAAGCCATTCCTTTAGATCTCAGACAGTAACAGATGAGGTTTAAAAAAATCTTTGAGTGAAAATGACATAGTAAAAATCATTGGCTGGGTAAGCTGATTCAAAACAAAGACCAGTTTAAGGCTATAGACTTCCTATTCAAGTCTGGTAGGTTCAAGGTTAGTCCCGGGGTGCCATAAACAGTTAAGATCTCAGCTATTAGCTGAAAGGTTGGAGGTTCAACTCACCCAGAAGTGCCTTGGAAGACAGTTCTACTCGCACAAATGGGGTCACGTGGGGTTGGAATCGCCTTGACAGCAGCTAACAACAACTACAAAGTTTAAGGTCACCACTATTAAGTTGAAGAAGCAGAGACATAAAGCAGATTTGAGAAACATGTGTAAGAAAGAAATTTGGTATGATTTCTGAAACTGACTAGAAGCAAATAGATTATAAGCATAGGAAATTTTTCAGAAAATTGTGTTGTCAATAAAATCACTAGCCTGGGAAAACTTAAACTAGACAGTATAATAACAATAAAACTTTTGATTGATCCAAAGCCTTTGACTAACTCTGAGGCCTCTAGCCTTCCAAAAACAGGAGACAGTTTCAAAGGTTGGTCAAGTTTCCTAAAGCCATCCTCAGAAATGGCCAAGAGAATAATCAACCAAGAAGAATCACCCCGGGCAGAACAAGAAGCCATCGAGAGCACTGAGCAGGGCAGTTCTTCCCAGAGAGGAGAACCAGAGCCTTGCCAAGAGACTTTCCCACCCCAGGTTGGGATCCTTTAGAATATTTCCCAATGAGATCTCAGAATTGCTAAAATCAGTGATTTCTTTCTCCAAATGGGAAGTTTATTGAAGCTACTTTGTATCTGTTTCACCATCATTGGAGTGTATGTGGCAGGCAATTAAATGGATTTTTAATTCGTAGGCCATGGATCAACAGGATCTTCATTTGGAACTGAGGGAGAAATACACACATCTCACAGAGATCTGAGATTGAGCTTTGACCTCTCTTAATGGATAGAATTTTGGCTTGGTTCTCTTGGGCAAAGTGAGCAAGTTCTATGTGTTAGAGAAAGAGAAAAGCATGAAATGGACATTTGGTGACTAAAAGACGAAGCTGAAGCAGACACCAGCCAGGTACTTATCAATTTTGTTTTTCCTCTTGAACCCAGAGAGGATTCCATTTCTCAGTTTCCTTTACAGTTCAGCTGGTGCACCTAACTGATTTTTTGACAATGGAATGTGCTGCAAATGTGTATCACTTCTGGGTAGGGTGTAAAAGTCCCTGTGTGACCATTCACTTTTTCCTCTTTTCAGAGCAACCATAGAGGGTCATTGAAGGTGCCATTGCTCAATTAATGTGTCAGTATCACAAGACAGAAGGAGTCTGGATTTAAGGTAATTTCTTTAAGGAAATCTACCCAAGAAGGCCATATCAGTCTGGGATATAGGTGAAAAATGAAACTTTATAGTGATAACCTATCAAATGTGTAGGATTGTTTATTAGAGCAAATCATGCTTCTTGTACTGTCTGTGGCATAAGGGAAATTTGATAGCACAATTAGCTCAATTTTTAGGGATTTCAAAATGAAATCAGGACAAATCAGAATGTTTGATTCTGGTACCTACTGCAGTTAAATTGTTATGGCCTAATTGTTTTTTTTTTCAAGTGAGCATTCCAAGACTTTTTAATTCTTGGATATATTTTCAATAAGCTAATATGTCTGGAAGAAAAAAGCATTTCCTCTATTTCCATTTTTATAGATAGACACTTTGCATTTAATGGTGAAGGAATAGGTCTTAGAAAAGAACTGCCTTGATTTTGATGGACACAAATGAGAAATAAGAAATGGATGTGTGTCCAGAGCTCCAAAGAAGTTCTTCTATGCTGAATGAGGAATTACTTACTATAGCCTGCCCCCACTGGAGACACAACTTGCAGGACACTGAAGTCAAGTCCCAACCTGGAGGAATAAATGGGCGAGGTGGTGTTGAGAGGAAGTGAAAAAGGAAGGGATATAAAAGGTCAGCTGTGGTTAATGGTGCAGAGCTTGGAGATACATTTAAAGATGCTACACTTGTCACCCAAAATCCTGTATTTAAATGTAAGTAATGAGACTCATGGCCCTAGGGATCGGCCTCAGGCCTAAGGCAGTCACCTGCCACACACAATGCTGTCGGTTTGAGCCTGCCAGATAGCCAGGCTGCCTCTTTGGGAGCTCTGGTAGCATAGTGCCTAAGACACTTGACTGCTAACCAGAAGGCTGGTGGTTCAAACCC
>NW_006921595.1:10014239-10025001 GCF_000298275.1 Orycteropus afer afer | reverse complement strand
TGACTGCTAACCAGAAGGCTGGTGGTTCAAACCCACCAGCCACTCCTTGGAAGGAAGGTTGGGCAATCTACTTCCATAGTGATACTGCCTCAGAACAAGGAGGGGTCACTATGAGTCGGGTCCGACTCGACGGTATGTAACAAAAACAGCGTAACAATGAGACTCACAGTCAAACTTCCAGTCTAGGCATGTATTTACTTAATAATAATATACTCAATATGTATTTACTGTAGAGAATTTAGGAATTACAGAAAAGCATAGAGTAGAAAAAAATCCATAATATATATTTTTTTATATTTCCTATCAATCATTTTTAATAAACCAAAAACCAAGCTCACTGCTGTTGAGTCAGATCCGACTCATAGCGACCTCTCCTCGGGTTTCTGAGGCGGTATCACTATGGAAGTAGATTGCCCGACCTTTCTTCCAAGGAGTGCCTAGTGGGTTTGAACTGCCAGCCTTCTAGTTAGCAGTCAAACGCCTTAGGCCCTATGCCCCCAGAGCTCCATAATCTTTTTAATACATACATGTATATTATATTTTGCAAGCAAGGCTGATGTATACTCTCTAAAGATACTTTATAATAATTAGTATAGACCTGGTTATGATGAAATAACAAAAGACCCTCAAATCTCAGTGGCTTATAATAACAAAAGTTTATTTCTCAGTCATGCTACATGTCCTCTACAGGTCAGTTCCAGCTCTGCTCCACATCATCTTTATCTCAGGGGACCAAGGTGAAGGAAGGAGCTCTCATAGCATAGTGCCTAAGGCACTTGACTGCTAACCAGAAGGCTGGCGATTCAGATCCACCAGTCACTCCTCGGAAGGAAGGTTGGGCAATCTACTTCTGTAGAGATACCACCTTGGAAACCCAAGGAGGGGTCACTATGAGTCGGGGCCAACTTGATGGCACATAACAACAACAACAACAACGAGGTGAAGGAACAGCCTTTATTCAGAACAATCTCCTGACATAAATAAAAAAGAATATGACAGATCATGCACTGTCTCATAAAGCATTTGCTTACATTTCATTTGGGAAAACAAGTCAATGGGTAAGAAAATATGATCCTTTTTAGCAAGGGGCAGCAAATACCTGTGAACAATAATACTTATTCCCCTTAGCTAGTTTACTATCCTACATCCTTTTGCAAGCTCTGTAATTGTTATAAACCGAATGTGATGTTGCTTTCTCAAGTGGGAATTTTTGCACATTTCCTACCTTTGATTCTTCTCATCTTTGTTTTCATTTTCATAGGAAGGGAGTGGTGGGGTTTGGTTGGAGACCCTACCACCACCAGTGGTAAGTAAATTAATATTCAATAAATGACTATAATATAAAAGTAAAATTGTGAAAGTTTATAGAATTAAGCCACAAACATAGACATATCGGCAGCAGAAATTTCATTTTCTCTGAATTAAATAATTAACTTATTCAGTAGAAATCTTCAGCCAATGGCAATCCCTACCTGGTTCCTACTGGGAGAGGGACTGTTTTCTGGCACTGAGGCAGCCCTTTCTGGCAGCTGGGTCAAGGCTCCATATGTAACCAGAGCTAGTGTTTTGGATTCAGATGCCTCCTACTATCTCTGTCAGCCTCCTACTTTCTCTTCTCAAAGGCTCTGGGTAGGGGGCCAGGACGCAGCTTTGTAAATCTCTAAAATCACCCGCTCATTTTCTCGGTACCCAGCTGTTCACTGAATGGTGTAAGAACAGAAGGAAAACGTCCACAGTTCTCACCCACGCTTCTGGCCCTTGGGTTTGTGGCTCTTGCCTTCTGTGCTGAGAAGGACACAAAAGCTCAGTCACCATGCACGAAGCCCTCCTTGGGACCCATAGTTGTCTTCCCAGAGACATGGAGACATTCATAAAACTATGAGACCTCTCTTGATCCTTGGTTTTTCAGTTGGCATGCTGAGTGCAGGGACAACTGATATTTCCCCCATTTTAAATTCATTTTCAGTGCAATAGAGATCAAATTATTCTCTACACCAAACCGAACCCACTGCTGTCGAGTTGATTGCAGTTCATTGCTACCTTATAGGACAGTGTAGAACTGTCCCATAGAATTTCTAAGGCTGTAAATCGTTGCGGAAGCAGACTGTCTCATCCTTCTCCAGTGGAGTGACTGGTGGGTTTGAACTGCTGACCTTTTGGTTAGCAGCCAAATATTTTAACCACTGCACCACTAGAGCTCCTCAAATTGCTCTCAGATTATAGCAAATCATGATTTTTTTTTTTTTTTTAATATCTTCCAAATGTGCTTTGACTCTAAGTACAACCCTTCATGTGCCTCCTCAGAGCTCCCTTTGCTCAGCTTGTCAGGAGGGCACCTTTGTGTGCAGCTTCTAGTCACCTGCACACTCTGGCTTCACACCATGTTTTGTCTTTAGCGTGTGCTCCATGTTCACTGTTCTGCTGCCTTCTTTTCCTAGTCAGCTTCAACAGAATGTTTGCTTCTATTTATTATTCAGTAGAGGGTGCATGTTTTGCATGTTTAATAAGCCACTGAACACCCCAGTCTCCTTTTGAGCTGGAGCAGACTGGGGTTGCTAGATGGACCAGCCTTTCTGGAAGACTGTCCTGTCTCCTACCTCAGCTGGACACCCTCCAAATGAACACAATTCCAAAACTGGAAAATGTCCTTTAGCATTTTGTTTTCAGTCCTAGGCCTTTGAAGAGGCATTGTCAAAGCTTTTCTAACTTTTTAACCAGAAATTGGTATGTTTCCCAAACCCTGTGTTTGCTTGATTTGAACACCAATACCAGAAATAAAGACAAAATTTTCCATCCATAGCACATACACCCATAAATCTGATCTTTTTTCTTTTCAAGTGAACATCATTTTCCCTTCAGTGAATACAATGGGAGAAGATAATTCTATCAATGCTGTCTGAAAGTCTGGGGGCTTCTCAGGGAGACAATGGGTTCCCTCAGTCAGTTAACACACTTGGCTGCTAACCAAAAGGTTGAAGGTTATGGTCTACCCAAAGGTACCTCAAAAGAGAGTCCTGGCAGTCTATTTCCAAAAAAAACTTAGCCATTGAATACTCTATGGCGCACATATCTGACACAAACAGGGTCAGATATGCCTCAATAGCACCTGGTTATTGGTTTTGGGGAGGTAATAAATTTCATGTCCATGGTGAGAGTAGATGAATCTGGAATGGTGTGGATGGGGTTTAAGGATGAAATAAGGGTCAGCCTGGATGCCTTTTATGATACTTTTCAACTCTGAGATTTGATGAATTCATGTGCACTATGTTGCCTAGTCAAAATGAGCTAAGAAGGAAAAAACAAACAGGAAAGCAATTTCTAAGACAAATTGTTCCTTTCCTTTAGGCAGAGCTCTATTCACATATCTAATGAGGGGCCTTCCTACCGCCTGGAGTTTATCTTTGGCTGCAGGACAAACAAACATTGGGCATGGAATGAGGAGAGAAGGAAGGGGAATAACAACAAAAAGACTCCTTGCCAGTAGTATGGAGGGGGCTATGTGGCAGAGCCAGCCTCCTGACTGTCACTGCAGGTTTCTGAGGCCTGGGACAGCTGTGGAGCTGATGGCCTCGGGTGGAAGGGTTTGTCCCCCTCCCTGCACACACTTTCCAGCTGAGTTCATTCTTGGCTGCTCCTCACTCACAGGCAAGAGAGCCAGGTGCTGGGGTGGAGCCAGGTTAGAGACTGGAAGTTCAGCTACCTTTTTGATATCACAGCAAAGGGAGAAAACATTAGAGAGAAAGCTTAAAGGATTCTTAATTACACTCTCAGGGTGAGCTATAGAGAAATTGGCATTTGAGAGAACAAGATGGTACCTTAAAGAAGATTTTTGAATGTTGGCGATTTTTCTGCCTCCTTTGAAACAACACAGCCCTGCTTATCCATGAATGTTTGTTGCTAGTTCCTCCTCACCTGTATGTTAGAGGAAGAAATGGCCTTTGTTGCCTATGGAAGATTTGTCAAGCTCCTTGGCCACCCTGTTGGATAAGGATGCTAGTCCAGCAGCAGTGCACCTACTGAAAATAGCTGCTATGACAATCTATTTTAAATTGATAGATGATCTCTCACAGTTAGTGATGAAAACTATGATGGCCAATAGAAACTGCTTATTGGTGATCTGGATCAAGCGGCACCCAGGGCACATTTCATACATACTGTGCCCTAGATATGCCTCTGTACTCCAGAATTTGCACAGAGATGGAGAGAGAGCTGTGAGAGACAGGCTTGGTCTTGTTAACCCTGTCAGAGTTGACTTTTGTTGTGTGTTATAGAGCTGATTCCAGCTCATAGCAACCCTGTAGGACAGAGAAGTGCCCCACAGGTTTTCCTAGGCTATAATCTTTATGGGAGCAGATTACCAAGTCTTTTCTCCTGCAGAGTGGATGGTGGGTTTAAACCACAGACTTTTTGGTTAGCAGCCAACCACTTAATCATTGCACCACTAGACAAGGAGGAAAGCTATGTATGAAGCTTTGTAAAGAAGTTAAAAATGAAAGAAGATAATGGTGTCAGTTAGGAAACTGAGGGTTCTAACTAGTTTGGATAACTCTAGCTCTCTCAGAATTCTCAAGATTTAGCTAATGATTGGCACATAACAACAACAACAACAACAAGCTGATGCAAGCTTTCCTGGCCCTCAGCTGAACCAGATCTAGTCTTGACTTGCCACTCATTCTCAGCAGCTCTCAACCCTCCCCATTATAAATTAATCTATGGATTCTGACTTCCCCAGTTGGCATTTCCACATCTCAAACAATACACAAGTCTAAGTACCCAGCAAATTTTACACTGTTCTTGGAAGCCTGGATAGGATAGATTGTGAATACTTGGCCTTAAATATTTTTTAAAAAATCTTCACAGGCATTTTCAGGGAAACAGTGGTATTGATTTTATAGCACTAGCCCAGAGATGTGGAATTAACATCAATTAAGTTAAAAAGCTACAAGTAGAAAGTTAAAAAATTTTTTTATTTAATTTTAATATATCCAGTAAGTGCAAATAAGCCAAAGGGATGGAAGTTATATAGAAGACATATTTTGGATCAAACATGGAATATATTTTTGATAATAGAGCTGTCCTAAGATAGAATGGACTGACTTGGCTATAGTGGGGTCTCTTTCATTCAAGATGTTCTAGCAAAATCTAGAAAATTATTTGTTCATTAGTTAGTTTCAAAGTGTGAAAACAGCAGTGGACTTTTTACTTCTTTCACTAAGGAGTTCTTAATCTGTGAACCTTTAATCTTGAATGTAAAGTTATTAAGTGTGTGCACATTTTCTGAGATGGTCTTTTCTTTGTTTTAGATCACATTCTCTCCTACATGATAAACCAGTTGACTAGCTCCACCTCTCCATATAAAGTTTCCAATTAGATCTTCAGGCACTCACCCTCAAACATGACTTTTATGCTAAGGATTTACAAACATCTGAGGATAACATCTCACATGAAAGACCAAAATTAAAATCAACAATAAGAGAGAAGAAGAAAAGGGGAGAAGCCCAACAACAACAACAATAGCATAATTCACCAATACACTCAGAGAACCAGTTGTTGTTGTTGCTGTTATGTGCCATCGAAGCGGACCTGACTCATAGAGACCCCTCCTTGGGTTTCCGAGGTAGTGTCACTATGGAAGTAGATTGCCCAACCTTCCTTCCGTGGAGTGGCTGGTGGATTTGAACTGCCAGCCTCTGGTTAGCAGTCAAGTACCTTAGGCACTATGCTACCAGAGCTCCCCAGAGAACCAGAGAAGACATTAATGAAAAAAAAGAAGTGGAAGATATACAAAAGAAACATTCAGGAGCCATAAATGGACTGTTGGAAATTAAAAAATTCAATAGAAGGGTTGGAATTCAAAATCAAGGAAATCATGCAGAAAACATAAAGAAAGACAAAGCAGTGGAAAATTGGGTAGAAAAGATTTATTTTTAAGAAGTGAAGATTTTTAGTCCAGGATATTCAACATTTGAATAAAAGAGAAAAGTAGGTAAGGCAAAGAGGACATTATTAAAGAAATAATTTAAAGAGAAATCTCTAGGACCAAAGTACATGAATTCTCAGATAGAAAAGGACCCTGTAAACTATTTTTAATGTATTTTTAAAAATACTCATACCAGAGTATATAAATATGGAATTTCAAAATATTGAGTCAGAGAGATTATTTTAACATTTTAAGAAGAAAAAGAAAAAATTATATATCACATACAAAAGACTAGAAATCAGAATGGAATTAGATTTTTGAATAGTAACACTGGAATTATATAAATAATAGATTAATATTTTAAAAAATTCTGAAGGAAAAGTATTTCCAGCTCAGAGTTTTATACCCAATAAAATGATTAACTAGTTAGTAATGGGAGTGATGGTGGTAGTGGGGCTGGGGTAGTGGAACAAAGACCTTTTCAAGGTGTTGTTCAAACAAGACAAATATTTGGAGGGCATACACACCAGGCTTGCTGGGGCAATGTTCACTAGGGAAATTTTTGGTAAATTGGAAACTTCACATGGAGAAGTAGAGCTAATTGCACCTTTGATGGCCACTCACAAGCTCTTGAGACCCCAGTCACTACTCACCAAAGTAGGATGTAGAACATTGTCTTCGTGGACTATATTATACCAATTGACCGTAGGTGCCCTGAGACTATGATCTTGAGCTCCCATGCCCACTGACTCATTCCTTCAAGATGTTTGCTTATGACAAAGAAGTTTTCATAAATCTGCCCTCTGTATGCTCTACTATATTCATGGATATATATTTGTAGCACATATAAATACATATGTAGAAATATTCCCTGTCAAACCTGTATGTATTTTTGGGTGTAGCCCAATTAGCCTTCCCACCTCTGTTCACTTTGAGTGTCTTATCTATGTATCCATTCATAAATTCTTGTTATTACTGTTATTCCAGGATTGTGAATATAATGATATTTACCTTTGTTGCCTTTAACTCTTGTGCTTCTCCCAATGTCTTCCTTTGCCTTGGTAATTTTGCTCTGGTCTCTCTATTATTGTATATTGCCTTTCCCTTCACCCAAGTTATGTGTCTATTCTCTAGTTAGTGATTTATCCTCACTTCCCCTCCCAGCCTTGGTAACCTTCAAAGAATGTTTCGTTCTGTGTGTAAATCTTTTGATTGTAGATGGTTGACTTTTTACTATAGTGGTCTGTTTTGGTTACTTAGTGCCGCTCTAACAGAAATATCACAGATGAGATCGCTTGAATGAGCAGGAGTTTATTCTCTCACAGTTCAGGAGGCTAGAAGTCTGGTTCAAAGCGCCAGGTTCTAGGGGTTGTGTGAAAGCCTCTCAACCTTGGCTTCAGCTCTGCCTCTTGCTCCCAGCCCACTGAAGCTAGAGGCAACTCTTCACTCAGGCAGCTACTGGCTACTGAGGCTAACAAGCCCAAGGTCGAAAAAAAAAATGGCATAGTCCTGATGTTACCAAATAACACGGAAGGCCATTGATTTAAGTCCATTGAAAGTCCCACGATCGGCAGACCATGGCAGGCTGCTGAACAATGACATGGCCACATGCAGCGTTCAAGTGTGCCATAAGCTAGAGACCATTCCCTAAGGCTTCTCCTTATATACAGGAAGCAGACCACATCTCTAAGGCAGCTATTCAGCTGCTCACAGTAGATTCCACCATGGAGTTGATTACCAGTCTCATCATGGGGAGTACTACATCCAGCTGCCCAGTCACTCAACCAGGCCCAGCCAAGTTGACACACAAACTTAACAACCACACCAGGTTAGGGAAATTCTTTTCTACTCCTAACTTTCACATTTCTTTCTTTCTTTCTTTCTTTTTTTTCTCTTTTTAAATCAGGAATGAATATGGGATTTTGTCTATTCTGTTGATAAAGCTAAAGCTTCTTTCATATGGAAAGATAACAGAGAGGTATAGATGCTAATTAGAAATCCAGAAACAATGAGGTTTCTTTATCAATGAGACATTTAAAATACATGATTTTGAGAAGGTCTTCCAGTTCTTGCAAGCCCTGTCATTAGGATTTATATGGCTCTTTGAGCAGAGAGGGCTTATTTGATTGGTCATCAGGATGGATAGTGGACACGGCTATATCCACAAACATCCTTAAACTTGCTTTCAAACTTTATTTCACACTGGCTTCTAAAAGATGTTTAAGTAAGCTTTAATTCTTTTAAGCATATACAAAGAAATTTGCGTCATGCTACCTTTCTAAATTTAAAAACAATTCCTATGCCCAAGGACTACTGGACTAATCTCATCAAAATATCCTAGCAGACATATTAGCAACACTGACAATGAACTAATAATACAGTGGAAGTCTGACAGGGGGTGGGGGTGGGGGTAGGCAGTGAGGGGCCTCACTCAAGTCACACAGACCAGGTTTCTAAACAGTTCTATTCTCTTATGAATATGATGTTCTCATATATCTTTCATTCCCAGAAAATTCTTTACAGTCCTGGAAACTGAAGACAGCTTTTTCTCCCCATGAGAGACTGAAGAGATTGGTCATGAAGGTGAAGTTTCCTGGGGTGCGGGACATGGAGCAGCCTTGGCCAAGCTTCCTTTGTGATTTTCAGTCCATGGATTCCTGGTGCAGAATCCAACTGGTTGAGCTGCTGCTGATTTTCATACCCTACACATAAGTTCACAGGGGTGAAAAGGAAAACAAGACCATGTTGGAGTTGTTTGAAAAATAAACACATTTCCCTGTCTGGAGTTACTAACCATATTTTCTCTCTTCCAGCTCTTAAATCATTGGCATGAAACAAATGGGAAAAAGTCAAAGTTAGAAACACAAATCAAGCTATGTGTTTCGGGAGGCTCCTTGCCTGGTCTCCAAAGTTTTTAGAGCCTTTCCAGACTCCTGGCTCTCTTAGCAACCCTACTCACCGAGAGGAGCCAAGTACCATGAGCAGTTACCTTTCCAAGGAAATGTGAGGAACATGAGATCAGCAGAAGGGTTGAATCAGATAATGCGAAACAGCTGCCTCTGCTCCTTCAGATCAGCTCCTCACTAGAATAGAGGTTTGCAACTTTCTGCATGCAAAAATAATCTAGAGAAATTTTTTTAAAAAAAATACAGATTCCTGGGCCTCAGTGGCTAAGATCTGATTCAATGGGTCTGAATCGAAGCCCAGGAGTCTTAATAACACCTGGGTGGTTGACCTATGGACTCTTCATTAGAGGAAAGCTACCCTAAAGACTGGGATCTCAGAATACCATTCATTTGTGATGGAATTCCATTAACATACTCCCTTCACATGAACCTCTAACTACATGGAACCTCTTCTCCATGAATGAGTTGGCATTTTTTTAAGGATAATGTAGAGCTCACCTAGTTTGGGAATGAGGTTGTGAGGAAGAGAATCATCTCACATATCTGTTGAGGACTGTTTTGTAGTCCCAGGTGATGCCATCAGCAATATCATGCCATTAGTATTGAGGTAATTTAGTGACATAAAAATGAGTAAGCTGAATTACAAGTGTGATTCCCAATGGAAATAATTTTGCTTTCAGTTCAAGTATATCTAATTAATAGTTGGTTGATATCAACAGAAGGCTCAATTCTTTTCTTGTCAAAATCTTATTCCTCCAAGAACAAATTTCTCCATGAATTGGTTTTGATACTTCACTTATAGCACTTATTTTTTTGCTTTGTATCATAAGGAATTTGTATGCATGACTATTTCTCTAATCAGATTAGAGACTCTTATCTATAGTTGTGCTATAACAGAAATACAACAAGTGGATGCCTTTAACAAATAGAAATGTATTTTCTCAATTTAGGAGGCTAGAAGTCTAAAGTCAGGAAATCTTTCTTTATCAGCTCCAGAGAAGGTCCTTGTCTCTTCATCTTCTGCTTCTTGGTTCCATGGAGCTCTCCATGGATCTATATTACCCCATCTCTCTTCTGCTCGATTGTTTCATTTCTTTTATATCTCAAAAAAGAGATCATCTCAAGATTCACCATACATTAATCTTGCCTCATTAGCATAACAAATAAAACTTTTACCTAATGTGATTATAGTCACAGGTATAGAGTCTAGAATTTACAACACTTATTTTTGGGGAACATAATTCAATCTATAAAATTCTACCCTATGACTCCCCAAAATTCATATTCTTGACACATGCAAAACACATTCAACCCATCATATAATCCCAAAAGTCTTAAATCAACTCCAAGTCTAAATCTCATCTTCAGAATCATCTAAGTAAAATATGGGTCACCTTAGTAAACTACATAATCATGAAAAATTAAGATAAATGAATCAAATATGAGTGAGACTTTGGGTATAATGCTTCCTGGTACAAAATCCTTCATCTGTTAAACTGTGAAAAACAAGTTGTTTCCAAAGTGCAATGGTGGAACAAGTACAAAGGTAGACATTTCCATTATAAATGGGAGATATTGTGGGGAAAGAAGGGATAACACACAACAAGCAAGCACAAAACTCAGCAAATTACATTAGTTCTCAAGGCATGAAAATAATCCTCTGTTTTCTGAGACCATCTCAGCAACATCCCACCCTCCAGACTCTCTCTGGGTGTTGGATTCTGGCTGGAGGCCCCTCTGCCCTGGTCTTCACTTCTGCCTTCCAGGTCCTCTGAGATGGCAACTTGGGTCCTTTAGCTTTAGGAAGCTCCATTCTCCTTGTTGGAAACTATGAAGGCTTAGTAGTTGGAAAATATGGCCTTGGTGATAGCAATGATGGGGGATAGAATTTTGCAACACCAATGACTTATTCATTGGAAATGCCATTTTTCAACAA
>NW_006921595.1:10008335-10014139 GCF_000298275.1 Orycteropus afer afer | reverse complement strand
ATATATATAGGATATAGGCCTTAGTGCATGGAATACATAGGAATCAGAAAGACTATGTGGAAAGAGATGATGGAGAAGTTCAATATCATCAGTCAGAACAAAACCAGAAGCCAATTGTAGAACAGACCATCAATTGCTTATATGCAAATTCAAGTTGAAGCTGAAGAAAATTAAAATAAGTCCATGAGAGCCAAAGTATGACTTTGAGTATATACCACCTAAATTTAGAGAGCATTTCAGGGATACATGTGATACATTGAATACTAATGACTGAATACTAGACAAGATGTGGGATTACATCATGAACATCATATCATACATGAAAAAAGCAAAAGATAGCTAAACAGACAGAGGGGGGAAAAAAAAAGACCAAAATGAATGTCAGAAGAGATTCAGAAACTTGCTCTTGAACAGAGAGTAGTTAAAGTGAATGGAAGAAATGATGAAGTAAAAGAGCTGAACGGAAGATTTCAACAGGTAGCTCGAGGAGACAAAGTAAAGCATTATAATGAAATGTACAAAAACCTGAAGTTAGAAAACCAAATGAGAAGAACTCACTCAACATTGCTTAAGCTGAAAGAACTGAAGAAAAAAAGTCAAGCCTCACGTTGCAATATTGAAGGATTCTACATGCAAATTGCACAGTCACTGTACTAAAAAGAAATGGTCAATGTTCAACCATTTCAAGAGGTAGCGCATGATCAAGAACAAATGGTGCTGAAAGGAGAAGTCCGAGCTCCACTGGAGACACTGACAAAGAATAAGCTTCCAGGAACTGACAGAATACCAAGTGTCGTGGTTCTCTAGTGCTGCTATAACAGAAATACCACAAGTGGATGGCTTTAACAAACAGGATTTTGTTTTCTTACAGTTTAGGAGGCTAGAAGTCTGAGTTCAGAGTGGCAGCTCCAGGGGCTGGGTGAAAGCTCCTTGACTTTGGGCTTCAGCTCTGCCTCTTATTCCAGGCACACTGGAGCTGGAATCTTCTTGTAACTCATGGAGCTGCTGGCTGCCGAGGCTGATGACCTCAAGATTGGCAAAGTTTGGCACAATTCCAAAATCAACAGGTGCATAGGAGGCCACTGATTCAAGCCTAGGAACAATCCTAAAATTGGCAGGCAACACAGAAGGCCACTGGTTCAAGTAAAGGAACTGGAAATGAAGACTCGGCCAAATGTAGGATATATGCCAGCAAACTAGAGACCTTCTTCAAAGCTTTTCCTTATATACTGGAAACAGGTCACACCCTGAAAGCAACTACTTAGCTACTAAGTGCTGTTTCCACCATGGGGTGATTATGAACTCATCATGGGGAATAACTACATCCAGCTGCCCAGCACTCAAAACCACTGCCCAGCCAAGTTGACACACAACATTAACTAACACACTGAGTGAGATGTTTCAATAAATGGATGCAATGCTTGAAGTGTTCACTTGTCTATGCCAAGAGATTTGGAAGACAGCTACCTGGCTAATCAACTGGAAGAGATCCATGTTTGTGCCCATTCCAAAGTAAAGTGAACCAACAGAATGTGGAAAGTATTGAACAATTTCATTAATATCACATGCAAATAAAATTATGCTCAAGATAACACAAAACCAGTTACAGCAGTACATTGATAGGAAACTGCCAGATATTTAAGCTGGATTCAGAAGAGGATGTGTGGACCGAGGGATATCATTGCTGATGTCAGATAGATCTTGGCTGAAAACAGAGAATATCAGAAAGATGTTTACCTGTGCTTTACTGACTTGGAAATGTCATTTAACTGTGTGGGTAACAACAAATTATGGATAACATTGCAAAGAAGAATTCCAGAACACTTAATTGTGCTCATGAGGGACGTGTACATAAATTAAGGGGCAATGCCTTGAACATAACAAGGGAATACTGCATATTTAAAATCAGGAAAGATGTGCATTAGGGTTGTATCTTTCACCAAACTTACTGAGTCGGTACACTAAGCAATTAATCCAAGCTAGACTATATGAAAAAGAATGTGGCATCAGGGTTGGAGGAAGACTCACCAATAACCTGCAATGTGCAGATGATACAACCTTGCTTACTAAAAGGTAAGAGGACTTGAAGCACTCACTGATGAAAATGGAGGACTGCAGTCTTCAGTATGGATTGCACTTCAACATAAAGAAAACAAAACTCCTCACAACTGGACTAGTAAGAAATATATGATAAATGGAGAAAAGATTGAAGTTGTCAAGGACATCATTCTACTTGGATAAACAACCAACACCCATGGAAACAGCAGTCAAGAAATCAAATGATGTACTGCATTGGGCAAATCTGCTGCAAAACATCTCTTTAAAGTGTTAAAAAGCAAAGATGTCAACTTGAGGACGAAGTGTGCTGGCTCGAGCCATGATATTTAGAATTGCCTCATATGCATGCAAAAATGAACAATGAATAAAGAAGACTGAAGAAGAATTGATGCATTTGAATTGTAGTGTCAACAAAGAATATCGAACATACATGGACTGCCTGAAGAACCAACAAATCTGTCTTGGAAGAAGTACAGCCAGAATGCTCCTTAGAAGTGAGGATGGCAAGACTTCATCTCATGTATTTTGGACACATTATCAGGAGGGACCAGTCACTGAAGAAGGACATCATTCTTGGTAAAGCAGAAGATCAGCAAAAAAAAAAATGAAGACCTTCAGTGAGATGAATTGGCATAGTGGCTGCAACAATGGGCTCAAACGGAGCAACAGTTGTGAGGATGGCACAGGAGAGGGCAGTGTTTCATTCCATTGTATACAGGGTTGCTATGAGTCAGAACCCACTCAATGGCACCTAATAACAGCAACTTTCTCCTAATCCATCTGAGTGGTAACCCCACAGCCTCAGGTCTGGCAGGCCCCCTTCTTCCATCCCTTGGGAAAGGCAGCCCTGCCCCGTTCAGCTTTTTGCAGCAGCCCCACCCCTTTGGCACACCTTAACAGCAAGCAGCCCTGCAGTCCAGAACTGAGCTGATGGAGATCTGACTGAAACCTAGGAGGCTGTAGCCCTACCCTTTGAAACCAAGAAGGCCCTGCTTCCTGTGGTCCTTCCAACAGTCCTGTTCATCTCCAAGCCATTTTAGGGACAGTCCTTTTCTTTTCTTGGAGGACAACAGATATAATTCCTTTGACCTGTAGAATTTCAAGAGACAGACCGCATTCTTTCTTTCTCTTTTCTTTTCTCAGTCCTCTTCAGTCTATGCTGATGAGTTTTCTGCTCTAGCATTTGCTTAGCTCCATCAGTCACAGGCTTAATGGCTTTAACAAAAGACAGTGTAGCCATGTCCTTGGTGAGAATTCTAGGACATATGACCTTAGTTTGTATGACAAAATTTTCCAGATCTTTAAGTTCTATTCTCATTTTGCACAGTAAATTTTTAAGTCCATCTCTTTTCCCTCACATTTTACTATAAGTGGCAAGGAGAAACCACATGGTCCTTTTATGATCTTGTTTAGAAATATCCTCAGCTATATAACCAAGTTCATCATGTACAAGTTCTACCTTCCACCAAACATGTGAATATCATTCGGACAAGTTCTTTGCCACTGCAGTAAAACCATCACTCTTCCTCCACTGTCCAATCACATATTTATTATTTTCTTTAAAATCTCATCAGAATCACTTTTAACGTTCATATTTCTAGCAACATTCTGTTGCTGGCACTGTATGTATTCTCTAAGACATTAGAGAGTTTCTTTCTAGCTCTGCTCACTTCCTTCTGAGCCCTCATCAGATTGCTTTTGATGTTTATAATTCTACCAACAGTCTCTTCAAGGCATTCTAGGCTTTCACTGAAAAAAAAAAAAAAAAAAATCTTCAAGACCCAGTTTTTGTCATTTAGAAATAAGTTATTCTGAGGATAGAATAAAGTAATGATTGCAAAGCACTTGGAACAATGCCTGGTACACCTAAAGTTGTTGTTGTTGTTGTTGTTGTTGTCAGTCATCAAGTTGCCCCCTGGGACAGCAAAACACTGCCCAGTCCTGCTCCATGCCCATAATTGGTTATGGATAAGACCCATGTGATCCATGGGGCTTTCATTGACTGATTTTCAGAAGTAGATCTCTAGTCCTTTCTTCTTAGTCTGTCTTAGTCTGGAAGCTCCTTTGAAACTTGTTTAGCATCATGCCAACACATAAACCTCCAATGACAGATGGAGGGTGGCTGTGTATGAAGTGCATTGGGCACGAATCAAACTCTAATCTCCTGCATGAGAGGTGAGGATTCTAGCACTGAACCATCACTACTCTAGTGCAAGGAGTACTCCATTACAATGAACTCTTCTTATCATCTTTACAATAAATGAGACCTGTCTGATTATCCAACTAACAGTGCACAATGGTGCGTTCAAATGGTGGCTGAAACAGCATTTCATTTGATAGCTAAAATGAGAGAAGAGATGTATCAGAAATAAATACTAAATTATTCAGCTTCAGTTTTCTTCCAATGGATCCTAAAATTAAAGAAAGTTTCTGCTAGTTAAAAGGAACTACTTAAGATGATCCCAGACACGTCTTTCTTCCCCCCCACACAAACAGAGCAAGAACTCAGTATTTATTCTTTTAAAAAAAATTTAGAAAAACCCATAACCCTAACAATCATTAAAATTGGCTGAGCTATTGATTTATTTAACCTTACTCATTGGTTTGATTAGAGCTTATTGAGAGGAAATTAATCTCTGTATAAGAACAGTGCTAATGTTAATGAATAAACTGTTAGACAACACATTCTTACCCATTTAGGGAAGTTAAAGAAGCCTCCATAGAAATGTGTTATTTGAGGACTGGCAAGAGGGAGCAGCAATCATTTGAAGCAACCCAGAGAATCTAATTATAGAAGAAAGCAGATGAAGGGAAAAATAAAAGGGAATAAACAACAGTGATAAGTGAGGTGAGTGTGGGGGGTGGTCACGAAGCCTGACCATTTATCACATGAAATATTGGGTTGAGCCAGGGTTGTGTAACACTGGACACTGCAAAGGCCCTATCCTTACTCCTTGAACCTTGGGGTAATCTTTAGACATCACCATTAATTATTTAGGCTCAGAAGGCTACAAAAGCATCTTGATTCATTGGCAAAGTGACAAGCATATGGCGTCTTTTGCCAACTCCTAGCTTTCTGTTGAGAGGAGGCTAACATTAATTTCTTACAAATTCTACAGGGATTTTCCAAGCCAGCCGTTGTTAACATAGTTCAACATCCAAGTTGGAGAGCTTAGAGTAGTTTTGAAATATAAGTTTGATACAAATTAGTAGCTTTATCCAGGCTGGTGACAGGGAAGCTTCTGAGGTGACATTGTTTCCCCACAAAGAGCTCCGGAGCTCTGGACAGCTTTGTAGCTTGATTGATGGTCAAGGTGGCAGGTCTATTTAGTGGGTCCTACAGAATGGTGCTCAGAATCTGTTGTTCCCTACAGTGCTTGGCACCCTAACAGTCTTGATTCAGATTCACTGAGCATGTGGTACAATCATGATCGGGGTCACCCTCTGGTTGAGGGAGGTAAGCAGCATACCGTCTGCCAATACACAAGCTGTTGGAGGGCCTCCTCTGGGGAAATGTGAGAAGTAGGAGAGAACAAATGAGGAGAGGTGTGGATATATGACATGAAAGACATAGGAAGGCTCCCTTGTCATCTTCAGCCCAGATTATTGTTTGGATTGCTCTGACAGGGCATCATATTTAGGCTCAAAAGCTCACCATGTGCCAGGGATAGATTAGTTCTACCTTCAACCCTGCCACAAACTCTTCGTGACTCCTTGAGGAAATAATTCATTTTTTTTTTTTTTTT
>NW_006921595.1:9988973-9996745 GCF_000298275.1 Orycteropus afer afer | reverse complement strand
CCCAAATAATTCATTTCTTGCCCTCCATCTTCTCTGTCAGCTTCTGATCTTCCTCAAATAAGCCTCTACCAGAAAGGCATGGTAACATGTGAATTTTATTTACTGAGTAAGTTTATAGAAGGCAGTTTGCACAACAATTTTGTCTGTTGTAACAATAAGGGCAAACAATGAAGGCAAAAATAAACAGACCTTTCCTTAGGAACTAAGAAAACAAGAACAAAAACAAAAATAAGCTTCTGATAATATAGCAAAGACAGCAAATGAAGATACTGGCATTCGGTTGACTCAGTCTGAAGTAGAATGGGAAGGCAGAACAGAGTCTCACTGATGGAAGCAGCATCCATTTGGAATTTCCACCTTCTCTTTAACTGGTTGAGAAGAAAGGACTGAAAATAGGAATAGAGTGAACAGCACTTTAGGAAAAGAATCTTTTTGGCAGAAGAGTCTGAAGTTTGAGTTAAAATGATTGATTCTGGGTTGTTCATGGGCATTTTGACCTCTTCAGCCCTGGAATCAAGACTCTCAACTTTAACAGGGGTCCTTTGGTCTATTTCAGTATGCTTCAGGCAAATTCACCCATAAATTATGCCAGACATAGAAGCACTGGCCATATTTCAAAAAGACTCCCTGTTCTGGAAAACTCTTCCTTCTATCCAGTCAAAACCTTTTCAATAACAACATAGTCTTTTTCCTTCTGTTCTGTTCCCAGTGAAAGTATAATGTAAAAAAGATCAACCACCTTTTTTTTCCCCCCGTAGTACTATAAAACCTTTTCTATACGGTGACCATGTAATCACTCTCCCATCTTCACTATGCTGTATAATCCCAGTGTTGTCAACATTTTCCCACAGGTGCTATTTTCCAAGTGTGCAATCACCCCAGTACTCCCATGAGTGGACTCTCTCCATATTTCACCCCCCTTCATATTGAGGGCCCCACACCTGAGCCAGAGCATTCCAGGAAAGTTCTAGTAACTACCGAGTGCAGGATGTCTGCTTAATTCAAGATTCCAGTTTCTCAGTTCTGAACATTTGTGCTTTATTTATCCCAATAAACTATCATAGGATCAGTTGCCATAATCTTCTTAGTGCTCCTCCAGCTTCAAACTTCCATCCTTGTCATCTCTGGACTCTGCCTTCCAGCCCTCCCATTACCACTGACCTTATGGTGACCCTATAGGACAGAATAGAACTGCATCATAGAGTTTCCAAGACCATAAATCTTCATGGAAGCAGACTGCCTCATCTTTCTCCTGCGGAGCAGCTGGTTCAAACCACTGACCTTTTGGATAGCAGACTAATACTTTAGCCATGCAAAACCAGAACTCCCTTGCCTTCCAGCAGTCTAAGCCTATTCTTCACAAATAGAGTGGGTACCCTGTATAATGGAATGGTATTCCATGATTTCTATTCAGATCTTGGCATGCTCCATCCAAAGGTTTGGGGTTCAATGACAGAAAGATGCAAAGAGCTCCTCCTGGTTGCTTAAAGAGCATTTCTTTTTCTATGCCTGTGCACATGTTCCACCTTGAGCTCTGTCTTCTCAATGGAGATATTCTAATCTCATATTGTTTAGGACTGGCTCACATGCTATCTCATTAAATCCCAGTGATGTATAAGATACTCTTCTCCACTTTCCATGCCTTCAGATTCCCTGAATATTGAGTTCCCAAGGGGAGGTAGAAGAGGGCAAAGCACAGGATTTATTTAATTTTTTCAATATTACCAGCAGCTAACAGAGTACCTGGCACATACTAGATGTTCTGTAAATGTTTATTGAATTGATTAATTAATTCAGTATTAATTAATTAAATAGGAGCTCTGGCAGCTTAGTGCCTAAGGCACTTGACTGCTAACCAGAAGGCTGATGGTTCAAACCCACCAGCCACTCCTTGGAAGGAAGGTTGGGCGATCTACTTCTGCAGTGATACTGCCTCGGCAACCCAAGGAGGGATCGCTATGAATCGGGGCCGACTCGACGACACACAACAACAACAACAACAATTAATTAAATATTAGAATTTAGAAGAGAAGACAGAATGAAAAGTCTCTAACTTAAAGATAAAGAGCCCTAGTGACTCGATGGTTAAGCGTTCGACTGCTACTGAAAAGTTGGCAGTTCAAACCTTCCAGACACTCTGTAGAGATTGTAGCCTAGGAAAACCTATGGGGTCAGTTCTAGTCTACAGGGTAGTTTTGAGACAGAATTAACACAATGGCACACAACCACAACAACTTAGAGCTATGTTTTGCCTCAAGATGTTACAAGAATGGCTTTGCTCTCAGAGGGAGAGAGGATAGAGAGAGAGTAAATGGCTGAGAATTCACACAGGATGGTGTGTGTGTGTGTATGTGTGTGCTTGTGTAGAGGAAATTAAGCTAGTAAAGGAAGCCACAGTGTGGCCAGAGTGCTAGGAAAAGAATTAGGATATCTTTATGTTATAAATGTAAAGAAATAGAATTTCTAGAAAGAAAATTTAAAAACGAAATCCAAACAGCTTAACGAGGTTCTGCACGTTTGAGTCCCTGCCTATTTCTACAACTTAACACTATTCCTGTTTTTCCCTTACTAGCTTTTTTCATTTCCAGGAGCATCCGGACCTCTCTCCTCCCTCACAAACTCAGTGCCCACTGTCCTCTACCTCTGCTTCTCACAGTGGCTTCGACTTCATTTCCGTCTTTCAGGTGTCTCTGCTAAAGGGTCTCCCCTTCAGAGAGGCCCTCTTCATCACTTCACATGCTTCCCAAATCACTTCACACATTATTCCCTTTTTCCAGTCTCCTCCTTATTTCCTTCACAGTGCTGATCAGGTTTTTAATTACAGCATGCATGGATGTGAACACTGTGCTTCCTCACTGGCCTGCCCCACTACAGTGTGAGGTCCAGGAAGGATGGATGAAACCTAGTGAGAGAAGCAGATAAAAAACAAAAACAAAAGGTTTGGGCCGCTTTCCAACCACAGCTGTGTGCTTGTTGGCAAGAGGCTATCTTTCTACTCACTTCACCAGTCTCCCTCACCTGCTCCCCTACAGGGCCAGGAACTGGACACTCTCTAGTTCTTGTCATCACTGACTTTTATTGACCACCTTCCCCACTGCTCTGCCAGTCCAGGTCTGTTCCAACTCCATCTCAAATGATTCAAGATGAAGGCTCCTTCCCAAGTAGAACTTTTAAACTGTCCCTTTGACTTCATGTTCTTCCCTTTTCAATAAAGCCAAGCTGTAGGGCAGGAATCTTGTGGAAGATTCCAGCCCTAAGAGATCTTGCATGAAGGGGCGACTTCATTGCTATTCTGGGCTCTTGGAGAGGGAATCGCTTGGAGAGGGAGTCGCAGGTCGCATTGCCTCCCTTCAGCTGCTCTGCGGGCATGTGTAAAATCTCTGCAAACAGTCCCAGTGTGCATATAAAACCTCAGGTCACTGACAATTGCAGTGCTCATTTGCTGTGGCCAATTTAGCACTAATAAGCTGAAACTAGGCTTCAGGGATTTGTTTCCACGGCATGTAAACTCCCTTTAGAAACACATTCCCCAAAAAGAGATTGCAACCTAATAGATTTTTTTTTTTTTCTTCTCCATTTTGGTAAACTGACTTGTAGCTCATTTCAGCAGCACTGCCCCATTAGCTGAATCACCGCTTCCATCTTTGTCAAGGCCCGAGCTCCCCCAGGCGGCAGCCCGTCTCCCATCCGGACTGCAGGACTAGAAAATGGAGAAGTGGAACACCTGGGAGTCTGGGAAAAGTGGGACCCATCTAAGGAGTATGGGAAGAACTGTCTCTCGCTTGGCAAATTCTCCTCAGCCAAATCCACTTGCTCTCACATCTGTGCAGCAGACCTTCCCTGACACACACATCCAGGTGGTTGAGGACAGGCCCTATGCCAAAGTACCCAGGTGGGCTTGGTGCTCTTGTCTCCAAGGCCCTCTCTGCAGGGACTGCACCTTGGAGGGTCTCGGCTGAGGCATACTCACCACCTCATATACCCCTGGGAAAGAGTCCCTGGGATCTTTCTAGTCTCTTCTCTTCAGAGGAAGGCCCTCCATTGGTGACTTGATTTCATAGGGACCTGGAGGCAAGCACTAGGCCTGCAGGGCATCACGCCACTTCTCCCTCTGTGTGACAGGGCTGATCATCCTCCCAGCTTCACAGCTTGCCTACATTTGTAACAAAACCGAAAGGGGGCTCTTTTCCAAGAAGCACAAATGTACCTCTCTTCCTGCAGACAATCCAGGTGGATTTAGGAGAACTTATACGCTTACTGTGGTTGCCAGCTTGAAGATATTCTGTAAACGCTAACACGTCAGCTTTGCCCAAACTAAGGAGTCTTGGCACTTCCTCCAGCCTTGCTGGTGAGGACACTCAAGGCCTCGGGACACTGAAGGAAAAGCACCCTAGTTCCAACCAAAGCAATACTTTGCCAGAAATCTGGCAGGCACATGGTCTCCTGTCCCCGTGGGCTGATTACGGAGTACAATCGCATAATTGTTTGTGATCTGCCAAAACCCCTTTTGGAGTTTGCTAGTACCTTGGAAGTTCTGCCAAAAAATTCTCTCTAGTTCTGGGCAGAGACAGTTTGAGACACTTTTGGGGCCAACTTTCTTTTGTTACATTCAGCTAAAATGCAGGCTGTCCACAGAGAGGGTGGAGAGTAACTGGGGAGGTGAGGTGGGGAGTAGGTGGTAGAGGGGGCATGGGAGAAACTACAGCTGAGAGTCCAGCTTCACTTTCTCAATTCTTCTCTCAGAAAACTCACCTCCTTTGCATCCTATACTGCATGACCCAGGAAAGGTGGTTAACAGACTTGGGTCTAGGCTGGTCACTTGGCCAAGAGCTGCAAGAACAGAAGCCAGTCTTCCAGGCACCAAAAACCAGAACGAGTTGCCATGGAGTCAACTCTGACTCATGGAGACCCCATGAGTGTTAGGAAATGGACTACCTGTTCTCCATAGAGTTTTCCATGGCTGACTTTTCAGAAGCAGATCACCAGGCCTTTCTTCCGGGAGCCTCTGGGTGGATAGAACCTCTAACCCTTTAATTAGTAGCCAAGCATGTTAACCATTCTCACTACCTAGGGGCTCCACCCAGGACCACGGCAGCAGAAATCTGCCATCCCGAGGGACGCTAGTCCTTTGAAGTGGAAGGCCAGCATAGGATTGAAAATGGCAATTTTCCTTCTTCTAGGAGGATTTGTGTGTGTATGAGTGTGTGTGTGTGTGTGTGTGAGAGAGAGAGAGAGAGAGAGAGAGATTATTAACCCAACCATTTCTCAACTCTTTAAAATGGAAATAAAATGTAGACTATTCTGGAATGAACTATTGGCAGTGGACTAACCTTGCCAGGTGTTTGGCCTCTCTCTGGTCCATGCTTCAGGCCCTGTTTCATTGCTCAGAGTTCTTATCCTTACTCATTGGGCAAAACCACATGCTTTTCGAGGCACAAGCTGCATCCTTCTTCCCTAATGAATGATAACATGTACCATATTCATTTATGCCCATCAAGGGCATAGCTCACATCCTGGCTGCTGCTGAAAGGGAATTGGCAAATAAAACAAACACCTGGTGGCCAGAACCCCCTTGCCAGGGTGTTCTCACTCTGACCCAGCTGGGAGGCAGGCACCAGATTGTTGCTGGGTGATTGGAGGGATCCCTGCATAAAGAGGAAGGCCAAGTCTCCACTAGAGTTTAGGAAACGTGTGGATTTCTTTCTCTGATCTCTAATTGCTAGCCTCTACCTCTATAGGCAGTGTGGTCTCATTCAAAGAAAAAATTAAGTCCGCTTGGGAAAGATCTTGAGAGGACTGTATGCTATTAGTTCCTTGGCCATTTCCAAGGAGTGTCAGCCAGGTAGGTTATTTTTCCACATTTACATTTCATTTTTCCTCCAGTTTCTACTCTTGCCCCATCCCCATTCACCCCTGAAAAATGGTGGCAGCAATCACTTCCGTATGAGAATGTGATGAAAATGAATTATGTGGTTGGTGTATTTGGAATTCCAGAAAGGAAATGGACTACAAATTCATATATCATCACAGGACGACCAGAGAGACAGGTAAATTCTGTTGCTGACAGTTGACTAACTTGGTGGTTGGTTATGAAATGCTCATGAGATGAGGCTTGGCCTGGTTAGGGCTGTGGCCCTAACATAGCTTTGGATGGGCTATGTTTAGGCATCTGTTTAAAGAACAACAAGAGCCAGAGGGTGCCCAGGAAGGTGAAAGTTGGCAGCACAACACATGGAAGCAATGGAGGAACAGGAAGGTATTCAACCTGGAAGAGGCAAGGACCAAATCACTGAGTTTAAGCATTTGAAGGATGGCCACTTGGAAGAAACACTACAGTGGTTTGGAGTAATCCTTGATGATTAAAAATTGAAAGGAGTAAAATTTGAAAAACCTAAAGGAAGATATTTCTTAAGAATTAGAATGGCCCAATTGTCCAAGTCAATGCTAATGAATATGCATTGAATGGTGACTATACAAAGATGAATGAAATCTTGATGAGCTATAAGATTTATACTTCTGTGGCTTTCTTGTGTTAAATCTAAACCTCTCAGTAATTATATTTAAGTTACCTCCTGTCTAACAAGTAATCTCTAACTTTATTCATTAAGCAAATTTGTTGGAACCCTCAGCAGGCTATTTATTTATTTATTTATTATTGTGATTTGGGTGAAGACTTACAAAGCAAATTCTCTTTCCATACAGCAGTTCACATACACTTTGTCTCATGACATTGACCACAGTTTACCACAATGCAAGAGCTCCCCTCCCACTTCCTCCCCATAGTTACCTCTTCCCTGTGTCCATCCTTCTATGCACTCTTGCCCCTTCAAATTTCTCCCTGTGCATAAGCAGCCCTTCTTTCTTCCATGATTGTTCTCTCCAAAGAGTGTATCTACCTGAGGTAAATGTTCAGCTCATATGCCTGTCTTTTGTTTGGCTGGAAACCACAGGTGAGGGTTCAATTCCAGATCTGAAGGGCAGCTAGGGGCCATAGTCTCAGTGGTTCCACCAGGCTCTGGTTTCCCCCCCTTTTTTTTCCTCCAAATGATTTTGAATTTTGTTCCACATTGTTCTCCCTCTCTATCAAGGATCTCCTAGATAGATCTCCTTCCACTTGGATGACAGTGGTAGCCGGGTACCATCTAGTTCTTCTGGTTTCATAGTCATACAGGATGCAGATCAGATGGTGTACCAGTTGCTAGGATTAGTTGTTTCCATGAATTTTGGTTTTCTTCATTCTTCTTTGCTCTAGATAAGGAGAGACCCATCATTGCATCTAGTTGGCAGCCTGCTAGCTTTTAAGATCCCAGTCACTAGTCACCAAAGTAGGAGGTGGAACAATGTTTTGTATACTATGTTATGCCAATTGAGCTTGATGTCCCCTGCGACTGTGGTCCCAAGCCCACAGGTTCAACTACTCGGTCCCTCTGGGTAGCTGGCTGTGACCAAGCAGTGACCACAACTTTGCCCTTGTCAGCTCTACTATACACCTGGGAATTCTGATCATTCACATAAACTTATAGCACCATTGTCTGCCAACCTTATGTATGTTCTTGGATACACTCCCCATTTCATAGCCATAGGTAATAGTTCAGCCTGTCTACCCATCTATCCACCCATATACCCATGTTTGCCTTCACTGACAACGCAGTACTACATGTGCAAAAGGGTTCATCTTTGTTATCTGTACCTCCCATGTAATTCTCTATGTCTTTCTCTTCCTCAATGCTACCATATTGGTCACTCACATTTGGTACATTACCCTCTCTTCA
>NW_006921595.1:9980289-9982841 GCF_000298275.1 Orycteropus afer afer | reverse complement strand
CACCCAGGCTCTGTCTGAGCACACAGACTGTGATGGAGTTCCTGTGGACCCAGAAGGTAGGTGGGAGTGGGGGATGGCTGCACATTCTTTTACCAAGAGGGTGTGGAGTATAAGAGTAACAAGAGGAATGTCACACCTTTTCAGTCTTGCAGGTCCAGAGTGTTCTTGGGTTGCTGACAAGCAGAACCTGTTCTTAAGCCCCCGGAATCTGCAAGAGTGCTGTCTCTTTAAATATCCAAAATGATCAAGCCGCTTGTGAGCATTCAAAATGATAGCGCCCTCTGGACAGGCAAAAGTCCACAGCTCAGCCCATGTTTCTCTTCACCTTCTTCGTTTATTCCCCAGCCACCAGAGCAGTTCTCCGTGCAGTCCCTGGCTAGCAGGGCTGATTTTTAAGTTAATTATTAGGTCCTACTGCCACTCGCCACTCTCAAAGCTGTCTGTGCCGTGCCATCGGGATCGCTGCCAGACGGCAGTTCTGTCTGTCTCCTTTTTTGGTATTTTCATGAAAATTCTCCTGCTAGTTGGGGTTTAGTCCACTTCTATATCCTTCCCTTCAAGGTTCAGGGGTCCAGGATTATCTTCTGTGTCTATGTTAATTGGTTTTCATTTTCTTTGTTGAAGAGGGTCTGTGCAGTCTTTCTGCCTAGTCTGCCATCTTACTGGAACCTTGGCTCCCTGCGCTTATGATTTGATTCCCAACTCCTCCCTCGCCTTTGCTCTCCTCTACCTCAGCCTGATTAGTTGGGTAGTCGTTGAGTGAGAAGGCTCAGCAGGCAACTTAAACATTCTCAACACTCTGTCTTTGTCCATGTCAACTCTTGAAGCCCTCACCAAGAATGCCTCTACCCTCTTTGGATGCTTTTTTATTTTTATTTTTAGATTCTGCTTTTAAACCTTAGTTTAACTCCAGTGATTTCTGCTTGCTTAATTTCCCTGAGGTGCCTCCACACACATTCAGTTTAGTTGTTGAGTGTATTTAATTGCCACTTTATTGATTTTACTGATCTATTTATTCTATTCAGTGCTTCATTGGATAAGACATTCCTGCCTACCCTACCTCTAAACAAAGAGTCATCCATGAGATGTGGCCTTGGGAGAATTCTGCAGTAACTTTGACATCTGGGGATATAGAACCTCTAACCTCTAAGCCTTTGAGGTCATTGTGAGGTTTTTGAGTTCCCGGAAGCCTCATATAGCTTCGTATGAGACCCTATGCTGGATTGCACTGGTTTTGATGGGTACCTAAAACTACAGCTCATTTAGATATTGTTGCAACTTAGAACATTGGACAAATAAGCTGATAAAATGTGTGATAAATTTATTAATAATAAAATTGTGTGTAAGTAAATCATTTATGTGGTGGTTTTATCTGTTTTGATCATTCATTCAACCAGTAATTACTGACTGCCTGTTATGTTCAGTGTTCTGGGTACTGACTGCCTGTTATGTTCAGTGTTCTGGGCCAGAGTCGAAATACCATGAGATGTGGCCACCTACCTCGCAGAAGCCATTGGGATCCTGATCTTGTACATTCCTTTGTTTGTCACTGTTGTTGCTGTGGTTAGGTGCCTCGAGTCATTTCCGGCTCAAAGTGACCCTCTGTATACAGAATGAAACCCTGCCTGGTCCTGCACCATCCTTACAATCCTTGCTATGCTTGAGCCCGTCATTGCAGCTACTGTGTCCATCCATCTAGTTGAGGGTCTTCCTCTTTTTGCTGACTCTCTGCTTTACCAGGCATGATATCCTTTTCCAGGAACTGACTGGTCACTAGGAAATCTAAATCATAAAGTGTAGCATTTTGTTGTTTATTTTAAGTTACTTCAAGTCTACTTATACAGACTAATACTGTATTCTGCAACCAGTCCACTTCCCTAAAGATTACTTAAAGCCTTGAAAACACTTATGGGGCAGTTCTACTCTGTCCTGTAGGGTCGCTGTGAGTTGGGATCAACTCAACAGCTGTCAGTTCACTGCTTATGAGGATGCAGGCTCAGGTCTCCTTCCGCTTCCTCTGATCATTGGTTTGGACACTTTCTAGGTCACTGAAAGCCTTATGTCATTATCTCCCTCTTTGTACTGCTTTCTTCCCAATTCTCTACCCTGAGGGGTTTTAGCTACATCTCTCTACACAGAAATGTAGGAGAACGTTGATCAAATTGCTGCAGTGTCCCTCTTAATGGACAATATAGAATAATAATGTGAAAAAGAAGTGTTACAACAAAATATTATGCTATTTTAACTACAATTATATGGTCCTGAATTTAGAAGTCAGGCCTGGGCTCAGGAAGAATTCAGACTGTCCTTCAGTGACCTCTGCTGGTTGATCTGGGATGAAGTTGAGTTTAAACCTTTGGATTAAACAAAACAAAACAAAACAACCCCCCAAAACCACTAGGGTATTCTGAAAAAAGAAAACCAAACTCATTGCAGTCAAGTTGATTCTGACTCATGGTGACCCCATGTATTACAGAGTAGAACTACTCCATAGGATTTTCGGGACTATACTTTTTATGGAAGCCGATTGCCAGGCTTTTTTTTTTTTTTTT
>NW_006921595.1:9944542-9980189 GCF_000298275.1 Orycteropus afer afer | reverse complement strand
GAAGGAAGGTTGGGCAGTCCTACTTCCGTAGTGATACTGCCTAGGAAACCCAAGGAGGGGTCGCTATGAGTCGGGGCCGACTCGACGGCACATAACAACAACAACAACATTCTCTCTTGAATCCCACTATTTATTGCTTAGTGCCTGGTATATTCATTTATATCCAAATAATTTTTAAGTGCCATCCTGACTTGACGGCATATAAAAAAACAACAACAACAATCCAAATACAAAGCACAGTCCTTATAACTTATTAATTGGTGTGATAATTGCAAATAACCCCCAATAGCTCAAACTAGCTGACCTGAAATAAGCTACTTCCTCTGGAGGCACAGTAGAATCTTTGGAACCCAAGTGCAGTCAGCCATCAAAAAAAGACTATGTGGTAGATGAAAGAAAGTGTCACATTATTTTCTACTCTTTTCATTGAGATGTCAAGTCAAATTCTCCTCTCCTTCAATCTGAACTGAGTGGAATGAGTTGCTTGACTAACAGAATGTTGCAGAAGTAGATTCAGTGTCACTTGTCAGCCCCAAACTTTGTGAGACTGGTAATTTGTGATTCCTCTTTTTGGAACACATTCTCTGGGAATCATGATGCACTCTGAAAGAATTACAACTAATATGAGGTAGCTCTGGTAGCATAGTGGCTAAGGCACTTGACTGCTAACCAGAAGGCTGGAGGTTCAAACCCTCCAGCCACTCCTCGGAAGGAAGATGGAGCAATCTACTTCTGTAGTGATACTGCCTCAGAAACTCAAGGAGGGGTCGCTATGAGTTGGGCCCGACTCAACGGCATATAACAACAAATGAGGTAGACATACTGGAGAAGCCATATTTAGATAATCTAGTCAACAGTCTCAGTTGGCCCAACCTTCCTGCCAACCCCACTAATGTGCCAGAAATTAGACACCAAGGCACCAGATACCAGAGCGAAGCCATAATGGGTTCTCCTGACCAGCCCATCTGACAGCTGAATACCAAGACATATGGAGTAGGAACATCATCCATCCAAATCCTATCTTTATTTCCAACTCACAAAATCATGAGCTATAATAAAACAGTTTTTTTTTTTTTTTCCCATGGTGCTGCTGGGTGGGTTTTTTTTTTTTTTTTTTTTGTTAGTAGTAGCCTGCACTGAAATGGTGGACAAAGATGCAGTGTGAGGAATCCTCCAACAGTCCTGTCCCCTGCTGGCACACTTGTTGGGCCCTTAGCTGGTGTGCTAAGACATGCAAATCATTTAATCCTTACCCAACCCTGGCTGGCAGGGTGGGGGTGGGTGAAGATAGGTATTATGTCTAGTTTACAGAGGAGACACGTGGCTGTCAGAAAGATTAAAACAGTTTACTTGGAATCACAGGAGCAGTAAGTGGGAGGACCCGGCCTCCAGCTCAGCTTGGTCCCCGTGCTGCGTTTCCCCATCTGCCTCCAGATGCCTCCTCTACCACCTCCTGTTGCTGTTGTTCCGATCCATCAAGTCGATTTCAACTCACAGCCACCCCATATGATAGAGTACAACGTCCCATAGGGTTTTCTGGACTTCAGTCTTTATGGAAGCGGATTGCCACGTCTTTCTCCTATGGAGCTGCTGGGTGAGTTTAAACAGTCACCTTTAACCATTGTGCCATTACGGCTCCTTCTATCACCACATAGAGATGCATAGTCTCTATGGGGATGCATAAATAAGGATGCAGGAATAAGTCCTTAAACAGGGCTACTAGGAAGCAAAGGCTCTATGTGAGGGTGAGCTGTTTCTGCCATCTTATACTCATAATAAATCTGCTTTTTAGTGTGGTCCAAGAGCTAAGTAAGCACTCATGTGGCTAATTTGTAAACAATTATTCCCTATTAATTTAGGTCATGGATTAGGGTTTCATTTCCATGATCAATTTGGGGCAGATATTTAGTAGTGCTTCCAAAGTTGTGAGTGTTGAAAAGTCATGAAAAAAAACATCGGCCCACTGCTCTGGATACAGCAATACTTAGAGTCTTGTGTCTGCCCTTCAGGAGTTTATAGTTAGGTTGAGAAGGCAAGTTATAATGAACAGGGTGAAAAGGAAGCTCCATCAATACCAACACTTTTCAAGTGTGAAATGGACGGTAGTGGAGAGAGAGAGAAACTCACAGAAAAGGTAGAGGACCTAAGTTCAAACAAAGTCTTGGGCAATGCAAATGTTTTAACGTGCTTGCCTGCTGACCAAAACGTTAGAGGTTGGAGTCTACCCAGAGAACCTTGGAAGAGAAATCTGGTGGTCTACTTCTAAAAATCAGCCAGTGAAAACCACAGTTCAGCTCTGACATACATAGGGCACATCAAAGGAGCTGGTTGGTTTGTTATTTTAAGCCTCCTGAGGTGGTGTCTCTGGAAATAGATTGCCTGGTCTTCCTTCTGAGGAGTGGCTGGTAGGTTTGAACCTCCAGCCTTCTGGTTAGCAGTCAATGCCTTAGGCACTACACCACCAGAGCTCCTTAAAGAAAGGTAGAACTTAAATAAGTGAAGAGAGGTGGATATAGGCAAAGGGATTGATATGAGGAAATACAGAGATTGGAGCATGTGGTCTGCTTGGTGATCGGAAGTAAATCTATGTGATTGGGAGTGGAAGGGGAGACAGAGGCCAGACTGCAGCGGGTAGAGTCAGGCATGAGGATTACTTCACTGAGGGGATGGAGAATCCCCCTCTTCCTATGACTTTAAACTGTGGGATCCATCTACTGGGACAGAAGCAGGAACCCATAAACTCTCCAGGTCTTCACCAACCCTGTGAATGTTTATTCAGATGTTTGAGAAGAATTTAAATAAACATCGATTTTAATAATAATATATCCCAGGCACATTATAGGCATGATCTCATTTTACCCTCCAATTACCCTGTGAAGTCAATACTATTATCCTCCTTTTAAAAATGAGGAATTTTAATGTCTGTGAACACACACCCATGCACACACCATAGACTTGTTTATAACATAAGTCTAAAATTCTGGAGTTCAAATTCTCTTCATGCTACATCCCTCTGTCCTTTATCTGTGACTGGTTAGTCTCCCGTCAAACCTCAGGAGAACTTCCCCTCCAGTGTGGAATGAAGAAACATTGCTTTTCTTGTAGCAGCAACACTACAGGAAAAGGGTTAAGTGTTACACTGAGCATTTTTTAGAACACTTAGGTTGACCGAACAAATTTATTTATTTCCTGAAGATAAATGTGGTGGTCCCTTTGAAAAACACGCAACCCATCCTTGCAAGGAAAAGGAACACATGTGAAAATTCTGAAAAGGACTGCCATTCTGAAAATTTCCAGGTGGTGGCGCTACTTCACCAGTGATGCCACAATCGTCTCTAGTAGCTGGGTTTGGATGCAATGAATGTTGAGGAAATCTTAAAGGGAACGTATTTGCTAATCTATTATTATCAGGATTCATGATTTTTAAATATTATATTTCACTGAAAATACAAATCCAAATAAATCGAGGACTTCAAAGAAAAGTAAATCCCTGCATTCAACAATATTCAGCTAATTGTTCAGAGCTGTTCTGAAGTAATTGTTACACATTGGGTTTTTATCCATCACAGTTTGGAATGAATTTTCTTTTATTGTAAATGGAGGACCACGTATAAAGAAATGTGTAATGCTGGAACACAAGAGACAATATCAAAAAAATCACCTATGAATTCAGGAAGGGCAGATGTTAACTCCTACACTCTTAATTAGGTAGGATATAAATTTTAATCTTTTAAAATCAGGTGAAAACTTTTCCTGGCAAAGTGAAAGCTTTCTCTTCTAAAAGGTAGCAGCCACACATTTCACCAAGAGATGTTTCTCTTTCTCTTTAAGGTCTTATCTTTTGCCCTGAAAAGCTTTTGACATAGATATTTCAGTATTTGTAGCACCAGTGAAAGGACCAGATTTTGGTTTCTGTACACGTTTCCAGGCCAAATGGTTAAATATTTGATGTGTTTCTATCACTCCCTTCTGCAGACCTTGCCTTCTTTGTTTTATGTACAATACTAAAACCAGCATCCCAAGACCTTGGAGAAGGGGAATTACATTATTTATCTTCTTGGATGTAGCACGAAAACATTATTTCCCTCCTCAAACAATGTTTTCTAAGCATTCTCTCTGATTATACAAAATTTTTAGTGTGTCCAACTAAACCATCTATTTTAAGAGACATTTTCAAACAAGTGTGCTCAGGAACTCAAGTGCTCAGGGGAAAAATATAGCCCTCAGTGCAGTCTCGGAGTTAAGTTGCCTCCTACTAAATATACAGTGTGTGTAACTATGGGCTTGGGAGGTCTGTTCATATTTGTGGGAGTTAACAGCATAAATTCCAAGGGACTCCAGAGAACACACACTTAAAATAACACTAGTAAAATCACACTAACCGTAGCATACGCAACACACCCTGTTTAATTAATGTGGTGGGATTTTTATTAGGTTACGTGTTGTACATTAAATCAGCAAACAAAAACAACCAAATAGGCAAAGTTGGGATAATCCCTTTCTAAAGGTTTAATGAGAAGCAATGCTGAGGAAGCCACTCATCTGAATTGAATAACAAAAAAAAAAAAATTTATATGAGGTTTTCCCCAGCCATTCTCTGTGGTCAGATAACTCATACCATATCAGCAGTCTGGTTTCTAGAACTCTTTATCAATTGTTCTAAACTAAGACACTCTCTTCACGTTTATTATGATGGAAGTTAAATGCTCGTTGGACGTGTCTCTATTTGCTGGATTTCCCAGTGTTGTGCTGGGTGGGAGTGACTTGTATTTTTTTGTAAAGAGTTATCTTTACTTACCCACGTCATGGGTCAGCAGAGGAAAGCCCAATGCATTAAAATTTCACGGGACCATCAGCCTCTGTGCCTGCAGTCTGGGATTCTGTAGTAGTTCCAAATAGTAGTCCTTCCTAGCCAATCCTAGGAGCTCTGGTAGCGTAGTGCCTAAAGGCACTTGACTGCTAACCTGAAGGCTGGCGGTTCAAGCCCTCCAGTCACTCCTCGGAAAGACGATAGGGCAATCTACTTCCGTAGTGATGCTGCCTCGGAAACCCAAGGAGGGGTCACTATGAGTCGGGCCCGGCTCGACGGCATACAACAACAACCTAGCCAATCCTAGTCCAACAAAAGCCAGGCTTTTGGTGAAAATGAGAGATGACTTTGGTGGGGATTCTGTAGTTATCAAGAAAGGAGACTTGATGTTTCCAGTGGTTAAAGTGCTTGGCCCAAAGGTTAGCGATTGGAACTTACCAGCTACTCTGCAGGAGAAATATGTGGCAGTCTTCTTCCATAAAGATTACAGCCTTGGAAACCCTATGGAGCAATTCTATTCTGCCCTATAGGGTCATTATGAGTCAGAATCAACTGGGTGACAGTGATGAGTTTGGTTTGGTTCATTTGGTCTATATCAGGAAAAAAAAATCAAAGACAGAGGGATATGCCCACACTTCTTGCTTTATCACAAAACTGTAAAGTCCTGATTGGGTCTATGAGGAATGTGTACGCATATAGTCTCTCTGTCTTTGATATTCTTTCTGTATCCAATCCCCCTTCATTAGAAGTGACTAAAGTAAAAAGCTCACTGCCGTTGAGTCAGATCCAACTCACAGTGACCCCTCCTTGGGTTTCCAAGGTGCTATCACTATGGAAGTAGATTGCCTAACCTTCCTCTGAGGAGTGGCTGGTGGGTTTGAACCTCCAGCCTTCTGGTAAACAGTCAAATGCCTTAGACACTATGCCACCAGAGCTCCTTAAAAGTGACTAGCTATCACCAAATGTCAGTTGATCACACTGTGGTGGCTTGCATGATGCTGGAAGCTATGCCACTGGTTGATTTCAAATACCAGCAGGGCACCCATGGTGCACAGGTTGCAGTGGAACATCTGAACTTAGAGTAGGGAGAAAGGCCTGGCAATCTAGTTCTAAAACCTAGCCAGTGAAAGCTCTATGACATACAACAGAACATTGTCCAACATGGTACTGCAAGATGAGGCACCTAGGTTGGAAGGCCCTGGGACAGACGCAACAATGGACTCAAGCCTACTGATGATCATGAAGATGGGGTGGGACTGGCAAAGCTCTGTTGTTTTGTTTATAACATGGCCTTGAGTTGGAGCTGGCTTAACGGCAACTAATAACAACAGGTAAAAACTTCCTTTTATTTATCAGTGAGTGTGTGAAACCTTTTCTCTGATAATATCCTGCAGCAAAATTATTCCAGTGTCCTTTCTGGACTAAACCACCACAGGGTTAGCTCCCGGGGAGAGAGCATACATTTAGGACACTGCGATTTGAGCAAAGCATACAGATGCTGAACTCCACTTATTTCATGAGACCCTTATTTTATAATGAAGGATGCTCCAGTTAGTGGCTATATATTTGTAGATAGATTGATAGAAGTAAAATATAGTATTTTGTATTCTAGAATTTTTTTTTCTCTCTTGGGAAAGTACTTTCTAACGAACATATATTTTAAGAGACATTTTCAAACAAGTATGCTCAGAACCAAGTGTTCTAATGAAAGATATTGGCCACTAGTCACTTTTCTCTTCTAACATCCAGTTGGTGAGCATTATCCAGAAGTGGAAAAAACTCATCATTAATGACTCCAATGTGAATGGCCAGTGCTAAAGACTTTTTGCTTTTAACTGTCAAATAGAATTCATGATTAGTGGAATCATCATTTTCCCTTTCAATAGTAATCATAATAATCCACTAGTAATTGCTTACTATCACTTATCTGAAAATAGAACAATGAATTAACTACTTGTTATCAAACTATGGTATACCCAAAGCATAAAATTAGTGAAATCTCTATCTCTTTCTCCATTGCACTCCTTAAAGAGAGTTTATGTCAGATCTCTTAACTGCTGCAGTATTTTTCTCTTACATAACTAAGGGTGGTCATCTGACAATAAATTCTCTTTGATATGCCGTCCAATTTCCTTCAAGATGGAGAGCAACTTGCCCCTGAGAAATTTAAAATGCCTTTGTTTGTTGTGGCTTAAATTGCCTCCTGACTTTTTTCCTTCATGGGTAGCTGATAATAGTAAGAAGATATGAGACTCCTCTAGAGAATATACCACTTTAAAATATATTTTCACCACCCTAATTCCCTTTCAAAATAATGTTTCTGTTAGTGATTAAATAAGGAGTTTAAGAGTGGGTGTCATAGTATCTATAAATAAACTTGAGAACATGCATTATACAGAGCCATATTTTTACAATCTCATCTCCACTAAACAGAACAATATTTTCTGGCATCTGTACACTCAATGTTTCATGTAGTTCTTATTATGGAATTTCCTTTCTCCTTTTGAGATTGAAGATAATTACTGAATGTGGTAGAAACTTTATAGCCATTAAAAATAGAACAGAAAAATGTTACCAGACAGCAAGTTGTTGGAAATAAATATGAAACAGGACTTGAGTCCTGTCTCACATGCTGCTCCGTTTTCTTGATTCTAAAAAGGTATGGGTTTCTTTCCTCTTGGTTCTTTAGAAATGTTTCTTTAAGAGTTTAGGAAAATGCTGCCAAATAATAGCTTAAATTTTGAATAGAAACTCTGGCTATACGAAATGGCTGGCTTTTAGGTACAAAATGGTCAGATACTGGAATTTTAAAATGGCTTAGCCTGTAATTGTTTATCTGTAATTAGCCATAGCAGGTTTGGGCAGGTTTAAGTAAAGGAAACGGCACGTGGAAATATGATGGTGAAAACAAAAAATTTTTCCATTCATGAAGTCTTAACTGACTTCTTCACAACTGGGTGAGAAGAATGAGGTTGGAAAAGAAATCATAAATCTGAGGGATCTGTAGGTGCTTGTCCCACCCTAAGTCTGAGATGGCCTTTATCAATCCTGAATCCTTTTCCTTAAGGTTAGCAAAAATGCTCAGATCTTAAAAAGAAGGAAAAAAAATAAAAAAAAGCCAATAGCATATGGTCAATCTGCAGAGATCTTTTGTAATTTAAATCTGAATTGAATAAGCTTTGATGTTCTTGAAGTTCATCCTTTTGTAGTTAAGAAATAAAGTCTTATTTAAAGATTTCATAGTAATGCAGCATTTAACAAATTCATTTTATTTTATCAGCCTAAGTATAATATAGTATTTACTCATACCCCTTTGTGGAATTACAGTAGTTAATACCAGAATTGCTGTATGAAAATAGGGCCCAGTTCATGGTCAAGTTTTAGAATGTGAATTGTGTACCTTTTCTCCAGAGTCAAGAAGCCTCAGTTTATTGAGCTCCAAACTCACTGAAAGTGTGGGCCAAGGTGTCCTTCACCAAGCATAGCATTGTTTCTCCTAGTTAGCAGTTTTTGAGCTTTTACTTTGTGTCAAAAATCTACTGGGAATTCACATATAATATGTCATGTAATCCTTAAAAACTCAGAAGAAACAAACAGAATCCCCATTTTACAGATGAAAAAGCTGAGGCTCCAAGTGCCTAATTTCTGGACATGAATGTTCAATATTACACAAATAATAATGTGCAAGGATTTGAACTCCAAGTATGGGTAACACTTGTGCTGAATGCTGTTCTGAGAGATTTACATGGATTTATCTCATTTAACCCTCACTCACAACCTTCCTTTTATTGTCATTTCACAGAAAGGAAACTGAAGCATAGAAAGGTACTGCCTTGCGACTCTATGGGTCCAAGGCATTATTTTTCACATGTATTCTGCAAAATAATAATAATAATAATTTCATGGCCAAATAAGTCTTGGAATGCTGCTCATTCCAGATATCCACCATGCTCACTAGTTCACTAATTGTTTTGAAGAATCCTACAATGAAAAAAATCCCTGTTTGATTTTATTCAATATAATCCTTTGTGTACATAACTGATCTTAAGATTCTGGGAAATATTCATAGCAGTTTTACCAGTTACTGTTAAGTTGATTAAGTTGATAAGGTGACCCCATGTGTGTCAGAGCGGAGCTGTGCTCCATAAGGTTTTCATTGGCTGATTTTTTGGAAGTAGATCACCAGGCTTTTCTTCAGAGGTACCTCAGTGAACTTGAACCTCCAACCCCTTGGTTAGCAGCTGAGCCCATTAGTCATTTGCACCACCCAGGGGCTCCAAGGGAAATGCTCATGAGGCTAGAAAATTTCAAGATGGTGGGTAACTGGCAAGGATCCCTTAGAGTATTGATGACCAAGTCTAAATGGTCAAATTTATATGATCTGCTGAAGGTAAGGATGAGCACCATTGGCCTTTCCAAATTGTGGTGTTTGTCATCAGATGCAGCTGATGTACTAAAACTGGGTCCAGGAGATGAGAACCACCTGCTGTCGGGTAAGGGATGACCCAACAAGCAGACAAGTAGACAAGTGGAAGGGAGCTCTTGCCTCTCTACTCAGAAGGCATCTCAGGGTGGAGACAAATTTCTGTTTTACTTCATGGTGCCTGTTGTGACCAGCATCTTCAGAAAACATTACCCAGTCATGAAATAGAGTGATGGCAGGAATATTAGAACTGTTAGGGGCAACATCTTTGGTCTCCAAATTCAAGTCTATCATTCCTAAGTCTGGTTGTCAAGAAACAGCAGCTGAGCTTGGGAATAGTTCATGAAAGTTGAAACCTGAAAGTGTGTTCGTGAGTACCACTTGCCAGTTGCTGGTGAGTCAGTTTCAGCGAGCCCATATGTGTCAGAGTAGAACGGGGCTCCATATGGCGTTCAATTGCTGCTTTCTCAGAAGTGGACCACCAGGCCTTTCTTCCAAGTTGCCTCTAGGTGAACTTGAACTATTAACCTTCTGGTTAGCAGCTGAGAATGTTAACCATGGGCACCACTCAGAGACTCTATTCTTGAGCACATACATACAAAACCCAAACCAAAGTAGAACTGTTCCATAGAATTTTCTATGGATGCTGACCAGAAGGTCAGGGGTTCAAACACACCAGCCGCTCCATAGAAGGAAGATGGGGTGATCTATTTCCGTAAAGATTTACAGCCTCAGAAACCCAATGAGAGTCTCTATGAGTCAGAATCTACTTCATGGCATTGAGTTCTTTTTTTGTTGTTTGTTTTAATCTTTATAAAGCAGATTGCCAGGCCTCTCTTTCATAGCAATGAGTGGGTTCAAACTCCGAACCTTGAGATTAGTAGTTGAGCACAAGGCATTTGTGCCACCCAGGGACCTGTTTTTGAGCATGATAGCCCTAATCTTGCCTGCAGACAAAGCTCACAGATCATCCACTGATGACGGTGGTGTTGCCCACAAGGTTGGTGAATCTGAACGTTGTCCCTTGACTTTTGCCTGAATAAGGACAGGAGCAGATCCCTGGCAAAAAATTAAAAAAAAGAAAAAAGAAAGAGAGAAAGACCTGGGGGTAAGGGTGAAGTGGAAGGGTCATTCCTTGAATAATTGCAGTGACTTTCCAGGAAATGTTAGCATTTATCTTACTGCAACATTTGCCTCATTGAAGCTGAGCTGTTTTCCTCTCCTTTCAGTGAGATATTGGGGGAGATCTGAACTCTGTGATAAATGTTAACTTTTTAATGAAAACCCATGCACACTGTGTCCCAGAGGCAGCCTGTGTGGGGCTAAAGAGAGAAGCGAGCTAAACGAACCGCTGCTTAAAATTCCAGGAGGTTAATAGGCAAATCAGCCTAGAAATGGAGAAACCAGCTGCAGTGCTGCTCTTTCTCAGCTTTTCTACAATTTAAGGCATCTGGGCACCATCTTAGTGTACAAACAGTCCATTTTTCAACTTCTCGGGGGTTTTTGGCCAAAGGAGTCATTTGCTTTTTATTATTAATGGCATCCTCTCTTTTGACAGGTTCCAGACAGCCTTGCCCGTTCGGGTCACTGCGGTGGGTTGGGAGGAAGGAATCCTGGCCTGAACACTTTGCCTAACGTTGCCACTCTGATGGAAGTTGAAAGGTCACATCACCCATTTGTCCCTGCTTCCTACTGCCAGTGCGTATATGAAAACAGGAATCAGACATGGTGTGAGATAAAAATCCTGAAGCCTTGAAAATCTGAAAAAAGACTTTAAGGTGATTGAACCCATGGCTTCTTGAACCTGGGAGGTTTTTTTTTTTTTTTTTTTTAAATACTGATGCTTGGTCCATACCCACAGACTATGATTGAATTGGTCTGGGAGCAGCCTGGGCCTGGAGAGTTTAGAGAGTTCCCCAAGGGATGCTAACGGGCAGCACAGTTTGAGAACCACAGGCCTAACCCAAAGATGGCTCTGCAGTTCCATGGGATGGCAATGGCTATGTCCCCCTCTTCCATACCTGTTGACTAATTTCCCCACCACCCTTTACCGTCTCCCAAGGTCCAGTGATCATTGGGACAAACTAAGCTAAATGAGTTTTGTTGCTCTGTGGATGTCTCAGAGCTTTGAATATAGTAATATGCATTTTTAGCCTTTAAGAGGGTGCAGAGAGAAAAGCATTTTCTGCATTTATTTGGCACCTAATTTCATGAAGGAGTCCCTGGGAGGTGTAAACTGTTAATGCACTTGGTTGCTAGCTGAAAGGTTGGAGGTTTCGGTCCACTCAGACATGCCTCGGAAGAAAGGCCTGGCAATCTATTTCTGGAAAATCAGCCCTTGAAAACCCTATGGAGCACAGTTGTACTCTGACACACATGGGTTGTCATGTGTCAAAACTGACTTGACAGCAACTATTCCAGGTAATCTCATGGAGGAACTCAGGGAACTAGGGACCTGCAGATCCCCCTTCTTAGGAAACACTGCTAATCTAAGAAATGAACCCTAACTGGTATGTAGCTAGCATATTTGACTCTCAGATTTGATCACTTTTCAAAAAACAGATTTATTGCAGTATCATTCAAATACTGTACAATTCACACATTTGAAGTGTACAATAGTTGTTCGTGTATCCACAGATCAGTGAAGGATTACTTTTAACACTGTCTTCCTCCATACAACAAGACTGCTTTCATTGATAAGCACAGAAGAATTGATCATAATTATTATTTTGTTGATTTTCCTTAGTTTTAAAACAGTTGAAATTTTAAAAAAAGGATAAAGTCTAACTTAAAAATGTTGTGCAAACTTAGCTAAATAGTTGAGCATGAATTAAATTCTGTCCTTACCAAACAAATACTTTACCCTCACAATTCACCGCTTCACTCTTATTTTTTTTTTCCTTTAAATTTTGGATTTTGTTCTATGTTTTTCCTCCCACTCTATCCAGGATCTCCAGTTTTGATCCTTTCCTCAGTGGTTGGCATTGGTAGCCAGGCATCATCTAGTTCTTCTGGTCTCAAGGTCCATCATGTCCTAGGGCTGATTGCTTCCAAATGTCCTTGGGGTTGTTTTTTTTTTTTTTTTTTTTTTGCACTCTTCTTCACTTCCAACGATAGAAGACCATTAGCTGCATCTTAGATGGCTGCTTGAAAGCTTCTAAGACCCCAGTCACTACTCACCAACGTAGGCTGTGGAACAAGATTTTTATGTATTTTATTGTGCCAGTTGAGTCTGGTGTCCCCCAATACTATGGTTCCGAGTCAGTAGATCCATTGGATCTCTCTCACAGTGTCTGTCTGTTTGTGAGGGATTGCTCTATGTCTGTCTTCTGCTGTTTCTGTAAGGATTGCAAGTATTTTGCATCATTAGTATCTATGCAAGTTTAGCCTCAGCTGAATCTTGTAAAATTTTTAACAAATAAAAAACTGTAAGTGGTCACATAGAATGATAGAATTGAAGTAACTCAAGTTCTGCTTTTTGTCTTTGTAATCATTTGTTATCCTTGTTTATTCCAAATCAACTGTTAAGAGTACAGTATATTGTACCAGGGGGCTGAAGACGCAAACTGAACTCAAAGTGAGCTTGAATTATTCTAAATCATTTGCAACTTACTCTAGAAACAAATGCATATAGCGTGCAGTTGAGTTCACATGTGTTGGAGTTCAACTGTGTAACTGGGAGTCTTTAAAATTAACTTCCATGTAGAATACATTTATTAAGAGGTGAATAATAAAAACGTGTTAATATATATACAATTGTTACTTAAAACTCAACAGTAACCACAGCAATTGCTTAGAACAAAAGACTTGAGGGGGGAGGAGCATTTTATCACTGACATGGTTTCACAAAGATGGCACATGGTGATAATAAAAAGCAGACTGACTTTAGTCAGTTTTATTATTGTTTTAAAATTCTCTACAGACAATGCAGCCCTGTTGTGTACACCTGGGCAGACGGGCCCCGCCATCTCATCCTTGCACTGTATATGCACAAGATCACAAAATCAAACAGTGCAAGTTGAACTAAAATCCAGGTATCTTGGCTCCCAAGTCAGTACTTTTCCGTGTACCACATGCTGTGAATAATGTATTTATTTCTGAAAAGGGCTCAGAATCATTAGGAGAAACTTCCAAACCACTATATAATGAACAATAACAGCCACACAATCTCAAATGTAAGAATCAGCCAGAACATCTATTAGTCCATTTGGTTTTGGGTGGATTGAGTTTCAGATCATTTCAGCCCAGAGGTCTGAATGACATGTAGCCCTTTAGAAAATAGAGATTGCTTTAGCTTTAATAAGAAGAAAATTGTTATTTCATTTTATTAACAAGAAGCTTGTATCACACTGAAAAATTCATGGTCTGTGTTCAACTTGAATATTGTATTCATTATGTTTCCTAATCTGTGTGATTACTACCTGTGTAATTTGATGTCTGGCATCTGCTATCGGAATTCTTTCAGCCCATTATATTTCCCATCTCTTTTTCTAATGGAGGATAAGATTAGGCCGTGGAAAATTGCAACTGACTGCCTAAGGCAAACTGTAAGCAGCCGGCAGCTGGATGAAGCAGCAAAGGATGGGAAGTTACAAGGGAATCAGAGAGGGACGGCTTCCAGGTCCACAGTCAACTGGGACTGTCCTCAGTAGGAAACAAAATTGGCCAGTTTTCCAATGTGGGGTTGGCCAATCTCAAATCATCTCCAATATCCAGGTTGGCATGATCCATTCAGGACTGTGGTGTTTAAGTGGGCATTGCACTACTAGCAGTTTGTGACATGGGGTCCCAGGGATGACAGGTGGGTATTGGAACAAAACCAACAAACACGTAAAATTTTTTGTAAATAAACATTAAGTGTACATGTACAAATCACAAAACAAAAACATGATGCAACTCTCCTTTCCTTTTCTCTCCATCTGAACCTCAATCAGCCATTTCATTTAGCAGATATAGGGGGTATGCACCAAGTGGCAAAAGAATAAACATTAAAATCAGATACTCCTGGGTGTGAATCTGATCAGGCAAATTAGAACTTCTGTTTCCGTTATGTGCATTATATAGTATCAACCTCATAAAGTTATTATTGCATTAAATCATTCAAGATTATATGTGTAACATGCTTATTCACACCATGGATCATTGATGATTCTCAATAATTGATGACACTGATTTGTTTTACTTTGGCATCCTACACACTGTTGTTGTTAGGTGCTGTCAAGTTGCCTCCAACTTATAGCAACCTTATGCACAACAGAACGAAACACTGCCCAGTCCTGTGCCAGCTTCATGATCCCTACTATACCTGAGCCCATCTCTGCAGCCACCGTACCAATCCATCTTGTTTAGGGCCTTACCCTTTTTTGTCAACCCTCCATTTTAACAAGCATGATATCCTTCTCCAGAGAATGGTCCCTTCTGACAGCAAGACCAAAGTAGGTGAGATGAACTCTGGCAATTCTCACTTCCAAGAAGCATTCTGGATGTACTTCTTCCAGGACAGATTTATTAGTTCTTTTAGCAGTCCATGGTACTCTCAGCATTCTTCTCCAATACCACAACTCAAAAGCATCAATTCTTCTTCTGTCTTCCTTATTCATTGTCCAGCTCTCATATGCGTATGTTGTTGTTGTTATATGCTGTCGAATCAGACCTGACTCATAGCGACCCCTCCTTGGGTTTCTGAGACAGTATCACTATGGAAGTAGATTGCCCAACCTTCCTTCCAAGGAGTGGCTGGTGGGTTTGAACCGCCAGCCTTCTGGTTAGCAGTCAAGTGTCTTTGGCACTACGCTACCAGAGCTCCTCACAGGCATATGACGTGACTGAAAATACTGCGGCTTGGGTTAGATGCACCTTAGTCTTCAAGGAGACACTCTTGCTCTTCAGCACTTGAAAAAGGTCTTTTGCAGCAGACTCACCCAATGAAATACACCATCTGATGTCTTGACTGCTGCTTCCATTGGCGGTGACCATAGAACCAAGCAACATGAAGTGCCTGACAACTTCGATCTTTTCTCCATTTATTGTGATGCTGCTTATTGGTCCATTTTATTGGGAGGATTTTTATTTTCTTTATATTGAGGTGTAATCCATACTGCAGACTGTAGTCTTTAATCTTCATCAGTAAGTGTTTCAAGTCATCCTCACTTTCAGCAAGCAAAGTTGTGTCGTCTGTGCATCATAGGTTGTTAATGATTCTTCCTCTAATCCTGATGTCACATTCTTCTTCATATAGTCCAGCTTCTCAGGTTATTTGCTCTGCATACAGATTGAACAAGTATTGTGAAAGGATACAACCTTGATGCACTCCCTTCCTGATTATAAACCATGTAGTATCCCCTTGTTCTGTTTGAACAACAGCCTCCTAGTCTATGTACAGGTTTCTTATGAGTACAATCAAGAGTTCTGGAATTTTCATTCTTCTCAATGTTATCCATAATTAGATATGATTCATACAATCAAATGCTTTTGCATAGTCAATGAAACATAAGTAAACATCTTTCCGGTATTCTTTGCTTTCAGCCAGGATTCATCTGACATCAGCAACGTTATCCGCATTGTCTTCTGAATCCAGCTTGCATTCTGGAAATTCTCTGTCAATACATTGCCACAACTGTCTTTGAATTGTCTTCAGTAAGATTTTACTTGTATGTGATACTAATGATATTATTTGATAATTTCTACATTCTGTGGGATCACCTTTCTTTGGAATGGGTTCCAGTATGGATCTCTTCCTGTCAGTTGGCCAGGTAGCTGTCTTCCAAATCTCTTGGCACAGCTGAGTGGATGCCTCCAGCGCTGCATCCGTTTGTCAAAACATCTCAATGAGTATTCTGTCAATTCCTGGACCCTGGTTTGCTGCCACTTCCTTCAGTGCAGTTTCAACTTCTTCCTTCAATACCATTGGTTCTTGATCATATGCCATGAACACTGACCAGTTGTTTTTAGTGCAGTGACTGTGTATTTCTTCCTTTTTTTTTTTTTTTGATGTTTCCTGCAGCATTCAATATATTGTCCATGTTGTTGTTGTTGTTGTTATGTGCCGTCGAGTCAGCCCTGACTCATAGCAACCCCTCCTTGGGTTTCCGAGGCAGTATCACTACGGTATTGTCCATAGAATCTTTCAATATTTCAACTTAAGCCTTAATTTTTTTCTTCTGTTCTTTCAGCTTGAGAAACGCCAAGCATGTTCTTCTCTTTTGATTTTCTAACTCCAGATCTTTGTACATTTCATTATAACAATTGACTTTGTCTTCTTGAGCTGTTCTTTGAAATCTTCTGTTCAGCTCTTCTATCCTGTTGATTCTACCATTTGTTTTAGCTGCTCTCCATTCAGGGGCAAGTTTCAGAGTCTCGTCTGACATCTGTTTTAGTCTTTTCTTCCTTTCCTGTCTTTTTAATGATATTTTGCTTTCTTCATGGATGATGTTCTTGATGTCATCCCACAGTTCCTCTGGTTTTCAGTCATTGGTGTTCAATGCATCAAATCTATTCTTTAGATTTGATCTCTAAATTCAGGAGGGATATAATCAAGGTCATATTTTGGCTTTCATGGACTTATTTTAATTGTCTTCAGCTTCAACTTGAACTTGTATATGAGCAGTTGATGGTCTGTTCTACAATAAGCTTCTGGTCTTGTTTTGACTGAAGACATTGAGCTTCTCCATAGCCTCTTGCAACCGATGCAGTCAATCTGATTCTTGTGTGCTCCATCTGGTGAAGTCCACATGTACAGCCACCATTTGTGTTGTTGAAAAAAGGTGTTTGCCATGAATAAGTTGTTGGTCTTGCAAAATTCTATCATGCAATCTCCAGCGTTATTTCTATCACCAAGGCCATACTTTCCAACTATCGGTGATTTTTCTTTGTTACCAACTTTTGTATTCCAGTGACCAGTGATAATCAGTACATCTTCATTGCATGTTTGGTCGATTTCAGACTGCAGAAGTTGGTAGAAATCTTCATTTTCCTAGTCTTTGTCTTTGGTGGTTGGTGCATAAATTTGAATAATAGTAGTATTAACTGTCTTCTTTGTAGGCCTGTGGATATTATCCTATCAATGACAGCATTTTACTTCAGGATAGATCTTGAAACATTCTTTGTGATGATGAATGCCACACCATTCCTCTTCAATTTGTCATTCCTGGCATAGTTGGTCATATGGTTGTCTGATTCAAAATGGCCAAAACCAGTCCATTTCAGCTCACTGATGTCTATGTGATCTTTATGTGTTCCATTTCTTTTCTGACAACTTGCAATTGTCCTTGATTCATACTTTGTACATTACATGTTCCAATTATTAATGGATATTTGCAGCTGTTTTTTCTCATTTTGAGTCATGCCACATCAGCAAATAGAGATCCCAACAGCTTTACTCTATCATTTTCATTAAGGTCAGCTCTACTCTGATGAGGCAGCTCTTCCCCAGTCATATCATGAGTGCCCTCCAACCAGAGGGGCTTATCTTCTGGCACTATATTGGACAATGTTACAGGCCTATTCATCAAGTTTTCCAGTAATATTTCAGACAGTGTTTCACTGCTTTTCATGAGGTTTTCACTGGCCAATTCTTTGAGAAGTGGGTGGCTTCTTCCTTCTTCTGAGTCTGTCTTAGTCTGGTGGCTCTGCTGAAACCTGTCCAACATGAGTCACCCTGTTGGCATTTGAAACACCAGTAGCATAGCCTTCAGCCTCACAGCAGCATGCAAGCCACCACAGTAGGACACACTAATAGAGAAGTTTGTCACCCTTAACTGTTCCAAAACACTCTGCTCACTTCTCGGCTTCCCTCAGCTGTTCAAACTGCTCTGCTCACTTCCTGCTCTCCCTCAGCTGCTATGAACCTCTACTCACACTTCCTGGTCTGTCTCCTCCCTCAGCTGTTCTGAAACACACTGCTGTGGCCCCCTGCTAGGTTCCTGGTCTGTCCTCCACACTAGTAGGTCATCAGTTCTAGAGCACCTACTTGGTATTTCATTTGATTTGGTCCTACTAACATCTATATTAGATAGAAGATTCCAAAAAATCAATCCTTTATGTCTACACCCAAGAGACTACATATTGTATGTCAGAGGCCAGTATGGCCATCTAGTTAGGAGTGCAGGCTCTTAAATAATCCAGACTTAGATTCAGAGCTTTATTTGCCTGTTCTTATAGATGCCATCTTGGTAAAAATTCTTAATCTTTTTGAACCTTATTATTTTTTTTTCCATCTGTACAGTGGGGAGAATTATGGCATCTACATCATAGCTTATGGCATAGAAATTGCTCACCACAGTGCTGGGGGCATATATCATGGGAGCTCTGGTAGCATAGTGGCTAAGGCACTTGACTGCTAACCAGAAGGCTCGTGGTTCAAACCCACCAGCCACTCCTCGGAAAGAAGATGGGGTAATCTACTTCCGTAGTGATACTGCCTTGGAAACCCAAGGAGGGGTCGCTATGAGTCGGGTCCGACTTGACAGCACATAACAACAACAACAACATTATTTTAATACTATTATGAAAAAGGAGAAGACCCTCAATGAGAGGGATTGACACAGTGGCTCTCACAATGGCCTCAAACATGGCAATGATTGTGAGCATGGCTCAGGACTAGCAGTGTTTTGTTCTATTGTACATAGGGCTGCTATGAGTTGAAACTGACTTGATGACACCAAACAACAACAGCAACATGTGACTTTAATGGCCTTTCCTTTTCTGATGACTACTTTGTCTCTTATGGCTGGCCATCTTCTGCTCAATTCAGCTGTTGACATCCTATAGTTCATAGCATTAATGCATCAATAGGGGGCCATCAGCAGATTGTCACATGGAGTCCCAGGGATGCGAAGTATCTCCTTTTCTTCCTTTCTCAGTTTTATGCCCTATTCTTTGTCATCCTGTTTGTCTTCTCTTCCTCTACAACTAGGCTGTGGTTTATCATGAGCTTTAATGCCCCAGTGAGCTCCAGAATTCATGAAAAATACTGGGAAAAGCAAGGGACATTACTTTTCCTTCTTATCAAAACCCCAATTTCCCACCTCACCCCTACCCCTGTGGCAAATGTGAACCCTACAGAGCCAAACCTGGTAATCCAGTGGGGATGGTACTGGACCCTGTCCTGCTCACGACCCTCAGGCTCAAGTGAAGCATGCACAGACGGGCCTCAGTGGGGAAGGGAAACATGCTCCTGCCTTACTTTCAGTGGGAAACACTTCCCCATTAGCCAGCCCTTTGCATGGGCCCACATTCTGATCTCCCACTTTCTTCCCTCCTGGGGAGGTGTTCAGGAGCAGACTTGTTCATGCTTTCTACCAGGACTGACTTCCTTTTGATGAGATTGGGAAGGGTTAGCTACATGGCCTTTTACACTCATCTGCAGCCTTCAGCCCACTGTGCCCATGCCCAGTCTAAATTCCAGGTCAAAATGAAGGCTTAAGATAAAATGGAGAGGATTAAGCCAGGTGCTACCACTTACTAGCTGCCTAACTCTGAGGACATTCTTTAAACTATTTTAATCTCAGTTGCTTCAACTGTAAAATGGAGATAATGATGTCACATGTTTTGTAGAGTTGCTCAGAAAAGTAAGTAAAATATAGATATGAGTAAATCAATGTGACCTTCTTTCCCTCCTCTCCCTCCATACTAATGCCAAATTTCATTTATTATAGACACACATTTTTCACATTTTAGTATTTCTGAGATTGGTTTGTATTTAATAATCAATGATGTCTTCCAAAACCCATTGCCATTGAGTCGATTCCAATTCACAGTGGCCCTGTACAACAGAGTAGAACTGCCCCATAGGGTTTCCAAGGCTGTAAATCTGTATGGAAGAAGATGTCTCATCTTTTTCCCATGGAGTGGCTGGTGGGTTTGAACAGCTGAACTTTTTGGTTAGCAGCTGATTTCCTTAACCACTGTGCCATAAGAGCTCCTTCAATGCTATCTCAGATCTAAAATATCATTTTAAACTACCATCTACCACTTTCCTATATTATTGTATTTAATCATCACAATAACCTCCTGAAGTAGGTATGATTCTCTCTATTTTTTTTAGATGAAGAATAAAGCTAATGGCTACTGTATTGGATAGAGCAGCCATGCATTAACTATGTGAGTCAACATTGCAGCAACTGATTTAGTTGGATTACCATTGCTTGCTTCCTTTATTAATCCAGATTGGAGTTCTCTTGACAAACCAGCCTCATGTCATGACAGTTCCTGCTTCACTTTAGTCATATCAAAGCCCTCTTTGTTCCACGTATATGTTCTATTGTTTCTGTCCTTTGTTACCTTTGCTCACTTTCCTTCTGGCCTTCTTTTCTCATTCTACTCATCCTTCAAGATTCAGCTTAGGTCTCTAAGTTGCCATTATAGCATTTCAATTTTTTGGGAGGTCCGCATTAATAATATTCTTAATCTACATATGGAAAGCATTTCTTCAGTGGCATATTTTTTTTTTTTTACAATGGTGGCTTTTTGTCAAGAATCTCTCTTAGATGGGCAAAAATTCTTAGAAATTGGAAATTAATATTTTAGAAATTATAACAGTCCTCCTCTTCTACTATTCCTGCTTATTAACTCAGAGTAGAAGAGCTGAAGTACATAATGTGTATTAGTTATTCATTGCTGCCTAATAAATTATCTCAAAGCTTAACAATTTAAGCCAAAAACAACTATTATCTCACAGTTTCTGTAGGTCGGGAATATGGGAGCAGCTTAACCGAGTGGTTCTAACTCAGGGACTTTCATGAGGTTGCAGTCATCTGAGGATTGATTGGGGAATGATTCACTTCCAAGTTCATTCACGTGGCTATTGAAAGTCCTTAGCCCTGACTGGCTGCTGACTCACCACCTCAGTTCCTCACTATGTGGGGCAGTTCTACTCTTTCCTATTGGATTACTATGAGTCAGAATCAACTTGATGGCAGTGAGGTTTTTGTTGTTGTTGTTGTTTTGTTTTAGAATGGCAAAATATGAATGATGCAGGAAGCATCAAAAGAAGATGGAATGAATACATACAGTCATTGTGCCAAAAGGTGGCATATGATCAAGAGCAAAAGAAAGAAGAAGTCCAAGCTGCACAGAAGACATTTGTGAAAAGGTTTAAGGAAATGGCTAAATACCAATTGAGGTGTTTAAATAAACAAATGCAACACTGGAAAGGCTCACTTATCTATGCCCAGAAATTTGAAAGACAGTTAGCTGGCCAACTGACTGGAAGAGATGCATATTTATGTCCATTCCAAAGAAAGATGATTTCACAGAATGTGGAAATTATTGAACAATATCACTAACATCACAAACAAATTAAGTTTTGCTGAAGATAATTGATTAATAATTGGAATGTAAAATGTATAAAGTATGAATCTAGGAAAATTGAAAGTCATAAAGGATGAAATGGAACACATAAAGATCGATATCCTAGGCATTAGTTAGCTGAGATGGATATTGGCCTTGTTGAATCAGACAATTATATATGGTTTTTGAATTATCTGCAGCAATATATCTAAAGGGTACTGCCAAGAATTTAAGAAGAAATTCAGAAGAGGATGTGGAATAAAGGTTATCATTGTTGATGTTAGATGGATCTTGGCTGAAAACAAAGAATACCAGAAAAATGTTTACCTGTGTTCTTTTGACTGTGCAAATGTATTTGACTGTGTGGATCACAAAAATTATGGATAACATTGCAAAGAATTGGAATTCCAGAAAACATACTTGTGTTCATGCAGAAACTGTACATAGACTAAAAGACAATCATTTGAACATAGTGAGTGGGTACTGCATATTTAAAAATCAGGAAAGTTGTGCATCACAGTTGTATACTTTCACCATACTTATTCAATCTGCATGCTGAGCAAACAATCTGAGAAGCTGTACTCTATGAAGGATGTGACATCAGGATTGGAGGAAAACTTGTTAACAACCTGCAATATGCATATGACACAGCCTTGCTTACTGAAAGTGAAGAGAACTTGAAGCACTTGTTAATGAAGATCGAAGACTACAGCCTTCAGTCTGGATTACACCTTAGTGTAAAGAAGACACAATTTCTCACAATTGAACCAACAAGCAACATCATGATAAAAAAAAAGAAAAGACAGAAGTTGTCAAGGAAATCATTTTACTTGGCTCCACAATCAACACCCATGGAAGCAGCAGTCAAGAAATCAAATGATGTACAACATTGGGCAAATCTGCTGCAAAACAGCTCTTTAAAGTGTTAAAAAGAAAAGATGTCACTTGGAGAACTAAGGTGAGCCTGACCAAGCCATAGCATTTTCAATTACCTCATATGCATGCGAAAGCTGGACAACGAATAAGGAGACTGAAGGAGAATTGATGCCTTTGAATATGGTGTTGGCAAAGAATATTGAATATGTCATGACTGCCAAAAAAAACAAACAAATCTGTCTTGGAATAAGTACAACCAGAGGCTCCTTAAAAGCAAGGATGGTGAGACTTTGTCTCATGTACTTTGCACATGTTATCAGGAGGGACAAATCCTTGGAGAAGAACATCATGCTCGGTAAAGTAGAGAGGGTCAGTGAAAAAGGGGAAGGCCCTCAGTGAGATGGATTGACACAGTGGCTATAATAAGGGCTGAACTATAGCAACAATTGTGAGTGTGGCACAGGATCAGGCAGTGCTTCGTTCTGTTGTACACAGGATTGCTATGAGTCAGAACCATCTCAACGACACCTCATAACAGCAACATTGGTCACAAAGACCAACGCTAGTACAATGTGACAGGGCCCACACAAGGGTATGAATGCTTTGTGTACCTAGGGAGGTAGAGCTCTTCTTATATATAGGCTGGCTACTACACATTTTAATGTCACTTGTGCCATATGATTCTCACTTAAGAATCCCTGCCCCCAGTAATATAATACTAGAATCAATACGTGAGAATGCTCTTAAGTGTTTCTTCAGATGTTAAGTTCTCAGTGACCAATTCTCCCACAGAATCTTCTAGAGCGTGAACACAGAGGGGGAAACTCTCAGGCAGATTTAGAACTAAGCTTAGAACTTCCATCTTGTCTTTAGGTCCCCAACTTGTCACCAAAATGGTGACCCTTTTCTGGCTTTCCCTTGGCTATTTCTCATTGGCCAACATCCACTCTCTAGCTTTCTCGTCTATAAAATGGGTATGCTAATAGCTCTGGAGGAGCTCTGGTAGCATAGTGCCTAAGGCATTTGACTGCTAATCAGAAAGCTGGCAGTTCAAACCCACCAGGCACTCCTGGGAAGTAAGGTTGGGCAATCAACTTTCATAGTGATACAGCCTCGGAAACCCATGGAGGGGTGGCTATGAGCCGGATTCAACTCAATAGCAGTGTGTTTGCTTGTTTGTTTGTTTGTTTAATAGTTCCCTAGGTACACAAAGCTGATGTGAATCCAAGGAGTAAATTTAGTGGAAGTACCTGTAAACTGCCTAGCATTTCACATGTGTAAGTGAAATGTCGGTGGCCTAATATGTGAATTCTGAAGACCACCCCTCTATGCTCCCTTATCACACCTGCTTTCCCACCATTGCACTGTTATCTACAGGGCCACACATGGTTCTACTTTATCCTGCCAGCTGTTTTCTTTTGGTATCTTTTTATTACAGCTAAAATTCCAAGGGCTGTGGTGGTGGTGGTGGTGGAGTACTGCTGAAAATACCACAAGCCCTGGGCCTCACTTCAAAGCAGCTTTCTTCATTCTTTACATGCTGTTTTTTTAGGCCTCTCTTCTGCTCTCTCCCAGGAACTAGAGTCTTGTGGAGATTTTCCTCAGTGATATCGCTATTTACAGAACTTCTGCCCTGGACATTGTGTTTATATCTGATTTGTACATGTCCACATGGCCTATAAAATTTATCAGGGGGTTAAGGAGCTTTTCCTTGTTCATAAATCTTCCCCCATAGCCTCCCTGTAAGAGGGTGGAAAAGAAGGAGACTGAAACAAGAGAGGAAGGGTGCATGAGAAGGAAGGAGTGGCAATGGTTATCACTTTGAGTTTCTCTTCATTTCCCTCCCTTGGGATTAGTTGGACAGTAGACCAGAGGCGGCTCAATTAATTTGCACTCAACTACTAAATTAAAAGTTGGTGGTTTAAATCCACTCAGTGGCACCATGGAAGAAAGGTCTGGTGATCTGCTTCTGGCAAGATACTAACCAAGATAATCCTATGGAGTAGCTCTATTCTGTAACACATGGGCTTGTTATGAATCAACTCAAGGGCAATGGTTTTTTGGAGGGGGCAGGGGGCAGTGTTTAAAGCAGAAGTGGTCATGTGAGGCCTGGAATCTGCTGCCTTGCACAGGTTAATTAAACATTCTAATCCTCATTTCATCATCTGTTAAATGGGGGAAAAAGAATCTCTTCTCACAAGATTGTTCTGAGGATTAAATAAAACAAGTAGTGGAAAGCATTCAGCATGGTGAATATATATTACAAATATATAAAATGTATAAAAATAGCAAATGTCCAATATATTTTAATTGAAAAAAAGTGACTAGTGTCCTCTGGACTATCTATTCCTTATCTGCCCCTGTCCTCAGGCATCCAAGACCGATCACCCTAGTCGATTCTTCAGCTATTGTCAATCTAAAAACCTGGGTGCTCAGAACTTCTCCCTGCAATGAGCAACCTGACACTACCAAGCCCCAGTAAACATTCTCACAAAACAAACTCTTGTTAGTCATATTTTGTGTGTGTCATGTGCTGAGATTTGTTCCATTTCAAAGATGATATGTCATTGAGTACAACTCCATGGATGGCTATGTGATGTTTCTGAGTTTGAGGAGGAACCATTTCAGAATTTAAAAATGAACATTGCATACAAACTCCAATCTGCTTCTTCCCCACCCCACACCCTTGGAACAGGAAATGTCTTCAGGCCAGTGGAGGTCCACTGGAAGAAGAATAGATCAATAACAATTCACTACCAGTCACACAAATTCCCTTGGCAGTTTCAGCCAATTGGGGTTAGGGAAAGTCATTACAGGATGTGTCCATCCAGGCAAGGAGAAGGAGAAAAGAGTGTGGAATTATTTTTTGAATTGTTTCTCACTACTAAAATAGGTAACTTGGAGTAAAAAGAAATTTGATTCCTGAATTATTTACAATTGTTTTGAGGATGTTCTGGTCTCTGACGTGCACTCTGGTGCCCCCTCTTCAATTGACATCCATTCTCTATAATGTAGCCAGAGTGATCTTTTGAAAATGCAAATCTGGTAGACAACCCTGTTCATACACCTTCAGTGACATTCCCAGAACTCTTGGATTAAAATAAAACTGCTGACCGTGACCTTCTGACATTGCATGATCTGGCCTAGCCCACTTCCCCAGCCCCACCGCACAGCTCAGCTGCATTCTTTCTCCCTTTTGAACTTCACATGTCTCCCCTTTGTCTGCTAGGGCTTCTCCTCTCCTCTGTCTTGTTAACTTGTTCATCCTTCAGATGTCACTTCACGCTGCTTATTCAGGGAATTCCTGACCACTTCCACACCCCACCTAGGCCATCTAGACTGAGTAGGGCTTCCCAGTTACCTGCTGTATTCAGCTTTGTGGCACTCTCCTCAACTATCAGTAAGTTACTCACTGTGTACTTATTTGTATAATGTTTATTTCTCTTGTCAGAATGTGTAGTCTTTGAGAACAAGTTTTTTTTCTGTCTTTTTCATCCTCTCAGCACCTTGAACAGTGTCTGCAATCAACTAACCAACCAAAACCAAACTCACTGCCAGCGAGTCTATTGGGACTTATGGCAACCCTGTAGGACAGAGTAAAATTGCCCCATAGGGTTTCTTAGGCTGTAAATCTTTTACAGAAGTAGGCTGCTTCATCTTTCTCCCACAGAGTGGCTGGTAGGTTTGAACCACCCACCTTTTGGTTAACAAATACTTTAACCACTGCACCACCAGGTGCTCAGTAAACATTTGTTCTATGAATGTGTGAATCCCAGATTCAGCAGATATCCACCCATTTCTCCATCTTGCAAGTTATCTTAGTGTCCTAAGGCTGTTGTAACAAAATACCACAAATTGGGTGGCTTATAAGAACAGAAATTTATTACCTCACATGTCTGGAGGCTAGGACTGTAAATAGTTTGTCAGCAGGGACAGGTTCTTTTTGAAGATTCTAGGGAAAGATCCTTCCTTGTCTCTTACAGCTTCTGGTAGTTCCAGACATTCTTTGGATTGTAGATGCAGCCTCCTCACCAGGTGTCTTTTCCTCTCTTCACCTCTTTTACAGGGCATCAGTCATATAGGGTTAGGACCCATCTTCCTCCAGTATGACCTTATGTTAACTTAACTGATAATAGCTTCAGAAACTTTATTTCCAAACAAGTTCACATTCACAGGAACAAGGGGTTAGGGCTTCATCAAATCCTTTGGGAGATACAATTTAATCCATAAGATAAGGTCTTGATAAATGAAAGGTAGTCTATATCAGGATATTATCTGATCTGGAAAGTTCCCAGATTGCATAGAAGTAACTGAATCATAAGAAGCCCTGATAGTGCAATGGTTAAGTGCTCAGCCGCTAACAGAATGGTCGGTGATTCCAACTGGGCAATTTGCTCCCATGAAGATCACAGCAAAGGGAATGCGACGGAGCAATCATACTCAGTTGTATAGGGTTGCTATGAGTTGGAATCGACTTGACAGCACACAACAACAACAATTAAATCATGTGTTTTAATAACTGAAAGGATGTGGAATTTTGTCAGTGCAATCTCTTCATTTTATAGATGAGAAAATTAATGTGCAACAAGGTTAAGGTCACTCAACTTTTTAACTGCAGAGTTGGGACTAGGATCTAAGCCTTCATATTCTCTAACATGCATACTTCCTGTTTAGCCAATATAGTTGATGCCCAAAATGCCAAGTAAGTGCATAGTCATGATATGATTTTAATGGGAAATGGTCCCTGCTGTCACCCTTATATGCCACCCCCATCACTTTGCCAGTACTTGTCCCACCCTGAGAAGACACAGCCTTCATTCATTATCACTCTCCCCCATTCTGACACCATTGAGGGCCCTGCCTTTGAACTGTGTTGCCAAGGCAACGGCTAGCTCATGAACATCAACCTCACTACCCGCAATTGCCTATGCTGAGGTGGATGTCTGCCAAGCAAATCATAGGCAATTTTTTGAGTCAGGAAGGCCGAAAGCCTCAGATCAAGTTCAAATTATTTGGAGGATGTGTGTGTCAGGGACACTTAGCATCAGTTTTGATGGAAAGGCAGATAAAAGCTTGATTTAGGACAAGGGTAGGGGAGGCACGGGGCAGTCCAGCCTCAGAGCTTGGAGAGCTCTTCCAGAAGCTCTTTGATGTGAAGGAGATGTTGGGAGTTTCGTAATTCTTGCAGGCGGTCCAGACACAAAGGCTGCTCAAACAATGCTGAGGGGCCAAACATTATGCTTGTTTTGTCCTCCCCTTCCCTCTCTCCCCTTCATCTTCCCAACAAGCCTGAATCCAACTTGTAGGTTCTGTCCCAGGGAAAGAGGACATTAGTGTCACAGGAGTAAATTTACAAGGCTGTTGGACTTGGGATGTTATAGGAGCTGATAGGGGTTCTGTATATTAAGAGGGGTGGTCAACACAGTTATAGAGACTAGTCGCCAGGTAGCCTACAGCGAGTTCTGATTGCTTGGGATGGAGATCGCCTATCTCACAAGAGAGAAACAAATGCCTTACAAACTGGTCACATCCCATTTAGCTCATATTAATTCACATCATCTTTTCCCAGGGTAACAGGCAGTATTTTTCTTCATTTTGTTTCTTCTCCCCATCCCCCAAGTGACTTCCTCTTTTCTTTTTCTCTTTCATCCAGTAGTATTGCCTGACTGTTTCTAGTTTGCTCAGATTTCATTTTCCTAATTTACTGTTGGGCTTGCCAGCCTCCAGATCTTTCGCATTGTAAAAGCCGTGCTGAATATGCCCCTCATTTTTGTAGTCTGCTTTCTATCAGGTTTGCCTGAATCAAGTTGCCCTAAATCAAGATCAATCCCGTGTGTTAGCAGGATAATAACTTTCCTTAGCAGAGCAAAATGGTGCGGAGAGAGTGTTGCCTTTTCTGCTTCAAAGGCTTGAGAGATTCCTTTAACCACAAAAATGAGAATAGAATGTAATGGATATGCAAGAGTCCCATGATAGCAATCTCCCTGCTGGAAGTGTTCATGAATTACCTGTAATTTACCTCAGAATGTACCATATGTTGGCCTGGAAGATGCACTTTTCCTTTTTTACTAAAATGGACTGCTATTCTGAACATTGGTTTTTGTTTTCCCCCTTGATATGAGAATAGATATTTGGAAAAGGTTGGAGGAAGATGCCCCATAGAAGTTTCACAAATTAAACTAGGTGCATGTTATCAACTGACTGCTTTATACAAATGAAAGAAAATGGAATTAGGAACATTTTCTCCCCTCTTCACTGCTTAATACACTATTACCCCCACAGGACCAGGGTGAGAAGATTAAAGACACTATTGGATGGGGGAAGGCAACAAACTACCAGTTCACCAGTTCCTTCCATGCATGTCATGAAAAGGGGCAGACAAAACAAACCTCTCTGTGGCTGGAATTATGTGTCCAGGAGATGTGAAGAGTTGACTTTGCCAAGACAGAGGGAAGGTCCCTTGCTTTGTGTAGGATCCTGGACAGACTTCTCATCTGCTCTCTCTTCCATTTGACAATAGTGGCTTATTGATATATGTTTTCAAGAGTGTCTGGACTTCCATGATTTCAAATGAAACCTCAGAATCCAGTGTCTTAATCCTACTGAATATGAAGAGATGCAGAGGGGAGGGTTGCAAACAATGGCAAAAGTTATTTCCCACCCAGAGCTCCGGCCCTGTCCCTAGCCTTGTCACATCTGTGTTTTTGAAGGGAAATGTCATAATATTGCTAATCAATAGGAAGAGTGACAGGCCCATTTGTCAAGAGCAAGCCAGCACTGCAGCTGTTATCCTCCTCTGTATCTTACTTTTAGGCTTTGCAAAGGGAAGCCCAGGGAAGGGCCTGGGATATGCCTAGTCCATTCCCATCCTAGGCCAGGGGACAATAGAGAGTCACTGGGTAAAAATAGTGGGATTATCTTGATGATGCTCTTCACTACTTGGTAGCCATTGGGCTGAATACTATGGCAACAGTGAGAGAAGAAACATCAAGTTCTTAACAGTGGTATGCAAAAGGCCCCAGACAGCCTGCTAAGGAAAGAGGACCTTCTGGACCAGGAAGTCTGTTGAACTTGAATCTGGGGGAGGGCAGTTGCTTATGGGTTGCAGATGTTTCTTGCTGATCTGCTGCTCAGAGGCACAAGCAGGTCATCTCAAAGAAGGAGTGAGTAGAGAGGTGGTGTTGGGGGTCAAATGAAAGACAATTTTCATCTTTGCTCTGGGGGAAAATGTAAGCAGAAGGTGCAGAATGGTAGCACGACTCCTGCCTTGGCTGCACACTGGCTCCCCTGGGCGGATAATCTACGTGGGTGGGCAATGATCAGCTCAGTCATGCATGGGGCTTGGGTGTTGTGGTGGAGTGACAGGACTGAGATGCCCCTTCCCACCCCACCAAAATAAATTTTTTAAATTAGCAAATTAACCCTAATCACCTCTTGTATCTCTGGCTTTAGTTGGCTCAGGTTATTTGTATGGCTTTTCATGCTTTAGGGGTGCCTGGGACCAGTAATTTTGTTTGTTTGGTGCAAGGGAGCAAATGCTGGTATTACTCAGGGAGACCTTAAAGAAACAGTGACACCTTTTTAGGTCAATTTGCACTTCCTTTGTTTGCTTCTTCTTGTCCTCAAAGGGAGGTGGTGCTAAGAAAATGGCCTTTTTTCAACATATTCCCAGGTTGGGGCATTAGAAAAACAAATAATGTTCAATTTGAAGATGAAGGGAGGCACTGATAGCCTTTAGCCAGTAATACATCTTTCAGAAAAATGTGAAAGCAAAATATATCAGGAAGAAATACTTTCCAATTAAGAGTTAAACCCAGAGGTTGGTTTAGTGAACCAACTAAGGCTGGTTAGTGAATCCAAAACTATTGGAGCTGGTGTGCATCTGGGGCACTCAATGTAGACTAGATTTGGCTAAGCAAAGAAATGTGGGTGATCTATTGTTCTATGTACTCTCTGACTTAACAGGGAAAATAATCTTTTTGAGATTAGTTATGTAGAAAGCAGTGGCATGATATAGTGGACAAACACACACTTAAAACTTTGGATTCATACGAACCTGGATTTGAATCTCAGCTCTACTGTAAGACTCTACCATAAGAGTCGCAATTTTTCCATCCGATGCTATCTAGATATAAATGAGGACTAAGTCATCTGCATTAGGAAGCAGAGCTGCCTATAATACTATTTTGTAATACTCATCTATTTCCCCTCAGGGTAACACATAAAATGTGGGAAATTGATGAGGCCATATTTAAAAAGTGGGTGCCAGTTTGCAGAGAACTTGTCACATTACCTGTGTAAAAAAACAAGTCAACCCTGACTCATGGCGACCAATGTGTCTCAAAGGAGAACTGTGTTCCATAAGGTTTTCAGTGGCTGATTTTCCCCCCCTTCCTATTCTTGCTCCCTCCAGGTAGATGGCTATGGCCAAGAAGCCACCACAACCTTGCCCCTTGTCAGCTCTACTTTATATCTGGACATTCTTACAGCACATACAAATGCAAATGTAGAAATATTGTCTGCTCACCCTATACATGGTCATGGGCACACTCCCACCTGCCTAGAACATACCTGATTGTTCAGCCTGTCTGCTCTTCTATTCACCCGTAGATCAGTGCTTGCCTCACTGACAATGCAGTACTGTACATGCAACAGTGTTCATCTTTGTTGTCTGTATCTCCCATGTACTTCTCTATGTCTTCCTCTTCCTCAGTGCCACTGTGTTGATTACTCACTTTTGGTACGTTGTCCTTCCCTTCACCCATATCAGTACTTATATCTACCTATCTAGCAGTGTTCCCTCCCTTCCCTCCATTCTAGGCAACCAAAAAAGGAAGCTTCCTTCCATAAATAAACCTTTCCTTGACTTTTTACAATAGTGAAGTAACACAATATTTGTCCTTCTGTGACTGATTTATTTCACTCAGCATAATGTCCTCCAAGTTCACCCACGTTATGCAGTGTTTCACAGATTCTGTATTATTCTTTAGTGTTGCATAGTATTCCACTGTGTGTATGTACCATAGTTAGGTTATCCATTCTTCTGTTGATGGGCACTTAGGTTGTTTCCACTCTTTGCTATTGTAAACAGTGCTGCCATGAACATGGGTGTGCTTATACTTGTTCTTGTCCTGCTCTCTCTTCTTTAGGACATATACCTAGTAATGGGATTGCTAGATCAAATGGTATATCTAATTCCAACTTTTTAAGGAATCGAGTGGCTGATTTTCTGAAGTAGATTGCTAGGCCTTTCTTCCCAGGTATCTTTGGGTGAACTCAAACCTCCAACCTCTACAGTTAGTAGCAGAGCATGTTAACTGTTTGCACTACTCAAACCAAACCCAAATCAAACCTGTTGCTGGTGAGTTGATTCTGACTCTTAGTGGTTCTATAGAACAGAGTAGAACTGCCCCCATAGAGTTCCCAAGGCTGTAATCTTTACAGAAGGAGATTTCCACATCTTTCTATTGCAGAGTGGCTGGTGAGTTAAAACTACCAACATTTCAATTAACAGCTGAGCACTTAACCACTGCACCAGCAGAGCTCCTTTGCATCACCTAGTCTGCTGTTACAAAATTCTTCAGAAAGCTGAGTTAAAAGGAAGTGGGTTAAAACCAGCTTGAATGAACAGGTTGTAAGAGGCTACTATTATTTGGAAACACGGAGTTTATTTAAGAAACCTATAGAAAGAGATCTGGGTTTGTTTTATTCGTATGTGGAAAATCTCCTAAAATACTTTTATTAACAGGATTTTTTTTTCTCTAAACTCTTGCCTTGGCTCTGAATTTAACAGAGGAGATTTCCTTCTTGTTCCCAGTTCATACCTAGTTCAGACGGGTGTTCGTGATGATACCCATCATCCTATTAACAGGACTTTTAAAGAATTTAGTTGAGCTGGGGGGAAAAAAAGGGAGGGCTAGGAAATCAGAGACACCTGGCTTTAGTCTTCCATTAGAGAGACCAGGACTTGGTACTATGGAATTGATGGCTTGGGGTTTTGCTTTACTATGTCCACATATGCACCACCTCTGCAAGGAGAAAGGGTTTGTGTTTGGTTTAAGGAGAATGAAACAGTGACCCTGAGGTCGAGGGGGTTGGAGCTAGAGTGCTTGTTAAAAGCATATCTATTTTCCTTTAGTCCCTATCTATTCTTGTGCCAAGTGAGCTCCCAACTACTAAAGATCTCACAGCTGTTCAGATGACCCTGCCCACTGCCACAGGGCAATGCCCACCACCGGGACATCTGACAGCCCAGCTAGGAGTCACATCTACCCACTGGCTCTGGAAGTCTTAGGATGGTTTGGTGAGAAGGTGAGAAAGAAGCCCTGGGGTCTGATTTATTCCAAATCTGCACATTCTTACCATCTCACTTGGGGATATTTTAAAAGTCCCAATGCCCCGATAGAGCCTGGTGGAACCACTGAGACTATGGCCCCTAGCTGCCCTTCAGGTCTGGAATTGAACCCACGCCTGTGGCTTCCAGCCAAACAATAGACAGGCATATGAGTTGAACATTTACCTTAGGTAGAGACACTCCTTGGAGAGAATCATGGGAGAAAGAAAGGCTTTGCACAGGGAGACAGCTCAGGGTGCAGGGGTGCATGGAGGGATGGACACTGGGAAGAGGTAACTATCGGGAGGAAGTGGGAGGGGAGCTGTTGCATTGTGGTAAACTGTGGTCAATGTCATGAGACAAAGTGTATGTGAACTGCTGTATGGAAAGTGAATTTGCTCTGTAAATTTTCACCCAAATCACAATTAAAAAAAAAAAAAAAAAAAAAGTCCCAATGTCTATCTGGTTTCATGAACTGTTGAATGTAAAACAAGTTTACTATGTAAATTTGTACCCCAAGCACAATATAAATAAATAAATAAATAAATAAATAGAAATAAAAGTCCCAATGCCAAGCACTCCATACCAATTAAGCAGAAATTCTGGATGTAGAAACCGATCATCAGTATTTTTCAAAGGGCCCAGATAGAGTGAAAGAAGCTCTGGTGGTATAGTGGTTAAAACATTTGACTACTAACCAAAAGGTCGGCAGGTCAGATCCACCAGTCACTTCGCCAGAGAAAGATGAGGTGGTTTTGTGCTGTAAAGATTTAAAGTCTCGGAAACCCTATGTATGGGGCAGTTCTACTCTGTCTTAAAGGATCACTGAGTCAGTCAACTTGATGGCAGTGGGTATTATTATTATTATTTAGGTGTAGTGAGTTCAAAAGGAGCTCTGGTCTTGCAGTGGTTAAGGCAATTGCTAAATAGAAGGTTGGTTGTTCAAACCCACCAACTGCTCTGTGGAAGGAAGATGAGGCAATCTCTTTCTGTAAAGATTTATGCTTGGAAAACCTCTGGGGCACTTCTCCTCTATTCTAAAAAGTAGCTGTTAGTCAGAATTGACTTGCTGGCAGAGGGCTTGGGTGTTTTTGGTTAGTGAGTCCGCGGGAGATCTGGGCTGATCGAGGGAAAAGATTTCACCATGAGATAGCAGCTTTGCATCACAAGCTATTTATTGGAGCCAGGGCATTGGCAGCTGCAGGCAGGGGGCAATCCCCACAGCAACCTAGATCCAGGCCTTCTGAGTCCTAGTCCAATGCTCTTCCCACCATGCAATACTGCCTCTATGCTCAAGGAGCTCCCGCTGGTGGGGAGAAGACACATCTACTCATATAAACAGTGATAATGTACAGTAGATAAAAGACTTCTTCCTCTCTGAGTTACTAATAAGCTGAGATCAGATGCAGAAAGACAAATGGGGTCCTCACCCAGTGTCATCTTCTTAATGAAGCAGCTGGATTGAAGGGAGTGGCAGGGCCTCCTCCTGTCTCCTGAACCTTGCCCCTGGACCAGACATCGCTGACTCCCCATGCAGACAGAAACTGAGAAGCTGAGCAGATCAGAGAATGACCCTAATCAGTTCAGTATTTGCTACAGATGGCTGGAAGGGTAAGGTGAGTCCACCATATACCAGGTGGGTAGGTTCAAGAGCCAGGGAATGGCAGGTCCAAGAAGGGGAAGAGCAATACTGCTATATTTTTTGCAGATCGATACAGAGTGGCTAACAGTGCTCTGCCTCCTTCGTCAGAATCAGATAAGTCTGTTTTTCTCTCTTGGGGAAGGGAGACTATGAGGATTGAAGGAATGAGGGACTGAAATGTTGGTTTTCATACTATTTGTTCCCTTGCAGGATAAAATGAAATCAAATAAATATGAAGATGAGGAAACGGGAGTCTTCCTGCACCAGGCAGAATGTGAATATAGGCCATATATATGTGGGAACTAGGAGCTGCGTTCTGTGAAAGGCAGGGTGTATGTCCACAGAAGAGCTCCACGAAGGGGTAAGAGTTGACTTGGGCTTTGCAGAAGCAGCAGAAGCTGAACAAAGTCACAGAACAACTTCGGATTCTCTGATTCAGGGCATATATGCAAGTTTCAGGTAAAGAATTACATTTAGGAATCCCAGGGACTGGTTCTAATACATATAATACGGGCAGGAGTGGCTTACTCAAAAGCAAGGTAAGCACAGACTTATTTGTGCTTATTTCCTGATCTGTAGTGAAGAGTTTCACATGCTTTTTTACCACAGATGCCCAAATAAGCCTGTGCTTACCTTGCTTACTGGATACTCCGTTTCCGTCCAAAACAAAACCAAACTCACTGCCATGGAGTCACACCCAACTCATAGTGATCCCTCCTTGAGTTTCCGAGGCAGTATCACTACGGAAGTAGATTACCCAACCTTCCTTCCAAGGAGTGGCTAGTGGGTTTGAACTGCCAGCCTTCCTGCCAGGGATTGTAAATTAGAAGAGAGACTTTGAAGCTGAAGAAGGTGCTGTGGAATTGGGAGAGAGACAGATAGATGCCAGTAATACCTAGAAGCAAAATCTTTGATGTGGTGAAAAAAGTGAAACTGTTCATTATAGATTAGTAAGTAAGCACAAGTAAGCCAGTGCTCACCTTACTTATTGGGTAATCTGACACTGGATGTGGGTAATAGATTACTGACTAATCAAGACCAGCTGAAAGTCCTTTTGGGGGTGATAAGAGTAGCACAGGACTCCAAGGATGTGTGACAGCTGGTGAAAGACTCTTTGAGATATAAAACTTTTTTTTTTTTTTTGATTTGGATGAAGATTTACAGAGTAAATTCACTTTTCATATAGCACTTCATATAATATACTTTGTCTCATGTCATTGACCAAAATTTACAATGCAACAGCTCCCCTCCCACTTCCTCCCCATAGTTACCTCT
>NW_006921595.1:9916792-9921746 GCF_000298275.1 Orycteropus afer afer | reverse complement strand
TTTTTAATTCCTTTTCAGAGAGTTCCAATGCTGCTTCTTCCTCAGGGATGTGTTCTGGGTCTGTATCCTGCTCCCTTGTTTCTACCACTTTATCCTGCTTGTTTGTGTGGACAGTGATGGTCTGTTGTCTCCGAGCCATCATGGCGTTTTTGTATTTAGATCTCTGTTAACTGTGAAGAGCAGCCAAGGGTGATTCATGCTCTTCTTGGTGTTTCTTTATCATTGGCCAGTTGGTAGAGAAGGAAGTAGTGGCTCTCGCACAGTAAGTGAAGTTGCGGGAGGTGTGGGTGTAGTTGTGTCTTATGGGGACTGTTGTTGTCTCCCACTTAGTTAGACACAAATTACAATTGAATAATGATCAAAAAACTAAAAGCACATGGACAAAAAACACACCATGTAATCACACAGTAACCTGCAATATCTGGTGATAGGGCATTAAGAGAAAAAAAGTAGAAAAGAAGAATAATGAAGGAAAAAGAAATGGGAAAAATCCAAAATGAAAAACAAGGAATGGGGTTAACCACGAGAAAAGAGGGGGTAAAAAGAAAGAAAAAAAAAAGAAAGCACTTAAATTAAAAATTAAAAAAAAATAATAATTCAATCAGGAACAGGGTAAATAAAAAATGCTGAAAACTAGGACTTGGGAGGGGTAGGTTAAGAATAATAGTACAAAGGACAAAAGTATTATTAATAATAGTTCTTTTAAAACAGACGAATACAAGCAAACTAATCACCAGAAAAAAGAAAGGGGGGAAAAAATAAAAAAAGGGAAAAAAAAATCGATGGAGGACAGGGCAGGGCACCCAGGCTCCGTCTGAGCACACAGACTGTGATGGAGTTCCTGTGGGCCCAGAAGGTAGGTGGGAGTGGGGGATGGCTGCATCTCCATTCACCCAGCAGGTGTGGGGTATAAGAATAACAAGAGGAATGTCACACCTTTTCAGTCTTGCAGGTCCGGAGTGACCTTGGCGTGGCTGGAAAGCAGAATACGTTCTTAAGCCCCAGGAATCTGCGAGGGTGCTGTCTCTTTAATATCCAAAATAGAGCTGCTTTTTAATATTCAAAATGGCGGCATCCTCCAGACTGGCAAAATTCCACAGCTCAGCCCACCTTTCTCTTCACCTTCTCCATTTATTCCCCAGCCACCAGAGCAGTCCTCTGTGCAGTCCCTGGCTAGCAGGGCTGATTTTTAGGTTAATTCTTAGGTCCTCCTACCACTCGGGAATCTCCAAGCTTTCTGTGACGTCATGATCGCTCAGGATCACTGCCAGATTGCAGCTCCGTATGTCTCCTTTTTTGGTATTTTCACGCAAATTCTTCTGCTAGTTGGGGTTTAGTCCACTTCTATATCCTCCCCTTCAAGGCTCAGGGGTCCAAGATTATCTTCTGTGTCTGTGTTAATTGGTTTCCCTTTTCTTTGTTGAAGAGGGTCTGTGCAGTCTTTCTGCCTAGTCTGCCATCTTGCTGGAACCTCCTGTATTCAATATTCTTCACAAACACCACAGTTCAAATGCATCAATTCTTTTTCTGTCCTCTTTTTTCATTGTTTAACTTCTGAATGCATATGAAGTGATTGAAAAGACCATGGATTGGGTCAGGCTCACCTTAGTCATCAAAGTGACATCTTTGCTTTTAATTATCAGAACTAAAAGTTCACTGTCATCAAGTCAATTCTGACTCATAGTGACCCTATAGGACAAAGTAGGACTGGCCTACAGGGTTTTTCCAAGCTTAAAAATATTTATGGAAGCAGATTTCCACATCTTTCTCCTGCAGAGCACTGGTGGGTTTGAACTGCTGACCTTTTGGTTACCAGCTGAATAGTTTAACCACTGTGCCAGCAGATCCCCTTTCCTGAGGGTTGGAGGAATAATCCATTCATCTTGGGACGTTCCACAGTCCATAGCACAGTACCTGGCACAAAGAAATGCTCAATAAATATTTGTTACTTTAGAATGATTCAATCTTTTTTTTTTTTTTCAAAGATCAGTTTATAGCCATTCAGTTTCCTATTTATCCACTGATCTTTCCAATTTTGAGGCATAACTTGGGGGATTACCATGAAGCAAACGGAAACTTCAAGGTGGAAGAGAGTAATTATGGTTATGAGGGGTTTGATACCATCCCAGGTGGAGAGGGAGATAAAGGATAAAACAAATAAATGCTAGAGAAACTATAGTTAACTGGAAGTTATGGGTGAATTCTATTATTATATCACTATGTGACCTTAAACAAGCTCTGAGCTCCTCTGGGCTCAATTTCCCCATTTGTAAAATGAAGGTGATAATCTCTCCCTTTTAATTATAAATGTTTAAGGCTTGTGGGGTCTATATTTAGATATCAAGTGGGATTTTATCATTGTTCTTTATGCCTCCCTCTCAAAACAATATATCAAATGGTCAGTTATATATATATATATATATATATTTAAATATCCAGTTCAGAGTCCTTGACTTGGTATGCCAGGCTCTTCTTTCCATTCTCCCCCACCATAAACAGTCGTACTATCCTGACCTCTATCCCCAGGTTTCATGTACTTCTAGCTCATTTGGCTTGGCTCTTCTTGGTTCTTCCTTGCCTGGAAGATGCTTCTCTCTTTCTCTATCTGGAAAACTCTTACACATCCTTTAAGCACTCTTTCCATGTCACTTCCTCTATGAAGCCTTCCCTGATCTTCCCACATACCTCTGTGCATATCCCTATTATGGTTCCTATGACATTGTATTCTATTTATTTGTTTATATATACATTGAGCTCCTAAAGGATAAAGAATGTCTTAGTCAACTCTGTGTCCCGTTTCTAATACAGTGATCAGATGGTGCTTACCAAATAAATAGATAAATAAGTACTTCTTAAGGAATCTGTGATAGTTAAGGTTATATGTCAACTTTGCTGTGCCTGGTTTTGAGTGGCTGGGCAGCTGGATGTAGTTATTCCCCATGGTAAGACTGATAATTAACTCCATGGTGGAATCTATTGGAGTAACTGAGTATCTGCTTTAGGGATGTGGTCTGCTTCTAGCATATAAGTAGCAATTTTTATGCTTTTATGGAGGAAGGTCTCCAGCTTATGGCATGCTTGAACCCTGCATGTAGCTGAGTTGTTGTTCAGTAGCCTGCCATGCTCTGCTGATCTTCGGACTTTCGATCGACTTGAATCAATGGCCTGCAGTGTGGTTGGGTAATGTTGGAACTGTGGCTTTTCATTTGTTGACCTTGAGTTTATCAGCCTCAGCAGCCAGCAACTGCCTGAGTGAAGAGATGCCTCTAGCTTCAGTGGGCTGGGAGCAAGAGGCAGAGCTGAAGTCCAAGGTTGAGGGGCTTTCTCCCAGCCCTAGAGCCTGCCTGGCACTTTGAACTTGGACTTCTAGCCTCCAAAACTGTAAAAGAAGAAACTCCTGTTTGTTCAAGCCATCCCATTTGTGGTATATTCCTGCCAGAGAGGCACTAGAGGTAACCAAAGCAGAATCTATGACATAAACTCCAAGAGAACTGGTTGGATGGATTTTTGCACCTGCAAGTTCAATCTTCAGGAGGAAGATTGGGCAATCTACTTCCATATTGTTACTGCCTCAGAAACCCAAGGAGGGGTCACTGTGAGTTGGATCCAACTTGATGGAACTTGAGTTTGGTTTTTTGGTTAAGTTCAATTGTGCCCACATTGGGGTTCCCCTGGCATAGCTATAATAAAAACCTTGACTTGAATTTGGGAACAAGGGCTTCCTCTGCTCCTTGGCTCTGTGTCTTGCCTTTGTTTATGCTGGAATGCCTTGCTAGTATTACACAGGTGCTAAAATCTTTCCTGAAATCTCAATGATTTTCATCAAGCAGTGCAAACAATTCTGCAGGCTTACACTAAAGTCATAAAATAAACTTTAAAATGAGCTTCCAAAACAAAGAACAGACAATGTGGACAAAAGTTTTAAAACATGATATTTGGAGGTAACTGAAGGGTTTATTCATGGCATGCCTTCAATGAGACCTTGGTCCTGGAATGCCCACTTGACCACATGCACATATCAGTAAGACACACGAACCATTCATCTGTCTTCATACCTCTTTCTCATTCAGGATGAAATTTCTTTTGCCTCGTTCTGGTGGCATAGTGCCTAAGGCATTTATTTGACTGCTAACTGGAAGGCTGGTGGTTCAAATGTACCACCCAGTCGTCAGAAGGAAGGTTGGGCAATCTACTTCTGTGGAGACACTGCCTGGGAAACCCAAGGAGAGGTCACTATGAGTCAGATCCAACTCCAGCTGTGAGTTTGGTTTTTGGTTTTTAGCAAAAGATGTAGCCTCTGCCAAGGGAAGACACAGTAGGTTATGTTTCCTGTAGGATCTATGTTGCTATAGTGAAAAGACAGTAATAAATTGCCAAGGATTCCAGGGAGATCTTAAGACCCTTCTCATCCTACCATTCTGCCACTCTTAGTCATGGATGTAGTGTGACAAATTGAATGGTATGGTAAAGAGACTCAGGTTACTTGTGTGGGGTTTTTCTTTCTGTAAGTTGGAAAATTGGTAATTTTTACACTATCACAGAGCAAATTAAACTGTGACTAATGTTATATAATTAAAAAGCTGATTTCACAGAATTTTCACAGTTGGTTCATATTTCTGACAGCTAAAAGCTTTCCCTACCTCTGAGACTTAGGCGGTGAAATGGAATTTGCCCACTCACAGACCCCAGTGCTATGTTTACATTCTCAAAGACCATCTCCTCTACATTGCCCTTTTTACAGATGAGGAATCTGAAGTTGCCTTTGGCTTAGGGACTTGTCCACAGAGCTGGGATATAGCAAAGCAAGAACCAAAGCCTGGAGGAGTTCTGGCAAGATGGCGGACTAGACAGAAGGATTGCACAGACCCTCTTCAACAAAGAAAAGGGAAACCAATTAACACAGACACAGAAGATAATCGTGGACCCCTGAGCCTTGAAGGGAAGGATACAGAAT
>NW_006921595.1:9861626-9913044 GCF_000298275.1 Orycteropus afer afer | reverse complement strand
AAAAAAAAAAAAAAAAAGAACCAAAGCCTGGTCTCACAAGTCCTGATTACAAACACTTTTATTTAGATGGTTAGGACTTTTCATGAAAAGTGATAGGATGCTTAATTTTGCTATTTTTTTTCCCACAAGAAATGGAAACAGTGTCTATCCTTTCATGTCACCATTACAAACTACCTATTTGTGCTAAGGCAGCTGACTGCTAACCAGAAGGCTGGTGGTTCAAACCCACCAGCCATTCCTCAGAAGGATGAGTGGATGTTCTGGTTACCTAGTGCTGCTTGGACAAGAATATACCATGAATGGGGTGGCTTGAACAAACAAGAGTTTATTCTCTTACAGTTTGGAGGCTTCAAGTCCAAGTTCAAAGCACCAGTATCTAGGGGCTGGGTGAAAGCCCCTCAACCTTGGGCTTCAGCTCTGCCTCCTCCTCCTGGCCCACTGAAGCTGGAGGCTTTTCTTCACTCAGCTGCTGGCTGCTGATGTTGACAAACCCAAGGTCAACAAGCATTAAGGTATAGTTCTGATGTTACCAAACCACACGGTAGGCCATTAATTCAAGTCCATTGAAAGTCCCAAGGTCAGCAGAGAATGGCGGACTGCTGTACAACAACACAGTTACATACAGGGTTCAAGCGTGCCATAAGCTAGAGACCATCCCCAAAGCTGCTTCTTATAAATGGAAAGCAGACCACATCCCTAAAGCAGCTACTCAGCTGCTCCAATAGATTCCACCGTGGAGTTAATTACCAGTCTTACCATGGGGAATAATTACATCCTGCTGCCGAGCCACTCAGCCAGGCCTAGCCAAACTTAATTACCACAGTGGGCAATCTACTTCAGTAGAGATACCACTTCAGAAACCCAAGGAGAGGTCACTATGAGGTGGAATTTACTCAACGGCAATGAGTATACAGTAGAAGGAAGAGCTGAGAGAATTGTGGCATTTCCAGAATGTTGGTAACTCTGCACACATTTCTCCAAGGGATGGCTCATGGGTTTTCCAATCCCAGGGAAAAGCAGGAAGCTTTTATCATCTGAAATGAATCCATCAAAATGATATCTCCAATTTTGGTCAGTGATACAAGAATGTGCCCCTCACTTCAGAACGCACCTCTGCCAATCTCGGTGAGCTTCTTATTATTTTACAGAACACTTTGCTCAAAACACAAACTCCCAAGGCATCTTAAGCAGAACCTGAGATGCTGATTTGTGAGCAACAGATTTATTGAAGCAATTGCTCTTGACAAAACCTGCCATGTAGTGAGAGAAGTAGTCTAGGGCAGGAAAGAAACTAGGCAAAGCTGTGTGTTCAGCTGTAGTCTCCCCTCAGCCTGATCCAGCAGGAAGCTCTGGAATGTGAATGGTTTTCTGGACTTGAGGCAAGGGGACTGGGCTTTGGTAACCCTGTACCAGCTACTGTTTGGCTGCAGACTTTCCTAGGAGCAGGTGGTTGCAGAACCTCCCAGGTATCTCTGAGCTATTGTCATCTAGTTGGTCATGGGCAATTCTCTGAAATAAGAAACAGGCATCTGTGAGCTCTTAATTAATGGTCAATTTGCACAGAAGCTGAGGGATGGTGTACCTGCGAAGGAAATATGTACAGGGACCCAGGAACATATACTCAACAATGCTTCAGGAAAAAAAAAAAAAAATCTGTATCTATATATCTGCTTATATAACATACCACAAAAAAAGAATCCACTTTGTTCACAATAAAGCATAATCCAGATGTCATTGAGTTGGTTCCAATTCATAGCGATGCTGTGTACAACAGAATGAAGCACTGACTGGTCCTGCACCCTCCTCATAATAGTTCTGTGCTTGAGTGCATCTTTGTAGCCACTGTCAGTTCATCTCTTTGAGGGTAGTCACCTTCTTCATCTGGCCTTCAGTCATTGGTGTTCAATGCTTCAAATGCATAACCTATACTTCTGTTTATATCGAGATGTATAAGCAAGGCACTAGAACCAAAAGAAACTATAAGCATCACCTATGGAGGGATCTGTTAGAACCATTTCTAATTGAAAAAATACTTAAGTGCTTCGTGGAACCACAGCATCTAGGTAAACACTGAAGATTCACTTTGTTGTTGCTGTTGGCTGCCAATTTCCCAAATCATGGTGACACCCATGCACAAGGGCATTGGACTATTGTGATCCATAGGGTTTTCACTGGCTGATTTTTTGGAAGTAGATGATCAGGACTTTCTCAGCCTGTCAGTCTGGAAGCTTTACTGAAATCTTTTCAGCCTCTGTAACATGCCAGCCTCCACTGAAGACAGATGGTGGCTGCTCTTGAGGTGCATTGGTGGGGAGCTGAACCAGGGTCCTCTCGTGTGGAAGGGGAAAATTCTACCACTGAACCAAACAGCCCTTGACTCCAGGACTCCTCTGGCTTTCTGCTCTCTGTGACTCCTTCCCACAATGATCACAACATCATTTCCTTTGACCTCTAAGCTAATGGCAGCTTGGGCCTCAGGGCCAGAGACAACAACACAGTTATTTCGGAACCACTGATTAATTGGAAGAATCCACATCCAGGCCTTTGCCTCAACAAAATTACATCCGCAGGTAGCTTTGGCTCCTTGTCAAGTTAGGAAGTAAGAAGAGTCCTGCCACACTGTCCCCAACTTACTTTGATTAATTGTGTCAATCTCATGTTGAACAACTGTGCTATGTCAAGAACTGTACTAGTCTTATCCCGCCCACTGCCAGGACTCATTTAATCTTGAAATGTCAGTTTAAAAGGTGAGAAGTGTGGAGATAAGCAATATTTATTTAGGAAGGCAATGGGTTCAAACACTCAATACATACAATGCTCAGAGTAAGAAACAATTTTATAGTGTTCTTCCCACCTCCACTCCTTTTTCGGATACATTATGGATGTTTTCTTTTCTTTTTTTAAATCTGTAATGTGGGGAATAATAATATTTACTCCACAGGTTTGTCATGAAGGTTACAATGGGTAATGTTATTAATACAATAGACTTGACTCTGTTCCAAGTATCTACTACAAGTCATATGTGCCAACAATGTAGTTTATTTATTTTCTCTGTTACTAGAAACACCTTCTCATGAGCCCCCATTCTTGCAGATGATGGGGGAAAAGAGAAGAAGGAGGAGGATATAGCCAGACCAGTGCAAAGTTTCTGGGGTTCTTCTGGTTAAACACTGTCACTTCAGGGCACTATTCAGCCAATATGAGTACAAGCTACCCACTGGGCTGGTTTCCCCTCTGCAGGGCCCTCGGTCTTACATCTTCTCACACTTTCCACATCAAGGCCTGGCCATCAGCCACTGTGCTTGAGAAAAGATGAGGGCCTCTTCATTAATGAGACAGCCTCAAAATTCCAAATAAAATTCGATTATGCTTTTCTTGTCTATTCAGTTGATAAAAAAAAAAGAAAGAAAGAAAAGAAAATTCCCTAGGAGAGTGGGAAAGCGAAGAGAAGGGTCTCATAATTTAACTAGTTAGAGTGGCTTTTCTTTGACCCAATTCTCTTACATGTTGGATGAATTCCTTTGGCAAATTGAATAATTTTCACAAGTCAATTACATACATTCCTTCAGCCCATTTGAGTGTAATGAAATAGCTTAATAGAATAAAACAATAACCCCCAAGATGATGATGTTGGCCATTATTAAGTATAACAATAGGAATTAATTATGACAGCAGAAGGGATAATTGATGACTTGGAAAATGGATTCTAAAGCTCTTTTTATTGTGACTTAGAGACATTTCCAGAGCTGTGTGGCTTTCTGAATGCTTTTGAACAGGATTATTAATAACATGTTTGCTTTTTTTTTTTTTTAATTCCTTACATTTGGTTAATGCACTGCTGTCGAGTCAGATCTGACTCATAGCGACCCCTCCTTGGGTTAAGCTATACAAAACGCTGTCATGCATAGTGTTTTGCATTTAATTTAACCAACACTTAGATAGAGCTTGTTAAGTGCCAGGCCCTGTTCTGAGCGATGTCTACTTGGGTTTCCAAGGCAGTATCACTACGGAAGTAGATTGCCCAGCCTTCCTTCTGAGGAGCGGCTGGTGGGTTTGAACCACCAGCCTTCTGGTTAGCAGTCAAGTGCCTTAGGCATATTAACTCACTCAAGCCTCCTGTACCAACTCTGCTCTGTGAAGCACTGACCATGATTACGGTTATGGCATACAGTCAAAGGCATTTGGCATTTCTCTACGTCTGTAGAGATACTGCCTCAGAAACCCAAGGAGGGGTCTCGAGTCGAGATTGACTGGATGGCAGTGAGGGTTTTTTTTTTTTTTTTTGCACAAATGAAGAAACTGAGTCTGGGAGAGAGTCCAAAATTTGTTCTAGATCTGCCAGCTGGGACATGGTAGAGTGGGGTTTTAGACCCAACCTACCCCAGAGTCCATGCTCTTAACCACACAATCTGCCTACCTCTCCTTTTTCACCCGGCAAAGTGGGATTGGTCAGTTCCATCTTCCTGAGAATCAAATATTCCCTGAGAGAGAAATTAAGTTACTTCCCAAGACTGTAGAGCTAGTTAGTGTCAGAGATGGAATTGAAACCTTTGTCTTCTACACCCGAATCAGTACCTTTCCCTATGTGCCTTTATGAAGCAAATTTCTTTTACTAAAAATGATATACATTATTCTAGAACTTTAGAACACTAAGGACAAATTAATATTATGTTTCTTTTTGGCAAAAAAAAAAAAGAACATTTTTTTTTAATTGTGATTTGGGTGAAGATTTACAGAGCAAATTCACTTTCCATACAGCAGTTCACATACACTTTGTCTCATGACATTGACCACAATTTACCACAATGCAACAGCTCCCCTCCCACTTCCTCCCCATAGTTACCTCTTCCAGTGTCCATACCTCCATGCACTCCTGCCCCCTGAGCTGTCTCCCTGTGCATACGCAGCCCTTCTTTCTCCCATGATTTGAATATAAAATTTGAGAGTCAATATAAAAATATATAATTCTTTTTGACTCTTGTTGATAGTTGCCATTGAGTTGACCATGACTAATGACAATCCCATGTATGACAGAACAAGACATCATCCAGGCCTGTGCCATCTTCATGATCTTTGTATGCTCAAGCCCACTGCTGTAACCACTGTGTATTTTGAGGGTTTTCCAACCTAGGTGGCTCATCTTCCAGCACTATGTCAGACAATATCTAGTTGTGATCCACAGGGTTTTCATTGGCTAATATTTGGAAGTAGATCACAAGGCCTTTCTTTCCAGTCTGTCTGAGTCTAAAAGCCCTGCTGAAACTTGTCCATGATGGTGCCTCTACTGGTTTTCAAATACTGGTGGCACAGCTTCCAGCATCGTAGCAACATGCAAGACATCACAGTGGGACAAACTGACAGCCGGGAGGTGGTCTTTTTAACTAGGAGCTCTGGTAGTGTAGTGCCTAAGGCATTTGACTGCTAACCAGAAGGGTTTGAACCACCAGCCACTCCTCGGGAGGAAGATTGGGCGATCTAATTTTGTAGCGATACCGCCTCAGAAACCCAAAGAGAGGTTTTTAACTAGGGACTGTTAATGGAACACAGAGTTATAGAATGCTTGAACTACAGATGACCATATTGTCTCACAATAATTCTAAAATTTACTGTGCATAAAAAGTACTTGGGGGAACTTTTAGTCAACACAGATTCTCAGGCTCAAGAATCTGAGTATTTCACAGATAACCCCAGATGATTAATGCTCACTCTGGTGGTGTAGTGCCTAGGGCATTTGACTGCTAACCAGAAAGCTGGTGGTTCAAACCCACCAGCCACTCTGCGGAAGGAAGACTGGGCAATCTACTTTGTAAATATTTGCTACTTCAGAAACCCAATGGGGGTGGCTATGAATCAGAAATCAACTCAATGGCAGTGAGGTTTTTTTTTTTTTTTTAAGAATCACAAACTCACTAATGCAATCTATTCTTAAGTGAGTTAAAATTTTCTTAGAAATGGAGCTAGGAACTACTGAATTTTAAGAAACTATATATTACCACATTACTGAGGTTTTATAATTTAATTAATATAATTTAACTGATATTAGATTGATTGGCTACATCAGTATTAATGCATGAAATCAAATACATGCAAAATCACTTTAAAGGGACAGAATTACAAACCTAGAGAGAGAAAGATTATAGCTGAATCAATGACACTAGCTCATTTACAAAAAAATGTATCAACAGAACAGGGGAGTCAGTATGAAATATAAAATTGGGAATCTAATATCAAAGAAGGCTGGGTATATCCAGAACTGTCTCAGACACAGGCAACCTTGACTTTGTTCCATCCTAGAGTGTGCTGTTAACTCTTTCTGGTATGTCTGCCCAGCCCATTGCCCCATTGTCTGAGCCTTTTTCCTACCCGTAGTGGTTGGCCTTAGAAGCCTTATTTGTAATATATCACTTTGCCCCTCCAAGGTTGATTGGAGGGGCAGGCAGCTGACAAAACTGGAGTGATCAGATTCTGCATCACAGAAAATTATAATTGATGTCCAAAGACTCTCATTAGTCTCTTCTGATTGATTCACATACACACTCAGGAGTGTCTGGAACCCAAGTTGAGAAAGAGATGTCTTAAGAAAAATACCCAATGATTACATGGCGCCAGGCATCTTAATCAAGGGAGCTCTGGTGGTGCAGTGCCTAAAGCATTAGACTGAGAACATAAGAACATGAGAGAACATGAGCTATATCTTCTGCACTTTGGGAAAAATGACACTGGTTTCTGAATCACACCTGAGAAATTGAAGGGGCACGTGTTTGGTCAAAAGATGTGTGGCAGCAGAAACAAGGCATGTGACTGGAAAAATTGCAACTATCCCAGAATTCTTATGGGGAAAGGATGCATGAGTGTCTCCCAGGGCAGATGTGGACCATGTACAAAGGAGAAGCCAGCATGGGATTATCTTATATTCAGTCCAAGAGGGCTGCCTTAAAGTGTGAAGGGAAGGAAAGTGGAAACAGGTTGCTTGCTCAATGCCTAGATTCTGGGGAAGGACTTTCAAGCAAAGGGTAGAATAGAGGCACATTGTGTTTGTATCTTTTATTAAGGGAATTAAATGAAGATGACATACTCTTCTTTCCCCTCTTCTATTGCCCCATGGTTTCTCTGCCCCCTTTAAAAATAGTTGCTGTTGAGTCAATTCCAGCTCATGGTGACCCCACACATGTCAGAGTAGAATTGTGCTCCAAAAGGATTTCAATGACTGTGATTTTGGGGAAGCCGATTACCAGGACTTTCTTCCAAGGCATCACTGAGTAGACTCAAACTTCCATCCTTTTGGTTAGCAGAAAGCACATTAACTGTTTTCATCACTCAGGGGGCTCCTCTATCCCTACCCCTGTCCCCAATACAAAACAAGGAATGTGCTCCAGAAGAATGCTGTAGTCTAGTCAAGGAAGAATATGCCTACTCCACTTCCCTCTTCTCTCTTTCCTTGCTCCAACCCTGAAGGGTCAGACTAAGAAGAATAGAAGCTGAAGGAGAGGAGCCTGAGGAAAATTTACCAAATAGCTTTCCCTAACTGCAGGCTTCTTAGGAGCTCAGGTGGCATAGTGCTTAAGGCATTTGACTGCTAACTAGAAGGCTGGCAGTTCAAACCCACCAGCTACTCCTTGGAAGGAAGATTGAGCAATCTACTTTCAAAGTGATACTGCCTTGGAAATACAAGGAGGAGGGGTCACCATGAGTTGGATCTGACTCTACAGCAGTGATTTTTTTTTTTTTTTTAAACTACAGGTTTCATGCTTATAGCAGACTGAAACTGGAGACTGGGGTTGGGTAGGGCAGAGTGGCAGGGAGAAGCATCAGAATATCAATGATTACATGGCACTAGACATCTTAATTAATGAAGTTCTGGTGGCACAGTGCCTAAGGCATTTGACTGGTAACCAGAAGCCTGTTGATTCAAGACCACCAAGTACTCCACAAAAGACAGGGCAATCTACTTCTGTAAAGATTTACCACTTCAGAAACCCAACGGGGTCACTATGGGTTGGAATTGACTCTATGGCAGTGGGTTAAAAAAAAACAAACTCATTGCTGTTGAGTTGATTGCGACTCATAGAAACCCCTCCTTCAGTTTCTGAGGAGCTATCTCTATAGAAGTAGATTGCCCAGTCTTCCTTCCAAGGAGTGGCTTGTGGGTTTGAAGTGCCAGCCTTCTGGTTAGCAGTCAAATGTCTTAGGCACTGTGCCACCAGAGCTCTCAATGTTATAATAGTGCTAGCAAAACCATTTATGAGAGCATTAGAAGGACATCCTACCTAGACACAACCTATGGCTCGTGCTTAATCAGTATTAATAGTTCTAGATGGTTCTCATTCAAATGAATAACTTTATTTTCTAGCCCATAGTCTACTATGAAATTGGTTACTGTTCATCTGTCCTCTGTTAACTGATTCATATTTAATATATTGGCAAAATCTGGATAGAGAGGGCTTGAGGAAGTTAAAATTCAGACTAGCAGCTTGGAAGTACCAATTTACAGATTAAGAAACTGAGATCAAGTTATTGAAACCTGGCTCAATGTTACCAACTAACTATAACCAGAGCATGAAATGACTGGTACTGAAAATTCCCGTGGCCAATGAAGTGCTTCACTTTATTTATAACTTCAATCTTAAACACTTCTCTATTTAACATTTTTTATTTTTTAGTAACAGTAACTTTTTCCAAACCATCTTGCAAAGTTATGAATGGCCAAAGCCAAGCATAACCCAAATGCAATGGCCTATAGAAAGTTTTGTGTAAAGTTTCTATTGCATAGTCTTTAGAAATAATTTAGAGGTAGTAGAGCCAAGAATAGGTGGTGCACATAGTCACGGGAGACATCAGGCTCAATTGGCATAACATACTACACAAAAACATTGTTCCACATCCTACTTTGGCGAGTAGCGACTGGAATCTTAAAAGCTTGCAAGCGGCCATCTAGATGCAACAATGGGTTTCTCCTTGTCCAGAGCAAAGAAGAATGAAGAAAACCAAAGACCATGGAAACAATTAGTTCAAGGGACTGGTACACCATGCGATCCTCAGCTTATATGACTATGAGACCAGAAGAACTAGATGGCGCCTGGCTACCACTGTCAACCACTCAGAAGGAATCTATGTAGGAGATCTTGGACAGAGTGGGAGAACAATGTGGAACAAAACTCAAAATTGTGAGGGGAAAAAAGAGACCAGGTTTGTTGGTCTGATATAGCCTGGGGGAACCACTGAGACCATAGCCCCTAGCTGCCCTTCAGGCCTGAAATTGAGCCCACTCCTGTGGCTTCCAGCCAAACAAAAGACAGGTATATGAGGTGAACATTTACGTTAGGTAGATATACTCCTTGGAGAGATCAATCATGGGAGAATAGAAGGGTTGTGTATGCACAGGGAGACAGCTCAGAGGGCAGGAATACATGGGAGGGAGGGACACAGGGAAGAGGTGGCTCTGGGGAGGAAGTGGGAGGGGAGCTGCTGCATTATGATAAATTACAGTCAATGTCATGAGACAAAGTGTATGTGAACTACTGCTGTACAGAAGATGAATGTCTCTGTAAGCTTTCACCCAAATCACAATAATATGTTTTTAAAAAATTAAAAAAGAATAGGTAGTGCAAATAATTAAGCACTCAGTTACTAACCAGTAGGTCAGGGGTTTGAATCTACCCAGAGGCACCTTGGGATAAAAGACCTGGAGACTTATTTTTCAAAAATCACTGTCATTGAAATTTCCATGGAGAAGAGCTTCACTCTGCACACATGGAGTCTCCATGAGCTGGAATTGACTTGACAACAGTTGGTTTGGTTTGGGGTTAGTTTTTAGAGCCAGATAAATGATGAACATTTATCCTGAACTTGGAAAAATTATTTCCTGTCCACACTTCCTCCTTCCTATCCTTACCTCAGCACACACATATCCCTTTTGGTTCTCCCTTTTTTGTTTATCCTAGAAAAAAGATGAAAAAGCACCTTGCTGCTTTTGCATGAATTATCTATTTAAAATGTGTCACCAAACAGCCAGCTATATCTAACGGGCCTTTGGAACACTCTTTTATGAAAATCCAGATAAAAAGGGGCATACTGCACTGAAAATGGCAAAGGCCTAACTGGATTTTAGGAGCTTGAAGACATAATTCAGAATCTGATGTTAAGATAGAGTAGCCAAGAAACAAAGCAGCCAAAAGGTGTTAATAAAACTAAAGACAATAATCCGGTCTGTAGGAACTAGACAAAAAATGATTTTAAAAGGATATGTCATTCTCATTGTGTTGAATTGGTCTCCGTGTAACTGCAGCTGCTCTTATTAGGTGTGAAATAAAATATATATTTTTAAAGAGCTCTTGATATTCCTTATCTGCCTCAGCAGTTTAATGAAAATTGAAAAGACTACACAGACTCAAACGTGGGGTCAGCTGTATCTTTCTCCTCTCTCTTCCCTGATCCATTCTTGGCCAGTCCAAGGCACTATTAGGATATTTCATTTGATTTTCTTTCTTTCCAGGCAATGCATTATGTACCTATCAAATGATGTTTGGTAATCAATTCTTGATCTCTCCTGGAGGTCAGTCAATGACACCATCTAAATTGTCATCTCATTTCTTTCTTTAAAGAGAATCCATCTATTTCCTTTGAGCACAGAGAGATTTCAGGCACAGGTAAGGTACTAAACCATTCATGAACAAGATGACATTTTTTCTCATCAAGACTGTCAGACTTGGCTTCTATGGGAAGATGGACTTAGTTATTAAGGGGGTCTCTGTCATTTAAAGTTCCAGTTAATATGCTATTAGCTCAACTCATCTGAGCTCTTCCTTGTGAGGTCTCTTTATCTCTCAGTTATTTTTATTTTGGGATTGGGGGGCATGAATGAAGGAAGAAGGATGGTATGGATGCAGATATGAAGAAAGAGATTTAAAGCCAGAATTCTGAGGTTCAAATTAAGGAAAGTTTTAAATTGCCTAGATTTATGAGGCACATGATAGAATGTAAGTAAGTGTGAAGTAACTCCAGGCAGGTTAGTTGGATCAAAGTAGCATCTAAGGAAAAATGACTATACAAAAACTTTTTGAGTGTGGCTAAATGATCAAAGGGCTCACTTAAAACTTAAGGGCTTGAATAGCTATTAACAAATGCAATGCCTAAGTATCTATTGTTTGTGCTCTTCTTGTTCAAATGCCTTTTTTCCTGCACACAGTCTATTTACTGAGAGCACAGCCAGTTATGTAAAGTTTTATTTCTCCTGCAGATCCTGAATCTCTCAGAGACAGGCTTAAGTGTTATTTTCAGAAGGTTCGTCAAAAATTCCACCAGCCGTTGCATCTTGCTGGATCCTCGTGCTTTGCATTGGCTGGGGGCCAATTATAGATTTTCAAATTAATAATTTGAAGAAGATGCTCTGCATATCCATAATGACTTTTTCTTGTCTGCTGAAATGATTCAAAACAGCAGTTGCTACACACAAGTAGTCTCATTAAGTGAGGTTTTGATGCAGGAGCACAGGTACTGTGTCAGCCGCTGCTGTTGGGTAACTACTTAACTGTGGAAATAATGGCAGAGCAGAAGGTGTGAGTGAGCATTAACACTGATCTTTATTCTGTTGGGTGTTTAGTGTCTCAACTCGCTTTTCCCTTTGTTTTCCATTTGGAGCAATGCACTGCACTTAAGCAAAATTCCTGAGGGGTTGCAAGAAATGTAATTGCATTAAAAAAAAATAAGGAAGTAGCTTTAAAGAACATTCTAAGGTATTTACAAAGTTCCTTGTAGAGACTTTATTTCCCTCTATTGTCAGTTCCATTCCTTTGTTAGCATAGTCTGATCAATGGTTTTGCTATGCAAATAACTAAAATAAAAGCAACAAAACAGTCTCACAAAATAAACAAAATCCTGTCATTTATCTCGGAAGAAATGCATTTCTTAGGTTTGACTCTCTTTTGACTTTATTTAAATGTAAAACAGTGTTCCTTAACCGCAAGGCAAGACACAGTCACCTGATTTATGGAAAGACCTGAAGGTCTAGCTAAGATGCATATCAAACCTTGGAGGAATTCCCAGTTCTCCTTGCACATTTCAAAAACAGCTAGATGTTCCAGATTTCCAGCACCCTGGATTATGGCTGAATCCACAGGCATAACCTCCCATCCTATTTAAATAAAGATCAATCAGGAAAGCCATTCTTGTTTTCAGGTTGACTCCATGTAGTCTAGGTACCCCAGCTCTCTTTGACCTGACTTTTGAATGGTAAAAAAAAAAAAAAAAAAAAAGGCAGAACAGCAGACCTTGAGTAGGACAGTAAAGCCAATACCACAAAGAAGAGAGAGGGCTTGAGAAACATTTTCTTGACAATAGAAACAGTTTCATGAGAGGCTGACCAATCCTGAAAGTGGCCACTTGACTCTTCTTGTCAGTGCTGAGAACTCTAAGTATTCCTTAACTTCAGGAACTTTTGGTTGTTTATTTTTAAACCCCATCAGAGAAAATGCATGGCAGCTGGGTAGAGAAGACAGTGACCTCCAGGGATCCATTGGAAAGAATGATTATGCCAATAATAAATCCTGTGAGAGGTGCTATCTTTCCTGAATGAAGCAGGTTCTCACCCAGGCAGTGCCAAACTTAAGACAATGTTTCTGCTTTGAAACAGCCTGTGATAGAGAGACACATTTATGCTGCAAATGGGAGAGCAATTCAATCACCTGGGCCATTCTGAGCCCAGAAAGCCAGCTATGGAAATGGATGTCTCCTGGGTCTGGCATGCGCTTATTGTTGGAAGAGGAAGCAATTGTTCTGGAGCTATTGTGATTAAAGTACCACGGGGCCCATTGGCTTATTTGTGTTGGCTTATTTAATTACCAGACCAAGGTGAGGATTTGGAATGACTTAAAACATACAAATAATGTAGTTTGGGACTTGAACTAGATGTGGTCCCAGTATCATGAATAAAACTAAAAATAAAAATCAGTTGTTTTCCCCATTTCTCCCTCTCCTTTCCTCCCCATCCCCACCCCATCCCCCACCCAAAAAACAAAATCAATCCAAGTTGAAAAATAATTCACACAAAGTAGAGAAAATTCTGGAGAATTCTCACCCTAAGAAAAATCTATTCTGTTTATGGAAGAAATAGGGTCATTTTACTTGAATTATCTTGATAATTATTTCCGTTCACCATTTGCCTGTGTGGATACACCTAAAGCTAAATTATATCTCTGGTCCCAGGTATGTCTTTCTGCAAAGTGCTGCTTATAATATATTTTCATTTTTTTTTTCACCAAATGTGCAGTATTTTCACACAGAGAAGAAATTAACACATAGGGCCATGAATCTCTTACAAAGGAAAGAGTCCAACTGTAAGAACAATTATACTATCAGTTCCATTAAACGTGAGGTAAATAATTGACAGACTCTCTTTGGGGGAACTTTTCACTGAGTCAGAGGACATGAGTACCCAAGTCCATGCCAACTAAAAGGCAGGACATCAATTTTTGTTCTTGTGGGCAATACTGCCAGGATTTTAGGGAGATCTCTTCTAGGGCATGAGAAAAACTGAAGATATGATTTATTTTCACATATGGATATTACCAAGCACTCAGGAGCCATAAATGGGAAAAAATATGTCATAAAAATGAAAGACTCAGTAGGTTGCTTGATGTCACTTATTAAATCATCTCAGCAGAATACATTTTATCAGTTTAGCTAGGGATGAGACAATAGATTGCTAGATTTTGATCTGGGGAAGGTGTTGCTAGGAAAGTCACAGGCTTATCTGGAGATCTGTTATAGGGGACAGTGCTGAAAGTGGGAAGGAGAAGTGGTGAGATTTCAAAGACAGGCTTTGCCCCCTCAGGTCTGTGTGGCTTTTGGCAATTCTCAACACTCTTGATGATAATTGAACTGGTCAAGCAGACCTGATTCCACAAAGCCACAGGAAAACGATATGCCTAGACAATTTCCCATGGTAGAAGGTGATTAATTGTGAGTAAACCCAGGAAAAAGGGGTAGGCTGTCCCTCTCAGGCCTGGTTGCATTGGATCCCAGATTTTCCAACTCTGAGGTAGTGATGAAGTCCACAGCAGTGAGGAGAGTTGCTAAGCCTGGCTTAGGATAGACATCAGAGAGGAGTATGTTTTTTGCTCTGCACTGATACTCCCTGAAGAGAGAGATGGTGCATACAAGCTGTGGTTCATTAGGTTGGCTTGATACCAGCCAGTTGTTACAGAAGCTTCTATTGAGTGAGAACATGACCAGGCCATGTACAGCTGCCTTCTGGCTCATTCCAGAGTATCTAACCCCCCAGGCCATAGCTACAGTGTCTGAGGTTTCATCCTCCTGACAAACTATGCTGATGAGTGATAGGAGCCAAAGTGGGGAAAGGGTTGTTGAAATCACTGTCCTCCAAAAGTGTGGACTTGGTAAACTTGAAGCTTATTGCCTCAGACTATGTCCTACATATAGTATGAAAGCAGGTATCGCAGTTTGGCATGCATGTAAAGAGGAAGAAATACAGTGTGCTGTTTAAGAGCACAGACTTGTGTCTCAAATAGACCTAGGCATAATTCTTAGCTCTACTACTTACTCAGTGTGTGACTTTGGACAGGTTCCCAAATGTCTCTGTGTCTCATTTCCTCTTCTACAAAATGGGGATGCTAATTATACTTGTCTCATGGGATTGTTGTGAGAATTAAATAGATATAAATGAGATAATATAGTACCTGGTGCAGTACTTAGCCTAAGACTCAGTAGAGGAAGTATTCTTATCACCCTCATTTTATAATGAAGGAAACTGAAGCTCTGAGAAGATAAATCACTTTGCCAAAGGACTAGCAGTTAGTGTTATCATCTCTGTTTTTAATAGAGAAGCTTAGTCACTTGGTCAAGAGCACAAAAGTTCTGGCCTCTCAAAAGTGGACAGTGTAGTGGGATGGAACTAGCAAAGGTACCATCTTTAAACTTCTCTTAACTTTAACACCTGTTCACACAAACACCCACAGACAGCAGGAAATAACCCTGAGTTGGGGCCAGCAAAGTCCCCTCCTCTTGTACTTTTCCACAAGAAGCCATTGTGGAAAACAAGTCCACCTTTTTCACAGGAGTGGAACAAGGGAAGAGAAGGGAACAGGGAGAATTCTAGAAACAAGACCTGATCCTCAATAATAACACAGAGCCCATAACATTCTGTGTTTTATATAAGGTTTATTCATTCAACAAGAAATGTTCATTTTGGTGAGTAAATGATTAGACAGTATCAAATACATTCAGTAATAGATGATTCCTCATCCCTGTTGAAAGTTAAGCTAGTTGAAACAATTTAACTGTCTGTTTTTTTCTATTTGAACAAGGCAAGTGATTTCCTAATTTTTTCTGCTTGAATTGACCATTATTAAAATATTGAACTGAATCTACTGATAGCTCCAATATCTTGAATAAAAAGTCAAAGATTGGATCTCCACATGGCTTTTATATTGACTGCCATAATGTATAGGAGCTCTGGTAGCATAGTGCCTAAGGCACTTGACTGCTAACCAGAAGGCTGGCGGTTCAAACCCACCAGCCACTCCTTGGAAGGAAGATGGGACAATCTACTTCCGTATTGATACTGCCTTGGAAACCCAAGGAGGGGTCCCTATGAGTCGGGTCCAACTTGACGGTACATAACAACAACAACAACAGCCATAATGTATCGGTAAAGCAGAGGGTCAGTGAAAAAGGGGAAGACCCTCCATGAGATGGACTGACGCAGTGGCTCTGACGATGTGCTCACGCATAGCAAAGATGGTGAGGATGGCGCAGGACCCTACAGTGTTTCATTCTGTTGTATGTGGGGTCACTATGAGTTGAGTGGACTCAATGGCACCTGACAACAACAGCCACGCTGTAGGTTAAGTCCATGAAACAATTGCTCAGATGGAGCCTCTACACTGAATTAGCTCCTTTTCCCCCACTGAGTGTGACCACTTCTTTCACTTGACCAACTAAATTAGCTTGTTCCTTCTGATACAATCATATTTTTTCCACACTTTTCATAGCCACGGATAGCTGGCTTTTCAGCATCTCTTGAATTCTGTCAGCAAAACAAGAAAATTAAATTCCTTCTTTCACTTTCTATTCCAAGATAATATTGGGAAAATTGATGAGATCTGTAATGCAATTTTAAAACTGTTAACACATTTCCCTAAAGATTTTCCCAATACTACTTTATTATAGACAGTTGTTGTTGTTGTTATGTGCCGTCGAGTCGGCCCCGACTCATAGCGACCCCTCCTTGGGTTTCCGAGGCAGTATCACTACGGAAGTAGGATTGCCCAACCTTCCTTCCGAGGAGTGGCTGGTGGGTTTGAACCGCCAGCCTTCTGGTTAGCAGTCAAGTGACTTAGCCACTATGCTACCAGAGCTCCCCATTATAGACAGGTACTTGTGTATAGTTTAACAATTGTGCCCAATGCTTATTTGCTGTATTGATTTTCTTCTGCCAGAGATGCACTGAAGTGCAAAATGTTACATAGGCTTGTAGCTTGTTTTGTTTTGTCTTTTTAATTCTGTTGGGAGAGAGAATCATAGATACAGCTATTTAATCTTGGGGTTGGAAAATATCTGAAAGGTAATATTGATGATATGATTCTTGAAGTCCTTTCACCTTTCTGAAAAGGATACCAAATAAATGCAAAATGTTCGACTGATAAATAAACTCTGATATAACACATATTTCCCAACAATTAGCACAAACCAAACACCAAACTCACTGCCATCGAGTTGAATTCAACTCATAACACCCCTCCTTGGTTTTCTGAGGTGGTATCTCTATGGAAGTAGATTGCCCAGTCTTCCTTCTAAGGAGTGGCTGGTGGGCTTGAACTGCCAGCCTTCTGGTTAGCAGTCAAATGTTTAGGCACTACACCACCAGAGCTCCCCCACTTAGTATAGTACCTAGCAAAATATATATTTATTGATTATTAATGCCACACAAAAGAGTCTGGGGGTATTTTATCCTATATAGCTATAAAACATCCAAATAAGCAAGATTTTCAAAATAGTTTGGTGCAATGAATCCTGTTATTTATTGCTGCACTGGTATGTGTGTTTGCCTTTTGTATTTTGGAAACAGGATTCCAAAAACTGTTTTATCTCTAAGTTGTGATATTCTCCTTATCAAAGCCCTGGCTCAGCAAAAAGTTGACCAAAAACATTACGATTCACTCTTCATTATCCTTACCCACAACTTCAGCCCCACTGAGCATATGGCTTAACGCATGTGGAACCTCATTTCTTCAACCAGATTCTAACCTCTCTGATGCACAATATGCATATTGTTTGTATTTCCCAGAACCCACAGCAGAAAGTGAGGCTCATCCTAGGTGTCCAAACCAACACTCAAACCCATTGCTGTCAAGTCCATTCCAACTCATGTGTTGCAGAGTATAACCGGGCTCCATAGGCATTTGCAGAAGCAGATCACCCTTTCTTCTGAGGTGCCTCTGGGTGTGTTCAAACCACCAGTCTTTCAGTAGGTAGTTCAGGGCCTAACCTTTTGTACTACCCAGGGATTCCTAGTAGATGTCCAATGACTATGTATTCCTCTATTGTTGCAAAAGAAAGAGAAAGGTTCCTTCTTATTCTATGAGATATGAATAATAATATCTTTGTAATTACATCAAGATAAGGAGCAGCTTTAGTGAAAATTAAAAAACAAAAAACAAGGAATGAGATAGTTTGTGGTTTAATCTTTTTCCTATGAGATGTTTAACAACTTTTTCCAAATATTAAGAACTTAAAAAAAATGTGGTTTCAGGTACTTACCTATCATGATGTAATTTGTGGTGGTGAAGTCTGTCCTTCCCGCTCACCCTCCCAATCCCCACTCCCATCCCCGCCTGGCTCCTGACTCAAGGGGATCATTTTTCTTGCTACACTCCATCCTCCTCAAGTTACCTTCTTCTTCTTCCTGCCTCTTTGTTTATTCTTGTTTTACATCAAGCCTCCACCAGTGAAGCTTTCCCCAGCAGGCAGACAAATACCAAATTTCAAGGAAAATTAAGAGTTTTCCAACTAAAACATTAGTATGTTTCCATTGTAGGAGATTTTGAAAGTCAAAATGTAGGACAAAAATAAGAAAATAAAAATTATTATCCTGTTGCCCAGAGGTAACCAATACTGACATTTTGTATATGTCATTTGTACTTCCCAGTCTATATTCTAGGAGCTCTGGTAGCATAGTACCTAAGGCTCTTGACTGCTAGCCAGAAGGCTGGCGGTTCAAACCCACCAGCCACTCTTCGGAAGGAAGGTTGGGCAATCTACTTCCGTAGTGATACCACCTTGGAAACCCAAGGAAAGGTCACTATGAGTTGGGGGTCTGATTTGACAGCACATAACAACAACAACAGTCTCTATTCTAAGCATTTTAATATATTTTTGTTTTACAAAATTAGAACCATATTATACATATTAATATAAAAACATTTTCTCTTAACTTTAAATACTTTTCTATCACAATCAGTCTATATTTACTATGGCTAAGAATGACTGATGAAGGTTGAAGAATACAGTCTGCAGTATGGATTACATCTCAACATAAAGAAAACAAAAATCCTCACAACTGGACCAATGAGCAGCATCACAATAAATGGAGAGAAGATTGAGGTTGTCAAGGAATTCATGTTGCTTGGTTCTACAATCGATGCCAACGGAAGCAGCAGTCAGGACATTAGACGATGTGTAGCATTGGGAAAGTCAACTGCGAAGGAACTGTAACAAGGGCTGAGGAGCAAGGATATCTCCTCGAGGACTAAGGTGTGCCTGACACAAGCCATGATATTTCCAATCACCTGGTATGCATGTGAGAGCTGGACAATGAATAGGGAAGACCGAAGAAGAGTTGATGCTTTTGAGTTGTGGTGCTGGCGAAGAATGCTGAAAGTACCGTGGACTGCTAAAAGAACTAACAGATCTGTCCTGGAGGAAGTGCAGCCAGAATGCTCCTTGGAAGCAAGAATGGCTAGACTTCGTCTCATCTATTTTGGTCATGTTGTAAGAAAGGACCATTCCCTGGAGAAGGATGTCATGCTTGGTAGGGTGGAGGGTCAACGAAAGAGGGGGAGGCCTTCAGGGAGATGGATTGATACAGTGGCTGCGATGATGGGCTCGAGTATAGCAGGGATTGCGGGACTGGCGCGGGATCAGGCAGTGTTTCGTTCTGCTGTGCATGGGGTCACTATGAGTCAGAAATGACTCGATGGCACTTAACAACAACAACAAGAATAATGACTTGGAAGTAGGTTCAACTTTCCATTCTTAGTCCCCCTTCCAGAGAACCTGATTCATAGGTCTGCAGTGGTATCCAGGTGTCTGTATCTTTTGTAGAAACCCATAGCTGATACTGATACTGTTCTTTCTCAAGGCATACTTTAAAAAACATGGCTCTGAAACATGCATACATGTATTTTCAGCATGGCTACATATTATTCCATTGTATAAGTGTATATGTTCTCCATAATTTATACTATTTAAAAAGATTCTCATTTTAGGAATTGAACATAAAAATAGAAGAAATTGTAAATACAAGTAGATATGAGGAAAAGAAGGATTTGAGGTCTTAAAGGACTGAAATTGATTTTATGTGTTGGTTTATCTTATTCATAGGGTCATTTTATTCAAACTACTCTCTGAATAAATCCCAGCAACAATTACGTTCTACCAGAGTATATACGAAATGAGAAGCACTGCCTTTGAGTCGAATCCGACTCACAGCGACCCCTCCTTGGGTTTCCGAGGGGGTATTACTATGGAAGTAGATTGCCCAACCTTCCTTCCGAGGGGTGGCTGGTGGTTTGAACTGCCAGCCTTCTGGTTAACAGTCAAATGCCTTAGGCACTATGCCACCAGAGCTCCCCAAGAGTATAAAGTGAGGTAATTTTTAGTTCATTAGATTAGAAAAAGCTTCTTCTGCAAAATTTTGCAGAAATTGAAACTGCTATCACAAAATCTAAGTGTAACCGAGATACTATTTACACCAAAAAAAAACCCTTAAGAAAATCCCATTGTCCAAAGCCTTTCTCAACCTCTTTCATTATCCTAGCTTCTCATTAATGTTGACTCTGTTGTCATTATCTAAAATACCTCTTTGAACTTCTCCTTAAGCATATGCCATTCCTAATATCTTTCCAGAACCTTCTTACCCTTGACATTTCACTGTGTAATAAACTGTCCCACCATTCTTCTTCACCACCACAAAAACATATCACCCGTCTAGTGTATCTGTGGGTGGATGTCCTCTATAACCTTTCAAAGGATATTAAAAAACCTGACAACATAATAAATGGTTGCTTTTGCTAAGGCCTGGGTGAGGTAAGGGAAGATGAGATAACGCCAGGAGGATCAGGAATCTGGTTGTCATGGTGGATTAACCAGCTGACCTTTTGTTAACTTTGGAGGCCACCCGTATTTAAAGGCAGCAGCAACAGCAGAGCTCTTGAGAATATTGCCTACCAAAGGGATCCAACTGACTGACTTAACCTCTGCCCCGAGTGGAGTTCATTGTTTACTTCTGTCTGTTATCACAAGCCTCACTGAGACAGACACATCTGGGCTGAGAAGGAAAGATAGGAGGTGGTAAGGCTAATGGGGAGACCAGGTATCTGGGAGCCCTGTTTATAAATAATCACACTGCTAGGTTTTATCTTTGTTTCAAGCCCTTCACCTTTGAGGAAATGAGTTTCAGCTAGGGAGAATGTTTATCTGGCTTTAATAAGTAAAAAAAATATTCATCAAGTATAAATGTGCTGGAGAAAGAGAAGACTAAGGGAATGTGGATAAAGCCTGAAATGGTGATGATTCTGTTGTTGTCATTGAGTTGACTTGGAGATACTGCCCAGGCCTGCGCTGTCTTCATAACCATCGTATGTTTGAGTCCATTACTGTGGTTTGTGTGTTGCTGTCATGCTGGAAACTATGGCACCAGTATTTCAAATACCAGCAGGGTCATTTATCATGAACAGACTAAGACAGACTAGGAGGAAAAGCCTGTCGATCTATTCTGAAAATTAGCCAGTGAAAACCTATGGATTGCAGCAGGATATTGTTCAATACAGTGTTGGAAGATGTGTCTGGTGAGTGGTGAGATGATGATTATAGGAAGTTCCAAGGCTTGAGATGTTTAGACAGTTCATTTGAGGGGCTCCAGCTACTTCAATTTGGAGCCTCAGGTCATCTTCTCCGAACATTAGCCCTACAAGTGACCTGTAAAGAGATAGCATTTTCAGACATTTTTACAATTCCTGATGGTGAAAGTTCATTCACATAGGCCTTTTCTGTGGGACTCTACAATCCCCTGTGCATTTACAGGAGAACATTGGACCATTTCCGGATTCCAGAGAGGGTGGAAAGGGAAAGCAGCGTGTACCAAAGAGCCAGCCATCCAAGGCATGGTCCTCAAAGGAGGTGAAGTTATCAGTGAGGATAAGGAACCTGTTGAAGGTAACACTGTTAATGAGGAATTTCCAGCACTTGAATCCAGATCTTAGCTTACTCCAAATCACTCTCATCTTTCATTTTCTCCTTCTGATTCTTTCTTCTTTGCTTAGACACAGTGGAAAATGGATGCTTTGTAACTAACCATTATAAATACATCAGTGAGCAAGAGTTGGCAAACCATCTCTTAAAGGGCCAAATAGTAGGATGTATAGCATCCCTCGACCCACTAGATGTCATAGCACCTCCCCAGCCCCCACACGGCTGTAACAATTGAAAATATCTCCTGACATTGCTAAACATTCTCTGGAAGGCAGCACTGCGTCTGTTTGAGTCACTGTTCTAGGCACTGAGTTTCGGTTCCCTTTATCTTTCTAGGCTCTCCAGGGTTAGATGTTGTAGGGAGAGCAGACAGCTCATTTCCAGTTTACTGTTTACTGTTGTAACTACTTATCCCATAACACCTTCAAGTCAGCTTATTATAAACCTCTACCATTTTTCCTGTGTTTACCAGCTATCAAACCCCTCAGTGGTTTTAGGACTACCTTAGGACTTGGGCAGGGTAGGACAGGTGTGTAACAGACTTTCTATCTGCCAGATCTTTTCCAAAAGCTTTGCACATACCATCTCTATTAACTCCTACAATTTTCTTAGGTCAGGGACTGCTTTATCCTCATTTTCCAGATGAGGAAATTTGAGACAAATGTGTAAAGGAACTTAGTTTAGCTTATGTTTTGGTTCCTTAGTGCCACTCTCTAACAGGCAATACCACAAATGGCTGGCTTTAACAGGGATTTATTCTCTTATAGTTTAGGAGACTAGAAATCCAAGTCCAAAGTGCCAAGGTTTAGGGGCTGGGTGAAAGCCCCTTGACTTTGGGCTTCAGCTCTGCCTCTTGCTCCTGGGCCACTGAAGCTGGAGACTTTTCTAAACTCAAGAAGGTGGTGGCAAACTTGGGAAGTTGCTGGCTACTGAGGCTGGCAAACCCAGGGTCAACAGTAAAAAGACATAGTCCCAAGATTATCAAACAACACAGCAAACCACTAGTTCAAGTCCAGAAATAGTCCCATGACCAGTAGGCAATCAGGGAAGTCTGCTGAATGAAGCTACACGTAGGGTCCAAGTGTGCCAAGAAACTCATGTCTATTCCCAAAGCTTTTCCTTACATACTGGAAGAAGAGCACATGCCTGAAGCAGCTACTCAGCTGCTCATGGCAGATTCCAACATGGAGATGATTACCAATCTCACCATGGGGAATCCGACTGCCCAGCCAAGTTGACACACAACTTCACTACCACAGCTTACATCACTGTAAGTGCAGAGCCAGATTCAAACACAGACAGTCTGATTCCAAAATTTACGCTTTTAACCACTAAGGGGAACACTGAAGAGCTCTATAGGGACACAGTTTTTCAGTGGAAAGTGGCTCCTGGAAGCATAAATGGGGGGCAGATAAGTAATTTCTTGGGGTCTGAAGAAAAAAATCCATAGAGGAAATTAAAGGGGCTACTTAAGACCAGAAATAGTGTCTCCTCAGCTTGGGGGTTTTGCAAGCATTTGTGGCACTGCGTGTACTGCTTCTTCTCTCTGGACCATCCTTCCTACTTCTTCATCTGCCTGACTCCTATCTCCCTGTAAGACTCAGTTGTTATCTTCCCTGGGAAGTCTGAACCCCCAGTCTGTATGGGGCACCCTTTCTTTCCTCCTACCGTACTCTTTTTACTCATTACTGCAATGTGTTTAAGTTTCTGTTTCCCCAACTGGTCAGGGAGATGTGAGGTCAGGATTTCTTCCTCACCACTGTATCTTTAGTGCATCTGGGATATTATAGGTGCCCAAAGAATATCTGGTGAATGAATAAATGGATAAATGACTAACTTCTCCAGGTTTGCCACATTTGTACTGGCTATGAGCCACTCCTCGGAAGGAAGGTTGGGCAATCTACTTCCATAGTGATACCGCCTCAGAAACACAAGGAAAGGTCACTATGAGTTGGGTCCAACTCGACGGCATATAACAACAACAACAACAACAACATGGGGTATGAGAAGAAGGGATTGGCTTGGTGGGGTGACCAACTTGTCCCAGTTGACCAACTTGTCTTGGTTTCAGCATTGAAAGTTTTGAATCTCAGGAAAGCTCTCAGTCCTTAGCAAACAGGGACAGTTGGTCATCCTACAAGAGGAGGATAGTGGTGGAGGAGGAGATGGGAATCAGCTTTTGGGCTGTTGCTGGAACAGGCACGGACGGCTTTGAGTATCAAAGGATCAGTGGGTATTCAGTTGTTCAGGGCAGACATTTACAACAAAATTTAATAAGCACAACAACTTTCTCTGTATGTTGAAGTTCTGACATGAAATAAAACAATCACAACAATAGCAACAAAAAGGTATTAGTAGGGATTCTGTGGAAGACTCTTGATCAGAGGCGGGAACGCACAGAACAGAATTTCAAATTCTTGGAGACTCCAGACTTTCTAAAGCCATGGAGGGCTGGACAAATCCCTGGAATATTTTGCCCTGGAATAGTCTTTGAATGTTGAACCAAGAATGTCCCCTGGGATCTTCTTGAAACCAACCAATGGTCTGACTTGGCTGGTGAAAAACATCTGCCTTGAATATTATACTCTTTTGATAGTTGTCTCTATGGGATAAGGGTGACTACATCAACTTTAATTGGATAGGAACCTTGGGGGGTGGCAAGTTTGGGTTAGTGAAGAGGAATGGCTCAGAAAGTGAGGGAGACAATGGTTGCACAATTTGTGGAGTGTGGTTGAGGTCACTAAATGGTGCATGTGGAGGCAGATGAGTTGGTGGTATATGTTTTGCTGTGTATGTTCTCAACATACACACCAACAACAAAATATTGAAAAAATTGAAAAAAAAAGAAAAAAGAAAAGTGTTACTGGAGATATCAGTGACTTCATTCTCCTATGGTTTCTTCAATACCGCCCAGGACATAATGCATACTTGGGAACATTCTGTTCCTGTTGCCACATCTTCTTTGCCTTGGCTAAAAGAGCCTCAGACAGGCACAATTTTTCTCTGAATTTGGCTAATTCCTATGGTACCCTTAAACTCCCATGCTGTGGAGTCATATACATATATATACATACATACATACATATACACACACACATACACATAAATAAATATATATATATATATATAAACATACATATATATGTATGTATATAAAGGTAAAATCATGACTCTCATACAAATACAAAATGAACAAGAGTCAAAGATTTTATTTAACTCATTAATTAATGAGGGAAACAGTAAATTGTCACAACTTGTTCAAAGGAGAACTCAAAGGACACACATATATAGGCAGATAAAACCAAATCAAACCAAACTCACTGCCGTCAAGTTAGATCCGACTCACAGTGATCCCTCCTTAGGTTTCTGAGGCAGTACCACTACAGAAGTAGATTGTCCAGTCTTCCTTCCTGGAAGTGGCTGATGGGTTTGAACCACCAGCCTTCTGGTTAGCAGTCATATACCTTAGGCACTATGCTATTAGAGGTCCTATAAAGGCTAAAATGAATTTACAAATCGATGCTCAACTGGTCATTGTCCACAGGCAATATCAACCACATCTCCATAGGCCACAATCTGTATGTATATGAGCACAAAGTAGGTAGTCTGTTGGGGTGACCTGGGCCTTCCCTTCGCCCCTTCCTGGGCTGTGACCTGGAAAGTCTCTCAAGGCAGTGCTGGGGTAGTTGGAGGGCTTGTCTCACTTGTATTCTGTCACTCAGGAATCACTTCCTTTATTGCCTGATTTCCAGAGTCTTGAAGACTATTGGTTTATATATTTTGTTTGTGTTGTTGTTATTGGTGGTGATGGTGTTGGTGTCTGTGTATGTGTGTGTGTGTGTGTTGTTTGTTTCAGGCAGGAATTTGAACTTGGTCTCTGTTACTCCATCATGTCCAGAAGTGAAAGCCTAGTTCATTCACTCTGAATGCTGGGTCATATTCTCTGGTATAAATATCCCACAGTCCTATCATTCACCCACCTGTTGTTTGATACCTGGGGTGGTATTCAAGTTTTGCTGCTGTTAGTAGTGCTGCTACGGACATCCCTGTACAATCCTCCTTTGTATATGTGAACGTTTCTTTCATATACATAGTAGTGTCCACAGATTGGGAGAACTTGTTCTGGGTAGGCTCAAAACCAGGTTGTATTTACTTTCTGGAGCCTTCTCCTCTCTTCTCCTCTGGTACAGTCTCTCCAGCCAGGACCATGTCCAACAGGAAGAGGTTTTTATTATTTATTTATTCATTTATTTATTTATTTATTTTTAACTAATCATGCTGCTGAGAGAGTAGCTGTCTTGATAACTGAGGTATTTTCCCTCCGTCTGGAGGAGTCTCATCTCTCTGCCCTGGCCACCAGGGAGTCTCGGGAGCTGGACTCCTCTGATGTTGCTGGCATTGCTTTTCTCTTCCTGAGACAGGATGGGGACAGTTCATGAAGCAGCTTTACCACACACAGAGCCTTCGGGCTCAGCCCTGCCCCTTCTGTGATCTTCTTCTGGCTCTTCCAGACGTGATGTAACAGGGTGAGCCAGGGACCTTTGGGATCAGATTTTAAGTCTAGCACCCCAGGTTGCAATCTGACCCACAGGAGATGGACTAACCTTGTGTGGGTTCATAGTTTCTGAATACTAGTGAACACATAAATAACAGCAATAATTTAATTTTGGCTTTCATCTGCCTGTTCGTATCTCTCTTGTTTACTTTAAGCACATAGTCTGCTGACAGCTGGCAAGCTCACAAACAGAAAATGAAGATAGACTAGCTTCAGTTGCCCTAGGGTTAGTTCCATGATGAAGTCCTAGAAGGAATTCCTAGCTGTCCTAAGCTGGCCTTTGCTGGAGAAAAGTTATAAAGCCTTCCTCATAGTTCATACTCAGTACAATTTTATTCTCTCTTCCCAAATCCCGTTCATCCCTTTCCATCCACAACCACTTGAAGCACAGAGCAGTGACAGCAAGCTTGTTTCATTACTAACTTGCTGTGTGATCTTCAACAATTCCTAAATATCATTTTCTCATTTATAAAATGGCTATATTAATGATTTTTAATCCATAGTAATTATTTTTGCCTAATTAAATGAGATTGTTCCTGTGAGCACTTAGTAGAGTGCTGGGGTACTTTAATCACTCAGTGGTAGCACAGTGATTAAGCATTTGGCTGCTAACTGAAAAGTCAGTGGTTCAAACCCACCAGTACCTCCTGGAGAGAAAGATATGGCAGTCTGCTTCTGTAAAGATCTACACCCTTCAAAACCCTATGGGGCAGTTCTACTCTGTCCTGTAGGTTTATTATGAATCAGAATTGATTCAAAGGCAATGGGTTTGGTTATGTTTTTGGCTTAAGAGTTAGCTAGAGGGTAGTGATGGTTCAGTGGTAGAAGTCTTACTTTCCATGTGAGAGACCTGGGTTCAATTCCCAGACAATGCATCTCATGCACAGCCACCGCCCATCTGTCTTTGGAGGCTTACGTGTTGCTATCGTGTGGAACAGGTTTCAGAGGCGCTTCTAGGCTAAGAGAGAAAGGCATAGTGGTCTGCTTCTGAAAATCACCAACGAAACCATTGGATCACAACAGTCCAATCCACAACCAGTCACAGGAATGGTGCAGGACTGGGCAGAGTTTCATTTCATTGTGCCTGGGGTTGCTGTGAGTTGGGATCTAACCGTGACAACAAAGATTAGCTTAGTGATTCTCAACCAAGAATGATTTTTTTTTTTTTTTTAATCTTAAGAGCTTGTTTTACATTCAACATAACATGTACATTTAATTTCATTCCACATTTACCATGCCCAACCCTAACCCAGTCTCCTCCCCTCCCTACCCTGTAACCCTCCTCTGGCACAGTCTCTCCAGCCAGGACCATGTCCAACAGGAAGAGGTTTTAATTTTTATTTATTTATTTATTTTAATTAATCATGTTACTGAGAGAGTAGCTGTCTTGATAACTGAGGTATTTTCCCTTAGTCTAGAGGAGTGTCATCATTGAGACTTCCCCCTGTGCCCCTCTTAGTTATGCGCTCCTGTTTGTCATGCATTTTCTCAATTTGAATGTTGATCTTCTGGTGTCCCATGATGTATTGCTCCAAGGGATGCATTACCATAGAGTATGTGGGTGCGTCATCCTAGGTTGAGTGGTCTGCATGTACATCTTGTTAACTATTGGGATGAGAGCCAGCCCCTGGGGGTGCGTTTTATTCTAGGCACAGAATGTATTCCAAGGGCCACAGTATTGGGAGGTCTCATCAGATTTTATCTGACCAGTAATTCTGGTCATTATTGAGTTGTTGGATTTTATTCCACGTTTTCCCTCCCACTCTAGCAAGGATCTCCAGATTTGATCCTTTCCTGAATGGTTAACATTGGTAGCATGGGCGGTGGCTGTGGAGGCACTATCTAGTTCTGGTCTCAAGGCCATCGTGTCCTATGGCTGATTGCTTCTAAATGGCCTTGGTGTTTTTTTTTTTTTTTGCATTCTTTTTCATGGTAGGAGACCATTAGCTGCATCTTAGATGGCCACTTGAAAGCTTTTAAGACCCCAGTCGCTACTCACCAATGTAGGATGTGGAGCAAGGCTTTTATGTATTTTGTTGTGCCAATTGAGTCTGGTGTCCCCCAGTACTATGGTCCTCAGATGGTAGATCTATTGGATCTCTCTCCCATAGTTTCTGGTTGTCTGTGAGGGATTACTCTGTGTCTGTCTTCTATTGTTTCTGTAAGGACTGCAGGTATTTTGTATCACTGGTGTCTGTGTAAGATTAGCCTCAGCTGAATCTATCTTTGGTCTAGAGTATACTTCTGTTCACTGATCCCCATCCGATCATCTCAGGTGTTTGTGTGTTTATCTGTAGCCTGGTGTTTGTCAACCAAGGATTATTTTCCCTCCAGAGGAGATTTGGCAATGCCTAAAGGCATTTTTGGTTATCAGACTTTGAGGAGTGCTACTGGCATATAGAGGCTAGAGGTCAACGATGCTAGCAGACAAAGAAAGGTTTTTGTCCATTATGTGATGTCTAGTTTTAGGAGCTCTGGTAGCATAGTGCCTAAGGCACTTGACTGCTAACCAGAAGGCTGGTGGTTGAAACCCACCAGCCACTCCTCGGAAGGAAGGTTGGGCAACCTACTTCCGTAGTGATACTGCCTTGGCAACCCAAGGAGGGGTCACTATGAGTCAGGGCTGACTCGATGGCACATAACAACAACAACAACAACAGTTAGTTCACTTAAAACTAGATGAAATACTATGGCCATCCACTGATATGGAAAGCATAAACCATTGTGTCCTGCAATGCACAAAACAGTACCCTCCCAACAGTTATGCTGTCCAATATGTCAAAATGTCAATAGTACCAAGGTTGAAAAACCCTGGATTAGCTGTTAGTATATTATTATTCCTGTGGAGATAATGCTTCTTTAGTCTGAATTAATTTCCTGGAAACATTTAAGTGGAAAGAATACAAGAAATCATGAAATCTTATCTTATTATAACTGGTGAATATCTTACCAAAGCTAATGGATGATCATCAATGCAGAACCACTTTGAAAGTGCTCATCATAATTTCCTTAATCCTATAATAGCTTCTGGACACCATGAACACCATAAACACATTCAACCTGTTGCTATCGAGTAGATTCTAACTCATAGACCTCTAGGATAGAGTAGAACTGTCCCATAGAGTTTCCCAGGCTATAATCTTTATGGAAGCAGACTGCCACATTTTTCTCACACGGAGCTACTGGTAGATTCAAACCACCAATCTTTTGGTTGGAGCTGGGTGCTTAATTCACCATTGTACCACCAGGGCTTCTATTATTAGATTCTTTTATTTCTTTGATCTTATAAGATAAAGTGCTGGGTCCTGGGGCCTCATTTTCCTTCTTTTTTAATGAGCAGTGTTTATAATTTTTTCCTTTATGAAAGCAATGCTATACAAACTCAATTTTTAAAGTATTGAAATTTACCATTCTTCTTGAGTCTGCTGTGGTCAGGTTTCATTCCAAATGAGAACAAACTCCATAACTGGTCCAACTTGGTACAGCTTTGTAATCATTACAACTAGTCTTTATTGAGCACCATCTATTTTATCATATTATACTAGGTGCTGGAGAAACAGTAATGAATAAAGTGACTAGATGGTCTCCCATCTAGTGGGAGAAGATGGATATTATACAACTAATTACAAGTGTAATAAGAATTATGGAAGGGGACATTTAACAAGGAGACTTAATGGAGTCCTAGGGACATTGGTGGTTCAGTGATAGAATTCTAGATTTCCGCACAGGAGACTAGAGTTCGATTCCGATCAATGTACCTCACTTACAACCACTCCCCATCTGTCAGTGGAGGCTAGGGTGTTGCTATGTTGCTGGACAGGTTTTAGTGGAGCTGCCAAACTAAGATGGAGTAGGAAGAAAGATCTGGTGATCTTCTTTTGAAAATCAGGCAGAAAAACCCTATGATTGTACATGAAGTCACCATGAATTGAGACTGATGCCACAGCAGATAATTATAACAACAGTGGTGAAGAAGTGCTCACTGAGAAAGTGACATTTCAACTGAACACATAAAAGATGTGTCAAGAAGACATGGAAAAGGTAACTATCGGGAGGAAGTGGGAGGGGAGATGTTGCATTGTGCTAAATTGTGGTCAATGTCACAAGACAAAGTGTATGTGAACTGCTGTATGGAAGGTGTGTTTGCTCTGTAAATTTTCACCCAAATCACAATAAAAAAAAGAACTGTTAAAAAAAAAAAAAAGATGTGTCAAGAAGAGCTTGAAGAGACTAGGATTGGAAGAAAGCAACTGAAAGGCATATAATTAAAGGATATATTTGTTACAATGCTCTTGTCTTGGAGTTTGTCACATGGCTTGTATAGTTTAGAGCTCATTTGAAGAAACCCACTTATTTGTATGAGTGTGCAAGTGGACAGAGCCCGAGTTTAGATAACATTTTAGGTTCAGTGAAAAATCATCAAACTATTAGCTCTCTTTTCAAAAGCAGAATTTACAACCTGGCAAAATAGGAAGTAATTCTGGGCTCTTCTGCCTTTCAAAGCCTTCAAAATGTTAAATATCTCATATATTCCTTCTAATGGGCTCCTTGTTTTGCTTGTTTAGCATAAATTAGAGCTAAGTCAATCCCATTTTTAATAGCTCTTTCAAAGTCTGTTGAGATGCCAGTTGGTACGAATTGTCCTAAGTGTCCTCCCTCATGGGCAAGACCCATCTGTCAATATGATCTACAAAATGCTATTCCCTGCTTAAGGGAGGCATCTATGAGGAACAGAGTGCCCTGTCAAGGAGAAGTGTGCAAAAGCTGCATGCTAATACTCCAACGCCCTTAAATCTTGTCTTGAAAACCATCTTATTTTCAGAAAATCACAGATTCTGTAGACCTCCAACTAATAAAGAAAGCAGTTCTTCTTAAACTTATCTCAAGGTAAGTTTTGTCATGAATATAGGATTGCCAGATTTAGAAAATAATTAAGATGAATTTTTTTTTGTGTGTGTAAGTATGTCCTATACAGGAGCTCTGGTAGCATGGTGCCTAAGGCACTTGACTGCTAACCAGAAGGCTGGCGGTTCAAACCCACCAGGCACTCCTTGGAAGGAAGGTTAGGCAATCTATTTCCATAGTGATACTGCCTTGGAAACCCAAGGAGGGGTCGCTATGAGTCAGGGCTGACTCGACAACACATAACAGCAACAACAACATGTCCTATATATGGGACATACTTATGCTACAAAAGCATTCATTGTTTATCTGAAACTCAGATTTAACTGGGTGAAGATTGTGTCTGAACACTGTTTCTTTGCTTCCGGATTATTCTAATTGCCCAACTGTCATCCTTTGAACATTTGGCATTACCTTGCTAGGTGCTACAAAGCCTGAATGTAAATCTATTGATAATGCTGAGTTAGGATAAGCTCATGGAAGCAAGAACTGGTTACCTGTACGTCTGAGCCTTAAGAGACTGGGGAATGAGATGCTTAGAAGAGAGAGTGAGATTCTGATCATCCATTGCAGTTTATCTACAAGTTCACTGATGAAATGGGATTTGTAAGTGTTAACAATAAATAAATCATTTAAAAATTAATTGTTCAGGTTTCCAGACTTGCCATATCTTGAGCGATATGAAAAAATGAGATCAACTTATCAGTCAAACACTGAGAAGAAAACAATCTGGCTACATTTATTTGAACATCAACTAAGTTTTTCTGCAAGAAGTGTTTTCCAAAGCAAATATGATGTGAATTTTTGAAATAATAATATTCCGTACTTGCAAAGTATTATACAATATTAGAAAAGTTTTCATTTGTTTATTCACTTCTTTCAGATATTTGCTCAAATGTCCTTTCCTTAGGGGTACCTCCCTTCACCAGCTTATTTAAAAATGACCTCCAATCTCCCTTGCCTTTGTTCCTTCCATAGCACTTATTATCAAACTATGTTTGTATTTTGTTTTTTTACTATCTTCCCCTCTAGAATGTAAGCTCCTTGGAGGCTTGAATTTTAGTTTATTTTGTTCAGTATCAGATGTCCAGCACCTAGAAAGGCACTGACATATAGTAGCTATTTAGTAGAAGCTGTGGAAATCATCCACTCATCTATTAGTAAATTACTGTGCTTAGAAACATAGATTCCAGAGCCCCATTGACTTGAGCGTGAATTCTGGCTCCACAATCCAGCTGTTGTGATGCTAGATGGGCTGTATTGCTTCCTGTGCTTCAGTTTCCTCATATGTAAAATGGACATAAAAGTATTATCCCTTAGATGGATATGATTTAAAAAAAACAACACATCCATAATGTCCCTTGCACAGTGCCTAGCACATTAAATAAACAGTACTTATTATCCATTTAACAAATACTGTTTGAACACCCTTTCTACCCCACAGAGTGTACTGGGATGACCACAGTGAACAATGCACACTCCTTGTCCTCAAAGACCTTATGATCTAATGAGAAAATCAGCTGACAGTGTCATAGATGATAAGTAGATTGCCCCATCTTCCTTCCAAGGAGTGGCTGGTGGGTTTGAACTGCCAGCCTTCTGGTTAGCAGTCAAATGCCCTAGGCACTAAGACACCAGAGCTCCCAATGTTATAGTAGTACTAGCAAAACCATCTTTGAGAACATTTAGAAGGACATCCTACCTAGAGTTGCGGGGGGGTCAGGAAAGGTTTCATGGAAGAGTTATTGTCTATCTTAAAACAACACATTTTAGATAAGCACAAGAAGGAGATGGGGATGGGTAGGACTAATGTGTTGAGAAAAAGCGAGGAGGTCGTTGGTGCTGGATCATGGAGAAAAGCAGGCAGGAGGAGATGGGCAAAAGATAAGCCTGGAATGATCAACAGGCCAGAGCATGTAGGATCTTATAAGCCTTTTCAAAGAAATTAGACTCATTGAAGGAAAGGAGGGCCATTGAAGGGAGTGGTATGGTAAGATGAACATTTTAGGAAGATCCTGCCTTCTGTATGGAGACTGGAATAGGAGACTGAGAGTAAAACCAGATAAAAGGAAGACAGGAGACTTGGTAGTCATCAAGATAAAATGGGACAGGTGCCTGAACAGGATGGGGATAGAAAAAAGCCACTTAGTTTGACGGTAATTACAAGAGAATACTCACCAGCCACTCCTTGGAAGGAAGATTGGGCAATCTACTTCCGTAGTGATATCATCTCGGCAACCCAAGGAGAGGTCTCTATGAGTAGGGTCCGACTCAACGGCACATAACAACAACAGAGGACTGTTTGGCTTTTATTGTTTCACAACACTTTGTAAGGACTTCTATTTTCTGTAGATTTTTTATCCCCTTGTAATGTAATGCCATTGTCTGGCTTCAGGTATCAGTGTAATGCTGTCCTCAATCATTTTTAAATATATAATCAGTGTTCAAATGTCTGATTGTCTCGTAAATGTCACTTTTTTTCTTTGCTTGAATCAAGATCCAAATAAAATCTACATATTGGGATGTACATATTACATGTACCCTTTCGTTTCTCCCTTTCTTTCCTTTCCCTATCTCTACCTCTCCATTTCTCTTGGTTGATCTTTTGAAGGAACTAGTCATTGTCTGGGAGCTCTGGTAGCATAGTGGCTAAGGCACTTGACTGCTCACCAGATGGCTGGCAGTTCAAACCCATCAGCCACTCCTCAGAAGGAAGGTTGGGCAATCCTACTTCCGTAGTGATACTGCCTCGGAAACCCAAGGAGGGGTCGCTATGAGTCAGGGCTGACTCGACGGCACATAACAACAACAACAACAAGTCATTGTCTCGCAGAGATTTCCATAGTCCAGATTTTGCTGACTACATCTCATGTTACTTTGTACTCTCTATTTCTTAAAAATTGTTTTTGGATCTACAAGCTTGATCAGGTCCAGATCCATATCACCTTTTTCTTTTTAGTGAGTTTTTGTTTTTAGTGGTTTTCTTTTTAATTGTGGTGAAAATACACACATCAAAACATTCGCCAATTTTCAAATGTATAATTCAATGACATTGATTTTTCATGTTGTACCATAATTATTGCTATCTTTTCCCAAAATATGCCACCACCATTAACTATATCACTTTTTAATGTGCTCTATTAGTTTTTTATAAGTGAGCTATGGGGCATTGGTGATTCAATGGTGGAATTCTTGCCTTCCATGCAGGAGACCTGAGTTCAACTCCCAGCCAATGCACTGACTGTTCAGCCACCACTTACTTGTCTGTCCCTGGAGGCTTATGTGTTGTTACGATGCTGAACAGGTTTTACTAGACCTTTCAGACAGACTAAGAAGACAGGGGAAGATGGTGATCTAAATCTGTAAACCAGCCAACGAGAACCCTATAGATCATAACAACTCATTTCCCAACTGGTCATGGAGTTGGCACAGGACTGGGCAGCATTTTGTTCACTGTGCATGGGGTTGCCATGAACCAGGGGCTGATATGAGAGAAGCAAGCAGTAACAGATATATATGTGAGCTAAATATGATTATATATCTATGGAAGTCAAAGAAAAGAACATTAGTTAAGTTCTACCATCACAGACTACCACCAAGTCACTCTTGTGTGAATCTACTTTATCAACCACATATAACTTTGGGGTGTTCAGCCATGTCTAAACAGGGTAGCTGAATTCATGGAAAAGTTTAATACAGAAAAAGAGATAATGCAGGAAATCTTAAAATATACTGAATTAAAATGCCGAGCTGAGTGCCCTCCAAAGGACATAGCAAGGAAAACTAGAGATGGCTGAATTGAGGCTGGTCTTTGAATTTAATTTCAGATTTTATTACCCTAATTTACACATTCATAAAAATGAAATAGGTCATTATCAAGTGCTTAATTTTCAATGTATGTCATAAAAATGTATACACAGCCTAGAGACTTTCATTCCTGTCCCAAGTGAGCTAACATTGATGGAACAAAACATGGTGAAAAGAGGATATTAGAGTCATTCATTCTTTCACTCACTCACTCACTCATTCCTTTATGCAAGTAATCAGTAATTCAGTCACACATTCAATCATGAATGAAGTGACAAGCATAGGGTTTATAATGATTCACTGAAGGATGTCCTTCTTGAACAACTCAGTCTCAGAGGGAAGGTAGAGGGGGAAAAATACAAAACAAACTATTGAGTGTTACAAAGAGGGTTATATAACATGTCTTTGAGAATCCAAAGGATGAGTGGTTTACCTACCAAGCTAACTCAAAGAAGAGAATCTTTCCCCTACTTTTTGAATTTTGCTTCCAAAAGCATGTAAAACTTGGCTTACTTTCATAAAAAACAAAAAAATTTTATGGAGTGATGGCTCCTTCCCACTCACAATCTTCTCAACTGGGTATGCCTGACAGCCCCTCCCAATCCCTTAGCCTTTGGATGACAGACAATTTACCTGATACTCTACTTTTATAGCTGAGGAATCTAAGTGCACAAGATGTTAATTTCCCAGTCCACTTTGTGAAAATTTCAGCTTCACATACATTTTGGTTTCTAAATCTAAGGCATGGTTTCTCAACCTCAGCACTACCGACACTTGGGGCCAGAGACTTCTTTGTTGTGTAGTTCTGTCCTGTGCACTGTAGGAGGTTTAGCAGTGCCCCTGGGCTCTAGCTACCACATACCGCTAGTACCTCCTCCCTAGTTGTGACAATGGAATAACATGGCCAAATGACCCTTGGGGAGAAAAACTGCCCCAGTTGAGAACTGAATTATCTAAGTTCAAATGAAGGAACTACATGCAAATAAATTGTAAAATAAAACTGTAACTCATGCAAAGATGCAAGATTTTATAAAGGGGTGCTGTTGTTGTTGTTATGTACCATTGAGTCAGACCCGACTCATAGCAACCCCTCCTTGGGTTTCCAAGGTAGTATCACTACAGAAGTAGATTGCCCAATCTTCCTACCGAGGAGTGGCTGGTGGGTTTGAATCACCAGCATTCTGGTTAGCAGTCAAGTGGTTTAGGCACTTTGCTACCAGAGCTCCCAAAGGGATGCTAGAGAAATGTAATATTGGAAAACCTTTGATAAAATAGAATATGCAGAGTTTTTCTTAAGTTACCAATAGAAGAGGTGGCTGAGTGGCACAAATAGTTATATGCGTGACTGCCAGCCAAAACTTTGGTAGTTCAAACCCACCCAGTGGCACCTTGGCAAACAAGCCTGGTGATCTGCCTTGAAAACCTTGTGGAGCAGTTCTACTCTGTACCCATGGCATTGCCATGAGTTAGAATTGACTCAATAGCAACAACAACAACAACCAATAGAAGTGAAGAAGTAGAGGAATGTGATTATAGCTTCCACAGAGAATTGTCTGAAAATCAAAGCAAAGAAGGATTCTTCCCTAGAGCTTCAGAGGGAGCATGCCCCTACCACCATAATAATTTTGAACTTTAGCCTCTAGAATTTTGAGAGAGTAAGTTTCTTGTATTTTAAGCCATCCAGTTTGTGGTACTTTGTTACACCAGCCCTAGGAAAGTAATGCAACAATAAACTTACTTTTGATAATTTTTTGTTTTGTTTTCAAGAAAAGCAAACCTTGAATTTTCAGGTGGATTTACTTTCACCTGATATCCCATTTCAGGTGGATTTACTTTCACTGGCATGTCTTTCTCTCACCATCTATTCTTTGGATAACAAAATCCTTTCCATCATCTGTGCTTAAATGGAACACTACATTTGATTGTGTTATGCTGTTAGAGTGGCTACAGTGGTAATTTACTAAAAGTTAAGTTTTTACTCACATCTTCTATAGTGAAGAGTTAGTGGTATCTTTTTTCTCTATATCCTCTGGAGTCGTATTTTCCCCTTGGTTTATTTTGGATGTTCTCTGATACATTGTAGACATTCCTCAATAGCTTGTTGGTTGTTCATTCATACTTAATAATAAGGCTAAAGGAAGGCCATTCAAGTGCTCTATGTGTGGGGTGACTGACCAGTGTAGGGCAAGAGTACCCTCTTCTGGTCTGGAGCCCTTCAGGACCTCATCCTTAACTCTAACTCCTTCTAAGAACACATTTCCTGACTAGAAAGCAGCCTGAATGTGTAGCAAAAATGCTGTGTGGTTTTATTTCTGTCTGTCTTACTGAGTTCTCTTGTTTATAGACAATAAAAAAGTTGACTTAAGAGTTCTGGTCCAGGCTCTGCCTCTAATTGGCATTGCAATCCCAGAACAGTAACTTACCCTCAGATTCCTTATTCATGAAGTGTGTAGCCTGATCTAGATTTCTAACATCCCTTTCAGCTCCAGAAATTTATGATTCTAAATGAAATTCATGAGCCATTTATAAAAGAGACTTTCCATCACAGGTCCCCATTCCAGACACCCCAGAATGATATTCATTGCACAACCATGCTTCACCCACCCTCCTCCTTGAGCTCTAAGCTTCATATAAAACTGGAAGTTCCCTCTTCCTGACGACCATGACTTTTCTCCTAAATTGTTCTCTGCCTAAACTGCTTCCCATTAGCCCACTCCCTACTTCTTAAAAATGGTTTCCTCTTGCCAAGCAAATTCCCAGGCTAAAGTCTTCTGGAGCCTTCTTTAAACCCCTTACCAAGGAGAGATGGTTACTTTCTTGGAATTTCCATAGAATTCTGTAAACAAACTTTTATAGGAAATAACATATACGACATTGTAGATATGTTAATTGTGTACAAAACCCATTGCCCCTTCTAAATTCTAACATCTTAGAGGACAAGGAACATTGCTGATTTACTTTGGTAATATACTTTTGGTACCTCTTCCCAAGTACCCAGTATGGTGTCTTGTATATAGTAATGTTTGAAACTTAACACAATGGCTTATTGAAAGAATCAATGACTAAACTAATGTGCAAATCAATGAAGAAAAAAGGGAACAAATGCCTTTGGATGTCATATTGTACTTGGTAAAATTTAAAAAAATTGTTACATAATAAGAGAACACAGGAAGCAGGAAGGAGAAAAGCTAAGCAGGAAAAAGTATCCCAGAAATTCTCCCCAATTTCTCAGAGAAGCAGAAAGAAAAGACTTATGAGACCCACTCTCATGGCCAGATTGAGGCCAGATGCTGGTTCTAGGGCAGGGCAGCTTGTAGCGGGTTAAAGAAACATTCAGTGTCAACAAAATGGTGGAGCAGGTCAGGCTGAACTCTTGGTAAAGTCACTAATTTTGTATTTGCTCTCTCCCTTTCATCATCATGGGTTTAATTGTAAATTATTTCTCATTCTTCTGGGTTCTGTTTTATTTTTTTTGCTCTTGTTCCAGTAGCATAAGGCCATAAAGTACAAATGCAAAATTACCCCTTCCCTGCTTTAAGTTAAAAAAAAAAAAAAAAAAAAGCCAAGACATAGAATTCAAAATAAAAAAGCAATCAAATAAAAAATAGTTGCTGTTGAGTTGGCTCCAACTCATGATGACCTCATGGGTCTCAGAGTACAACTGTGTTCCACGGAGTTGTCAGTGGCTGATTTTTCGGAAGCTGACCACCAGGCTTGTTTTTTTTTTTTTTTTTTTTTTGAGCCATCTCTGGGTGAACTGGAACCTTCAAGTTTTGAGTTACCTGCAGAGTGTTAACCTTTTGCACCACCCAGGTGCAAAATAAACAAACACTTCTGCCACCTGGTTATGGTTGTGATCACTGCTGGTGAGAAGTTTATAAATTATATCTTCAGACAAATACTTCAATAGGTTAAAATGCAAATTAATTAATTTCCAAGAGTTTTAATTCAGGGGAGAAAATTAGTCACCCAGATCACTCACACTATCTGTGACCCAAAATAGATATGGCTTCTCTCTGGGATGGTTTAATTTCCCTTGGAAATTATGGAGCAGGCAACTGAGTACATGACAACCTGAGACTGAACTTAGAAGGAAATTTTTAGTGCCTGGATGCATATAAGGCAGGGCTAGCAAATAATTTCCAGAAGACAAATAGCACTGCATTTGGCCTGGCCATCAATTGTTGAATACAATAGCAATATCATTCACATATAATTTTGTTTCAGTGGCTGATATTAAGAAAAACTATTGCTTATAATATGATGCACAGGGCTGTCAAATTCACACATACATGCCCTTTGGTCTGAAAATAGTTTTGTTTTTACAGCATCTATTATGCCTAAGGCATTTGACTGCTAATCAGAAGACTGGTGGTTCAAACCCACCAGCCACTCCTTGGAAGGAAGACTAGGCAATCTACTTCCATAGTGATACTCCCTTGGAAACCCAGGGAGGGGTTGCTGTCATGAGTCAGATACGACTCCATGGCAGTGAGTTTGGTTTTGGAAGAGTATATAGGAGCTCTGGGAGCATAGTACCTAAGGCATTTGACTGTTAATCAGAAGGCTAGAAGTTCAAACCCACCAACCACTCCTCAGAAAAAAGACTGGGCAATCTACCTCTGTAGAGATACTGCCTCTGAAACCCAACGAGGGGTTGCTATAAGTCAGACCTGACTTGAGGGCAGTTAGTTAGGTTTTTTTTTTTTTTTTTGAGGAAGAGTGTATAAGTTGAAAATTGACTCGATATCACCCAACAACAAGAAGAAGATAATCTATACTCTGCCTCCAACAATATTCCAAAAGCAGAGGATGGATAATTTTCTTTCCAGGTTTCTCTTATTTATTCATTCATTATTTAGTAAAAACAACTGAGGGGGAATGTTGGGTAGTCTTTTCATGATGCATCTGTACTGAATAAGAGAACTTTTCAATGTAAGATGGAAAAAGGGTGGAATCTACAAAGCAGTTGCCTGAGAATTTAAAACTCTGATTGACTAAGAATTGCAGTCCCCAAAAAAGATGAATCTAATCTTGGTGTCACATGCTATTTTCACCCACTTCAAAGCCAAAGGACCAAGAGGGACCCTGCCACTCTAAACCCTTCCACCTTAACCAGCTCATTGGCTTTTGCTTAAATGACATAATCCACAATACCTTGGGTTGGACTGAGTACATTTTTATGACCATCAATGTCGGGTCCTATAGGGTCATATTCCTTAACTTATCCTCCTTCTTCCCTCATGTGGGAAAGATGAAAGGGACTCTGCAAATAAACTCGAAGCCTTTGTCTCCTCATGGTCTTGTCTAGTGCTTGACAGGGATCCAGTCCAATTACTACTTGGAATCTGTCTTCAACCTGGTAAGTGACAAGTATCATAAGAAAAGGTTCAGCTCTGGAGGGAAAAGCTGAAGTTGAGCAGTTGCCTTCCAACATGTTTAGAGCACATGTGCAACATAGATATTAGTTGCAACAAAAACACGAAATGTTGATTACACAATCCCGAAAGCAATATAGGAATCAGGAGTCCCTTTTCTAATGCTCACAAGATGACATGTACATGTATCTGCAAGATGTCCCCAAGTTCTCTTTTCAGGAATGAAAGTATACCAAAGTTTCACATTGCCAAGTTCCTTTTATTTCAACTTGAAAGTCATTAAAGATATTTATCTTAGCCTGAAAACCCAGAAGTCGGTGCTTTTATTGTAAAATTAAGAAATCTATCCCATAGGGACTTTAGACACATAAGAAAAGAATTTGAGAATCCTCCATTAACCCACTTCCCTATTCCTAACAAGAGACCCCTATGAATACACAAAATAACACAAATGTGGCAGAAAATGCAATTGAAAGAGCCAAAGACCTCACTGTAAGAAACCAGGCCTCTCTGGTTTAATGACTGGGCAAGAGTTTATAATGCAGCCTCTTTTTGGAGAAAGACCAGGCGCTTGTTTCTTACTTCTAATATGCAGCATCACATTTTTGAAAAGCACAAGAACTTTTGTTTCTTGGCAGGTTGGAAAATATCCTGTGTAGCTAAAATTATTTTCATTTGTGTTATATCCCATTAATGCAACTGGCTTTTTTCTTGAAATATTGGCAGCTCAAAAGTTAAAGGGCTATGAAGAATCAGAGAAAACAGGAACATTCCAATGTGGCCTTGAAATAGTTGTATGCAGAACAAGGGTTGTGGGGAGAGGGCAAGTGGGAGAAAATTTCTTTGACTCCCAAGGGACTTGTCATCCAAGGATGTCATCTTTATTCTTCTTCTGATGGATCTCCATTAAATAGACCGGAGCTGATTGTCCTTATTAACCCTGTGACAGTATCAAGAAAAAAATTGTTCACCTCTACCTCCACTTTCTCCTACACTTGTACCTTTAGTTACACTTCACCTTCACTTACACCTACATCTACATGTATATCTTAATACTGAAAGAGTGATGGCTCTTCTAAACTAAGAATCTAATCAGCTACAAATATTAGTTTGGAAGGAAGATTCTGAGTGAGAGAGAATGAACAAATAGCCAGAGGGAAAAACATAATTCAGAACTTCAATTTGTTAGCTCTGCTCTCTTCTCTGTATGTCAAATGCACCTGGTCCTCCAGGGTTTTGTTTTTGGGATTTTTCCAGAATGATGCCAAATTAATTGTGCTGTTCCAACAGATACTATAACATGCATTGCATACATAGGAAGCTAATGTGTGTGGGGTTGTATTGGTTGCACAAATCCTTATAATGCACATGTTATTGTTAAAATATGGGTCTTAAGTGAGGAAGGGAATACTCATCTTCCTAGGGACCTCAAGTGAAAGCTGAAAAAGAAGGGGTCGGCAATGTGTGTGGAATCCTTTGATGTTGCAAATGGTTAACTTACTTGGTTGCTAATGGAAGGGTTGGAGATTTGAGTCTACCCAGAAGGGTCTTGGAAAAAAGACCTGGAAGTCTCCTCTGAAAAATTATCCATTGAAAACCCTGTGGAGCATAGTTCTCTGACAGACATAAGGTCACTGTTCTGGTTACCTAGTGCTGCTCTGACAAGAATATACCACAATGGGATGGCCTTAACAGGAATTTGTTCTCTTACAGGTCAGGAGGCTAGAAGTCCGAGTTCAAAGTGCCAGGATCTAGGGGCTGGCTGAAATCCCCTCGACCTTGGGCTTCAGCTCTGCCTCTTGCTCCTGGCCCACTGAAGCTAGAGGCATCTCTTCACTCAGGCAGCCACTGGCTGCTGAGGCTAACTAGCCCAAAGTTGACAAATAAAATGGCACAGCCCCGATGTTACCAAACCACACAGCAGACCATTAATTCAAGTCCATTGTAAGTTCCAAGGTTGGCAGAGCATGGCAGACTACTGAACAATGACACGGCTACATGCAGGATCCATGTGTGCTATAAGCTATCCTTAATCCTTATCCTTATAAACAGGAAGCAGACCACATCCCAAAGTCTGCTTGTGGTAGATCCCACCATGGAGTTGATTGCCAGTCTCATGGGGAATAACTACCACTAGCTGCCCAGCCACTCAACCAGGCCCAGCCAAGTCAACATACAAATTTAACTACCACAGTCACCATGAGTTGGAATTGACTGGATGGCAACTGCTTTGGAATGCATGTGGGGAAAGAAAATGTGAACAGGGCTGGCCTGATTCTCTAGTTCTCTGCTTTCTCAAACCAGTTTTTCTTTTTCTCTATTAAAGCCTTTGACTTGATAAAGCCATTCACCCTGAAATCAGTTACAACCTTAAAATGCTGTTTGTGATCTCCATCTGCCAACGTGTTAACATGTGTGATCTTCAGAATGCCCTAGGTTGTACCAAGTTTTAGTTTACTACTCTGTTTTTTGGAGAGATAACCCCTGTAGTACTTTCACTCTAGTGAGAATACACTGAATGTTAAACAGTGACAGTAATAAGAGAGGTGAAAGTGATTGCCCAATGGCCCAAAGAAACAGTGGTGCTCCATAGAAACAGACATTCTGATATCACTCCTCAGCAGCCACAGCAATTCTCGAATGTGCTGGTGACCATAAGAGCTATAATTCCTCAAAAGGCAAAGATCCTCTGAGGTGTAGTAGCAGGAGTCAATGGGACATAATATGTAATGGCCAAGACTTTTGGTAGCATGGCCCAAACTGTGAATACCAATCAGACTAGATGCAGCATTTTCTCACAAGCCACTGCTCATGTTCAGCCTACACTCCAGAATTAAGACATTTCTCTTTCTTCTGGCATGTGTCAGTTCCTGAGGCAGGATCAAGTATCTTACTTTGATTTCCAAAGTGCGCATTCATTTAATAGCAGCAAGAGGGTACAGAGCATACCTTTCACCCTGTCACTGGGCTGACCTTCATAATGCAGTGTACACATCCCTCTGTTAGCACCACTTCATTAAGATGGGTTTGGTATCCAAGCCAAAGTCCACAAAAGTGAAATTCTGTGGAGTTACAATGGAATAACAAACCAGCTGTCATCCTCGAGGTCCTTTAACCTAATATAAATCACAGGATACTTTATATAGGTATAAAAACAAAATGCTGTATAAAAAGAAAATGCTGAATGTACAAATTCATATCCAGACACATATGTCAGTATCTATGGACAATATTATGCTTGCGGGATTGAAGTCTTGGAGCAAGGCAGGATCAGCCTTGATGAAAGAGAAAGGAAAATCTTCCTTGCTGGGCAAATGGCATGAATAGAGAGGTTGGTGAATGCAGAAAATGAGAATCAGGAAGCACTTGAAAGCTAGTATGCTGTAGTAATCCAAGGGGTTAAAAGCATGAACTGTGAAGTCAAAACATGTTCTGCACTGCCACTTGTTAAAACTTTGTATCTTGAGTAAATTTCTTAACCTCTGCAAGACTTATTTTCTTCTAAGAAGTATGGATGAGTACCCCATGAAGTCAGAATAAGGATTAAATTAAATAATGTACATGCAGTATTAGGACAATGCCTGGCATATGGAAGTTTACAGTAAATATTAGCTGTTTGTACTGTATTTTCAAGCAAATAACACATGCATTATAGGATTTTTTTGCAACCTATGCAAATCCCCTTGCACATTAGCTTTCTATGTGAGCTATGCTTGTTATATCCTTGTGCATGTTACTTCTGTGGGTGCTTTATATATGAAGAGTACAATATTAGGCTTCAGTGTTTGCCTAGACTGAGGAGCTCTGGTGATGCAGTGGCTAATGCATTCAGCTGCTAACCAAAATGTCAGAGGTTTGAACCCACCAGATGCTCCTCAGGAGAAAGATGAGGCATACGCTTTTGTAAAGATTTACAGCCTTGGAAATCTTATGGGGCAGTTCTGCTCTATACTACAGTCGGAATCAACTCACTGCTAGTGAGTTTGGTTTGGCTTTTTGTTTCCCTGGTCCAAGAGGACTTTCTAGTGGAGAGAAGCCAACCCACACAGCCTGTGACTTCAGAGTTAGGAGTTTCAGAGGGCCTGGCCAGATACACAATGAACCAAAGTCTGCATGAAGCTTGACAGCTACTTCTCAATAGCACTCCTACTCGGCATGCAAACAATTTCCCAGTAAAGGCCCTACAACAAACTTAAAAGGAATCAGTATGTTCTCAGAAATGAAACTATTCATGTAAAGATTTCAAGGTTGGGAGATACCATAATATGAGGAAATGATTATTAACTTTGGCTGTTACCCTTAGCAAAAGAAAACAAAGCATAGCATATATTGAATTTATAACTTTAAAAGATTTAACCTATGAGAGCTAGAGCTAATGAAGAATTTGTCACATTTATGACCTCTGAATGATGCTGAAGTCTCACAATGTCTCTTTTCTGTTTTTATATTGAGCTTGTTGACTATTTAACTCTGATAAGAACTTATATATGTGTATAATATATATTTATTTTTTGTTTTATTCACATACGTGTGTATTTGTGTGTTGACCTAAGTATACACAGATATATATATACACACATGTATACACACATATTTTACACACATATACACATAGATAAAGATTTAAATAGCATATGTACACATCTACATGTATGTATACAGATATGCATCATTAAATGGCCATTGAGACAGTGTCTAACCATATATTTGTCTGTGTTCCCATAAGGTTTTTTGTTTTCCATTTTTAAATTTTATAAAGGAAAAGCAGCTTTCCATTTGTTTATTATTTCCCCCTGAAGGATATCATGCTTGGTAAAGTAGAGGGCTAGCAGAAAAAGAGATAGTCCCTCCAAGAGATGATTTATACTGTGGCTGCAACAATGGGTTCAAACATAGCAGTGATTGTGAGTGTGGTGTAGGACCAGGCAGTGTTACGTTCTGTTGTACATAGGGTTGCTATGAAGGCACCGATTGGAGGGTACCTGACAACAACGGTTTTAAAGATCCCAAACCCAGACTCTTGGGGCCCTGGACCATGGATGGCATATAGGCAGGTGCGTTAGGGTACATGGCTCTGAGGCGGGCTCTCAGGCTTTGTCCTGTGAGCAGGCAGAGGAAGCCTGGGTGGCAGCAGCATCCACAACAGTTCTGCCAGACTGCTCCTGCTGCTCAGGTGGGTGGGGACGCTGGGCAGAGCAGGTTTGCTCCTTTGCTCGCTCTGCTTGCACGGCTGCTGCCACCACCACCAGCTCCTTCAGCCTCCGCCAGCAGCTCCAGCAGTGACAGAAGCAGAAACAGCAGTGGCAGCAACAGCAGCAGCAGAGGAAGACCTGGAAGCAGGCTCCCTTAGGTTTTAATATGGTGTGAGAATAATGTCCAATCACATAATGTGCTATTTCACAGCATCTATTGGAAACCCAAGGAGGGGTCGCTATGAGTCGGGGCCGACTCGACGGCAAACAACAAAAAACAACATTGTGGATGTTAAGCACGCATACCAGTGTGTGTGTATATGTATATTATATACGCATATACACACACACTCACATATTCTTGTATATGCATAGGATAGTGCTGGAAGATATGTATAAGACATAATATACCAGATTCCTGGCTTTCAGAAAATTTGCTTTACACCGCTATGCTTTTACAAAAGACCTACATTAGTACCTGTTTTTGCTGACTGAAAGAAATCTGAAAAGGATTTTCATTTTCATGAGAAAAAGGCAAAAAGCAAAATTAATGTTCAATGTTTAAAAAGAGGCAAGCATTAAAGAGGCAGTGTGCACCTGGAGCATTGAGAGTGGCATCGCCACGCTCCTTACAACAGAACTACACTGAGCATTTCAGCATCAAACCGCCAAGGCTTTCAACTGTGCTTGTGAAAGATATAAAAGAAACCAAAACAAACTCACTGCTGTGGAGTCAGTTGGGCTCATAGCTACCCCTCCTTGGGTTTCCAAAGTGGTATCTCTACAAAAGTAGATTACCCAATCTATACGAGGAGTAGTTGGTGGGTTTGAACCTCCAGCCTTCTGGTTAGCAGTCAAATGCTTTAGGCACTACAGCTCCAGAGCTCCCTAAGTTGGTGTTATTTTACGTTTTATGTGTTGTTTGCTATGTTTTGGCAGGTTATTTTTTGGGTCTGGGAACACTCAAAAAAAATCCCATATAAATTAATAGCAATTGCTTCTTCACTTTATATCATTTTGGCTTATGAACGTTTTCATAGGAATACTCTGTTTTCAGACAGCAGGGGACAAGCTCATATTCCTGTATATGTATAGAATAGTCCTGGAAGACTTCTGTGCACAAGAAACTACTAGTAACAGTAGTAGCTTCTGGCAAGAGGAGGCAGGGGAGTCCAGGGTGGAAGGGAGGTGTACATTTTTCTTTGTATACAACTTTGTACTCTTTGAATTTTTTTTCTATGTATGGATTCATTTTTCCAATAAAAGAGAATGCATAGAAATAACCACATGAGAGACTAGATCACAGGGAAGCAGAAAGGACTGTTGGAACCATGAAGCCAAAGTCCTGCTACTCTTTGTTGCTTATGGGTTTACAGCTGTTGAAACCTGCAAATAAGTACAAACCAAGAAACTTCAGCTCCCTTCATTCCCTGGCTCAGGTAGCCTTGGGTCAGCAGATGTCAACTGCTTTTAGAAATGCAGGCCAACAGGAGAACAAAACACAGAAGCCATGCAGAGAGGCGCATGCCCTGGCACACATGGCTTGTTCCTTAGCCTTTAGGATTCTCCCTGTTTCCATCAAGTTACAGTCAAACTGTCAGAGAAGCCTGTGTGAAAGGTAAGTCCCTGTCCCAAATGACTGTTAAGGAAATTCCATGTTTACACAAGGATTGTCAGGAACCTGGACTTGGTTAACCTTAGGCAAGATGGGGGATGGGGGTTAGTTAGGACCTGATACATCCTAAGAGCATGCTGGTTTCTTTTTCCTAAACAGTCTGCAGAGATGGGGCCAAGGGTGTAGAAGAAGTCTGCAAAGCAAGAACACCATACAAATGGAAGGGCTTGCTCTTACTATAAGGCTTTGGGTAAATGCAATGGGAGAGGGTCTGGCCCCTATAAAGGATTTCTCCCCTATGAACATCAAAGAATCGACAAGGGGGAGTAGGAGGAGGACTAAGGTAGAGCTTGGAATGTTGGCTCTTCCTCAAAGGCACTTCCTATGCATTTTCTTTGCTGAGAATCAAATCCAGAGACGTCAATGATAATGATTCTCCCTTTTTATTACCTTTCATTATTCAGGGTTGACTCAGTGTCCACCCCCCACCCCAAGGCATCTGAATGAAGATGAAGTGTCAAGTTAATATCTTGAGGGAGCCAAGCCCTCTTTCTCTAGCCAAGGTCTTTACAAACAAATGTGGTACCAGCTTGTGGTTGTGGCTCTGCCTCCCTTACATCATTGAAGCAAGGATCAAGGTTAATCCTGGGCTGCAGGTCTTGCCATTTCTCAGTGAAAGATCTAGGTAGTGGAAAGGGGTCTCTTTTCAGTGTTATAACCAGCCTAACTCTAGCTATGTTGAAAACACTAAAGAAGTGATGCCCAGAGCAGGCATCTAGTAGAGATTTTGGCTAAATACATGGAAATTAACAATGCTGTGCTTGACAAATGTTCATTACAAGGGCACTGGATGAGTGACAGTGAAGAAGGAAGACAATGCTTGTGATAAAATGTCACCACTTGGTGATGCAAACCCAAACCTAATGCAACTTACGTAGAGTGTGTGCAAAAATTGAAAAAAGCAAACTAAACAGAGAACATTAAAGGCCATTAAATGTGTTTAAAAAATAAAGTTAAAGATCAAGGACTATTAGTGCCTAATAATAATAAAAATGTTAAATTACCAAAACAATAATTACAGCTACAACATCTTTTAGAATAAGAGAAGAAGCCAATACCATCTGTAGAACAAAGATTCAACCCATGTGGCCTGTAGGTCATACACTGCTCATCTGCCTGATGTTTTTAGAAAAAATCTTTCATGTACTTGTAAGGCCTGTAAGACATCTGAGAAGCCCTGTCTTAAAGTCGGAAAATGTTTGTTCACTTGTAAGAGATTGGGTGATTTTTAGCACAAAAGGAAAAAATGTTTCAATAGCCTTAGTAAAATCAAAGATAAAAGTGGGTACATCAACTTCCATTTCTTCATTTATTAGTACATTCTGTATTGTGAACTTAGCAAGCCAGGATCATTCTATGTTCAATAAATAATGGTATCAAGATTGTTAATATTCTTCCATTTGGCTCTTAATAATGATCAATGTATGGAACATCTGTCAGAAGCTAAAGCAAAATCAAAAAAGAACCATTGCTGTTGAGTTAATTCCAACTCGTGGTGACCCTACAAGACAGAGTAACATTGCCTCATAGGGTTTCCAAGGCTATAAATAAATGTTTACCAAAGCAGACTGCCTCATCTTTCTCCTATGGAGTGACTAGTGGGTTAAACTGACCTTTTGGTTAGCAGCTGAGAGCTTTAACCCCAGCAACACCAGAGCTCTTCAATGTATGGGACATCTGTTAGAAGTAGAAGCAAAGATTAATAAATAATAAATAAACAAATATTTCATTTGGCTAGTTGGTAGAAAATAGTTGAAAGGTTTTAGTTGATTCTTCAGATCGTGGTCTTTTGGGAATTAAGGGTTTGAACAGTTTGCTTGTTTACCTCCAGAGATTAATAAGATTACCTTTCCTCACTGATGTGACATGAGTTCCAAATGCTTTGCAAGTGACAGAAAATTAAAAGAACAATGATCATCTTTCCTTCCTTTTACGTAACAGCCAACTCAAATAAATGTCTGGGTGGATCAGTTAATAACCAAAGCCTCAATTTATTTCCCAGCTCCTCAGCTATAAATTGTGAATAACCAGAAAGCCATTGTTGTTGTTTGTTTTTGTTAAATAAGTCACAATTTCAGAAGTGATTCACTGACTTATGGTGGCTTGACCTTGTATTTGAATTTCTACAAGTCCTCTTATAGTGCAACTTGAGACTTGTCTGAATTATGGAATAACTGAGGGTGGCAAAGTTTCAAGAAGTACTGCCTAAACTAAAAGTTCCCATAAAGAAGACATAATATCCCTGGAATTCTGGATATCAAACTATGAATCCCAGAATTATCAACAACATTGGCCATACAGCTCATGTCTGGGCAAAGTTTAAGTTCTCTTGGCTCTGTGAAAGGATATTCTCTCACAGAGCCATTGATAATGATGTAATTTTAAAGTCAGAACAGAGATGCTTCCTTTCTGAATATACCACACATTCCTAGAGAACAGCTCCACCTGTCACATGCAAGCATGAGGGAATTCAAGTCTGGAAACAGGAAGAGAAAGCAAACACATTGGCTAAAGGCACAGAAAGAGAAGTAGGACTATACCATTTTCTTCAAATAGTCATATTTTATGTTTCTAGTATATTATCAAATGAAGTAAAAATTCTATAAAACAGTGGAAAATACCACATTTTTATAAAAATAAATAATATGTATTCCCAGCATAAGGGGGGAAAAAAAAACAACCAAAATTAGAATATATATTTAATATTAGCAATGGTGGGACTATCTGTGATTAAAATATTTTACCCTTCTTTTTCTGATTTGCCTGCACTGAGCTTATATTAGTTTTATACTGTAAATATTAAATAATAAATGATATGAAAAAAGAGAGATATAAAGATGCTATCTCTTTCATAAAGAACTCAAAATCTGTACACAAACACACAGAGAGACAATTTATGCTGTTATTTTTGTGACATTTAGAATATATATTATAATAAAAACAGATGTGCAAACATTCTTTTGGCAAGCAATGTATCCAAAGATCGGGGACTGCCTGTACCTGATTACAGGGTTTTAAGTTCAAAATGCTTGCTAACAGAAATCATTACAATACACAGGCTGACTTGGAGGCAAAGATCTGCCTAAAATTTGGATTCATTTAAGAGAAAATGTTTCAATGTGTTTATATTCAAACTCAGCCTCAAAGAGGTAACCTTTCAACTTAAGAGTCATTTTGGACAACTGTTCTTGAGATTGTCTGTATATAAGACACAATTGGTCACGACTCTCGAAAAGTATGATACTACTTTTCTTGTAGCCAGAATATGCAGCAAATGAGAGTCCTAGGAGTGATTTGGCAGAAAATTAATCTTCAGATGGTTTTAGTATGGAAACTTCACTGTTTTTTCTTTTCTTTTTTTCTTTGATTCCTGAGAATGCAAATATTTCTTTCATGTAAGGTCTGAAGATTAGGGGCCACCTCCCTTCCCTATAAAAGAAGTATCTTTTGTTTGTTTACTGGAGACTCAAGGGGCATGGTGTTGGTAGAAAAAAGCAAGAGTGTTTTGTGGATGTAGTAGGGAGGGGCTTCTCCTGAATCAGAAACTATTCCCTATCCCGTCACATGGAGTCGCTATGAGTCAAAACTCAACTTGAAGACACCCAACAACAAGACAATAGAACTACAAATAAGTAGTCACTATTTGTAATTTTTTATGTCAATAAATAACCTCTATTCCTCTAACTAAATGTTAATTCTGTTCTTTATTTCCCCAAATACATCCAGAGTTGTAGTGATTTGGTCATGAGACTTAGGGTGTGGAGGGGACCATGTATTTTCTCTGTTGAACTGTTGTTATTGGATCATCTCTTCATCACGGTTACCAATATTCACAGACAGAAGTAACCCAGTGATGCAAATTAAGAGAAAAAAGTAGCCAAAGTAAGAAATTTCTTGCAGTTAGAGTATTTAAAAAACAATATATATATCATGTTAAAAATTTAAACAGTATATATATTTAACCCTCCTTTATTATCTTTAAGACTGATAAAAATACTACTGATCAGTTTGGTTCTGAAGTTACATACTTAATTTCTAAATTATCAAATGTAGAGGTCAGGTTTAGAATTAATACAGTGGGATCATGGGGAAAATTTTAGAACTTTATTTTCCTTTGAGTGGAAAGATCTTTGCAAGGATCTATTTTAATTTTCTTACAAAAAGTAAGATTTCAGTGCTGTGTATTTTGTCTGTCCACATTTAGACTAAGATAAGTGAATAATAGATAGGAGCTTTGGTAGCATAATGCCTAAGGCACTTGAGTACTAACCAGAAGGCTGGCGGTTCAAACTTAGCAGCCACTCCTCAGAAGGAAGGTTGGGGAATCTACTTCCGTAGTGATACTGCCTCAGAAACCCAAGGAGGGGTCGCTATGAGTCAGGTCTGACTCAAAGGCACATAACAACAACAACAACAAGATGGT
>NW_006921595.1:9848039-9854961 GCF_000298275.1 Orycteropus afer afer | reverse complement strand
TTGGTCAATGACATGAGACAAAGTATATGTGAACTGCTGTATGAAAAGTGAATTTACTCTGTAAATCTTCACCCAAATCCTAATAAAAAAAAAAAAAGAAGATAAGCCCAAAATTTAGATTGGGATAACCATAACCTAGTGTGGTTTGGTCCAGACCAAAATATCTGATTTTAAATGATTTGCTTAGGTAAAGGCAACACTTTAGCCAATGGTTATCCATATTATTAGTGTAACCAGCTGTATATAATTATCTACATCAATGAGACAGCAATAAGTTAGTCTTTTTTGTTGTCATTTGTTGTTTTTTTCTGGTCCCAAAGAGTCTACAACTACAAAGGTTTCAAAAAAGACATAGAGAAGTTTGGGTTGCTTCCTAGAGTTAATGGGCCAAAGAGATAATATTAACAACAGTTTTACTTATGTGGGTGCTATTTGTTTGTTTTTATTTTAAGAAAACAAAGAGTAACAAAATTTGTGAAAACAAAATAAATGAAGAACCTAGATTATAAACTGTAAATATTTTAAAGTTTTATGGAGTTTATTGTTGTTAAGTGCCATCGAGTCATCTCCTACTCATAGTGACCCTATGCACAGCAGAATGAAACACTGCCCAGTCCCACTCCAGCTCCACGATTCTTGCTATACTTGAGCCCATCACCGTTGCCACCATGTCGATCCATCTCATTGAGGGCCTTCCTTTCTTTCGTTGACCCTCCACCTTACCAAGCATGACATTCTTCTCCAGGGAATGGTTCCTTCTGACAACATGAACAAAGTAAGTGAGGTGAGGTCTGGCCATTCTTGCTTCCAAGGAGCATTCCAGCTGCACTTCCTCCAGGACAGGTTTGTTATGTCCTTTAGCAGTCCATGGTACTTACAGCATTCTTTGCCAGCACCACAACTCAAAAGCATTAACTCTTCTTTGGTCTTCCTTATTCATTGTGTAGCTCTCACATGCATATGAGGTGATTGAAAATACCATGGCTTGTGTCAGGCACACCTTAGTCCTCAAGGAGACATCTTTGCTCTTTAGCACTTGAAAGAGGTCCTTTGCAGCCAATTTGCTCAGTGCTATACGTTGTCTGATGTCCTGACTGCTGCTTCCATTGGTGTTGATTGTAGAACCAAGCAATGTGAAGTCCTTGACAACTCCAATCTTTCCCCATTTATCATGATGCTGCTTATGAGCTTGGATGCATTTATTTCCTTGTTTAATTTCTGCTTGTGATTTCTTTTTGCATTCCTTTTTCCTTCCTTCCTACCTTCTTTCCCTTTCATTTTTTTCTACACAGTTAGGATTTTGGGGCAAGAGGTAGGGGTAAGCTGTGAGACACAACTTCATGTACTTCCTTAAGCCAGAATTCAAGCAGCCATCAATTATAGAAAACATATTAAATCCTTACTATGTGCAAACTCAGTACTAGATTCCTATTGGAAACAAAAGGTCCATGTCCTTTAGAGTGCTGTTATGTTCTTCTTTAGCCTTCTGATAAAAGAACGAATGGTTCTTAATTATGATGATCAATGATCTTACCCCTTGAATGAATGGAATTATGATACATATGTGGAAGATCCATAAAAATAATATGCTGCTATTAGATTTTAAAGGAGCTCTGGTGGCATAGTGCTTAAGGCACTTGACTACTAACCAGAAGGCTGGTGGTTCAAACCCACCAGCCACTCCTTGGAAGGAAGGGTTGCTATGAGCCCAAATTGACTCAACAGTGAGTTTTTTTTTGGGGGGGGTGGGGGTTAGGGCCCTCCTTAGCAGTCTCTATGTGGCACAAATGGTAAGGTGCTCACCTGCTAGCCAAAAGTTGGATGTTAGAGTCTACTTGGAGGCATTTTGGAAGAAAGGCCTGGCAATCTACTTCCAAAAAATCAGTTATTAAACACCTTATGGAGTGCAGTTCTACTCTGATACACATGGGCTCACTGTGAATTGGAATGGACTTGATGATGGCAACTGGTAGGACACTTCTTTGGGCAAAAGAAAGACATTTATAGATCTCTTCTTCCACAAAGCAAGATTACCTAGGAGTCCTCACCATGCATTATTGCAGATGAATTCAATTATGCCCTGATAAAATGAGGACAGCTTCTCCAGGATTTGAGGCAAGGGAAGGGGCCTAGAAAAGAGGAAAAAAGAGAAGAGGCTGAGGTCTTGAGAGATAATTGGTAGGGTGATTATGAGTGTATAATATGTTACAGTCCTGCAACTGGGCCCCTGGAAAGTGTGAGAATGCAAAATGGGATCTGAAATAGAAAGTTTGTAAAGATCCCAGTAGATCCAACACAGCCTAATTGCAGGCTTGCTCAAGAATAGACTGACCCAAGTAGTCCAGGTAACAGAAACTGAGATTGAAGTTAGAAACCTTAGGTTGGAGTTCTTATGACACTGCCTGCCAACCAGGTCCCTATGGTTCTCCACTCCTCAGTTTCCTCATTGGCAAAAGGGGGTAATAGGACATGCTCAACCTACCTTACCAGGCTGCTGTGAATCAAGTTCAAATTAATGTTCAGTACCTGGTAAACGGGATGTACTGAATCAGTGATTACTGAAGCCAAAAGGAAATGATGGGAGAGAAAGTTCTTTGAACGTGCAGAGTGCTAAAAAAGCATAAGACACTTTCATCTCAGCCGCAGCTCAATTTTAAACATCATAAGATCTGAAAAAACAGTTGCATGTTTTTTTTTTCTTTTTAAATGACAGCAAATACTGTCTGTTTTCTGTTGCTAAGAATCAAACCAAAATGTCTCCCACTGACAGCAATCTAGTATCGTTGTGGTGAGAGTATTTTTGATTAGGAGAAAGCCCTGCTGGAGCCTTATATTTACTCCACTTTTTTTCCCCTTTATTTTTTTAAAATAAAAAACCCATATATTCAACAAAGCAGCAAGATCCACGCAACAGGAGGGAAACAGTTTCCACCCGAGAGGCAGGAAAGGAGTGTAAAAGCCTGGGATGACAAAGTGGCAGGATCCAGATAAAGGAGGGCGGAGAGGTTTCCAACAGCTAAGGGAGACGAACTTGTCTGTCAGTTTGTTGTACTGTGGTGACTTGCATGTTGCTGTGAGGCTTGAGACTGTGCCACTGGTGTTTCAAATGCCAGCAGGGTTACACATGGTGCACAAGTGTCAATGCAGCTTTCAATACAGGCTGAAACAGACTAGGAAGAAGGAAGAAGCCATCCACTTCTCAAAGAATTGGCCAGGGGAAACCTTATGAATAGCAGAGAAACATTGCTAATACATTACTGGACAACTTTATGGATAGCCTGGAAACATTGCCAAATACAGTACAGGAAGATGAGTCCCTTAGGTCAGAAGGCACTCAAAATATGACTGGGAAAGAGCTGCCTCATCAGAGTAGAACCAACCTTTATATTATGGATAGACTAAAGCTTTGGGGACCTCCATTTGCTGACATGGCATGACTCAATTGAGGAGAAACAGCTGTAAATATCCATTAATAATTGAAACATGGAATTATGAAGTCTGAATCTAGGAAAATTGGAAGTTGTCAAAAATGAAGTGGAATGCATAAAGATTGATATTCTAGGCATTAGTGAGCTGAAATGGACCAGTTTTGGCCATTTTGAATCAGACAACCATAAGGTCTACTATGCTAGGAATGACAAATTGAAGAGGAATGGCATGGCATTCATCATCACAAAGGATGTTTCAAGATCAGCCCTGAGGTACAATGCTGTCAGTGATAGGATAATATCCATATGCCTATAAGGAAGACCAGTTAATACTACGATTATTCAAATTTACACACCAACCACCGAAGCCAAAGATGAAGAAATTGAAATTTTTATCAACTTCTGCAGTCTGAAATTGACCAAACATGCAATCAAGATGTGTTAATTATCACTGCTGACTGAAATGGAAAAGTTGGAAATGAAAAAGAATCACTGGTAGTTGGAAAATTTGGCTTTCGTGACAGAAGTGACTCTGGAGATCACTTGATAGAATTTTGCAAGACCAACCAGTGATTCATCGCAAATACCTTTTTTCAACAACACAAACAGTGGCTATACATGTGGACTTCACCAGATGGAGTACACAGGAATCAGATTGACTACATCTGTGGCAAGAGGCAATGGAAAAGCTCAATATCTTCAGCCAAAACAAGGCCAAGAGCTGATTGTAAAACAGACCTTCAACCTTCTCATACGCAAGTTCAACTTGAAGTTGAAGACAATTAAAACAAGTCCACGAGAGCCAAAATATGACCTTGAATACATTCCTCATGAAGTTAGAGACCATCTAAAGAATAGATTTGATGTACTGAAAACCAGAAGAATTGTGGGATGACAGCAAGAACATGATCCATAAAAAAAACAAGAGGTCATTAAAAAGACAAGGAAGGAAGAAAAGACCAAAATGGATGTCAGAAGAGACTCTGAAACTTGCCCTTGAATAGAGAGTAGCTAAAGCAAATGGAAGAAATGACAAGATAAAAGAGCTGAACAGATTTCATAGAACACTTTGAGCAGACAAAGCCAATTACTATAATGAAATGTGCAAAGACCGAAAGGGAAGAACACACTCAGCATTTCTCAAGCTGAAAGAACTGAGGAAAAAATTTAAGCCTCAAGTTGCAATATTGAAGGATTCTATGGACAAAATATTGAATGGTACAGGAAGCATCAAAAGAATATGGAAGGAATACACAGAGTCACTGTACCAAAAGGAATTGGTCAATCCTCATCCATTTCAGGAGGTGGCATATGATCAAAAACCAATGGTACTGAAGGAAGAAATGGAAGCTGCACTGAAGGAATTGGTGAAGAACAAGGCTCCAGGAATTGATGGAATACACATTGAGATGCCTCAACAAATGGATGCCCTGCTAGAGGCACTCACTTGACTATTCCAAGAGATTTAGAGGACAGCTACCTCACCAACTGACTGGAAGAGATCCATATTTGTACCCATTCCAAAGAAAGGTGATCCCACAGAATGTGGAAATTATCAAATGATATCATTAATATTGTATGCAAATAAAATCTTACTGAAGATAATTAAAAAATAGTTGCAGCAGTATGCTGACAGAGAACTTTGAAAAATGCAAGCTGGATCCAGAAAAGGATGTGGAATGAGGGATATCATTGCTGATGTCAGATGGATCTTGGCTGAAAGCAAAGAATACCAGAGATGTTTGCCTGTGTTTTATTGACTATGCAAAAGCATTTGATTGTGTGGATCATAACAAATTATGGATAACATTGAGAAGAATAGGAATTCCAGAACACTTAATTGTACTCATGAGGAACCTGTACATAGACCAGGAGGATGTCATTTGAACAGAACAATAGGACACTGCATGGTTTAAAATCAAGAAGGGAATGTATCAGGGTTGATTGCTTTCATAATCCTACTTCCTTAGTGATACCGCCTTGGAAACCCAAGGAGAGGTCGCTATGAGTCAGAGCTGACTCAACAGCATATAACAACAACAACAACATGCTGAGCAACCAATCAGAGAAGCTGGAATATATGAAGAAGAAAGTGGCATCAAGATTGGAGGAGAATCATTAACAACCTGTGACACGCTGATGACATAACTTTGCTTGCTGAAAGTGAGGATGACTTGAAGCACTTACTGATGAAGATTGAAGAATACAGTCTGCAGTATGGATTACATCTCAGCATAAAGAAAACAAAAATGCTCGTAACTTGACCAGTAAACAGCATCACAATAAATGGAGAAAAGATTGAAGTTGTCAAAGACTTTACAATGTTTGGTTCTACAATCAACACCAATGGAAGCAGCAGCCAGGACATCAGACAATGTATAGCACTGGGCAAATCAATTGCAAAGGACCTCTTTCAAGTGCTGAAGAGTGAAGATGTCTCCTTGAGTACTAAGGTGAGCCTCACACAAGCCATGGTATTTTCAATCACCTCATATGCATGTGAGAGCTGGACAACAAATAAGGAAAACTGAAGAAGAGTTGATGCTTCTGAGTTGTGGTGCTGGTGAAGAATGCTGAAAGTACCATGGACTGCTAAAAGAACTAACAGATCTGTCCTGGTGGAAATGCAGCTGTTATGCTCCTTGGAAGTGAGAATAGCCAGACTTTGTCTCACCGACTTTGCTCATGTTGTCAGAAGGGACCATTCCCTGGAGAAGGATGTCATGCTTGGTAAGGTAGAGGGTCAACAAAAGCAGGGAAGGCCCTCAATGAGATGGAATGACACAATGGCTATGGTTATGGCTCAAGTATAGCATGGATCGTGGAGCTGGCGTGGGACTGGGCAATGTTTCATTTTGTTGTGCATAGGGTCTCTATGAGTTGGAGATGACTCGACGGCATGAGTTGGAGATGACTCGACGGCACCTAACAACAACAACAATATATTCAAATGAACTACTGGCAATGTGTGTGTGCATGTGTACGTGTGTGCACATGTCTGCTTGTTAAGTTTTCCCCAAATCATAAGTTCTACACATGGAATTTAGAAAATAAAGAAAAGATAAAATACCAAAGTCCTATCTCCAAAAAGCAACCATCATTAATAACTACTATTACGTAGTGCCAAAGGCACTTGACTGCTAACAGAAGGCTGGCGGTTCAAATTCACCAGCTACTCCTCAGAAGGAAGGTTGGGCAATCTACCTCCATAGTGATACTGCCTTGGAAACCCAAGGAAGGGTTGCTATGAGCCTGGTCCAACTCCACAGCACATAACAACAACATTACTTCCTTCCAGTATTTCTTTTTTATTCTGTTCTGTTTTAAATGTATCAGTTTGTTCTTTAAGCAACATAAAACCAAACCAAACTCACTGCCGTTGAGTCGAACCTGACTCATAGCGACCCCTCCTTGAGTTTCCAAGGCGGTGTCACTACGGAAGTAGATTGCCCAACGTAGCATAGTGGCTAAGGCACTTGACTGCTAACCAGAAG
>NW_006921595.1:9833154-9846929 GCF_000298275.1 Orycteropus afer afer | reverse complement strand
AGATTGGGCAATCTACTTCTGTAGTGATATACTGCCTTTGAAAACCAAGGAGGGGATTCAACGGCAGTGACTTTTTTTTTTTTTTTCCTTGTAGCCAGTGTCAATCCATCTTGTCGAGGGCCTTCCCCTTTTTTGCTGACCCTCCACTGTACCAAGCATGCTATCCTTCCCCAGAGGATGGTCCCTTCTGACAACATGGCTAAAGTAAGTGAGATGAAGTCTGGCCATTCTTGCTTCCAAGGACCATTCCAGTTGCACTGCTTCAAGGACAGATTTATTAGTTCTTTTAGTAGTCCATGGTACTTTCAGCATTCTTCACCAACACCACAACTCAAACAGCAGTGAAACCAAACAATACTTTAGTTTAATCAATAAAAGAGGTCTGCATGAGCATTCAGTTCTTTTAAGAACTATCTACATGGGATCAAATTGACAACAGCAACTCAAAAGATTAGATGAGAACTTCAGGGGGCAGTGAGTTGATGTTAATGTAGAAGGAATAACTCAGAAAAGGAGGGTGAGAATGGTTGCACAATTCAAAGAATATAATCAATGTCACTAAATTGTCCATGTAGAAACAGATGAATTGATGTATGTTTTGCTGTGCATATTCTCAACAATAAAATAAACAAAATTTAAAGAAACAATGAACAACAACAATAACAAAAAGAAACAAAGACCTGCCTGTAAAACCAACTGATGTCGACTTGACTGATTCATAGCTACCCTATAGGACAGAATGGAACTGCACCATGGGTTTCCAAAGGTTTGGGCTTCCAAACCTGTAATCTTTATGGAAGCAGATTGCCACATCATTGTCCCAAAGAGTGGCTGGTGGGTTTGAACCATTAACCTTTTTCAGTTAGCAGGTAAGTGCTTAACCACTGTACCACCAGGATGTCTCTAAAATAAGAAAGAGAACTAATCAAATCAAGCAGGAACTAGTACTCTAACTGTTCACCATTTATTGAGCACCTATCAAGACTATTTTGCTGGATACCATGGATGCAAAGATGAATACAACTGCCCTCTCCCCAGGGAGCTGCCAGGTTAGGAATGGCTTCTCAAAGTGTAACTTGGAAACTCCTATATCAGAATCACCTGGGGTTCTTTTGAAAAATAAATGTTGGCAGTCTCCTGACTAGGCATCCCTCCTAAAGTAGAGTGTCTGGCAGTCTCCATATTTCCCATCTCTGCAATTGCTCTTCATGTATACTGAGGTTTGAGAACTACTGGTGGATGGGTGTGGACCCAGTTGCTGTAGAGTTGACTCTGAGTGACCCCCTGTGTGTGAATAGAACTGTGCTCCATAGGGTTATTCAATGGCTAACTTTTCAGAAGAAGATTGCCAGGCCTTTCCTGTGAAGTGCCTCTGGGTGGACTATGAACCATCAACCTCTATGTTAGCAGCTGAGCATATTAACTCTTTCCTCCATCTAGGGACACAGAAACAACTCATTCTGAAATGACATACAGAGTGGTTGATTCAGCAGAAACTTGGAGGTTAGAAGTGAAGACTTTGGAATCCAACAGACCAGGATTCAGTTGTTGTCAAGGTGGGACTTTGACTGAGCCTTCCAGTCTCTCTGACCCTCAGTTTTATCATCGGTGCAATGGTTTTAATGTTCTTCAAAGTGGTATTGTGAGTACTGAATGTGAATGAGATGACACCAGTAAGAAAACTTTTACCACACTCTCTTATTCATAGGAGGTGGTCAAAAAGCAATGGTCATTGTTATCTGAGGAGAACACAAACACAGTTACCCCCCAATCTAGACCCAGTGTTGGCACCAACTGAATCCCAGCAGCACAGCACAGGCATTACTGGGTCCAAGGTCATCAGTGACTTTGCCAAAAAATCCTGCCCCTGGAGCCTAGCTCTTAACCCACAGCACCTAAGGGCTGAATTAACTGAGAACTGGCTGGAAAGAAAGAGACCCTTGCTCTCCTCTTTGCTTTTGTGCTCTTGTCCTGTCTTTTATCTCAGTTCCTATTCAGTGGAAAAGATCACCCTAGGGCACCTAGGTGGCAGAAACCTGTTACCCATTGTGTCACAGCCCATTTTATGTTTGAAATGGCAGATGGATGCAGCCTGCAGCCTCTCAACGCATCCGAGATGTCTTCATCTGTTCTCCTAGGACCCAGCAAAATGCTTTTGGCAAAAACAGGAGGAAGGGATAAAAAGTATAAGGTGCTGCATTCATAGGAGCTTTTATGGATTTGGATGCATAATGACGGTTTAATGGCAGTCAAGAGGCAGGTAATTAGGAACCCGCAACTCTGATCACCCTTGTACGCAGCCCTAGATAGCTCTTCAACAATCCCGAAACCTTGTTTGCTTTCTCGGAGGCAGAAATCCCCCAAGGTCTGCACGCTGCCAGCTGTCAAGCTAACAACCGACAGCGTGTTGGTGAATGGGGGACGTTCAGCCCATGAGCTCCCCGGAGCAGCCCTGTGCTGCTGTCTTTGTGTGCGTGATTGCCTTTATCTAGTCCGTGCAGGAGCCGCTCCTAATCACGTTGCTGCTGGCCTCCCAGGGTCAAATGCGGGACCATCCCTACCTAAACAAACGAGGAGGATGCCACCTTTGGGGGAGACTGATAAGCAGTTGGCAGGCAGGCCACTGGGAAGGGAAGGCTCGCCAGCAGCCAGCAATCTGCAAAGGCCGTAAATATGTTACACTCTCAGCAGGGAGACAGGCAATATAGGCACCGAGAGGCCTTTGTTTAATGAGCTGTCAGAAAGCAGGCATGAAATTATGTTTGAAAACATGTGCAAGCTGCAGAGACAGAACCGGGGCCTATAAATGGCCCTCCTCCTCCGTGTGGATGTTTGGAGCATCTTATCAGTCTGAGAACTGTCATAGGATGAAAGCTATCATTAGCAAACTAATGGTGTTTGAAAGCTACAAATTTTTCTCTCTCTTCTCCAGTTTTGACTTAAATGGATTATGGGGAAAAATTGTAATAGTTTTTTTTTTTTTTTTTTCCTTGGGATTTTGGTAAACATGCAAATTGGAAGAAAACCAGAAACAAACCACAAAAAATATCTCAGAAAGAAGAATGAAATGGTTATACTTTGAGTCTCTGCTCTCAACTGTTGGCTTATATTCTTTCAATTCTGCTGAGACTCTGTGCAGAGAACTCTAATGCACCTCCAGCCAGCATTTTATTTCAATCAGGTCCATAAAAGAAAGCATAAATATAAAAATGGATTGCTTTCCTATAATCTGCATATTAGAATTAGAGGGGAGATATAATATCATTTCTCCCACAAACATTATCAAATAGTGGAGAATAATTTTCCAAAGACTTGAAATTATTCTTGTGGGCCACATGGCTATAGCGTTTATTTCTATTAAGGGTGAAGCTTAAAGACTTTAAAAAGTCTGCCAAGACTGAGAGGCATCGTTGTTCAGGGCATATTTGGGCCCCAGATCTCAGATTCTGAATGATGCAGGAGGCTTTGGTTCCTATAACATGAATCTTTTTCCTTCAGTGCACAGCAAACCTACATTTCCTTCCTCCAATCAGCTTCCAGGTGGCCAGAAAAGACATGCACAAAACCCCTTTCCCATTAAAATGCTCAAAATTAACAGCCAAAGCTACTTGGGGAGAGGTGGCCAAAGTTAATGGAAGAGTCTTTTGAGATCCATATTGCTCATGGACTGAACAGTGGCAAGCCACTCTCTTCCAGCTTTGGCAAAGGTGAAGAGAAAGGTCTGAATAGGAAATAGAAAATTGGACTGAAAAGGAAAAAAGGGGAGGTTAAAGATACGAAGAGTAAAATCAAAAGAAAATAAGGAGAAAAAAAAGAGAGACTTTCCTATCTACCCAATAGTAATAACTTACATATACATAATTCGTTTTCCTGTTCTGTATGCTTATCCTTTGTTTGCAGATGAAAAACATGAGGGTCACATGTCCAAGTCACTCAGCCAGGAAATGCAAGAGGCTGCAATGGGCCCAGTTCCTCAAGCCCCAGAACCCACATTCCTTCTCCCTCAGAATCATCTTCATTGAAGCCATTCTTCAGTCTTTCTCTTTAATAACCTAGAAGACTCTAAACACAGTAGCTGATACACAGTGATGCTCAGTCTGAATCAATTAGGGAACAGAGATCATTACTCTGCAGAGAAGATGAGAGAAAATCAAGATGAAACCAAATTTGGAAAGAGGACAAACATGACCAGGCTAAGTTCTGTGACTGGTACAGAGCCTACAGGTGATCTCCTTTTCAGTTCAATTGGGGAGAGGGGAGTCTATTATTTATAAAATACCCAGTGTACTAGGACTATGGGGGTTTTATGGGTCTGCTTTGAGGAAGTTGGAACTCTTTATATCACCTTAAGCTGTTTATTGGGTTTTTTTTTTTATTGCTCGACAAGCATGGATTAAACCCTTTTTAGGTGCTGATTCTGTGCTGAGCACTGTAGAGAATGCAAAATGTACATAACTGGGTCTCTACTCCACATTGTTCTCTCTCTATTCCCCCTCCACCTCTTTCATGCCTACCCTTCAACTCCCACCTCATGTTTCCCTAGTTGCCTTAAAGATTTTGTTTTTCAGCATTCCTAAGGACTTATTACTCTGTTCAGTATTTTCACCAGTGTAAACATGTTGATAATCTGTGCTTATTTAGTTTAGTTTTTTTAAAAGGTTTCAGCATTCACATGGTTCAAAACACCCTCCCACACATGTCCAATCACCTAGAGTGACTACAGGTAGACAACCAATGTTATTAATTTCTTCAGGATCTTTCCAGAGATTTATAAATGTATACATATATGTAAATCTTTAGGATTTTAAGACTTCATCTTTTTTTTTTTGACTTTTAAATCTCCATTTGGCATTTATTCTTGTGTGAGATGTGAGGTATGAATTCACTTTTTTTTTTAACTAGAATGCTACTCAGTTATTCAAACACTATTCATTGTCTAATCTTTCCTCCCATGATTTAAAATACCACTTTACTCATACCCTAAATTCCTGTAGGTATATATGTATCCTTTATGCATATATTCTAAATTTCTACATGTATTTTGACCTATCTTCGGCTTCCTATTTATTACATTGATTGGCACCCTATCCATGTGTCAACATTACTGTTCTGACTTTTGTAGCTTTATAATATGTTTTTATATCTGATAGGACTGGTTCTACTATGCACCATTCTTTTTCAAAATTTTTTTCAGAAATTATATGGAAATTGTTGCTTTTTCATGTTTTTACGTATACTTCAGGATCAGTTTGTTTTGTCAAAAATACTATTAATATTTCTATTGTAATTTGTTAAATGTATAGGTCAACTTAAGAAAAATTAACATATTTATGATATTGAATTTCCCTTTGTCTTTCATGGGAGCTCTTAGTGCCTAAGGCATTTGACTGCTAACCAGAAAGCTGGCAGCTCAAACCCATAGCCACTCCTCGGAAGGAAGGTTGGGTAATCTACTTCCATAGTGATACTGCCTCGGAAACCCAAGGAGGGGTTGCTATGAGTCGGATTGGACTCAAAGGCAGTTGAGTGTGGTTTTTTTGTCTGTCATTTATTGAAATCTTGTCTCACTCAAGAACATATAAAAGCTGCTATCATAAGTATCTTTTAAGGTATATTTCTAAATATTTTATACTTATTACTACTATAAATGGGATCTTTTCTTTTATAACATATTATAAAGAGTGGTGGATTATTTAAATATATTTTTAAAATTTCTTCATATTAACTTTATACTCAGTCACCTTATGAATTCTCTCATTGCTTGTAACACAGTTTTAATGGACACACTTACGTTTTCCAGGCATGAAATCCTATCATCTGCAAATACTGATAAGCTTCCTTCCTTCCAGTATCTGTATCTCTGATTTCTTTCTCTTGCATTGCTGTATGGGTTAGTATGTCCCAAATAATTGTATACAATAGTAGTCAAATTGGAATCATCATATTGATTTTTTTGAGAATGGACCTTGCATTGAAAGCTAGTTAATTTGATAAATATTTATTTATAAATGTTGTATAAATATGATATTTTATTAATATTATAAATATTCATGCTTGCATTCAATAGCTACTTAATTTTATAAAATGCTCTTTCAACATCTGTAGGATCGATTGTATGATTTACCTACTAGGCTCTATTAATGTGGTAAACAAATGAACAAAAATCTTACTATTAAACCATCTTTGAATTTCTGGAATAAATTCCACTTGGTCATTGTGACAGAGATTTTATAGTTAGTATTTTCATTATCTTTATTTTCAGGATATTGAACCATTTCAATTTGGTTTTCTTTTTGACCCAAAAGTTATCTAATAAAGAGTTTTTTAATATTTAGGGAGTAGAGACATTTTTTAAAAAATTCAATTCCAGCTTTATTGCATTCCGGCCAGAGACTATTGTTGGTACTATTTCTAATTTTTAAGATTTATTGAAATTTTCGTCTCTCAAACACAACTATTTCGCAATTGTTTGACTCTTCAAATCTCTAACACCATCTCCCCTATTTATACTCTTAACTGACGATCCTGTTTCCCATCTCATTGGAAAATAAAATGAAACACTCAGAAGAGAAATTCTACCAACTCCTATTACCACATCTTCCTACCTACCAGGATCTAGACTTCATACCCTGCTTTCTCTTCTGTCATTATAGATGAACTAACCTTGTTCTTATCCAAGACCAACTTGCATGTGCATTAGATCAGATCATGCTTGCTTGCTCAAAGGCTTTGCTCCGGCAATTCTCCCTACTCACTACTACATCAACAATTTCCCCTCTATTATATCATTTTCATCAACATACAAGCATGCTGTTATCTTTCTCATCTTAAAAACAAAAATACAACCAAATTATCTTGAGTTTATTTCTCCCTTAGACACTACCCTTTTTCTCTTTACAGCAAAATTCCTTGAAAGATGGTCCAATCTCACTGTTTCCATTTCCTCTCCTTCTCTTCTCATTTAAACCTACTCCAGTTGGGATCTGAACCTTATCATCCCATCAAACTTTTGCTTGTCAATATCATAAATGACTTCCATATTGCTAAATACATTTTGCAGTCTCCATTGAACTCGACCTATCAGTAACATTTAGCAAGTTATTTGAAGAAATGATTTCTTCATTTGCTCTCTAAGACATGGCATATCTTCATTTTTCTTCGACCCCACTCACTACACCTTCTAAGTCTCCTTTGCTAGTTCCTCTTTTCCTGCTTAACCTCATAGCATTGAATTGCCCAGGCTCATTCTACAATCTCTTAATCTCTTTTCCTCTTCCTATACCCACCCAGGGAGCTCTGGTAGCATAGTGCCTAAGGCACTTGACTGCTAACCAGGAGGCTGGTGGTTCAAACCCACCAGCCACTCCTCGGAAGGAAGGTTGGGCAATCCTACTTCTGTAGTGATAACTGCCTCGGAAACCCAAGGAGGGGTTGCTAGGAGTTGGGGCCGACTCGGTGGCAAACAACAACAACAACAACAATACCCACCCAGCCCCTTGCTGATTCTCTTCTAGTTTCATGACTTTAAATAGCATTTATCAGCAAATGCTTCTCAAATGTATGTCTTCAGCCCTGATTACCCCCTTGAGCATCAGGCTCATGTATCTAACTGTCAACTCCAAATCTCCACTTGGATGTCTAACAAATATCTCAGCTGTATCATACTCCAAACTGAAATCCTGATCTTGCTCACTCCCAGAACCTGCTCTACCCATGGACTTTGCTGGCTTGGTTAATGGTATCCTCTGCCTGAGCACTTTCATGTATGCTGTGGTATGGAGCAGGCCTTCAGTAATTAGAAAGCACATATTTTTGTACCTAAATGCATGTTTACTATAACTACAGCAAAAGATGACTCTTTGTGAGTAAAGGATGGAGACGGTCACCATATTATGAAACCTTTTAAAGCAAGAGCTAGCCTTTACCTATCTTGAAACCAAACTCACTGCCATAGATTGGAATCTGACTCATAGCGACCCCCACTGGGTTTCCAAGGCTGTAAATCTTTATGGAAGCAGACTGCCTCATCTTTCCTCCATGGAATGGTTAGTGGGTTTGAACTACTGACCTTTTGGTTAGCAGACAAATGCCTTAACCACCACACCACCAGAACTCCTTAGCCTTTACCTATAGGGTGAATTATATGAAGGCCATTATATTACTTCTTTTCAAGTTCCACTGTAGTACTCTGACCTTTAAAAGACCTCATCCTTATACATTTGGGGACTATTTTATTTCTTAATTAAAGTCAGATGGCTCGCTGTGATTTTTTTTTTTTTTTCCCCTTTTTTTTTTTCTTGAGCTGCCTCTTAACAGCTGTGGTGTATTGTCAATGAGTTATCAGTGGATAGACATGAAATTCCTTTATGATGTCAAATGACATATTACAGTGTTTCTTCCACAAACAACAAAAGCTGAATATCTTGAGAGATATTAAATCTTAGTTCAAGAGCTATCCCTTTTATAAAATACATGGTTATTTCTAATATATAGCTGCATAACATTTTTTGGCTGTTTCCTAATATGTACTCTATTTCATAAGAAATGTCTTCATAGAATTGGATGATTCCCTTTGATCTCAAGCTTTTAGACAATGAACAACAAAAAATTACAAACACAGCCTACCAATAATTGATTCAGCCAAGGGTCATCAAAAGATGCTTAAATCATTGGATGGTATGTTGCCATGGTCTCAAATTACTGTCCTACAGATTCCTTACTATTTACAATGGGGAGAACTGCAAAATACCACCTAACCAAGTGACCCATACTAGCATCATCATTAATGAGACACACTGTCATTATGTGCTTCATGAAATATGATATGATGGGGGGAAATACAGCATCATTTACTTAGTGTTCTTCTCAAACAAGTTTAACCTGAATATAACCATGAGGAAACAACTAAATCCAGATTGCAGACCATTCTACAAGACAATGAGACTGGACTTTTCATGACTATAATCTGTTTCAGGTGTTTTTTAAATGTTCAGCTGGGGGCCCTTGTGTTATACTAGTTCCTTCTGCTTAAACGTCCTTCTCTTCCTCTCCACCTGTCCAAATCTCCTTCAGTCTTTGAGGTCCAACACAAATATCTGTAACTGTTTAATGAAGCCTTCTGGAATACTCTCCAGCTGGAGTTAATCTTCAAGCTCTCATCCTATACAGTACAATTATCTTTATGTCTGTCACACCAACTAGATTATGAATAAAATACAAAATATATGCATTTCTGAAAATTCAGAAAGTCAACTAGTAACCATGACCTCAGACATTTCACATGTTCTAATATATTGCAAATGCAAAATCACTTAGATAGGATGCTAGTTTGATGGACATAGTATAATAGTCCCAGCTACTTTTACTAGTTACATACACTTGTTTCTTATTCCCTCCTTTATCTCTGTGATGCACTTTTACATTTGATTTGCCAAACTCCAGGAGCTCTTCACAAACAATGCCTTCTGATTCCATCTTATCTTTCTGTCCAACCTTGGGCTGGAAGCTATGGGATTTGGCTAAAGAACTCTCCTAAATGTTCACAGTTTACCTGGTAGAGGTATAATAGACAGAATATTACTAAAGAATCCTTACGAAGCAGAAAACCTACAAAAACAAACATGGATTTTAAAGTATCAGTGATACAAAAGATGTAACAAAAAGAGAGGGACTGTTCTAGATTAAGAAGACTGAGGAGACATGCCAATTACATTCAATATCTATTTTTTGTTTTTTCTTTAGTTCTTTATTTAAAAATACTTGTTGTTGTTGTTGTTATGTGCCGTCGAATCAGACCCGACTCATAGCGACCCCTCCTTGGGTTTCCGAGGCAGTATCACTACGGAAGTAGATTGCCCCATCTTCCTTCCGAGGAGTGGCTGGTGGGTTTGAACCGCCAGCCTTCCAGTTAGCAGTCAAGTGCCTTAGCCACTATGCTACCAAAGCTGCCTATTTAAAAATACTAGAAAGAATATTTTGGGGACAACTGTAGAATAAGCATCTTGTGCAGAGCAGCAGGATGATTACAGGCTTGGAAGTATCCAGATGATGACATTCCTGACACAGAGAAAGGAGAAGCTAAATTGAGGAGACATTTGTGGGGTAGAATCACCAGTATTTGGTAACTGATTAGCCATGGGGAAGAGAAAGGGAGTAAGAGTAAATTAATAGAATTGATTCCAACTCATGGCAACCCCATGTGTTACAGAATAGAACAGAGCTCCATAGGGTTTCTTGCTTATTATCTTTAGGGATGCAGATCACCAGACCCTTCTGCCATGGAGTCAATGGGTGGGTTTGAACTGCCAACCTTTTGGTTAGTAGTTTGAATATGAATCACATATTACATAATATTACTTTATCAATATTAATTTTTTCAGTAGGAAGGAAATACTTAGGGTTGAATTATCATAGCAAATGCAGCTCACTTTCAAATGGTTCAGTAATGAGTAAACAGAGAGAAAAGACATATGGGAAAATTTTGACAGTTGTGAATCTAGATAAAAGATATATCTGTGTTCATTGTACTATTCATTTTTTTCTGTAGCTTTGAAATTTTTCAAAATAAAAAGTTGTAGAAAAAAACATAAATTAGTCAACTGTGAAGTGGAGATATCAGTTACTATAGTCATGCACTTCTGGAATCTACACTTAAGGTGATAATTCTTGAGGCTTATTAAAAATGACAGAAGAGACATCTCTTTGAAAACTCCAACAGAGTACTTTATTTTTTCAGGATGGTAAACAACTATTAAAACTGCAGGTAAAGAAACAATGAACTTTATCACTATTTACCTAGTCTGTCAAGCTAGTGGGTTCATTCATTTTTACTTCCTTCCTCTTCCCCAAGCCCTCATATCTAATCCGTCACCAAATACTGATGATTCTACCTCACAAATGTCTCTTCAATTTAGCTGCTTCTCTCCACGTGTCAGGTTCTATGTTATCACGCTGCTGTTCCGCACCAGACGCTGCCCCTCCTTTCTCTCTCCAGCAACTCTGTCCTCATCATTCAGGGATCAGCTCAGGCAGGGCCAGTTTGTCACTCTTCACCTGGTTCCCACTATATTCTGTTTTTCCATGGTATGTCTTTCATTGGATTGTGCTGGGTCCTGACTAGGTGTTTCAGTCTGGCTTTTCCACTGGCCAGAGCCATCTCTGAACCTCCAGTGCCTGGCACAGTTAACAGACAGATAAATGGTGCTCAAAACCAAGCTCAACTCATTGCCATAGAGTCGATTCCAACTCATAGTGACCTTATACTCATAATAACCCTATTTTGTTGTTGTTAGGTGCCATCAGGTCAGCTCCTACTCATAGCAACCCTATGTACAACAGAAGGAAACACTACTTAGTCCTGTGCCAGCCTCACAATCCCTGCTATACCTGAGCCCATCATTGCAGCCATGGTGTCCATCTTGTTGGGGGCCTTCCCCTCTTTTGTTGACCCTCCACTTTACCAAGCATGATATCCTTCTCCAGGGAATGGTCCCTTCTGACAACATGACCAAAGTAGGTGAAATGAAGTCTGACCATTCCTACTTCCAAGGAGCATTCTGGCTGCTGGTAACCCTATGTTGTTGTTGCTATGTGCCATTGAGTCGGACCCAACTCATAGTGACCGCTCCTTGGGTTTCCAAGGTGGTATCACTATGGAAGTAGATTACCCAACCTTCCTTCCCAGGAGTGGCTGATGGGTTTGAACAACCAGACTTCTGGTTAGCTAGTCAAGTACCTTAGGCACTATGCTACCAGAACTCGTGAGTAACCCTATAGTGACCCTATAATGTTTACAAGAATTAATGAAGAAACAAATGAAGCCATGATAAGTTAAAGGAAGACTATACTGGAAAATCTCATTTTGATCATGAGACAGTTCCTAAAGCTATACCGATCCAAATTGTGTATCTAATCTATTATCCTCCCCCCTCCCCCCCAAAAAAAGGAAAAGTTTTCTAAGGGAAGCAAAAACCCAAACCAACCTTTTGCCATCAAATTGATTCCAGTTCACGGCAACTCCATGTGTTACCAGAATAGAACTGAGCTCCGTAGCATTTATTGGTTATGGTGCCACTGGATGGGTTTGTTTCACCAACTTTTCAGTTAGTAGTCAAGTGCAAGGTGCTTAAGGGAAACAAGGCCTGGCTAATTCAGTGTGTTCTGAATACTAGACTGCCATTGTCAATACTGTACTACTTATGAAAATGCCTGTATGTGCAAAAGGGTTCATCTTTCCTGTCTGTATCTCTCATGTACCTCTCTGTCTTCCTCTTCCTCAGTGCCACTGTATTGATCATTAATATTTGATGCATTGCCCTTCCCTTCACCCAAATCAATACTTGACTCTACCTGTCTAGCAGTGTTCCCTCCCCTCCCCTCCCACCCTTGATAAACAACAAAAAAAGTTTCCTTCTATATATAAACATTTCCTTGACTTTTCACAATAGCAGACTAATACAATATTTGTCCTGTGATTGACTTATTTCACTCAGCATAATGTCCTCTAAGTTCATCCACATTTTGCAGATTCTACATTATTCTTTTTTAAAAAATACATTTTTTGAATTATAATTTATGTACAGTGAAATACATAAAACTAAAGGGACATGGGTCAATGCTTTTTTTAATTTTTTTCAGTGTTCCCTTCCATCCCCTTGCTCCCCTGGTAACCAGCAAAGAAAATTTCCTTTCCTTGACTTTTTACAATATTGAACTAATACTATATTTGTCCTTCTGTGATTGACTTATTTTACTCAGCATGATGTCCTCCAAGTTCATCCATGTTGTGTAGTGTTTTGCAGATTCTACATTATTCTTTAGTGTTGCATAGTATTCCTTTGTGTGTATGCACCACAGTTTGGTTATCTATTCTTCTGTTGATGGGCACCTAGGTTGTTTCCATCTTTTCGCTATTGAAAATAGTGTTGCAATGAAAGTGGGTATGCAAATATCTATCCTTGTCCTGGCTCTCACGTCTTTAGGCTGTATGCCTGGTAATGGAATGGCTGGGTCAAATGGTATTTCTAATTCCAACTTTTTAAGGAATCTCTATACTGTTTTCCACACTGGTTATATCATTTTACAGTCCTACCAGCGGTGTGTAAGAGTCCCAATCTTGCCACATCCTCGCCAGCGTTTGTTATTTTCTGTCTTGTTGAACTTTGCCATTAGTGCTGGGGTGAGATGGTATCTCGTTGTTTTGATTTGCATCTCTCTGATGGCTAATGATTGTGAGCATTCCTTCACATACTTTCTGGACAATCTACTTCCATAGAGATGAGGCTTCAGAAACCCAAGGAGGGGTCACTATAAGTCAGATTCAACTTGACAGCAAGTGAGTTTGGTTTTTAATGGAATTGCTGGGTCAAATGGTATTTCTAATTCCAACTTTTTAAGGAATTGCCATACTGCTTTCCACAGTGGTTACATCACTTGACAGTCCCATAAACAGTGTCTGAAAGTACCAATTTCTCCACAGCCTCACCAACATTTGTTGTTTTCTGAACTTTGCTACTAGTGCTTAGGCAAGATGGTATCTCATTGTTGTTTTGATTTGCATCTTTCTAATGGCTAATGAGGAGCTCTGGTAACGTAGTGCCTAAGACACTTGACTGCTAACCATAAGGCTAGTGGTTCAAACTCACCAGCCACTCCTGGGAAGGAAGGTTGGGCAATCCACTTCCATAGTGATACTGCCTCAGAAACCCAAGGAGGGGTCACTATGAGTCGGGGCTGACTCAATGGCACAAAACAACAACAACAATGGCTAATGATCG
>NW_006921595.1:9829067-9830621 GCF_000298275.1 Orycteropus afer afer | reverse complement strand
TTTTTCAATTTTATTGATCTTTTCAAAAAACCAACTTCTAGTCTTGTGATTTTTTCTATTCTCTTTCTATTTTCTATTTCATTTATTTCTGCTTGAATCTTTATTATTTCCTTTCTTCTGGTGACTGTAGGCTTTTTTTGCTGTTCTTTTTCTAGTAGTGAGAATTGTTGGTTTAAGGTGTTGATTTTGGCTCTTTCTTCTTTTTTGATGTGTGCATTTATTGCTATAAATTGGCCTTTGATCACTGCTTTTGCTGTGTCCCAAAGACTCCAGTATATTGTGTTTCATTCTTGTTTGAGTCAAGCAATTTTTTAATTTCATTTTTTATTTTCTTCTATTTCTCAGTCGCTCTTAAGGAGGTGCTGTTCAGTTTCAATGTGTTTGCTCTTTTTCCACTGATCTTCCTATTGTTGATTTCTAATTTTATAGCATTGTGATCTGAGAAGATGCTTTGCAATATTTCAATGTTTTTAAATTTATTAAGGCTTGTTTTATGGCCTAATATATGGTCTGTCATGGAGAATGTTCCATGTGCACTGGAAAAGAATATATATTGTGCTGTTGTTGAGTGAAATGCTCTGTAGATGTCTATAAGGTCAAGTTGGTGAATTGTATTGTTTAGTTCTGCATCTTTGCTGAGTTTCTTTCCATTTATTCTGTCTCCTACTATGACTGTGGAGTCATCTGTTTCTTTTCAATTCTGTTAAAGTCTGATTTATGTCTTTTGGGGCTCTTTGGGGTCCGTAGATATTTATTATGGCTATGTCTTCTTGTTCGATTGATCCTTTAATCATTATAAAATGCCTTTCCTTGTCTCATATGGTGGTTTTTATCTTAAAGTCAATTTTATCAGAAATTATTACCACTCCTACTCTTTTATGGTTGCATTTGCTTAATATATCTTTTTCCAATCTTTGATTTTTAGCCTATTTTTGTCTTTGTCTCTAAGGTGTGTCTCTTGTGGACAGCATATTGATTGGTTATGTTTTCTTAACCAGTCTGCAACTCTCTGTCCCTTGAGTGGTACATTTAATCCATTTACATTCAGTGTAATTATAGACAAGTATGAATTTGTTGCTGTCACTTTGTTATGTGTTTTTTTTCATGGTGTTCCTGGTTTCTCTGTTGCATTTAACTTTCTGTGCTGAGCTCATTTTGTTTATGAATCATGTTATCATTTCCTCTGTTGCTATTGATTTAGTATTCACTAAATATTTATGCTTGTCCTCTTTTTTAGTATGCTGTGAAAGTTTATCATCTTTCTTTGAGGTTTCCCTGTGATTTATAATTTTCTCCCCAAATTTAGAACAGTTCATTCTATCTTGCAATTGTCTTGACTTGTCACCATTGAGAAGCTCTGTAACTACACTATTTTTTCTATCTTTTTGGTTAGTAGTTGTCCTGCCATAGAGTCGGATCCAATTCATAGTGACCCCTCCTTGGGTTTCCAAAGCAGTATCACTACAGAAGTAGATTGCCCAACCTTCCTTCTGAGGAGTGGCTGGTGAGTTTGAACCACCAGCCTTCTGGTTAGCAGTCAAATGCCTTAGGCAC
>NW_006921595.1:9823098-9824291 GCF_000298275.1 Orycteropus afer afer | reverse complement strand
TATATTTCAACAAAATGCATTTAAATAAATAAATAAATAAGAACAAGAAAACAAGCCTACAGTATCTAGAAGTAAGGAAATAAAGATCAGAGCAGAAATAAATGAAACAGAAAAAAAAAATACATAGAGGATATCAACAAAACAAAAAGCTGGTACTTTGAAAAGATCAACAAAATTGGCAAATCTAACAAAGCAAAAGGAAGAGAAGACCCAAATCACAAGAATTGTAGATGAAAAGGATGTTTTCACAACAGAACCAACTGAAATAAAAAAGATACTGACTGAATATTATGAAAAACTGTAGTTGAGCAGATTTGCAAACCTAGAAGAGATGGACAAATTTCTAGAATCAAAAGACCTACCTAAACTATCCCACTCAGAGACAGAACACTTGAACAGACCTATAACAAAAGAAGAAATTGAACAGGTTATAAAAAAAACTCCCCACAAAGAAAAGTTCTGGCCCTGATGGCTTCCCTGGAGAATTTTACCAAATATTCAGGGAAGAGTTGACACCTATGCTACTCAAGCTATTTCAGAACATAGAAGAAGATGAAATACTCCCAAACTCATTTCATGAAGCAAACATAACACTAATACCAAAACCAGGGAAAGACACCACTAAAAAGGAAAACTACAGACCAATATCTCTCATGAGCATAGATGCAAAAATCTTTAACAAAATCTTAGCCAACAGAGTCCAACAATATATCAAAAAACTAATACACCCTGACCAAGTGGGATTCATACCAGGTTTACAGGGGTGGTTCAACATAAGAAAAACAATCAATGTAATCCACCACATAAACAAAACAAAAGAACCACATGACTATATCAATCAATGCAGAAAAGGCATTTGATAAAATCCAACACCTGTTTCTGTTCAGAACTCTCAGCAAAATAGGGGTAGAAGGGAAATTCCTCAACATAATAAAAGACATATATGAAAAGCCAATGGCCAACATCATTATTAATGGAGAAAGACTCGAGGTATTTCCCTTACAAAGGGGACCAGACAGGGATGCCCTCTATCACCACTTCTTTTTAACATTGTATTGGAAGTCCTGGCCGGGGCAATAAGGCAAGGAGAAATAAAAGGCATACAAATTGGCAAAGAGAAACTAAAACTATCTCTATTTGCAGATGGTATGATCCTGTACATAGAAAACCCAAGGGACTCAATAAAAAAAAAA
>NW_006921595.1:9812067-9822998 GCF_000298275.1 Orycteropus afer afer | reverse complement strand
CAGAAGTAGATTGCCCAACCTTCCTTCTGAGGAGTGGCTGGTGAGTTTGAACCACCAGCCTTCTGGTTAGCAGTCAAATGCCTTAGGCACTATGCATATAGGTTATTCCTTTTGATGGTATCCCACATGAATCTTAGGCTTTCTTCATTTTGTTTTGATCTTTTCTTCTGATTGATCCCTTTCCAAAGAAGTATTCAGGTATTTATTCTGTCTTCCATTGATTTGATTCTATTCTTTTGCCCTTTCAATGTGTTATCTATTTCTGAATATTTAGTATTAATCTTCTGGAGTTCTATCTGTAGATCTTGTATCATTTCTAATTTTTCATTTCTTTTGTCATTTTGTTCTTGTATTGTCTTTCAAAATTTTTCTAGGGTTTTGTCTGTTTTTTCCTTACTTTTGTCAGTGTTTCCCTTGATCTGTCTCTCAATCCATTGAAGGTACCTAAGTGTAATTCTTTTGAATTCCTTATCAGGGAGTTCCAATGCTGCTTCTTCCTCAGGGATGTATTCTGGATCTGTATTCTGGTCCCCTGTTTCTACTGCTTTATCTTGCATTTTTGTGTGGACTGTGATGATCTGCTGTCTCTGAGGCATCATGACATTGTTGTATTTCTATTTTATTGGTGATTGTATGTTGGACTGATTTTCCCAAAGTTTTTGTTTTCTTTGTTTGTTTGGTTGGTTTTGGATGTATATGAGTAAGGAGTTTACTATGCTCTTCTATTCACTACTTAGCAGCACTTGTGCACTCACCACCTGTCTCCTGGTGGGTGTGGTAGAGAATGAGAGTTACTACATAGATCTCTGTTAACTGTGTTTGAAGAGTAGTTAAGGATGAGTCAGGCTGTTATTGGTGGTCATGTGCCATTGGCCTGTTGGTGCAGAAGGAAGTGGTGACCCTCACTCAGTAATTGGAGCTGCAGGAGGTGTGGGTGTGGTTGTATCATATGGGCACAGTTGCTGTCTCCCACTCAGTTAGACAAAAACAACTATCAAAAAGCTATCAAAAAAGTAAAAGCAAGAGGACAAAAAACATCCACCACATAAACACACAGGAAAAATCACCAAAAAGAGAAAGAAGGAATTAAAAAAAAAAAAAGAGGAAAGGCAATAAATGGGAGAAAATATTTAAAGAAATGCTTTAAAAAGACAAAAGAAATATGAATAGAAAAAGAGGGGGCAAAACTCAAAATATCTGCGAGGGGGAAATAAGGGAAAAGAGGTAGAGTAGGAGAATAATGAAGAAACAAATGGGAAAAGTGCAAAAAGGAGAACAAGGAATAGGGAGAATCACAAGAAAGAAAAAAAAAAAAAAATGGGGACCAGGAAAAGGGAAGAGAGAAAAGCTGAAAACTACAACCTGGGATGGGAAGAAGAAAGAAGAATAATAAAAAGGAAGAAAAAAAAATAAAAAGACAAAAACAAACAAACTAAAACTAAAAAATCTGGGTGGGACAGGGCAGGGCATCCAGGCTTTGTCAGAGCACATAGACTGGGGTGGAATTCCTGCCGGCCCAGAAGGTAGGTAGGGGTTAGGTATGGCTGCACCCCTGTTTACCAAGAGAGTATGGGGTTAAAGAGTAACTATGGGAATATTGCACCTTTCTAGTCCTCAGTATCTGGTATGTCCTTGCTGTCCCTAGCAAGTGGAGCCTATTCTTAGGTGCCTAGAATCTGAGAGAATGCTGTTTTGAAAATCCAAAATGGTCAGACTGCTTGTAAACATTCAAAATGACTGTTCCCACTGGACAGCCAAAAGTCCATAGCTCAGTTTGTCTCCTTTGCTGTTCCCCTTTCATTCACCAGCCACCAATGCAACCATCCATGCAGCCTCCGGCTAACAGGGCCAATTTTTTAGGTTCTTAGGTCCTAACACCACTTGGAAATATCCAAACTGTCTGTGTCGTCAGGATCGCTGACAGACCGCAGCTCTGTATGTCTCCTTTTTCCCTGTTTTCATGCAAGCTTTTCTACTAGTTGGAATTTTGTATCCTTCCTTTCAAAGCTCAGGGCTCCAGAATTATCTTCTGTATCTGTGTTAATTGGTTCCTCTTTACTTTGTTGAAGAGGGTCTGTGTAGTTTGTCTGACTATTCCGCCATCTTACCAAAACCCCACTTCAGTTCATTTTATGCCAAATTGGTGCATGGTATCGCTGAATAATAGAGTGGAGAAATGTTACATATTTTAAACTTTTCTCTATGTGGAGATTTGACTCAGAAACATCAGATGCACGAGACAATGCCACCATCTCTTTGTAAAGGCCCAGAGTTTACTAAGCTCAAGTTTCCTGGTCTATGACAAACCAGGCATCTCCTCCTCTAATTTTTTGTCTAAGAGAATTTTTCTTATTGACATAACTACCTGCCAAGCAGCCCTGGTAGACTTGGGATCCAGGGAAGAGGAGTGTGTCAGATGCATGATACCTGACACATCATAAGTATATTTTTGTCAAATGTTAAATAAATGTGTGTGGGGAGAAGGGCAGGATGCTTTTTAAATTTTTTTGCTTGAGAGCTATGAAATTAAGCCTGACTTAAGGTTCTTTTCCTATGTCTAAGGATTTCTTGATCTGACATTTTTGCTTCATAGCATAGGCACTGTGATGAGAGAAATCTAGTAGGAGTAATTTGCAAAAATAGTGGGCTTTCCTGGATCATTCAAAAAAAGTCCTTCCCCACTATGGGTTTGCTGAAGTTTCTTTCTGTTTCACCATGTCTTGTTTGAACTTTAAATTTCCTTGTTGAGAGGAACGCTGTCCCTTTAAAACATGCTCTCAAAGGTAGTGTTGGGATAATCACCATTAAAGCTGAGAACCTAAAGACCTCAAAACCAAAAAAGCAAGCTCATTGCCATTGAGTCGATTCTGACTCATAGTGACCCCCATTGGGTTTCCATGGCTGTGAATCTTTACAGAAGCAGACTGCCTCACCTTTCTTCCATGGAACAGCTGGTGAGTTCAGACCATCAACTTTTTGGTTAACAGCCAAATGCCTTAACCACTGTATCATGAGAGTTCCTTAAAGACCTCAAGGCATAGGAAAACATTGAAGCATAATCGTCTGTTTGCTATCTTACTGAGCAGATGCAAAGGGAGGCTCAATGATTCATGGGATTGTCTTTTTTTTTGAGGAATATGTGGCACATTCTCTGTTATAGTCCACTCTTGTAGAGATTATGAAGATGTTTCTCTCAACAAAGCTCTCCAGGGTTGCCTGACACCAGTGTCTTTGGGCCCAATAAAGATGATACCAACAGCAACTTGTTTTTCATCAAACTTCTCCTTCCTCCTTCTCATCTTTTATCTTTGATGGTCTTTAAGAACCCCATATCTTCCCCTCATTGCAACTTTCCCTCATATACTGATTTTTAATCTGTTATTTATTGTTATTAACAACACCACTGATAATGACAATAACTTCCCTCTGTGTACCAGGTATGTTGCATATATGATCACATTTCAGTTCTGAGAAGTAGGGTAGATAATATTAGTCCCATTTTCTAGATGCAGAAACTGAAAGATAAGAGGGTCCATGGCTTGCCCAGGTTTCTCTGACTCTGAAACTCTTAATGGTAACACCTCTGCTTGTTGGGAGTCCCTGGATTGTGCAGATGGTTAACACACTCAACTGCTATTCCAAAGACTGGAGGTTCAAGTCCACCCAGGGGATCCTTGGAAGAAAGCCTGGTGATTGACTTCCAAAAAAATCAACTGTTGAAAACCCTATGGAGCACATTCTACTCTGACACACATGGGGTTGACATGAGTCTGAGGTGACTCAATGCCACTGCTTGGTTTTTCTGCTGCTTGAGACTTGCAGCCTGCACAGTGAGGCCCAACTTTAGATCTGTCACCAGTTTGTAGGTACTATCCAGAGTCAGGACCTTCCTTTTGCTCAGAATCCTTTTTTCTTTTTTTTTCCTTTTTCTTTTTTTTCCCCTTTTCTAAGAAGACCCCATCTTTCTATCACAAAGAAAAAGCAAGTCAAATGTAAATAACATCCAAAGAACACTTTCTAGACTGTCATCAACTGCAAAAATCAAAGGGTCATGTCATGCTGAGAACCACTAACATATTAAGAATACATCTTCAACTCTACAAGAACTGGCCACACATCATTTGGTAGTTCAAACACACTTTACAAAGTTTTCCATTTGGTCCTCCCAAGCAACCTTGCTACGTAGATGGCAATAAATAATGTTGCAAAGGAAATTCAGTGTCAACTGGAGGGGCTGAAAGATTATTTGAAAATAAAAGAACAAAATGTTTTAATTTATTATGAACTAGCAACTACTCTTCAGGATGAAAATTAAGAACCAAAATATATCCATCTGTTTCATATCAGATTTTTTTCCTCTCTTTCTTTCTTTTTTTTTTTTGGTGGGAGCATGGGGTTAAAAAGTAGTAGGAGCTTACCATTATCAGAAAATATAATATTTTTTACTGGAAGTTCAACAAGGATAAATAATGTTGAGTAGTATGGAAATTCAATTGTTGGCTATTGAGACATTAACACAAAGGATAGTAGGAAGACATTCACAATTTCAAAAGAGTTTTCTCTCTTCGTGAACACAAATACCAATATTTTATGTAAACCCTAGAAATAAGTAAACAACCAGGTTCATGTGAAATGACCAAGACCTTTGTAATCATTAATCCTTGGAAGATAGAAACTGACCTGTGAATCAAGAGACCTCAATGCCAACCTCAACTCTGCTTCGCTCACCCTGTGATGTTGGACAAAAATTCTATATTTCCTTTGCATCTACTTTCCCACCTGTAAATCATAGTGACAAAAACACTCTACACCCCTCCCCACTTCTAATTTCTATATAAAGTTTATATCTGTGTATGGAATTAAATTGTCATATGGAGGCAACTTCTAGGGATTCCAACTCCTTCTTTTACTTGATCTGAGTGTTAGAGAAAGATTAAAACTAACTGCTGAGCATACTCAAAATTTCTTTGCAGCCATTGAAAACCCTATGGGGCACATTCTACTCTGACACAAATGAGGCTGACATGAGTGTGAGGTGAGTCAGTGCCACTGCTTGTTTTTTCTGCTGCTTGATACTTGCAGCCTGTTTAGCCTCAGTGGCTACACAAAGCTCAGTAGGGAATTTGGGAATCTTTCTTCTCTGCTTTTGCAATGGTAACAATAATTCTAATACTGATTGGCATTTATTTTTAATGCCAATTTAAAAAATTATTTTTATAAAATTTTAATATTTTATAAAATTATTTGACAGGTACTCTGCTAAATGTTTTACATGTATCATTTCATTTATCTTTATAATATATGCATAGGAGAAATAAGATTATCACCTCTATTCATTAGATGAAGAAACTGAAGCTTAGAGAGTTAAATGGCTTTCAGCAGGCCATATAGCTCTTTCAAATCCAAGTCCATCTGATTTTAGAGCACAAAGAATCATTGCATCATTGATATAGGGCCTTACTCTTTAAAAAATGTAGAAAAATATTAAAATGTGGGATGGTAATCCAACACATATAAATAAGAAGTTAACCCTCAAATAGCAATTCACTATGCACACACTTTCATTTGTCATTCCTTACCGTTTAATATTACAGTTATTTTTACAGTAATAGGAAAGGAAACTAAAGTGATGGCTTCTGTGCTTTAAGTTCAAACAAACAAAAAAAAGAGGGCAATGGTTGAATCCATTTGGATTCAATTCTGCTGCAGCCAATCTTTTACGGAAATGAGGTTATAATATAAATGAATGTACACTTGTACTAGAAGGAAACATATATAGTCTTTAAAGTTATTCACTTTATATTGCTACTCAGTTGTTAAAGTGTTGGTGAATGTAGCATGTATATAAATATGACACGAGTGACAGCTATAAAGATAAACCTTTTACATTGTAACTTCCTAATTTAAGCACACAGAACTAAATTTGGGGAATAAATCATGATAATGGGTAGTCACTACACTTATATGAAAATGAATAAATGTTCTATACTACCAGTTTATTAACCTGTAATGAGTAGATACTTTATTATCACTTTGTAGATTTTTTGAAATACCTTGGCACAGTAGCGTTATAGATAATGCAGATCCCTCTGACTCCTGAGAAATTAATTTTATTACCTAAGAAATTGATTTTCTCAGTGCCCAATAGTTGCCTGGGGTTGGAGAATGCATGATTGACCCAACACATTAGCTAGTTATGTGACAAATCCAGTGGGAATATTTTCAGCTATGGTCTTCCTTTATCTGAGGGAGATAAGAAGGGATAAAAGATTATGTTTAGGTAGAGAGGGGGATTAAAGGCAATAACAGCCCTCATGGCACAGTGATAAGGAACCTCCAGGGACAAGTTTTCAGGGTTTTTCCATGTTGTAGATATCAGGAAATGCTTCCTGCCTAGGGGAAAGGTGCTCACAAGTAACAAGCTAACCAAAGTGAGCCCTCTTCCCTCCCACTGGAGAGACCATTCTAACTTCATTTCCAAAGAATAAGGGAGCTCAAGCTCTCCAAGGAATGGACAGCTGGTATTGCCCAGCACTGCTCTAAACAGCTGTTATCTAAGAACAGACTGGCCCCTGAGTCTAATATTTCCTGTGCAAGACCACTCTGATAGTTAAAGTTATATATCAACTTGGCTAGACCATGAGTCTCAGTGGTATGGCAGATATTATGAATCATCCTCCATTTTGTGATCTGCTATGAGTAGCCAATCAGTTGAAAAGAGAGTTTATTTGGCTTGGAGTTTTTTTGGCCTGGTAAAGCTCACCCTCTCTCCATCTTGCATCTAACTTGTCGTCCTCTGTCCTTCGGTTCTTGGGACATGAGTTAGCAGCGTGCCTTCTGACTTGCAGATTTGGGAATTCACCAGTTCTTGCAGACCTGTGAATCAGCAGCCTGCTGTCTGACCTGCTGATTTGGGGTTCATTAGCCCCAGCAACCACAAGTTAGGAGAAGCCTCCAACCTGACACCTGACCTGTGGATTTGAGACTTGCCAGCTTCCACAACTGTGTTAGCCATTTCTTTGAAATCTCTCTCTCTCTCCACACATATATATTTCACTAGTTTTGATCCTCTAGAGAGCACAGCCTAAGACAGCCACTCTCATGCCTTTCTTATGAAAAGGGAAAACAAAAGAAAGAGTGGTCCTTCTATGGATCACAGCCAAGAGTACATCCAGCCCAGTTCTCTGCAAGATGCTGAGAAAAAGGAGGATGCTATGGATTCCTCTGCCCATGAATTCCAGCCAGCACCAGGAACACCAAGTGTTTGCCTGATCTCTTTGCTCAACATTTCATAGAATATGACATACAGTCAAGTAGAAAAAAATTATAAGGTTAGGTGAGATGACTTTGCAGTAGGGAAAATTTACTTTGCAGGGTCAGATTTGATAAAGGACAAGCAAGCAATTTGAGGTAACATTGACAGTACCATTGTTATCCACATTTTTATCCATCTTCCCTCTTTCTTCTAAACCCAACCCCATCAGTAGTTTCTTTATAAGATATCCCTTGTCACCCCTTACCCTACACCCAAAACTCTGCCTTTTCCTCAATTCTACTGCACATTATCTAAGCTCTCCTATAGTGCTCATTTGATGCTTTGATTTCCAATTGCCCATCAATTTGCATATATAGATTCTCTATTAGCAAGCTCTTTGGAGAAAACTTTGTATTTTTCAACATTTTATGCTTTTTACAAGTAAAATTTGCACTTAATGATGAAGATCAAAGACCATGGCCTCAAGAATGGATTATAACTCAACATAAAGAAAATAAAAATCTGCAAGACTGAACCAATAAGCAACATCATGATAAATGGAGAAAAGATTGAAATTGTTAAGGATTTTCTTTTACTTGGAATTCACAATCAATGCTCATGGAAGAAGCAGTCAAGAAATCAAAAGACATATTGCATTGGGAAAATCTGCTGCAAAAGGTCTCTTTAAATTGTTAAAAAGCAAGATGTCACTTGAGGACTAACATGCACCTGACCCAAGCCATAGCATTTTCAATTGCTTCATATGCAAGTGAGAGCTAAACAATGAATAAGGAAGCCTGAAGAAGAACTGATGCATTTTAATTAAGGTGTTCACTCACTGCCGTCCAGTTGATCCCGACTCATAGTGACTCCTTGGGTTTCCAAGACAGTGTCTCTATGGAAGTAGATTGCCCAACCTTCTTTCCGAGGAGTGGCTGGTGGGTTTGAACCTCCAGCCTTCTGATTAGCAGTCAAATATCTTAGGCACTATGCCACCAGAGCTCCCAAATTAAGATGTTAGTAAAGAATATTAAACATGCCATGGACTGCCAGAAAAATGAACAAATCTGTTTTGGAAGAAATACAGCCAGAATGTTCCTTAGAAGCAAAGATGGTGAGACTTCATCTCATGTTCTTTGGACATGTTATCAGGAGGGAACAGTCTCTGGAAAAGTAGAGGGTTAGTGGAAAAAAAAGGAAGATCCTCAATGAGATAGATGGACCCAGTGGCTGCAACAATGGGCTCAACAATTGTAAGGACAGCACAGGACTGAGCAGTGTTTTGTTCTATTGTACAAAGAGTTGCTATGAGTCAGAACTGACTCTATAGCACCTAACAATGACTATTTCTTTGCTGAGGTTTTCTAATTTCTCATTTGATTTAAGAGAATTCATAATTACTTGCCAAACCAATTTAATTGTCTGATAGTTCCAACATCTGATTTATCTCAGTATTGATGTCAGTTGACTGTCTTTTCTCATTCAACTAGTGATTTTCCTGATTCTTGGTATGGCAAGTGATTTTTGACTATATCCTAGACATTTTTGGAAATTGTTTTCAGAAACTGTATATCTTAATTGTATCCTATATTTAGCAGTCAGTAATCCTATTTAGGTTTACCATGTAGATACTGACCTACATTTGTGGGCTGAATTCCAGTAATAATTTAGTATTCTGAGCCATTGCAATGCTAAAAACCTATTAGAGGGAATAAAACTTCTACATATAAACTTCTAGATACAAACTTCCAAATGGAGAGAAAAACAGGACAATGACTTCATAGAATGCACTATTCTAAAGATGTACAGACAAGAATTCACTCCAAGGTAACCACAGAGAAAATATTAACAATCCCCCTAAGCAAACCCAGAAGGAAGGAAAACAGAAGGGTTTAATAAGCACAAAACCAATGATAAAGAAGAAAAGAGACGACTCATTAGATAACAAATCAAACTCAACACAGAAACATATATGGACCAAGGAAACATCAACAGCCTGACAAAAAAGCACAATAGAATGACAGGAATCAATTCATATCAATCACTAATTACAATCAATGTGAATGGACTAAATGCACCAATCAAGAGAAAGAGAGTGGCAGACTGGATAAGAAAAGAAGACCCAATATGCTACCTACAAGAGACCCACCTTAGACACAAAGATAAAAAGAAATGAAGAGTTAAGTGATGAAAAAAAATTATACCAAGCCAATGGTAGTCAAAAAAGAGCAGGGGTGGCAATATTAACTTCTGATAAAATAGACATTAAGGTGAAAAACATCCTAAGAGAAAAAAGGACGTTATATGATGCTGAAAGGGTCAATTGACAAAGAAGAAGTTACAATAATAAATATTTATGCACCCAATGAAAGTGATCCAAAATACATGAAGCAAATATTAACTGAATGAAAAGGGACAATAGACAACTCTACAATAGTGGTAGGAGACTTTAACACATCACTTTCAAAGAGGGACAGGTCAACTGGAAAAAACTCAACAAAGATACAGAAGAGCTCAACAATACAGTCAACCACGTCAACCTCATAGACATATACAGAGCATTCCACCAAACAAAAGCACAATTTACATTCTTCTCCAGTGCACATGGATCTTTCTCCAGAATAGATCATATGTTAGAACATAAAACAAGCCTCAATAAATTCAAAAGCATTGAAATACTACAAAGAATCTTCTTGGACCACAATGTTATAAAATTAGAATTAATAACAGGAAGATCAAGGAAAAAAACATCAAATGTGGAAGCTGAACAATTCACTGCTCAAAAACTACTGGGTAATAGAACAAATAAAAACTGAAATGAAAAAATATTCCTAGAAACAAACGAGAATGAAAATACATCATATCAAAACTTTTGGGATGCAGTGAAAGCAGTACTCAGAGGACAGTTTATAGCAATAAATGCGTACATCAAAAAAGAGGAAAGAAACAAAATCAGCACTCTAACACATCAACTCCAACAACTAGACAAAGAACAACAAAAGAAGGACTTCTGGTAAGATGGAGGAATAGGCAGACAAGTGACACAGACCCTCTTCAACAAAGAAAAGAAAAACCAGACAGAGATACAGAGGATAATCCTGGAACCCTGAGTTTTGAAAGGAACTATACAGAAGTGGATTAGGCACCAACTAGTGAAAAAACCTGAAAGAAAACAGTGAGTACAGAGATGGTCGGAAGTGTGGACTGTCTGCTACTCTGACGAAACCAACAGCCTGAATATTTTCAAGTGATGTTGGGACCTGAGAATTGACCTAAAGATTGGCCTGATCGCCAAGGGCTGCAGGGACAACTGCTCTGGTGGCCTATGACTAGGAAGGGAAACAGCAAGGAGGGAGACAACCTGAGCTGTGGACTTTCTGCTGTCCAGAGGGCGAAGCCATTTTGATTGTTTACCATGGCAGCCATTTTCAATATTTAAAGTGACCGAGGGTGCAGCCATTTGGAATGTTTACAAGTGGCAACCATTTTGGATTTTAAAGTGATAGTGTTCTCATCCGGATTCCAGGGACCTAAGAACAGGCTTTGTTTGCCAGGGTTGACAAGGGTATACGAGAGGCTGACAAAGGAAAGGAGACAGGGATGAATGTATAAGTGCTGTCAACTAGTAAATAGAGGAGCACAGCACAGTACACTGCCTGTATAGATAACATACAAA
>NW_006921595.1:9799947-9808922 GCF_000298275.1 Orycteropus afer afer | reverse complement strand
AACTGCTGGAACTAATAGAGAGGTTCAGTAAAGTGGCAGGATACAAGGTCAACATACAAAAATCAATTGGATTCTTCTACACCAACAAAGAATCCTGTGATAAAGAAATAAAGGAAACAATACCACTTACAATAGCTACTAAAAAGATAAAATATCTAGGAATAAACCTTACCAGAGACACAAAAGACCTAAACAAAGAAAACTATAAAACACTGGTACAAGAGACAACAAGGGCACTACATAAATGGAAGAACCTACCTTGTTCATGGATTGGTAGACTGAATATTGTGAAAATGTCAATACTACCTAAAGCAATCTACACATTTAATGCAATCCTGATCCAGATTCCAACAAAATTTGTTAAGGACATGGAAAAAAACAATTACTAACTTCATATAGACAGGAAAGAGACCTCAAATAAGCAGAGCACTTCTGAAAAAGAAAAAAGTGGAAGGTCTCACACTCCCAGATCTTAAGAACTACTATACAGCCACAGTAGTCAAAACAGCATGGTACTGGTACAACGATAGACAAATAGACCAAGGGAACAGAATCAAAATTCCAGATACAGACCCATCCATCTCTGGACAACTGATCTTTGACAAGGTCCAAAACCCATTAAATGGGGAAGAGATAGCCTCTTTAAAATGGTCCTGGCAAAACTGGATATCCACTTGCAGAAAGATGTAATAAGACCCATACCTCATCCCATACACAAAAACAAACTCAAGCTGGATCAAAGACTTAAATGTAAAACTCAAAACTATAAAACTCATCAAAGATAAAATAGGGGCAAATCTAGGGCCCTAATTTATGGCATAAATAGACTATCAAGCATAACCCAGAATGCACAGAAGGTAGAAGAGAAGCTAGATGACTAGGACCTTTTAAAAATTAAATTCTTGTGCGCATCAAAAACACTTCGTCAAAAGGGTAAAAAGAGAACCTACAGATTGGGGGAAAATATTTGCCTGTGACATATCTGATAAAGGACTTATCTCCAAAATCTATAGAAAACTTTAACACCTTAACACCAAAAAGACAAATAACCCACTTCACAAATGGGCAAAAGACTTGAATAAACACTTCACCAAAGAAGATATACAAGCAGCCAACAGACACATAAGAAATTGCTCATGATCATTAGAGAGATGCAAATCAAAACAACGATAGATATCATCTCAACCCAGCAATAATAACAAAGTTCAACAGGTCAGAAAATAACAAATGCTGGTAAGGTTGCAGAGAGATTGGAACCCTTGTGCACTGGTAGTGGGGTTGTAAAATGGTATAACCATTGTGGCATACAGTATGGCGTTTTCTTAAAAAACTGAAAATATAAATACCATTTGACCCAGCAATTTCATTACTAGGAATATATCCTAAAGACGTGAGAGGCAGTGCATGAACAGACATATGTACATCTATGTTCATCGCAGTATAATTCACTATAGCAAAGAGATGGAAACAACCTAAATGCCCATCAATGGATGAGTGGATAACCAAATTATGGTACATATACAATGGAGTACTATGCTGCATTAAAGAACAATGAGGGATACGGGTGAACCACCTCACAACGTAGATGAGCCTGTAGTACATTATGCTGAGTGAAGTAAGTCAATTGCAGGACAATTACTGTATGAGCCCATTACTGTAAAAAGACAAAGAAGGGTTTGCTTGAAAAAGGGGACTCACATTCTAGGTTACCAGGGTGGGGAAGGAAGGGGAGGGATTAATTTCAGGCTAGTTGGGGCCCACACGCCTATGTGGATAAGGGGAGGGATATATGGAAAGAGTCTGAGACCACCGTGATAATATTAGGAAAAGGGAGGACACTGAATTGTGCACATAGGAGATAGATGACAGATGCTAATACCAACCAGTGTGCCCACAATACTGCATTACCTTTAACACCAAATGCCAGGCTACAGATAAACACATAAACACCAGAGAGGACCAGATGGGGGTTAGTGAATAGGAGTACACTCTAGACCAAGTATAGATTCAGCGGAGGCTAATCTTGCCCAGATACCAGTGATACAAAATACCTGCAATCCTTACAGAAACAATAGAAGACAGGCACAGAGCAATCCCTCACAGACACCCAGACACAATGGGAGAGACCACTCATTCCAGGGGGACGCACCAACATACTCAATGGAAATACATCCCTTGGAGCCATAGACCATGGGGCACCAGAGGGGCAACATTCACAGGGGGGAGATGCAGGACAGATAGGAGTTCATAATTATGAGGGGTACTAGGAGAGGGTTACTGGGCAGGGAGGGGAGGGGACTGGGTTAGGGTTGGGCATGGTAAATGGGAAGTGAAACTAGATGTACACATAATGTTGAATGTAAAACAAACTCTTTTTTTTCTTTTTTAATTTTTATGGTGATTTGTGTGAAAGTTTACAGAGAGAATTCATTTTCCATACAGCAGTTCATACACATTTTGTCTCGTGACATTGACTGCTATTCCCCACAATGTAATAGCTCTCTTCCCACTTCCTCTCCATAGTTACCTCTTCCCTGTGTCCTTCCCTCCCATTTACTCTCTGCATCCCCAGCTGTCTCCCTGTGCAAACATTGCCCTTCTGTTCTCCCGTGATTGATCTCTCCAAGTGGTGTATCTACCTGATGTGTATGTTCATCCCATATGCCTATCTAGTGTTTGGCTGGAAGCCACAAGAGTGAGTTCCCTTCCTGAAGGGTGGCTGGGGGCCATAATCTCAGGGGTCTCACCAGGCTCATGTCTGAAAACTCTCATCTTTCCTTGAAACTTAAAGGGAAATCCAATAACTAATACTATTACACACCATTCGCTTTGTAAGGTCTCATGAAAGAAATTTCTATCTGGATTCAGGAATAGGTATTTCTTCACAATAACCTACTGTTTTTATCTTAAGAATAATACATCCTTAAAAAGCTTAACATATAACTACCATATGACCCAGCAGTTCCAATCCTAATTATTTACCTAGAAGAAGTGAGGGTAGAAACACAAACAGAAAGCTGTACATCAATGTTCATTGCAACATTTTTTTTATATATTGCCAAAAGGTGGAGAAGAGCTCTGGTGGCATAGTGCCTAAGGCACTTGACTGCTAACCAGAAGGCTGATGGTTCAAACCCACCAGCCACTCCTCAGAGGAAGGTTGGGCAATCTACTTCCATAGTGATACCGCCTTGGAAATCGAAGGAGGGGTCGCTGTGAGTCGGAGCCTACTCCATGGCAATGACTTTGTTTTGTTTATTTAAAAGGTGGAAACAATTGAAAAACACAATGTGGAATATTACTTAGCCATAAGGAGAAATAAAGTCCTAATGTCACATCATGGATGAACCCTGAAAAAAAAAGTCATGCTGAGCAAAATAAGTCAGTCGCAAAAGGACAAATATTGTATGATCTCAAGTATGTCAAATAAGCAAGTGTATAGAAACAAAATATATAAAAACCATTATTAGTGGTTACCAGTGTGAGAGGCAGGAGAAATGTGGGAGTTTCTGCTTAGAAGGCATTGAATTTCTGTTAATGGTGGTGAAATTATTTTGAAAATGATAGTGAGAATGGTTGAAGGACTTGAAGAACGTAATCAATGGCACTGAATTGTATGTATAAGTTGTTGAGATGGCATATGTTTTGCCATGTATATTTTCACCAAAATAAATTTGTTTTAAAAAATAGAATAATATGAACCTAGTGCTTGGCCAGTTTTCCCTCTTTACTCTGGGAATTTACTTTACTTTTTACTCTAGGAATTTACTTTACTCTTTACTCTAGGAATTTAATATGCTCAAAGCCAAATTTGTGCTTCCCGCATCTACTTCCAAACAAATATATAGGACTTTGTGGCACATATTTCCTAAGTTTCTTCCCACCTGTATTTCCATAACTGTAAATTTTTATATCCATTTGGAATGCAATGTGACAAAAATTAATAAAATACAAATTTCACTTTCATAGGTATATAATAAAGAAGACTGTCTTATCACAGTTCTGGGGGAAGGAAAAGCCTCCACCCCATCTCCCCAGGTACTTTTAGCAACGTTTGAGGAGAGGAGAGAAGAGTTATTGTGCCCAGTGCAGGGAGAATGCCAACAGCAGGGCTTTCTGGAGATGAGCCAGTTACCTCTTGAGTAACACTAGTGTGGGAGCCATGCTGCATTCATTTTTGCATTTTCATGCTTAACAGTGCCTGGCATGTAGTAGGTGCCCAATAGACATTTTGCTGAATTGAATTATTTCTTTAAAAAGGAACAGTTCTGAAATGGAGTCCCTGGGTTGTGTAAATGGTTAACATGCTCAACTGCTAATCAAAAGGTCAGAAGTTCAAGTCCACCCAGGCACCTTGGAAGAAAGGCCTGGCAATCTACTTTTGAAAAATCAGCCATTGAAAACTCTATGGAGTGCAGTTCTACTCTGAAATACACGGGTTCACCATGAGTCAAAGTCAAATTCATGGCAACTGGTTACCCTGCGGAATGCAAAGGAACTGCAGTGTGAGAGAAAACCTGGCTTCCTCTCAAATTTCCCATCTCCACTCACACTAACAAAATATCCTCTTGGAGTCATAGCAGTCTATTAACTTGCAAACAGCAGCAGACTTGGCCTTCCCAGGAAATGACTAAATAAAAGAGCAAGTTTTTGGAGAGAGGACTTCAGTTACCAAGCCATTAACCAAAAGGATGCTCTATAACCCCCTTCAGTCATCCATAGACCCTGGAGGGTGATTAATTGGAACAAACCAACCATGTCTGACTTGTTTCTAATGTCACATTTGGAGTTAGCCCCCACCTCCTGCCATTGGAAACTATAGCCAGAAGGCCTCTTTCAGAAAACTTCCTGCCTGTGCTTCCTTGAGATGCTGAAGGAAGGCTTAGAAAACAAGCCTTGACTCTTCACCAGCTGACTTCAAACACAATCTCAGCTCACTGGAGTCGGCAGAATTCCACAGCTTAAGTGCAGATGGAGGTCACTGCAAATCAGCCATCTCTGCACAGAACCCTTCCAGGCTGGCTGCTCCTGGCAGCCATCCACATCTATCCAAACGGATCTGCAGACAGCATGAATGATATCTCCTGCTGCCCTTAAAATGATATGGTACCAGAGCTCTCAGCATCCCCATCTCAAGTCAGTCAAGTACATAAGAGCCAGTCAGCAGTTCCAATTAGGAGATCAGAAAAGAAATGGGCAAATCATCTCTCAAATGGCTGTGGTATGAGGAGTAAATGTCATGGACCTCACTAATAGATTTTCCCCATTCTCTGGACAAGCAGGCAGATAAGCACGAAGTGTCCATTATACGGCATGCTCGCCTTACAACTCCCAGTCTTCTCATCAAGACAATTTGGCCACACATTAACTCTGGAGCTGGTTTGGTTTCTGAGCGCGCATCTTTTATTTTATCACCAGCAAACAAGGCCCGTGGTGAGCCAGCGAAATTATCTTCAGCTGGTGATCAGGAGTCTGTGGTTCCCCACAGGTTGCATCAGCCATTTTGCTTCCCTGCTTTGAGAGGTTTTGCTGTGAGGTGCTGCCCAGAGAAGACTTGAGCAGCCCTGCCAATTATCACTGACCTTCAGCTTCGGAACACAGAGGCCGTGCTGTGAGTAAGGGGGAGATGGTTTATCAGAATGGAAACTGCATCTCACAGCACAAATGGTGTCTCTTTTGGGCAGTTAGTATTCACATAAACAGAAACCTTACATCATGACATGGAAGGGCAGAGAAAAATAGGCCTCCAAGTGGCAACTCAGACCTTCTCCCTAATTAATTAATCTGGATTATGCCTCCCTATCCCTTTGTAGACACCCAAACCAAATCCACTGCCATTGAGTCAATTCCAATCACAGAGACCCTATAGGACAGAGTAGAACTGCCCATGAGGTCTCGAAGGTTGTAACTTTACAGAAACAGACTGCCTCATCTTTGTCCCTTGGAGTGGCTGGTAGGTTCAAACTGTTGACTTTTCGGTTAGCAGCTCAATGCTTTAACCACTGAATCATCAGAGCACTTTCCCTTGGTGGAAAGGAAGGGACATAAAGGAAAAGGAAAAGAATGTTGGTCAGTATCTTAGTTAGCATATAATAAAAAACCTTCTAACACTGGAGCTTAAGTCCAAAAGCCAAAAACCAGTTCTGTTGACTGGATTTGACCTTCATGTGCAGAGTAGAACTGCTCCCTAGGGTTTCTGAGGCAGTGACTTTCAGAAGTAGATCACTGGGACTATCTTTCAAGGTGCTTCTGGGAGTTTCAAACCACCAACCTTTTAGTTAGCAGTTAGTAGTAGAGTGGGTAGTCGTGTGCACCACTCGGGAACTCCTGCTTAAATCAATGAGTATAATTTCTCCAAGCCTAAGGGTTGGGTAAGGAGCCCTTGTGTTACAGTGGTTAAGAGCTTGGCTGCTAACGAAAAGTTCAGCAGTTCAAACCCACTAGCCACTTTGTGGGAGAAAGATGTGGCAGTCTGCTTCCATAAATATTATGGCCTTGGAAACTCTATGGGGCAGTTCTATTTTGTCCTACAGGGTCCCTATGACGTGGCATCAACTTACTGACACACAACAAGTGTTGGGTGAGTGGTTCTGCTGGCTTCTTGCTCCAGGTTGGCAGATCTCAGCTGGACTTGCTCATGTTTCTGCTGTCAGCTTCCAGGCTAGCTGGGGGATTCACCTGTCAAGAGTGACATCAGCTGGGAAGATTCAGTAGTGTCTCATTTGGTCCCTCATCTTCTGGCAGGCTAGCCCAAGCTTGTCCTCAGGGCAGAGTTTCTGTTTATGTGAATGCTCTCCTCCAGGAGAGAGAGCAGAATCGAGGACTTGGCTTGGAGCTGGCCCCTAGCACCTCCAGTGCATTCTTTTGGCCAAAGCAAGTCTCATGGTCAAACCAGATCCAAGTGGGTGAGGAATAGATTCCTTTTCTTGGTGCCACAGTTACATGACAAAGGGCGGGGATACAGGGAGGGGTAGAGAATTGATGCCATCAGTGTAGTTTACCTGCTATCGTGGGAGAGGGCAGCTGGGAAATGATTTGGAGGAAAGGATGAACAAGATCACTTACCCCTGCTGCCATTCAGTCTCTTCTACACATGCCCTCTCTTTAGCGTTCTCCTCAAGCATTACAGTGCTTGAGACATTTTGTCTAGGAAATATTTAGCCAGATCTGTTGAAGATTATTATCCAGCTTCTCTCTGAGGAATACTGGTGGTTTCCCAGGTACAGGACAAATATCTTATAGGTAACTTTTGAGAACCAAAAAAATCAGGGATTCTTTTAGGGCAAGATGGGATCTTCCAGCGTCCAGAGGGTTGTTAGACCTCTTTCAGGGTTGGGGACACAGGATGTGGGACAGACAAAGAGAATCTGACATCTCACTGTAAATTCTGATCCTTGCCCACCTGTCCTGCTTCATCACTTGTCAGTTTCTCTCACGTGTACCCACCACCTGTGGTACTGAGCTACCTTCAGTTCCTGAAATGTGCTGTGAAAACAAAGCTCCATGTCTTTGCATGCTCTCCTTCTGCTTGGAGTGCCTTTCTATCTAGACAACTCCCACTTGCCCTCCAAGATTCCCTGTGAGGGTCACACTTATGGGTACCTCTTCTCTGGTCTCCTAAAATTTACCTCAGCCAGAGCGCTCAGCACCCTCTGTTGTAATTGTTTACCATCCTGCCTTCCCCAAGTTCATCAACTCCATTAGGGCAAGAACCAAGTCTTTAGCCTCCATAGTCCCACTTTAATTAATCCAGAGCTTAGCACATAGAAATGTTTAAAAAACATGGTTTCTTTTTCATCTCAAAAAAAATAAAAAACTCACTGCCATTGGTCGATTCTGACTTACAACGACCACCTTTGGGTTTCCAAGGTGGTAAATCTTTATGGAAGTAGATTGCCCAATCTTCCTTCTGCAGAGTGGCTGGTGGGTTTGAACCACCAACCTTCTGGTTAGCAGTCAAATGCCCTAGGCACTGTGCCACCAGAGCCCCTTATTTATGGAACAATTGCAGGTTTGTAAAATTCTTAATTTACTTTCTCTGTATCTCATGTACAACTACCACTCACCTGTCAGTGGAAGCTTGAATATTGCTATGGTGCTGAACAGTTTTCAGTGGAGCCTCTAGATGGACTAGGAAGAAAGGCCTGGCAATCTATTTTGGAAAATCAGCCAGTGGAACCACAGCGTTCCAATCTCCAACTGACCATGGAGATGGTGCAAGACTAGGCAATGTTTCCCTCTGTTGTGCATGGGGTCACCAGGCATCAGAAGATAACTCAACTGCAGCTAACAACAATAACAACAGCACTTCTGAAGCAAAGCAGACATGTCCCCTCCCTGTTTTGCAGATGACTTGGGCAGATTAACAGATTTGCCAAAAATCAATTGGCTTCTAAGCGGCAAAGCAATTCCTGAAATCCAAGACTTCCAAGTCTCAGCCCAGTGTCCTTTTTGTTTAACCCCAGCTTTAAAACGTATGTATTTATCTTTTAAAGCCCTTGTCTTTTTCAAAAAGGATATTATTCAACAAATATTTAAGCTCCTGCCATATTTCAGGCATAGTTCTTAGAGCTGAGCATATAATGATGCATAAAACAGATAAAGTGAGGGAGTTAGATAATGCACATCAATTATTCAATTTACTTATTTACAAATGAAATATTTAAATAGCATTTACTATGTGCCAGGTACTCTTTTATGCTTTTCATTTATGGATGAAGAAACTAAAGCACAGAGAAGTGAAATAATGTGTCTAAGGCCATATAATTGGTAAGTGGTGAAGCTAGAATATGCACTCTGACAATCTGGCATCTGAGTCCGTGCTCATAACCTTCCTTCCAGACTGCCTGATATAAAAGGTTATATAATGTAAGTCAGGAGCTCTGGTAGCATAGTGGCTAAAGCACTTGACTGCTAACCAGAAGGCTGGCGGTTCAAACCCACCAGCCACTCCTCGGAAGGAAGGTTGGGCAATC
>NW_006921595.1:9794797-9798287 GCF_000298275.1 Orycteropus afer afer | reverse complement strand
GGTGGTTCAAACCCACCAGCCACTCCTCGGAAGGAAGGTTGGGCAATCCTACTTCCGTAGTGATACTGCCTCAGAAACCAAGGAGGGGTCGCTATGAGTCGGGGCTGACTCGACGGCAAACAACAACAACAACAACATTTTTTTTTTTTTAAGCAACTTGCTTTATCAGATCTTTCCAAATCATTCAATTCTGTTTTCATGGAAACAAATCCTTGTCACTTCACACTGATAGTTCATCAGATTTAAATTAATTAAATTAAATCATTAGAAATATTACTATAAATAAGTATAATTGCTGAAAATAAATGTCAGAATAACCACACCTGGCTCTTGGTAAGTCTAGCACACAATTGGTAAGAACAAAGGAGTAAGGCATATAAGAACAGAAGCTTTCAAACTGTTTTCAATATGTTTAAGCATTTCTTGTTACAGTTCAGTAGATATACACAAAAATACACATATACCAACATACACACACACAACATATGCCCTCAAAATTTTCAGAAAAGAAAGTTTATCTGTACTATGTGTGATATACTTTGTATTTTCTTTCATTTCTTTTTACCTTTTAAAAATTTCTAGATACAACTTTCCAAATTGTTTGCAGGATCCCCTAATGGATAGCAACCTGCAGTTTCCAAATGCAATATTAGATAGTAGTTTTATAACCATGAGTACTCTTGTTTGACATAGTCCTCAGCCAGCCTGTTTTACAGGGAAATTGAGGGAGCCAGTTGGCCTGACAAAATGATGAAGTGGAGGTTGGTTAGTAAAGCATCTACTGTCTATGAAAATGCTTTGTAAAAGTATAAAGAGCTCTGCAAAAGTGAGAGATAAAGCCAGGTTTGGGTTTCTCCTAATCCCCAAGCCAGATTCCCCAGTGGTACCAGGTAACTGGGTAAGAGATGAAATTTTATATCCCTCTCAAGATCATGACCATCATGGTGGCACCATGTGGTCAGAGTAGAACTGTGCTCTATAGGTTTTGCAATGGCTGATTTTTTGGAAGTAGATCACCAGGTCTCTCTTTTGAGGCATCTCTGGTGCACTTGAACCTCCAACCTTTTACTTAGAAGACAGGGACTCCAAGATCGCGAAAGCCAATTCAAGTTCAAGCAGTGTGTTCTCCCTTAGTCAGTGGAGACACCGAGGACAGCATTGGAGACAGAGCGCCAGCTTTGAATTTGTCTTGACATACTATATTCCTCATTTGTAGGTTAGAAGAGTCAAATGCACCAAGATAAATGTCCTCACATGCTGAGGGGATGGTCAGTTCAGGCCGGAGGTAGTTGAGGATAATTCACCTTTTTTAAAAAATTTTATTGTGATTTCAGTGAAAGTTTACAGAGTAAATTCACTTTCCAGACATCAGCTCACATACACTTTGTCTCATGACATTGACTGCAATTTCCCACAATGTAATAGCTCCCCTCCCACTTCCTCCCCATAGTTACCTCTTCCCTGTGTCCTTCCATCCTGTGCACTCCTGCCCCCCGAGCTGTCTCCCTGGGCATACACAGCCCTTCTAGTCTCCCATGTTCGATCTCTCCAAGAAGTGTATCTACATACAGTAAATTTTCAGCTCATATGCCTGTCTTTTGTTTGGCTGGAAGCCACAAGAGTGGGTTCAGTTCCAAAACTGAAGCTAGGGGCCATCATCTCAAAGATTCCGCCAGATTCTATCAGACCAGCAAACCTGGTCCTTTTTTTTTTTTTTTTTCCTTTTTTTTTACGATTTTGACTTTTGTTCCACATTGATCTCCTACACAGATCCCCTTTCAAGTGGTTGACAACGGAGGACCATTCACTTTTAACCTGAGAACTTACCAACTTTTATGCTAATGATATTCAACTATTTCTATAGGAAAGCATGAAAGGCTCCCCTGGAGTCTGAGATTAAATCTGAACATAAATGGAAATATTAAAAAGTAAAAGAGACAAGGAAAATAGCCCTGGCTATCATTTTCCACTCAAACCAGACACGAGTCTTCTAACTTCCAGGGAGTTAGAAGAGCTCTGCAGGGACTTTATTACCTATTAATATACAGGTGGACATGTTACAAGGAGGGATCAGTTTCTAGAGAAGGACATTATGCTTGGTAAAGTAGAAGGGCAATGAAAAGGAAGAAGACCCTCAACGAGATGGATTGACTCTGTGGCTGCAACAATAGACTGAAAAATAACAACTATTGTGAAGATCGTGCAGAACTGGACAATGTTTTGCTTTATTGTATGTAACCCACCAAAATAACCCACTGCCATCCAGTCGATTCCAACTCATAGTGACGCCCATTAGGTTTCCAAGGCTGTAAATCCTTAAGGAAATAGATTGCCTCATCTTCCTCCCACAGAGCAGCTGGTGGGTTCGAACCACCAGCCTTCTGGTAGCAGCCAAATGCCTTAACCACTACGCCACCAAATCTCCTTGTTGTATACAAGGTCCCTATGAATTGGAACTGACTCAGCGGCACCTGACAATAATAACAATACACAAGTGCTGAAAGAACCCCTGTTGCACAGTGTTTAAGTGCTCAGCTGTTAACCAAAAGGCTGGTGGTTCAAACCCAGCAGCAGCTCCACAGGACAAAGACCTGGCAATATGCTTCTATAAAAGACTACAGCCTTGAAGACCCTATGGGGAAGTTCTGCTCTGTCTCATAGGGTCACTATGAGTCAGAATCAACTCAGTAGCACACAACAAGAATATACAGGTCCTATTAGCAGGATGCAGTTCAAATCCTATCCTAGTGGCTCCATGGAAGAAAAGACATGGAGATCTGCTTTCATAAAGATTACAGGCTAGAAAACCCTATGGGGTAGTTCTATTCTGTCCTATGGGGTCTCTATGAGTCAGAATTGACTAGATGACATGCAACAACAATAATACAAACTGAAGGACCTTTCATTCCTGTTTTTATTCCTTTGCACCCTGAAAAAGAGGTGTGTCCAGGAAATGATCCTTCCCATCTCAGCAAGCTTTCACCACTGGAAATCCCAATTGTCAGCTGAGGCCTCCCTATCTCTTAATATCTAGATAAGGTGGGATGGAAACACTGTTCCATGCTCTCAGGACATCGAAGCCTTTCTTAGGATTTCTATGAATTTTAAATGATTGGGGGATGATTACTTTGAGAACTTCTCCACCTAATTCATTAACTTTAAGGTTTACAATACCACTCCATATGTGCAACCATGTGCCAGAGCATGTTTGAGACATCAAACTCAGCCCTTCCTTAATATCCACAAAATCTGCTCACATGGGCATTCATGCACAGCAGACATATTGGGGACACTGAAGTGGGGTTTCATTGTAGCAAGATGAACAATGTTCAATCAGTTATTAGATAATCTTCTTTTTGCTTTCTTTCCTCTGCCGTTTGTCCTCCATCTCACTTCTAGGGTTTTTGTTTTGTTTTAATGACTGCTTTGCTCCATATACTGCTTCTAGCCTCACAATAACTTGCAGACTTCACTCCCTTTACACCCCACA
>NW_006921595.1:9734564-9794697 GCF_000298275.1 Orycteropus afer afer | reverse complement strand
TATGTATTATATAAAAAATATATATGTATATATATTTCTGTGGAGTGTAAATATATATGTATATATATTTCTGTGGGGTGTAAAGGGAGTGAAGTCTGCAAGCTATTGTCAGGCTAGAAGCAGTATATGGTGCAGAGCAGTCATTAATACAAACAAAACAAAATAATTGATAGAACATGGTTCATCTTGCTATTATTAAGAGCAATGCCATTCATTCTGGCCACTATCACAAATTCAGCTCCAGTCTCCACCTTGGCAATCCAAATCCATTTAAATTCTCAGCAGCACAAAGGGACTTATTATTTAATGGGATCAATCCCCATTATAATAATGTGGATAGAAAGAATATTTATTTTCCTTCCTCCTTAAAAGAGGATGATGTTTGGGCCTAGGGCCCACAGTCAGTGTATGAAGCCATAGCTCTATCTTGGGTTTCCTCCAGATCTCATGCTTTGGTGGCTTAAGAGGTAAATACTATGTTTGTGGGTTTGGATTCTTTTATCTCTATCCATATTAAAATAACTTCACATCTCAGAAAGCCTCAGTTTACTCATCTGTGATATGAGAAAGCTAGATCACATCAGTGATTGTGTGGGTTTTCTGCATTCTCTGGGCCTAAATGGACCTGTTAAAGGCTGTGACTCAGTGGGAAGAGCAGAGACTTGGATGTCATATAGGTTCTGCATTACTTACCTTAATTGTGACTTTGAGAAAAGGGTATGACTTTGCCAAGCCCTCAAATCTCCTGAATATCTGACTCACAACAATTTTGCACTGCTGGCTCTAACTAAGGCAGCAGAGCTTCTCCTAAGAAAGTTGTAGCTTTTTTTTTTTCCCCTCAGGGTTTTAGATAGGTCATTTTTTGGCAAATCTTCTTTCATGTAGGGTCATACTGAAGGCTGCAAGATGTAAACCTGGCATTTTATATTGAATCTATTAAAGCTTGAACCTTTGTAAGAATATGGCCTAAGACCCAAGATAAAGTAGGTATACCAGCCAGAGTAGATTAAGTTACTCATACTATACTAACATTGTTATGGCTAGTTGCCATTGAGTTGGTTTTGACTCATGACTACCGCATGAGTTACAATGTAGAGCTGTTCTATAGTGTTTTCTTGGCTGTAATTTAATGAAAGCAGATCACCAGGCCTTTCTTCCACAGTATCGCTGGTTGAGTTTGAATCACCAACTTTTAGGTTAGTTGTTGGGTGTAAACCACTTACACCACCTAGGAACCTCAGTGTTATTGTTGTTGTTAACTTCTTCAAGTCGGCCCCAGAGTCATGGTGACCCCATGTATGACAGAGTAGAACTGCTCCACAGGGTTTCCTTATGGAAGCAGACCTGGCATTTTCTTCTGCAAAACCACTCAGTGGGCCCATACTATCAATCTTAAGGTTAGCTGATCACTGGAGAATCTGTGCTTTGCAACTACAAAGGTTTATTTCTTTCTTTAGGAGCCTTTGGTGGCACTATGGTTAATGCACTGGGCTTCTAACCAAAAAGTCTACTTTTTAAATCTACCAGTTGCTCCACAGGAGAAGGATGAGGCAGTCTACTGCTGTAAGGATTTATAGCCTTGGAAACCCTATGGGGCAATTCTCTGCTGTTCCATAGGATCACTGTCATTGGAATTGACTCAGTGGCAGTGGGTTGGGTTTTTTGGTCTTGCTTCTTGTCTCTTGCTGGTCAGCAGGGACTTCTGCTCCTCATCCACACTCAGGAATCCAGGCTGTTGGAGCTGTTGACAGTTCTCCAAGCATCACTTTGGAGAACCTTGCACCAGCAGCTAGGTACATAATTTTGGTCAAAATTTGTGGTTTTTCTTGATTTCCTGGTAGCTTTAGTAGAAGACATTGATCTAGCTTAGGACACATAAACGTCACTTGTCACTGTGACCAAGAAATTGTGGTTCTGTGATTGACAGCTCTGAGTAATGTGCCCATTACCAATCCCAGGGAGAAGTGAGTTCCACCAGGACCTTATGAGTTAAAAATAGGATGGTGTGTGTGGGGGTGGGAAGGGAGTTCCTAAGAGAAAAGGAGAATGTCTTGTTATTAGACAAAGAGGCAATATAAGATGAACAGGCAAAAACAATAGATATTCACTATAATTAGATATTATTTGTATCCCCATTTTCTAGGTGAGGAAATTGAGACTTAGCATGATTAGGTTACATGCCACAGATTATGCAGTGATAGATATGAAATCTAAACCCAATGCTGACTGCAAAGCACATTTGATTATTTACTGCATTCAGTTGTCTGGTATCTATGCCTGTCACTAATCTAATCTAGAATGTATGACAAAAATGTTGTATGGGCTTTTGAATGCTTAATGTGAAAACAAAAAACCCCTTCACATCTAGAGTTATTTCTTAATATTATTTAGAAAATGTTGATGAGTAAGATGACTATAATGTAATATGAGCCCCTGAACTATTTAAATCTTTCTACAAATAAGAAGTAATGAATTTTTTTTAAGTTCATGATCTCCTTTAGAAGAATTAAATGGTGGAAATGAGTTAATTGACAAATACAAATTCCTTTTAGAAAGGACACAGATTTAATATAAAATAATTGCCTCTTTATGACTGATTTATCTTAAGCCTGACTGCATTTAAATTATATCTTGCCCTTATTCAGACCTTATCTAGGGAAATAAATGAACCTTTCATTCTGAAAGGAGATAGAATAGAGACTGCCCCATGAGGAGACAAAGAAGAAATAGTCTGAGTTCTTAAAGATGGATTGAGATCCCTTTCTCTCCTCCTGGTTGGTGAGGAAGGCATATATATCCCACTGCAATAAATCGTAAGTCACTTGTACCTCAGCCCTTCTAATGTGGATCTATTAGGAATGCTTTCCCCCAGGCTCTAGGGCCCACCACTGCTGTCTTAGCCATTTGGAGCTTCCTCTGGGCCATCTGACACACAGTGTCTCCCCCAGGATCCATGGAGAGAGGTTATCTTGGTTGAGCTCTATTAAGATAGGCTATAGCTTGCTCAGTTTCTTTCCTAGGACTCCATTCTCATGTTCTGCATTTTCCTTTGACGTAAAATATGTGACATTCTAGAACTTCAACAGTGATATCAGGGGCTCTTCTTCTCAGGAAAAATGAAAGCTAACACTGAGGAAATTGCCCACCTCCTTCAAGGCCAAAGGGCTCTCACTGAGGCAAAAATGGAAGCCAAAGTGTCTCAACTACTCTCTTTGCCTAAACAGTCCAAAGTTACTAGATAACTTCCAATGCACCAATTTGTATGTGCCAACCTAGAAGAGTTTATATTTTCAAGTGTTTGGGCTCAACTGGCTCATAAAATTGCATTGTTATAGAATGGGGTCTAGATATGCAGCATTATCAAATTTGGGGAACAATTGTATAAATCTCTTTCCTTCTCCTTTTAGTGCCTGAGTGAAATCTGTCATACAAATGTGTGGTTTGGAGACAGATCTCAGACAGAGTAGACAGCACACACAGTCTCTCCCCCAGGATCCATGGAGAGAGGCCATCTTGATTGCGCTCTATTAAGATAGGCTGTAGCTTGCTCAGTTTCTTTCCTAGGACTCCATTCTCATATGGTTGCTGTAACCAACATGAGGTTTATTGATGATCTTGACAAGAACTCTTTCCATGGAGTGGTAGATGCCTGGCTGGAGTATATTCAAAAGAGAATGGGAGGGAAAGAAATGGAGGCTGATACACAGACAGCTCAAGAAATTTTGCCATAATCAGGACCAGAGAAATCTGATCTTAGCTAGAAGGTGGTTGAGAGAGGGTTCTGCATTAACAACTTAAACCATTTTTGAAGCTCCAATAACTTGAGCTCAAGCCTCTATGACTCAACTCATATAGTAGGCCCTTGCTATTTGCCCTAGTTTCAGGTTTCTGGTACACCTATGTAAACACCATTTGGTCTAATTTTATAATCTCCTTGGGAACACAGCTACTGCCTCCTTCGACTTCAAACTTGGACAAGCCATAGACAAGCACAACTAACCATTTAATCCCACCCTGAAACCCCAATAAAGGCAGCTGCCCACACCTCACTCTCTCTTGCTCTTCCCGTTATGGTTGTCCTGTGTCCAGTCTCACTTCCTGTGTCCCTGTGTGATATGCTGTGTACCCCTCCGGGAATATAATAAACCTAATGAGTATAATAAATGTAGTTTTTTTCATGGTCTCCTACACTGCTCTTTCCCACCTTGCACCTGGCTTGCCATCCTATAAATCTATTAGATCAGATTCTTTGTTTTGCTTTTAGATGGAAGAGTTTACAGTAGGTTTGTGTGCTAATGGAAAAATCCTGTATAGAAGGAACAACTGATGCTTGAGTAGGAAGAGGAGACAATTGTGGAGCTACATCCTAGAGTGGGAGAGAAGAGGTGAGACCTGGTGCACAAGGGCTTAGCCTTAGACGGTCACTCATCCTAATAAGAGGGCAGGTGGGATCCACAGTATACATAAAGGGAGATGGGGAGTCATGGTGGCAGAAGCTTATGAAAATTCTTTTTGGATTGTTCAAGTTTTATGAGTAAAATAGGAAATAAGGTATGTAGCTGAGATGAGGATGAGAGAAGAGGGACTGGAGTTTGTGGAAGGAGAAAAATAGTCATCTAGTTGAGTGGCAGAATGAATGGCTTAGAAGAATGACTCCAGCAAGCCTATTACTGGTTTGTGAAATGATAAACTTAATTTGACCCCACAGAGTCTAGCTGTCAGTGCAAGCTTTCAGTTCTGATTGGAATTGTCATGTGGTGATGAAATAATGCTGATGTACAGTGGGGGAAGGGCTACAGGTGGTGGCTTTAACCTCACAGTATTTCAAATATTAAATTGCCTATAAAACAAAAAATATGCTCAACTTAATAACATAAAGATAGTCTCCCAGACAAGGATAAACCTGAAACTAGAACACTTTGGAAGATGCATTTAAAAATATATATATATACATATATACATTCCAAGGGCTTGAGCAAAAATCATTGCAAGTTGAGAAACCAAAAGATAATGTAGCTTCTAAAGGAAGAAACATAATCTAAATCAGACTGTTGTTTAAATGCTAGGGGGAACAAGACCCATCCATCAAGGATATTTTTACAGTATAAATTTGGCAGTGCAAAAGATAGTAATATTTAAATCAACACTTATAAATAAACATTTATTTATTTATTTTATTTTTAAAAAGATAATAAATGTTTAAATAAACATTTAAACAGGATTTTTGACCTGACTTCCATTCACTCCTAGAATGGCATTCAGGTAGTTCACCAACTCCCTGAATTTTCACAGTAAATGTAGGTATACAAGTGTGTGCATAAATTTGGGAGTGAGCAGATAACTTTCACTCAATTCTCAAAACAGACCATGATTCCAAAGGGATTAAGAATGATTTCCTTAAAAAAATGAGAATAATCTACATCAGAAAACTTCTGATATAGGCAGAATATTCTACAAGAGAAAGCTTCTGAAATGAAGATTTAAAAGTAGCTTGGAGTAGCAGAAAACACTTTGGACCAGAAATCAAGAGTTTGGATTCCAGGTCTAGACTTTCCTTCTCTAACAAGCTGCCAGATAACGGATCCGTCTACTCATTTATTAGGGCTTTGGCTTCCTTCTCTGTGGGGAAGAAAAAGGAGTTGGTGTGTGTGATTGCTTAGATCTCTTCCCCTTCTACTCTAGTAAGATTCCATAGATGTGTACTCTACTGTATGGTTTTTGTTAATAAAAATGAAGAGGACTGTCTCTTTGTAAAACAGTGACTTTGGAAGAACTGTTTAGCTCCTCTTGGATCTTCCACTTCTCCCATTGTCACTATTACAAACCATCTACTCAGGAAAAAATGGTTGCCTTTCTTGAGGGGAGCCTCTGAGTTGGCTGGAACCACCAACTTTTCAGTCAGCAGCCAAGCACATTAACCATTCACACCATCAGGAGTTCCGCCTGATGGAGAAAGAAGAGAAAGAAGTTGTTATCTTCAGGATGCCTTGGTTGACCTGGCACTAAGTGAACAATTAAGACAATCTCTCAGGTGCTTATCAAGGACAGATTTCTAAACATTTACATCTGACATGATAAAATGGTAGGAGAGTTATTTGTAATTCCAAAACTAAGGAAAGGTGGAGATTCTATGAATCAGAGTATCTCCACATGGGAAACATTTGAATCCCTCCTCTCTTAAGGCCTCTCTACAGTGTATATGTTATAGTAACTTATCTTGACAGAGCAGTATAGCAATGTTGCATAGATTGCTATAAATTGTCTATTGAGCTATTACCACAGTCTTAGAGCACTCACACCTCAGTTACTATGGAAACCAGCCTTCAAAATGGCCCCAATGATCCCTGTCTCTTCATTGTCATACCTTTGTAAACTCTCCTCCCACAATGAACCAGAGTTGGATTGTATGGCCAATAGAATATAGTAGAAGTGATGATACATGATTCCCAGGTAAGTCAGAAAAGACACTGCAGTCTTTGCCTCAATCTATTGGATCACTCACATTGAAGGAACATGACATGAAGGTCACATGACATGCACCATGTCATGAAGACACTCAAGCAGCTCTGTGGAGAGGCCCATGTGGGAGGAACTGAGACTTCCTGCCAACAGCCAGCACCAACTTACCAGTCATGAATGAGCCACCTTAAAAGGAGATCCTCCAGCCTCAGGTAAGACTTCAGATGACTACAGCTCCAGGTGACATCTTAACTGCAATCTCCTAAGAGATGCCAACTAGAACGTCCTAGATGAGCTGTTCTCAAATTCCAGACCCAGAAGAACTCTGTAATAAATGCATAGTCTGTAGTAAGCCACTAAGTTTAGGGGTAATTTGTTACACAATAATAGAAAACTGGGAGCTCTGGTGGTGTAGTGCCTGAGGCATTTGACTGCTAACCAGAAGACTGGTGATTCAAATCCACCAGCCAGCCACTCCTCAGAAGGAAGACTGGGCAATCTACTTGTATAGAGATACCACCTTGGAAAACCAAAGAGGGGTTGCTGTGAGTTGGAACTGACACAATGGCAGTGAGATTGATTTTTTTTTCACTCAGTTTCCACAGTAAATGACCTTTATGAATAACAGGGAAATTGGAACAGGCAACAATTTTTATTAGAGAAACCAGTTGGTACCATGAGTGATAATTTTTATTATTGCTCAAGCTATAGTCCTATATGCTCTTATGGTCTTGAATGAACAATGCTAGTCTAGGCCATCCAAATACTTCTCAAATATATATACCAAAAACCCAAACCAAACTTACTGCCATTGAGTCAGGTCCGACTCATAGCGACACTTCCTTGGGTTTGTGAGGTGGTATCACTATGGAAGTAGATTGTCCAACCTTCCTTCTGAGGAATGGCTGGTGGGTTTGAACCACCAGCCTTCTGGTTAGCAGTCAACTGCCTTAGGCACTATGCCACCAGAGCTCCCCAAATATATGTAGAGAATAACATTACTGTGATATTAAGGCAATGTGTTTAGTTCCTGATAGCCCCTAATTCCCAATTGCTCCACAATGTCCTTCCCAATTAGAAGAAAAGAATTGATCACTTCATGGAAAAATCAGAACCCACTGAGGAATAGACAAGGCCTTGCTTGAATTGGAATTTTAAAATATTTTGTTTTAAGTTTATGTTGTTGTTGTTATGTGCCGTCGAGGCAGACCCGACTCATAGCAACCCCTCCTTGGGTTTACAAGGCGGTATCACTATAGGAGTAGACACATAATAATCTGAAAGCATGTGCTGAAATGGAAAGATTCTTTGTGGCAGATGACAGAGACTGAATCTGACTAACAAAGCAGAAAATGAATTTATGGGAAGGATACCCAAGAGTTCATAAAATCCAGAACCAGGCTGAAGATGCAGGCTCAGAAGTCAAAGAACCAAAAGAACATAGTGGCCAGGGATTTCTAAGAACAAATTGAGTATCTGATCTTCAGCCCTCATCAAATTCAAACTTCACACTCTGAGCCTCAAGTTCTGATTTTTAAAATAGGACGGAGGTGACAGTGGTGGGGGATGTGGTGCAGGATTTTGTTTCTATTTGTTTCGGGTTTTTTTTTTTTTTTTTTAACCTAAGTATGGGGAGATGGGGAGGAGATGGACCAGATTAGATTGTTTCAAATGCCTCTTCAGTCATAATATTCTATGTTACATTATTTTCTCATGGGAATGCTCTAGTTTCCAGAGACCACTGCATAATATGTACTTTAACTATTTGAATATATTTGTTTTTTTCCATTATTGGTATCCTTCCCAGTTGCCATTAATTCTGACTCATGATGACCTCATATGTGTCAGATCAGAACTGTGCTCCATAGGGTTTTCAAGGAAGTGATGTTTCTAAAGCTAATCACCAGGCCTTTCTTCCGAGGTGTCACTGGGTGGACTCAAACCTCCAACCTTCTGGTTAGTAGTTGAGAACTTAACCATTTGCACTACAAGCTTCAGCAGCTAATGGCCTTCAGCAGTATGTCAATGAGGACACATCTTGAATCTAAGCTCAATTAACCAAAACTGTTACCTGTAGAAATCAGTAAAGATTATTCCTAATAACTGGTCCCCAAGTAGCTGGTATAACTCAATCTCATAGACAAGACAGGCAAACAAACTGGGTCCTAATTGAGTAACCCAGTAAGCGGTCCATCCTGCCCGCTCTCTCTGCACCCTGTAATTCAGCAGCTGTCACAGTGGTCAACAAGCTCGGGGAACTTAGATTACAACCCATGCAAACAAGCTCACAGACTCTGAGACTCCTAAAGGAATAAAGACAAATGAAGTCAAATGACTTGACCAAACTAAAAAATAAAATAAAATAATAAGGGTAAGTAGAGGGAAGAGCAAGAGAAAATATTTTATCATTTGGTGACTAAACACAATCACTTAGGAAAATATTTTTGCTCTATTAATGGCTAGATTTAGTAATGCAGTGTCTGTTTTAACTTTTTTGTCAATTCTCCCTAAGGTAGTTTTATTTTGCTGAATAGGCAAAGAAAGAGGTTAGGAAAATTAGCATTAATTAAACTTTATTTCCCTTGGCCACTGGCCACAAAGTTCAAATAAAGTGCAGCTTCTAGCCAAAGCCCCACACAAGCAAACTTCAGAATGCATGGTTTAATTCATGTACATTTTGATTTTTCTCACAAGGGAAAAGAGAAAGGCAAGATGAAGGTAGAAAAAGTAAGACAGTGGTCAGAAAGTACGTCTCCTGTTTAGATTTAATTTTCTGCTTTTAGAAAATAAGTGGGGGAGGGGAAGAGCAGCAGGCTGCAAAATTATGGTTCAGTTATTTAAAACTATATGTAGGTAAACAAATAAACAAACATACTACATTTCAATGAACAAAAACTCTGTTCTTTCAGTTGTTCAGGTCAAAAACCTTGAAGTTATCTTTGACCGTGGCTCACTCATTTTTGCAAAATGGATCCAAAATCCAACTACTTCTCACCCCTCCACCACCAACAACCACATCAGCCCAAGCCACTCTGATGACTTGTGTGGAATATTTAAATAGCTGCCTTAACTGGTCTCCATGCTTCTTTCCAAGAACATGCTCTCCGTCCACTCAGCATGGATTGGCTCCCTGCTCCCTCCGTGACTTCATCTCTTACTCTTCTCCCCCTCACTCATTCTATTCCAGCCAAGTAGGCCTCCTTGCTGTTCCTCAGACATGCTTAGCATTCTCTCACCTCAAGGCACTAGTTGTACTCTGGGCCCGGAACACTTTTTCCCTGGATATCTTCACGGCCCTCTTCCTTAATCTTTCATGTCTCTACTGAATGCTTCAGCTGATCAGAGAGGTCTTCCAGGCCGCTCTAGATATGATGGCAAGTCTCCATCCCTAGTACTCCAAAATTCCTTTGCCCAATTATATTTATTTTCTCCATAGCACTTACCACCGCCCAACATATATTTATTTGTCTTTTTCCATTATTGGTATCCTTCCCAATAGAATATAAGCTCCTTACGATACTATTTTGTTCATTGCTATATCCCAAGTGCCTACAACAGGGCCTGGCCTATAGCTGATGCTCACAATATATCAGTTGAATAAATGAGTAAAAAAGAAACATATATAAAAGACATGGAAGGAAGGTAGGAGAGAGAAAAGGAAGGAGGTGAGAGAAGAAGAAGAAACAGAAAGAAGGAAAGAAGAGAGAAAGAACACATAACTTCTAATTCTTTTTCTCTACTATGGATATATATTTTGTACTTTTCTCAATTTTTCCAAATGAATAAAATAAAAATGCTTTACTTCTGTCAACAGAACAAAAGTAGATAAAATTTATCTTAAAACAATTTTGTCAAATTTAAATTTTAGCCAAGATTTGAAAAGAAGAACTAAAAGTTTAAGGTTGTTTGTTTTGTTTTTTTCAATCAATGTTGCACAGTTTTAGAAGGATCATAAATCAAATCATAGGTAGGATTCCTGAGATGAAGGCCCACATTGTCTCCATGGCACCTAATCCACTGAGATGTCCAAGCCAGACACACAAGCTCCCATGGCCCCCTTAGCTCTGCCAGCCCAACTCCAGCACTCCTGGGTCCTCAAACTTGTTGGCATCTCCTGCTTCAATGCTTCAAGCATGTCAGTCTGTCTTTTTGTAATGCCAGTTTTTCCCCTTCTTGGTCTAGTAATGGAGTGCTGTATCATTTCCGCTTCTCAGAAGAAAGATGGGGCAATCTACTTCCACAGTGACAACTGCCTCAGAAATCCAAGGGGTCACTATGAGTCGGATCCGACTCGATGGCACATAACAACAACAGCGTATTCATTTCCTAAAGCTTCATTGACACATTACCACAAACTTGGTGGCTTAAAACAACAGAAATCTATTCTCTCTCAATCTGGGAGACCAAAGTCTGAAATCAAGGTGTTGGCAGGGCCATACCATCTCTAAAGATGGTAGAGGAGAATACTTTCTTGCCTCTTCCCTATTTCTGTTAACTCCAGGCATTCCTTGGCTTGTGACAGCATCTCTTCTGTCTTCCCATGGCCATTTCCTCTGTGTGTCTTTTTTTTGCCACTTGGCAAGGACACTTGTCATTGGATTTAGTGCCCATCCAGATAACCAGGATAGTCTCTTCTTGAGATCCTTAATAATGTCTGCAAAGATCCTTTTTCTGGATGAATGGATGTTTTGTGGACCACCACCCAATGCACTACCAAATCAAAACCAAACTCACTGCCACTGAGTTGTTTCCAACTCACAGCAACCCCCTTTTGGTTTCCAAGGCAATAATAAATCTTTACGGAAGTTTCTTTTGCAGAACAGCTAATGGGTTTGAACCACCAACCTCTTGGTTAGCAGTCAGATGCCTTAGGCACTATACCACCAGAGCTCCACCCTTTAAAATTTAGCTCTCTTGCCACCGCCTTTGGAAAGTTCTCCCTGGTTCCCATTGATTCAGCTGTATCTCCACTGGGATCTCAGAGGAATGTGAGTTGTTCTTAGTCACTGATTTACTAATTGAAATCTTACTTGGACTGTTAGCTCCTTAAGGGCAGAGCCCACATCTTACATCAAACTTTCATGTTAACATTTAATCCAGTGCTCAATACCTAGTAGGAATTTGATAAATGTTTATAAGAGGAAATGAAGAAAGGAGAGAGGGAACCCAGCTAGATAGTTATGCAGATTAGTGCTATACATATGTTGAGAGAAAAGCATGTAGTAGGTCTTAAGATGTGCATACTAAATCTCTGTGTGTGGATGTTTACAACATTGAAACTGAGATGTTTGAAGTGAATAGAGTATGATGGCTAAGAGCAATCAGACTATGTGTATTTGAATCTCAGTGGAACCACTTAAAAGCTGACTGATCCCAACCCTGCTACTTTACCAATTTTAGCCTCAGTTTCCTTGACTATTAAATGGGAAGAATAATAGTGTCTCTCTAACAAAGTTTGTATGAGGTTAAGTAGGAGAATTCATGTAAAGTGCTCAGCATTGTGCCTGGAACTAGTAAATGTTCAGTAAATGTCACTAAGGATGATGATGGTAATCACTGAGAAACAAGAAGTGTTTTTAACAGAGGAGTGAGAGGAGGCCCAATAATAAAACTATCCAATATATCACACTCGACTTCCTACCAGTGGTATTTTAAAACCCATCCCCTAAATCAGCCTCCTCATCTAAAGGCTTGGGGATCCACCCAGCTGGTCTTTATAGCATAGAATCCAGTGTCACCAGAAAAAGAAAAGAGTGTTCAAATTCCTCATAATTTAACAGCGATTCCAAGACTGTGTGTTCCAAATAGTTTCAAATGTGTTCCAAATAGTTCCACAGGCTGTCAAGTGAGTGCTACATGAAATGAATTGTTCCATGTCAGGTAAGATTATGATACTGTAAACTAAGTGGAACAGTGGTATTTACTTCAGGACTTCAAACATCTCTAAGAAGGGGATGGCAGGATTCTCTCATTTTTAACTATAATGTCCTTTGTTCCTCCTGTGGGCCGTGGGGATCAGCTTGGACCTGGACGGAGAAGACAGGGTCACACTCAATGCCTTAGTAGGCAGCTCACTGAGAGCTGTGTTGGTACTGAGGACCCCAGCAGACCATGACTGACCCTGCCTCCCCTTCTAGACTGCACAGCCTCCAGCAGGCGCTGTCTGCTTCCCTAATCTACAGGCCAGCAACGCCAATCCAGCTTCTCTGCCTCATCACCTCCACTGCAATGTTCTTTTCTCTTGCCTTCATTTAGCTTCAAGTATCTTTGGTGAATAAAGAGCCCTGATGGTATAGTGGTTAAGTGCTTGACTGCTAACTGAAAGGTCAGAGAAAGATGTAGCAGTCTACAACCTCAAAAACCGTATCGGGCAGGACTAATCTGTCCTATAAGGGGACTATGAGTTGGAGTCCACTTCACGGCAAAGGCTTTTTTTTTTTTTTTTTTCCTTTAAATCCTTGGTGATTTTTCCTATAAGGTTTTCTCCATTTTAATTGGTTTTCTGTCATTTTTACAAGAAGGAATTTATTGGTGCTTTTAAAAATGTAAAAATGTCTTTGTGACTAAATCTTTCCTTAACAGCCTTCTCTACAATGTTTGCTCTTCATCCTGTTTCCCTTGCTGAATTCAGCAATTTGGGCCCTGTAAGGTCTGGTGTGGGGGTGGGGGTGGAGGCAACCAAACCATGGGGCAGCTAAACTGAGGACTGCTGTCACTCGGGGAAGTCTGTTACTCACTCAGCCACCCCTGAGTCTCTTCTTGCAGGCAGCTCACCCCCCTTCCTCTCTGAATAATATTCACATCATGCATAGGACCATCAACATCCACAAATACCCACGAGCACCTTTGAATACTGCGTAGCTACTAAGCATCCAGATGCCTCCAAGAGAAAGGAAGGGAGGTGCAAGAGAGGAACCTTCAAGGTCTGAGTCTGCTTCCACAGACACTGCTGGCTTCACAGGTGCCCTGGTGCAGGGCAGAGTGCCTGTCCCAAACCAGACCCAGGGTTGTCCACCATCTACCTAGGGAAGAGGATTTGAGCTTTGCCAGTGCTAAACAGAGTCCCCATCTGGATCATAGCAAGGGGCAGGTCTAGTTCTGTTGCTGGAGGTGCAGAGGGTAAAGGATGTGGTAATGGAGGTTGGTGGGGATGAGGGGTGCCAGCAGGTAAGGACTTGACCTCTCTCCTGCTTCTTCAGGTAGAGCTGACAACAATCTAAAAGAGGGAGAAAGTCCATTCTCCAGTTTTGCGGTCAGGGCCATGAAGACATCCCATCCTCATATTTACTAAATATTCCTGGAAAGAAATGCATAAGATAGGGAAAAATCATTTGACAAATATGAAGAATATGTCTTTTATAGGGTTGGGTGGACAAGAGCAGTGTACAGAATTGTACATACCATGGTCTTGTCTATGTAAAAAGTATACCCATACAATACACCTGAAAAAAAGGCTAGTATGAATTTTTTTTTTTTAAGGGTCATCTAGTGGAATTATTGGCAGTATTTATTTTTCTCTTCATGAATTTCTGCTTCTTCTAATTTTTCTATGATGAGCATTCTCATGCTTATCAAACAGTAAAGATCAGTATGCTATATGCTCAAAAAAATCTGCCAACCGCCTCTTTATGGAGTGACAGTTATGTATAATACAAGTAAATATGTATATGGGCATGAATCTATATACAACTTCATGTGCATAGAAAAATAAATGCAAATAGAAGTGCATGTCCATTCATGCCACACACACACACATATATATATATAGGGCATATCATGATTGACTTCAAAGACTCACCAATACAGAGATTTGACCTACTGATAAACCCACAGGAATGCATTACACCCAGCAGGTCAACAACAAATAGGACAAAAAGACACCCACAAGCGGTGATGTGGTTTATCTTCATTTTCTGGGGTTAAGTGACTGCTGTGAAATAATCCATTTACTCTAGGTGAAGATGGCCATCTTGACAGAATAAAATGGGGAAGACCCTGCCCAGAACAGAAGCTGTGAGCCTCCTTGGTGACAGTGATCTTAATTGATACTTGTGCCCGGGGTGATTTTCCTCTTCTCTTCCTCCTCGCAACTGAGAAATTGCACTGCACGTGGACAGAATAGGGCCAGGTTATATGTGTCCTCCTCATGCAAGTGCAGTGCCTTGAAACTGAGTACCTGGAGCTGAATCATTTGCAGTGAGCTCTGCTGACATGGCTGCCCCACAGCCTATTCTGCCATCTCCAACTAGTGCTCCATCTAACAGGTACCCCTGGAGCTCTGCAGCCCCCCCCCCCCTTAGGACTCCCCTTGTGGGGAAGAGCCTTTGGAATGCCTCCATGGCCTCAGGCCCCATCCTGCACACCTGGAAGTTCTCAGGGCTGGCCTCCTAAGCATCCTCTCTGTACTTTTCCTGCTCTTTTCCCAAGATGGCTTTATACCAAGAAGGGCAGAACTTGTATGGAATACAGTACTTCATTTTGCAGAGCCTAGTCCTCAAAAACAGACCCTGAGTGGTAGAAACAGTGCATGTGCTCAGCTACTAACCAAAAGGCTGGAGTTTCAAATCCACCCAGAGGCACCCCTCTCTCTGGCTGTTTCCCTGCATATGGAAAGATGGTGCAAGCAAGTCAAAAACGACATCCTTACAAATTGAAGAGGCATGCATACACCTCTTTCAGCATTCATTTATCAAATCTCAAGAAAGACAATGATTGGCCCCACACAAGTCATGCATATTCCAAACCCAATCACCTTAGCTGGATAGAGGATTCAGACTGGTCTGCTGGAATCACATGCCTCCTCCTTGGGGTCATGTGGGTAGCTGGTAGCTGGGGTGGTGGTGGAGTGGGTTACAATTCTTGAGTTCCTAACTAAATCAGGATCCTGTGGAAAGGGAGAAGCATGATTCCCTATAGGAAATGTAGGGGGAAGAAATGCCAAGGACAAATAATTTGTCAAACATCATTGTGAAATGTACTTGAGAAGGAATTGATCTTGTTGAAAATGATTTCAGGAAACTAAAACGAAAACAGAAAAACCAGATGATTTCACAGTGTTGAACAGAACGTTATCAAGGACACACATTGGCTCAGGAGAGTTTGCTTCAGAAAAAGTTTTCAGTGAAAATCCAAAAATGTTGGTATAAACGTGATGAAAATGTTTGTTTCCATGAAATAGAATCCAAACAGCCTCAGGGTCAAAACAACAATTTTTTTTCCCCCAGAAGAAGTCCAAATTTAATTAACATTGGATAAACAGCATCTGGCCATTCCTGATCTTATATCTTGACATCATTTAGCCTCAAAGGCAGTCCTATTTTCTTAGAAGATGATCCTTTCCTTTTGATCAGCTTTGCCCTTCAGTGGGGGATGGGAGGAGTTTACTGGAATTTGTCACATGCTCAGCCGCATTACACATCTTCTCCCTTTGGGGAGTCTGTACTGGACTCAAGAGTACTTGAGTCAAGAGCCCAGTACTTCACAAAAATACCCAAAAGGCTCTTCAAAGTCATATAGGCCATGAAGGGGGAGTCTGTCACCAACTGAATCTTGGCTGTCCTACTTTACACAGCTTTATGACTTCTTATCTACTTCCATCAGTTATCTTGTTTTATGGCTACAAATGATAAGATAAATAAGGGTCCTCCCTCTCTCTTTCTCTGTCTCTGTGTGTGTGTCTCTCTCTTGCTCTCTTGTCTCTCTCTCTCTTTCTCTCTCTCTCACCTTTATCTGTCTCTCTATTTTTCTGTCAGTTTCATCATTTAGAGAACTCATAGCTGGTCTATAAACCAAAATAGATCATTCCACATACCCTCTCTGATCTCTGGTAACCTAATCCAGTCTCAAATTATGTAAGCAGAACATTGAACTCCAAAGCTTATCTCAGACGGCAAGAGAGTGAGCTGATGCCGGTTTTGAGTTGACAGCAGAGCTATCTGCTTCAGAGGTACCTATCACACCTCTTCAACAAGGTCAATCTCCTTTTTGGTCTTGGGTGGTCAGTTTCCTCTTTCACTGTGTGATTTAAACAAGTTGTTTCACCTCTCTGGCCTCATTTATAAAATGAGAGTATTAGATTAGGTGATTTCTGTGGCCTTTCCAGTTCTAATAGCCTATGGTCCTTTGACACCCTGATGCTATATGTCTCTATCATGACGTAGGCATGGTTTCTATAACCACAACCCTTGGTGTTCTTCAGGTAAAGGGTAGGCCCCAACCCCACTCTGAAAGGTAGGTCTGCTGTAGAAGGAACAAAAGCAAGGACATATGGAGGGGACAGGCACCAGCTCCATTTGGATTAAAATTGGTAAGGTTAAGTCAGTAGCATCCTTAATAATGTGGCCATTTCTTTCCTCTTCTCCCCTCTGGGATTAAAGCTTGTGTGCTGACTGTTGAAAAATCAGTCATTAACGGCCAGGAAATGACTTCCCCATCCATCAGAGCACTGCTCAGCCATGTTTCAGCTTTTTTCCCCTTTCCCTGTGTAATTATTCTCATCCACCACTGATTACCGTTTATAATAGCCATAATTCTCTCTGAATCAATCATTACTTTACTTTACCACAGGGTTACCAGTAGAAACATGAGGGAATGCAGATACCCCTGGCTAGGTTTTATTTTTCAGAAATTGCCTGATTTCGTCTGGATATTATTTAATCATCTGTATGTTCAAATAACAAAAACAATGATTTTAATTCAAAGGCATTTTTTCTATTCAATATGTATATTTATTTTTTACTGTGCTTTGGGTGCAAATTTACAGAACAGAATTTGTTTTATATTCAACAGTTCGTGTACATTTGGTTTCACTCCCCAGTTAGCATCCCCAATCCTAACCCACTGTCCTCTCCCTTCCCAGTGACTCCCCCATTCCTGTGCCCTTCTCAGTTATGCACTCCTGTCTGTCCAGCCTTTCCTCCATGTGAATGTTCTCCCCTGGTGCCCCCTGGCCAATTGCTCCAAGGGATGTATCTCCGTAGAGTGGGTGGGTGCATCACTCTGGGTTGGATGTTCTATATGTAAGTCTTATTGCTTTTGGGCTGAGAGTCAGCCCTTGGGAGTGAATTTTATCCCTGGCCCAAAGTGTATCCCAGGGCCATAGTCTTGGGGGTGCCACCAGACTCCATCTGACCAGTAATTCTGGTCATTATTGTGTTTTTGAATTTTGTTCCAGGTTTTTCCTCCCACTGTATCCAGGATCTCCAGTTTTGATCCCTTCCCAAGTGGTTGGCATTTGGAGCTAGGCATCATCTAGTTCTTCTGGTCTTGAGGTCCATCATATCTTAGGGCTGATTGTTTCCAAATGCCCTTGTTTTTCTTCTCTCTTCTTCACTTCTGACAAAAGGAGAGCATTAGCTACATCTTAGATGGCTGCTTGAAAGATTTTAAGACCCCAGTCGCTGCTCACCAAAGTACGTTGTGGAACAAGATTTTTATGTATTATGTTGTGCCAATTGAGCCTGGCATCCCCCAATACTATGGTCCTGAGTTGGCAGATCCAGTGGTTCTGTCTTCTAAGGTGTCTGGCTGTCTATGAGGAATTGCTCCATGTCTGTCTTTTGTTGCTTCTGTAATGATTGTGGTTATTTTGTATTACTAGTGCAAGATTATCCTCAGCTGACTCTATCATTGGTCTAAAATATATGCCTGTTCACTGACCCCCGTATGATCTTCTCAGTTGTCTATGTATTCATCTGTAACCTGGTGTTTGGTGTTAGTGGTAATGCAGTATTGTTCGCCCTTAACTCTTATGTATACATATATATATTTAAAAGGGAAATGATGACTGTCTAAATGACACTAATATTATGTAAAATCTGCTAGTAATATTGTTTGGAGAGATTTGTAGAGGACTTAGCAGGGATTCTTGCTATGAATCTATACGCCTTTTTTGTGCTTTACCTACCTGAATGTTATGAAGACTACCCATCCTGTGTGATTTCCTGGAAAGGTCAAGACTCATCTTTTCCCTCCATGAACTGATCAGAACAGAATTGAGATGAAGTTGTTTTCTTAAACATTCTGGAGAAGTATGACTATTAGTCATTTACACTTTAGTGAGAATTTAAGGCAGTTCTGTTTTATTTACTATGCATCAGATTTAGTATGTACAATATATTGTGCCAGTTCTGTGGCAAGTTAACAAAATGCATATGATCTAGTCCTTGCATCTTGGGGCTTACCTGGTAGAGGAAAATGATGAGAGGACAGATACAAATAACTGCTTCAGCACTCATTACACATACCTTGGATTAGGTACAAAGTGCAAAAGGAGAGTGAGAGGCTATTGATACCATAGAGATTTTAGAAATCCTAGAGCAAATATGTTCAAGCTGAATCTGGGAGGAGGAAAAGAACAAGTTGTTATTCCAGGAGGAGAGAGCAGAAATTAATCACAAAATTGTGGTAGGGAAAGAGAGGGTGAGGCCCAGAAAGAAGCTCCTAGAATAGTGAAACGACCTAGAGCCATGGGATGGCTTGAAGACAACAGTCTGAAGCCCCATCACGGGCTGCAGGCAACACCCAGAAAGCTGTGGAGAATCAAACAGCCCTTCTCCCAGAGTTCCAGAAATACTTGCTGAGACGGCTTTGGCAAGCACAGGAGGACGAGCCATGACACCACATAATTCAGGCCATGATTGGAAATGTGAACTCGTAATTAGTGAAGTTTAGCGTCTATAGTTATTATAATTAAAGGAATAATTTTATAATATTGGACCTCCCCCAAGCCCAAATAAAGCCAGGTTGAAGCTATAAAAATAAGTTTTAATTTAAAAAATGAAAAATACTGACATAATATTTTGAAAGTACTGAATCAGCATCAACAGCAAATACTGTCAAGCTTATTTATGCTAAGGAAGGGTTGATATCCCACTGTGGGAGCTCTGGTGGCACAGTGCCTAAGGTATTTGACTGCTAACCAAAAGGCTGGCGGTTCAAACCCACCAGCCAGTCCTCGGAAGGAAGACAGGACTATCTTCTTCCATAGAGATACTGCCTCAGAAACCCAAGGAAGGCTCGTTGTGAGTCGAATTGACTCGACTGCAGTGAGTTTGGATTTTTGGTTTTGTGGCGATGAAGGCAGCACATCCTCCTGATCCTTGCCTCTATCCTTACGAGCACATGGCTAGTTTATTAGGGAACTAGAAACTCTCATAATGTTCCTTATACCCTCATTTGCCACATTAACCATAAATAAAGAGACCATGAAAAAATTTATGCAATGAAAGCACCAGGGTCTACAGTCTGGGGAAAACGTTCCAGGTAGCTGCTAATCTGGAAGCTATTTTCTTTCCCCAAACATCCAGGGTGGTCCAGATAAGCAGTTTCCAACTTTTTTCATTCCACAAACCAGTAAAATAAAACTTAAAAAAAAAAAAAAAAGAATTGGAGGCAGGTAGGCTGACATGGCTTTGCCTACCTTTTGTTTTGGCAAGTCAGGGCATGCAAAATAACCACTTCTATCTACTATCTCCTTTGTTCCACACACCAAAAAAAAATTCAATCTTAATCCCCAAATCACAAACAGACCATAATTTTTTTTTTTTTTCCATTTTGCAACAGACTGCTCAAGATGTATCCTCAAAGGACATGGAGACACTGAGAATTGTGAGGTCTGTGAGAATCCCCTCTCTAGCCCCAAACCAAAAAACTGAACTCACTGCCATTGAGTCAATTCTGACTCATAGTGATCTTCACTGAGTTTCTGAGGCTGTAAATCTTTACACAAGGAGATTGCCCCATTTTCCTTCCTTGAAACAGCTGCTGGGTTTGAACCACTGACTTGGTTAGCAGCCAAATGCCTTATCCACTACACCACCAGAACAAGATATCATTACAAGATAGCCCAGAGAGACACAATTCTGAGGTACTTCTGTGGATATAGAAATGGAAGGAACCCCCTCATCTTCCAGCATTGGCCAAATTGATCTGGAAGCAAATTAGCACTGCAGCCTCAACTCACACTCAAAGTGTGACGTGTCAACAGCAGGAGACAGAGACTGAGAAGTCTTTTCAGTAGTGCCTAAGGCATTTGACTGCTAACCAGAAGGCTGGTGGTTCAAACCCACCAACCACTCCTGGGAAGGAAGAGGGGGCAATCTACTTCTGTAGTAATACTGCCTCAGAAATCCAAGGAGGGGCGCTATGAGTTGGGTCTGACTCGACGGCACATAACAACAACAGCAACGTGAGTTGCACTAGACTCAATGGCACCTAACAACATGGGGAGATGGCCAGTCCATCTGACTTTTCATGGATGAACACCAGCATGGCATATTGTAGATAAGATCCAAAGAATTAGGACAAGTAAATGTTAAAGACTGGGATAAGAACTGGCTAGAAACATCCCCTTTAGTCACTCTTGGCTAAGGTTTTAATTAATCCTCAGATGGGGTAGTGAGAAGGAAGGATTACTAATAGCTAATACTAATGAATACTGAATGCCTACTCTGTGCCACATTTCTATGCTAACTCATGGCATGGACTCATTATTTACATCATTTCACTTAGTCCTTAAGATAAATTTATAAAATAGATATTCAGCATAACTTCTTTTGAGACAGGAAAAAAAAATGAGTCTCAGATAGATTAAGCACTTTGCTCAGAATCACACAGGGTTGGGAGCAGAAGTCATATCTGCATGATCTGAAAGTCCCTTCTAACAAGTGCACCAAGGACCTCTCTGTAGTATTTGCAGTAAGTTTTATGTCATCACTTGCAGTAAGTTCCATGCACACGTGCATGGCCTGCAGTTCAGTAGTTAGCAAATTGTTTCTAGTATATGCCATCATGTGGTTTTTCTAATTCACAATGAATCCTTTGTCATTTTTATAAAATTCTGAGTTGAAAGACTGTCCTCAGATGTTGTTAAGGCACGAACCCAGGGAAAACGGACACAGACAAGGGTCTGGCGTCCAGAAGGCAGACCAGGTAAGCAGCAGTCCTCAGAGAATGGACCACACTGGATCTCTCCCATCTGCACAGACGGCCCTTGTCATCAGAACCGCATGGCTGATGATTCCCAGGGTTTCCAGAAAGCTTTTGCAGCACTTCTGCAGCTTTGTCTGCTCTGTCTACAGGGTTGGAGCAACAGAGCTATGATGTGAATTCCCAAGAACATGAATCACCTTCCTTCCTCTAGGGCTTTGCTCCATCTTTGGCCCCAAATATTTCATAGCAGCCAGTGCCAGGGAGAAACCCGGGGAGAGAGGAGAGCCTGCATGTTAATTCCAGTGGCGATGTAATGAGAATTTCATTCACTTACTCTGAATTCCCTGGTGTCCCCCATCCTCCCCTTGGTTCATTAACTCTCGGTGCTGTGCCTGACTGCTGGGTCTCAAGAGAACCAATGTGCTCTTCATTCCTCCAACAGACTGGCCATGGTCCTTTCCTCCCTGCCTCTCCCCCAGGATCACATGTGTGTATCTGCTCCGGTGCTGCACAGAGGTCTCTATTCAGGAACAGAAGTATGCGTCTTCCTTGTTTGGGAAAGGACAACTGCCTCAGTGGGAGGCTGGGTTCTGGAAGTTCTTGTAGCCTCTGCCAAGTTGCCCTTCTCAGGTATGTGAGAGCTATGCGTCTGTGTGCATGCAGTCCCTGTTTCTCACCAGCCCCCGCAAAATACATACTTATTTAAAATAGGGATATGTCCTCAGTTGTGCTCAAACTGTGATAAACTGCTTTTCAATAATCTGAGTCTACAGTTCCAGATAAAGACTTAAAGGTATGAGAAATGGTGGTGTGGTCTGGGGGAAGGTGTAAAATAGAAGTAGACAAACTTCATCCAACATAGGAGATCTGGTGGCATAGTGGTTAAGACATTTGGCTGTTAACCAAAAGGTCAGTGGTTCAAATCCATCACTGCTCTGTGGAAGAAAGATGAGGCAGTCTGCTTCCATAAAGAGCCTTGGAGACCCAATGGGGGTTGCTAAGAGTCGGAATCGACGTGATGGCTATAAGTTTGGTTTTATTAGATGACTTCTAAGGTCCCTCTCAGCTCTATTTCCTGTGATCATGTGTTTACTTCTTATGGTTCTTGTTGAAATTCATGTGACAGCTGCATTCCATTCCATAATATCTGCCTCGGAAGAAGTGCAGCTGGAATGCTCCTTAGAAGTGAGAATGGTCAGACTTCGTCTCACGTACTTTGGTCACATTGTCAGAAGAGACCAGTCCCTGGAGAAGGATATAATGCTTGGTAAAGTAGACGGTGAGCATAAAAGGAACTGCTTCAATGAGATGGATTGACACAGTGGCTGCAATGATGGGCTCAAGCATAGCAAAGATTATGAGGGTGGCACAGGACGTGGCAGGGTTTCGTTCTGTATACAGAGGGTTGCTAGGAGTCAGAACTGACTTCATGATGTTTAAAAACATTATGGCCGTGCTTGCTCCAATTTAAAACTAATATTTTAATATAGTACTCTCTAGTTAGATTGACAAGGAGCTCTGGTGGTACAGTGGTTAAAGCATCTGGCTGCTGACCAGAATGTCAGTGGTTTGAACCTACCAGCCACTCCATGGGAGAAAGATGAGGTACTATGTTTCCATAAAGATTTATAGCCTTGGAAACCCTTTAGGGCAGTTCTACTCTGTCCTAAAGAGTCACTATGAGTCAGAATCAACTCAATAGCAGTGGGTTTAGCAGTGGTTAGTAAGCTTGACACTCCAGGAAAATTCATTATGTTAATTTATATATAACTCATGGCTTTGTGTCCCCAGATATGTGTGCAGCCCACTTTGAGAAGTTCAGGACTAGACAGACAGTAATTTGCAAGAACGCTACTTTTTCAATATTCTTTGCATCTGTGATCTGCCCTCCAAAGTGCTTTCCATAAACAGCTATGTTCATGAAGGAAATGAATTACACAAAGTAAATAAATGTACAAGATTGTAAACAAGGAACCAGAGACATTAACTGACAAATGAGGACAAATACAAACCAAAAAGAGGGGAAAAAAATGTGTCATTACAGAACTTCTAGATGGTAGGGAAGCCAAGACAATTACAAGACAGAACAGACTGTTCTAAACTTGGGAAGAAAACTATGAATCACAGGGTAACCTCAATGAAAAATGATAAACCTTCACATCAAAATCAAAAAGGGGACCAGCACAATATTTAGCAAATACTAAAACAATAGCAATGAAGGAAGTGATGCACGATTCGTAAACAAAATGAGCTCAGCACAGAAAATTATATGGAACAAAGAAATCAACACCGCAAAAAAGCACATAACAAAATGACAGCAACAAATTCATACTTGTTGATAATTACATATCTGGCAAGGGGCTTATCTCTAAGATGTATAGAAAACTCCAACACCTCAACACCAAAAGAATTAACAATCCAGTTGAAAAATGGGCAGAAGACATGAATAGACACTTCACCAAGGAGGATATTCAAGTGGCCAGCAAACACATGAAGAGATGCTTATGATCATTGGCCATCAGAGAGATGCAAATCAAAACAACAATGAAATGCCATCTCACCCCAGCACTGATGGCAAGATTCAACGAGACAGCAAATAACAAATGCTGGTGGGGATGTGGAGAGATTGGGACTCTCATACACTGCTGGTGGAACTGTGAAGTGATACAACCACTGTGGAAAGCAGTATGGCAATCCCTTAGAAAGCTGGAATTGGAGATACCATTTGACCTAGCAATTCCATTACTAGGTATATAACCTAGAGAGGTGAGAGCCAGGACAGGAACAGATATATGCACACCCATGTTCATCGTAGCACAGTTTACAATAGCAAAAAATGGAAACAACCTACGTGCCCATCAACAGAAGAGTGGGTGACCAATCTATGGTACATGCACACAGTGGAATGCTATGCAACACTAAAGAATAACATAGAGTCTGCAGAACACCGCATAACGTGGATGAACTTGGAGGACATTATGCTGAGTGAAATAAGTCAATCACAGAAGGACAAATATAGTATTAGTTCATTACTGTAAAAAGTCAAGGAAAGGTTTTATATGGAAGGAAACTTTCTTTGTTAGTTGCCAGGGGTGGGAAGAGAGGGGAGGGAATACTGAAAAAAAAAAAAAAAGCATTGACCCATGTCACTTTAGTTTTGTGTATTTCACTGTACATAAATTATATTTCAATAAAATGCATTAAGAAAACAAATTAATTACATTGATCATTAAAAAAAGGGACCAGGTTTGTTGGTCTGATAGAGTCTGGTGGAACCCCTGAGACCGTGGCCCCTAACTACTCTTCAGGTCTGGAATTGAACCCCCTCTTGTGGCTTCCAGCCAAACAAAAGACAGGCATATGAGCTGAACATTTATGTTAGGTAGATACACTCCTTGGAAAGCTCAATCATGGGAGACTAGAAGGGCTGTGTATGCACAGGGAGACAGCTCAGGGGGCAGGAGTGCATGGGAAGGAAGGACACAGGGAAGAGGTGGCTGTGGGGAGAAAGTGGGAGGAGAGCTGTTGCATTGCGGGAGATTGTAGTCAATGTCATGAGACAAAGTGTATGTGAACTGCTCTATGGAAGATGAATTTGCTCTGTAACTTTCACACAAATCACAATAAAAATTTAAAAGAAAGAAAGAAATGAATTACATTGAGGTGTGTCCCCTGCCCTCCTAGCATCGCCAACATTGGGCTTCTGAGGAAGCTCAATGTTTATACCAGGTAGATCAAAACAGAGAGGGCTGGCCATAGGCCTAAGGTAGGAGTCCAAGTTCCTGCTTCCCCAACCAGTTAACAAAAAAAGTCCAACCTTTAGTCATGTTGGCAAACACTAATACTATCAGACAACTGGTATCAAGTTAGATCCCTTAGTTATACTCTGGGACTCCTCTGGATGGGAAATACCACAGGAAGTTTGCCTTCCATACCCCTTGTTGCCTGAAGGATCCCCCAAAATGTTCAACATGCTCAACCTATATTCTGCCAGCCTACCTAGGCCTTTCTAGCAGAGGGTTTGTTCATGACATGCCTAGGATCACCTTTCTTCTCTCTCCTGTTGCCCTTACAATTGGATTGTTAACTTAATTTTGCTAAGGTATCAATGACTCAAACAATCTACTTAGTTTTTTCCAAGGGTATTACATTGCAACTGGGCTGCATTTAGTTAACCCAAAATAATGTGACTTGGGTGGAATTTCAGGCATGAATGGCAAGAAGGGAGGGGTATATTTAGGGCTAGAACAAGCTTTCTGGGCCCCCTCAAATAACATTGCCTTCTCTGGCATCTGGCCATATGTTTGCCATTTAAGCAACAAATAATGCTGTGGACAAGCAAGTCTTTGAACATATGAAAGTATGTATTCAAAATCAGCCAACCAAATAAACAAACAAAAAACACAAGGACGTCATTTGAATTCTTATTCACATTGATCAAAGATATGAAGAAGAATTAAGGGTGTTCCAGCAAAACCTAGCAGATACACAAAGAATTTAACATTAATGGCATGAAAAAAAGAACAGGGAAAAAGTGAAAGGGAACAGAGGGACGTAGGCATTAAATTTGTTTTATGGTGTCCCAGAAACACTTTGGATTCAAGAAACGTGTGAAGGGAGACATGTGAAAGATGCAATGAGAGGAACTAACCAGCGTGGCCAATGAAGCAGGGAGCGGGTACAGAAATGCAGCCCACACTCTCTCACCAGACCCTAAGTCGTGGTACACAGCTCTGCCCACACAGAGGGGGCTCCTTCTTCATCTAGAGGAAATGAGTTTTTCTAATTAGTCTGTCAGAAGAGCACTCTTTAATTCTCAGATTTCTTATAGACCTGCAGCAGCCTTGGAAGCCATCCCACATAATCCGTGGTCCTTAAGGAAAAAAAGCAGAATCATGTAGAAATATAGGCCTAGACTCAACAAAGAAAAATACAGAACAAAACAAATTACTGTGGAGTCAAACCAAACCAGTTGCCATGGAGTTGACGCTGACTTGCGGTGACCCCAAGGGTGTCGGAGAACTGAGTTCCTTAGGGTTTTTCAATGGCTGATTTTTCAGAAGTTGACTGTCAGGCCTTTCTTCTGAAGTGCCTCTGCATGACCTTTAACCACCAACCTTTCGGTTAGTACTCGAGTGCTTAACCATTTACACCACCCAAAGGCTCCCCGCTCAACAAGGAAGGCACAAAAATAGCAAGCAAGGAGTCACAATGGGTGAAAGAAATACACTTACTGGGTCTCTGAAAACTGTCCATGGGATCTGAACATCAATACCAGAACAGACACAAAAGCCCTGATCCACCCCCACTTCCTGCAAAGATGAGCCTGTAATTCGGGAACAATGTAAATGAAATCAGCAAATAGGACTAAAGGGGGAGCTCCTGAAACCTACAAGCCAAACTCTCCTCCTTTCATTTTGCTAATTTAATGAGAAAGTGAAATAGGTTCCTCTCCAACCTTGACAGCCAGCTTTCTGGGAAGGTGTCTAATATTGGACATAAAATAGAGACATGAATCGATGAGCCTCATTAATATTCATAGACAGCAGATTAAGCTTGGTAGGAAATGTTATTTATGAAATGAGAGTATTGTCTTCCTCTCACCAAAAGGATTTTGTTTAGAGAGGATTGAGTTGGGTGACAAGGTTATAACAGATTAGGTATGAATTTTTCAGATTTCTTGGTTTATCTCCCAAGGAAAAGAAGCTAAAGCATTTGCTGGCAGTAGCAAATACTTCAGCACCATGTGCCAGGAGGTGCAAGGAGGTGTCTGTTGGGGTGAGAAAGCTGGGAAAGAAATGAAAAACTGGCTGGAGAGTGAGGTGAGGTTACGTAACAAAGGAGCAGGACAGGCTTCACTGACGTCAGGGAAAGGTGGAAGATAAAACACAGGCCATTCCTTGCTTGTTTACATATTACAGGGATAGGAGATTGCAAACCATTGGATAATTTAATGCATAAATTACAATTTCTTTTCTCACACTAAATATGTATTTGCTGTACTGCCTAAGAAACTTTTGTATTATTTCTGATTGTAGTGGCATGTGACATTTTATAATCCAATAAAGGCAAGAGAGCACGTCCATGAGCCAATTAAAAAAAGAAGAAAAGCAAAGCCAAACCTATTGCTTTGAGTCAATTCGGATTCATGGCGACCCCATGTGTGGCAGACTAGAACTATGCCATATGGTTTTCTTGGTTGTAATCTTTTCACAGAAGCAAATTGACAGGCTTTCTTCTTAGGTTCTGCTGGGTGGGTTCAACTGCCAGTCCTTAGGTTAGTAGTTGAACACAAGCTGGTTGCAACAGAACTAGTCTCTGATCCTCAAGTGAACTAAGTCTGTTTACAGTGCTTTGTATAATTGGAGGATTTATTGCTAGTCTCCTATCTCCATAAGCCCTTTCCTCCTTTATCTTTTGGGTCGGTTTACAACCCAAACAAATGTCATTTGTTGTGATCTGCTGAAATTTAAAAGTGACAGGTGAAAATTTCATTCAGAATCAAGCATTGAGAATGGCAGAGAGAGAATCTTAGAATAAGATCTTGAATTGTTCCTGGGGGTCGACACAGTACCGCAGAATTTTAAAAAAGAGTTTCCTGTTGATTCTTTTATGCACATCCCCTAGTCACTATACTTTAGTTGGTTGTTGCAATGTCATAAGCATAACTGAGAAGTGGAGGATGACATTCAATTTGAGAGCATCGACCCAGAAACACAAACCAAACCTGTTGCTGTCGAGTCAGTTCTGACTCATGGCAACCCCATGTATTACAGAGGAGAACTGCTCTGTGGGATTTTCTTGGCTGTGATCTTTGCAGAAACAGATCACCAGGCCTTTCTTGTGTGGCACTGCTGGGTGGGTTCAAACTTCTAACCTTTCAGTTAGTATGTTGTTATTGTTAAGTGCCATTGAGCCAGCTTCAACTTGTAATGACCCTATGTACAATAGATTGAAACACTGCCTTGTCCTGTGCCAGCCTCACATCATTGCAGCCACTGTGTCAATCTAGCACGTTGAGGGCCTTCCCCTTTTTTGCTGACCCTCAATTTTATCAAGCATGATATCTTTCCCAGTGAATGGTCCCTTCTGACAATATGACCAGAGTAGGCAAGACAAAGTCTGGTCATCTCCTTCCCAAGGACCATTCTACTGCATTTCTTTCAGGACAGATCTGTTAGTTCTTTTAGTAGTCCATGGGGCTTTCAGCATTCTTTGCCACACCACAACTCAAAAGCATCAGCCTTTTTTCAGTCTTCCTTATTCATTGTCCAGCTCTCACATGCATACGAGACGATTGGAAATATCATGGCTTGTGTCAGGCGCACCTTAGTTTTCAGGGAGACATCTTTGCTCTTCAGCAAAGGTGGATCAGGGCTTTTGTGTCTGTTCTGGTATTGATGATCAGATCCCATGGACAGTTTTCAAAGACCCAGTAAGTTTATTTCTTTCACCCATTGTGACTCCTTGCTTGCTATTTTTGTGCCTTCCTTGTTGAGTGGGGAGCCTTTGGGTGGTGTAAATGGTTAAGCACTCGAGTACTAACCGAAAGGTTGGTGGTTAAAGGTCATGCAGAGGCACCTCAGAAGAAAAGCCTGACAGTCTACTTCTGAAAAATCAGCCATTGAAAAACCCTAAGGAGCTCGGTTCTCTGACACCCTTGGGGTCACTGCAAGTCAGCGTCAACTCCATGGCAACTGGTTTGGTTTGACTCCACGGTAATTGGTTTTGTTCTGTGTTTTTCTTTGTTGAGACTAGGCCTATATTTCTATATGATTCTGCTTTTTTTCCTTAAAGACCACAGAAAAGAAAGAGGTCTTTTGCAGCAGACTTTCCCAATGCAGTACATCATCTGATGTCTTGACTACTGCTTCCATTGGCGTTGATTGTAGAACCAAGTAATATGAAGTCTTTGACAACTTCAATCTTTTCTCCATTTATTATGATACTGCTTATTGGTCCAATAGTGAGGAATTTTGTTTTCTTTGTATTGAGGTAATACATACAGTATGTAATACACACTGCAGACTGTAGTCTTCAATCTTCATCAGTAAGTGCTACAAGTCATCCTCACTTTCAGCAAGCAAAGTTGTGTCATATGAGTATCACAGGTTGTTAATGAGCCTTCCTGCAATCCTGATGCCACAGTCTTCTTCATATAATCCAGCTTCTCAGATTATTTGCTCAGCATACAAATTGAATAAGTATGGTCAAAGGATACAACCTTGATGCACTCTCTTCCTGATTTTAATTTTAAACCATTCAGTGTCCCCTTGTTCTGTTCAAACAACAGCCTCCTTGTCTGAGAATAGGCAAGGTGAAACAAAATCCAAGCAGAGTTTCACGAAAAACAAGAAAGTAGGGGCCAGAAGGAGAGGACAAAACGAGGTATGAAAGCTGAAAGAATCTTTAGCCCCAATCTACCCCAATTCTGCATTTTGAGGGTCTGGAAACTAGCACTTTAAAGGGACTTGACCAGAATGGATAAGCACTATGTAGTATATTGGTACTATGCCCATGGGTTTCTTGGGCTGTACTCTTCATGGGAGCAGATCACCAGGTCTTTTCTGTCTCAAAACCTCTCGTGGGTTTGAACTGCTGATCTTTTGGTTAGCAGCTGAGGACATAACCACTGCACCACCAGGGGTCCTTTATCATAATACTGCTAACCAGAAGGCTGGCAGTTCAAACCCACCAGCCACTCCTTGGAAGGAAATTGGGCAATCTACTTCTGTATTGATCCCACCTCGGAAACCCAAGGAGGGGTTGCTATGGGTTGGATCTGATTCAACAGCAGTGAGTTTGGTTTGGTTTGGTACAGCAGTACATTAAATAACAAGAACTAGGAACCTTAATCCCTCCCACTTCCCCAGACCCAAACCTGAGTTTTCTAACACATCAGGTATTGTTTTCATCACCGTTTAATGATATTGTCACCTTATAAGTTCCATTTACTAGTATGTAGGTGAAACTCTCTCTTCCCTCTGTTCTGTTTCCACCTCTGCTAACAGCATTCCTGACCAGCAGGTCTGCCACTGGAAGGCATCCTGTTGCTGAATAAACCAGTTGCCATCAAGTTGATTCCAGTTCATAGTGACCTTATGTGTGTCAGAGCAGAACTGTGTTCCATAGGGTTTGCTTAGCTGATTTTTCAGAAGTAGCTCACCAACCCTTTCTTCTGAGGTGCCTCTTGGACTTGAACCTCTAACCTTTCAGTTAGCAACTAAGTGCATTAATCATTTGTATCCACTAGGGGCTGATCTTGCTAAATAGAGGTAATCTATTTATACTTTCTTAGTCAACCACTCAGGACCTCTATCACAGGATCACTCTACTGGAACCAGACTCTTCTCCCCAGTCCAAAAATATGGCGCTGCCTACCCTTGCACCATAAAATCCTTACCTCAGCCATGGCTTGTCAGATTCCCCAGGCAGCAAAGCAAGCAGGCAAGGGGCTCAGTCCCATAAGGCACTATCTTAGCTGTAGCTATATCTTCTGCACAAAAATTTCCTCAATGTAGGGAAGAAAATAAGAAATTCACTTTCTTTCCCTTAGCTCTCACTCAGGCAACAAGGGAGTCCAAAAGGTGAATTTCTACCCTCAGCTGCAACCTTCTGGAACAACTTTCTAGCCTTGGGACCTCCTGAGCATCCTAGCTGGTCAACTTGAATAGACAATATGAGAAGTCTGTCTGAAGGTGAAGGAATACAGCATGTGCAGAGAAACAAGGTACCCCTACCACTCCCCTCTCCCTGCCATCCCAGAGAAATGGAACCTATTGCTATTGAGTCAATTCTGAATCATAGTAACCCTACAGGACAGAGTAAACGTGCTCCATAGATTTTCCAAGGCTATAAATCTTATATCTTAGAGACTGACTCATCTTTCTCCCATGGAGCAGCAGGTGGGTTTGAACTGCCAAACTTTTGGTTAGCAGCTCAATGCTTTAACCAGAGTAGTGCCACCAGAGTTCCTTCAGAGAAATGAAGCCAACTCAAAGGTATTGGCCACAGAGATCAACTGCCTGTTTCACAGGCATGGTGTTATTGTTGTAGATGCGTTTGAATTGGCTCCATCTCATAGTGACTGATAAATAACAGAATGAAACTTTGCCCAGTCCTAGACCCTCTTTATCATCTTTGATTTAGTGAGTCCACTGTTACAGGCATAGCTTCTAGTAAAAGCTGTAACAAAATGCAAAGAGGCCAGGCAGCCAAGAAAACACAGATAATTGGAGGAGCTCACATTGCTTCCACAACACATTTTTCATGGTGCCTTTCCCACAGCTACTATTCAAACACACAGAGGACTTGCTGAGCCATGGAAATGGCACTGGTTTTGCAGAGGGAAGACCTGGGCTGAGTCCCGGCTCCTGCACTTGCTGGTGGGTGACCTTGACTAAGTCCTGAACATAACAATCTTGAGGAACCTAAGTGTCCCCTTGGTAAAATGAGAATCATGATTATGTCTTACTCTCTGTGGTAGTTATGACGGTCCGATCCCATGAAGTAGGCATGAAAGCCAATCGTATGGTGCAATCGGCATTACGAAAGTGAGGTCTTCTCCTTACTCTCCATGATTCAACAGCTCACGTTCCTCTCTTGAGAGTCCCTCCCCCCCTACACGCCTACCTTGCTGATTTAAGCATTTCCTGGGGCCACTTAAAGCCCAGTAAATGGGGTGCTCGGTGGGGTGAATGGGTAGGTAAATTCTCTATGCCTCTGTCTCACCCATACAGATGGATAAGGCAGCTGAAATTAATGACATTCCAGGCCACTGCAGTGCTCATCTGCTTAACAATCCAATTTCTAGGACGTTTTAGAAGTTGTTAGCTGACTGCCAAAAATGAGGATCATTAAAAATAGATTCACAGCTGTTCAGGAAGCCAGAGATATAATTTTACCTTCATTATGCCTTATTGCAGATGTTATTGATTTAATCTCATTGCGTTTTACTGTGTAATATCAATTTGCACTGTCTTTGACTTGGAAATCAAGATCTGTATTTATTCTTCTTATTCTCATAGCAGAAGCTAGGCCTAGACTGACAGCCAAATGACACCAAGAGTTGAGGCAGTGACACCATTTAGGCAAGGCCTGGCTGCAGGGGTGCAGAAGGGATTTAGCATAGCTGACTGAGCAGAAAATATCCTAAAAATGGGGCCGCTGCGCCTTTTAAGTGAGTCTACACCCACAAATGATTCAAATAAGCAAATCAAAAGAAACTTTTTTGGTTTACATATCACCAAATAAATTGGTTGACTGCATCTTTCACTTATCTATCAAATCTTTTATCCAGAAAATTTCACCCTGAAAATTGCTAGAATAGAATTTAATTCAGAGTAATCTATCTGTCATGCATTAGGATACTGTGTTCCAAGATGTGTTTCTCAGAACATTTGTCTTCAGATTCTCCATGGGAGAACTCTACATAATATATCCTTCTTTGAAAGAGTTATGTTATGTGATAGCATGTTAAAGGCTCCAGGCAGCAAAGAAATTTGGTTACCTTTGTTTAATCTAGCATTTCCCAAACTAATTTGATGTAGAAATGCGTTGGATATAGAGCAATCACTCAGCTTTTGAGTAATGTTCCATCTTTACAGCTCTGATATGATTCAGAATCATATTTTCTTTTTAAAAATCAAACTAAAATGAAGATCCATTAAGATCCCTCAGTAGTAGTACACTGAGGAATACCCTTTGGGAATCACTGTTTTAAGACAGATCTGGTAGAAGGAAGGCCAGCTCATTGCTGGGGAGAGTCACACCTTTGTTGATTGCCACTGTTGCCGCCATTTTGAATCTAAATGAACCATTTTTTATTTACAAAAGCTTGGTTTCTGAACTTGTTCACCTGAGTGGCTGCTATCATATTTTCCATCCTTTCCTTTGTTTCACTACCTCAGACTCCAAACTCAGAGTCTATTCCACTCGCTTCTATCTCCTGCCCTACCCACAAGGAAGCTACCTACAACTGTCCCAGGAGAGCTAGGCCTCTGCTTGCCCTATCAGATAGACCTACACCTACTCTATTTTTATTAGACTCAGCCATTTGCTCAATTAAGTAGATAGTTATACAATAGCAGGAAATCTTAACCATGCTATATAGTCTGAAGTAGGGAATGACATTAGATACAAAATTATTCTAAGTTTATACCATTTGTAATACTAACATGTTCTGTGCCCTGTAGCAAATTACTTAGCCATTTTGTCTTGGTGACCAAGTTGGCAGAGCATACATAAAAATGCACAACTATTATCGAATTATTGACCATCTGTATTTGTAAGGGTTTAGAAAAGAGACCCATAACACCACATTGGTATGTGAAGGGGTTTCATAATGCATCATTTGGTTTGATGAGCTCACATTGGAACTTTTACCAACTCTAGTGAATATCATCAAGGATGATGACTTTAAGGACTTTCATTCTCATTTCTGCCCAGCGTCCTCCACACTTTTAGATATCACTAGCTTCCAGGCTAACGAAGGTCTGTGGGGACCTAATATATTTCTGGCTCTGTCACTTTCATTTGTTTCATAGAAAATACACCAGCTTTGATCAGGATGTCTAAAATTTACTATCAATAGGCAAAGAATGCTGAACAATTTTATTAATACTTCTCCCTAGCCTGCCTCTGCAATTCCCTACCCCAACTTCCCTAATTTCCCCACAAGGTCAGCCAGTCCCCAGTAGTATCATTAATAGCACTTCTCAAAATAACACAGTATGCCAAAATTTGGGCAGGGATTAGGCCAAGGACAAAGCTCTGATCTCAACTGGCTCTTTATTCTCCACTGACTCTTCAATAACAGACACTTTCTGGGCCCCCAGATTGTGAACTTCCTGGTGCCTGGTTTTCTTTTACTTCTCCACTTATCTGTCATGGTGTCTAGTACTAAACTCAACACCCGTTTGCTAATTAACAGATTAGCATCTTCCAGACAATAAGGGACTGAGCTAGAGTTGGATGGAAAGTCCCTCAACAGGCAGAACCAACATGCCGGCTAAGCTCTGCCCTGTATGTATGATTCTGCAAGAACAATCACTTTGTTCTTCCATGTTCACACTTTATTCTTACAAGAACTCCAGTCAAGTAACATGGATCGAAGAGCTAGCTGGAGTTCCACTGCTTATGTCGTGCCACTGAGAATTTTCCAGATACTTACTTTTTAGTCATAACTTACACACACACGTATGTTCAAGAATAGTGTGCTTAGGACACGGGGCACACCTGTATTGATTTATCTGTGAACTCATAAATTTTTAGAATTGGAAGAAATTTTTGAGGATATGGAGAGGAATTGTCTCATTTTTATAATTAGAAATCCAAACTCCAAAGAGGGGGATAACTCACAGATACACACCTAATCAGCTCAACAATGCTAGAGAAATTCCTCTTTACACGAATCCAAAAAGGGGAAACCATGTCCAGGTCCTTTACCAATATATCTTTGTCAATTCAGCTTTTGAGTTATGTTACATGTTTGTAGCCCTGATAAGATTCAGAAGTATGTCTCCTGTTTGAAAATCAAACTGAAATGTCAACAACATTCTGAAGAATCTGAGACACTTACCGACGCAAACAGAAAACTCAATCTGGAATCTTACTTGAATTTTCTGAAAAATACTGCAAAAGGAAAGCAAACTAGTTAATCTGTATATTGCAAGGAAAATATATTAAGATAACTAATTCTACTTCTCTTAGCACAATTTTATAAGGCATAATGACTCTCCCAGACGTGTTAAGAAAAGGATAGTAAAATAAAAACTCTTTTTTGAATGGTTAAAGCTCGCCCATTGACGTCGCTACTAAACAAAGGAATAAAAAAAGAAAAAGAAATTAAAAATAAAGATGAAGAAAACTGGCAGAGCGGCTCCACCTAGTGTCTATTATCTGGAAAAGCAGCCGGCATTTCCTGCGCCCTCCTGTGGCGAAATCTAGCTTTTTGTCATAGAGGAAAGCAAACTGTTACAAACATCGTTTGGTTTCCTCGCTCCACTCTGGGTGACAGATTAAAGAGGTAATAGCATCAGGGAACATTTTATAAGCAAAATACACTTTTAAAAAATACATTTTATTGAAATATAATTTATGTACAGTGAAATACACAAAAGTAAAGTGATATGGGTCAATGCATTTAACAAAATATACTTTTATTGACTGTATTTGAAACAAATCTTCAAAGATAGTTTCCTACTGATCACACGATAAAATCTTCCTTTATCTTATTTTAAATGAATCCTAATCATTAGCCTTTAAAATCTGAATAAAAGTGCATTTCTAAGTTTCTTTGCCTCCATGACTCTGTTCTTAATGAGGTTTTGTGAATATCATCTAAGCATCAATGTTTTTCTAACAATTCAAGACCAAACCAAGCTTTGGCTTCTTTCAAACTAATTTAGAAGAAAATGTGAGGGAATTTGGGTCAGACATACAAGTCACCTTCCTCTGTGCCTCAGTTTACCCAGCTGCAATGTGGAGATTATTCTAACTCCAGTCTACCTACCTGTCTTTGGGGGTGGGAGAGAGTTGCCATTGGTAGGATAAAATTAGATTAATGCCCAGGAAAACTACTTGAAAAGTAGAAAGGATATAATTTACACAAAATTGAGATACTTTCATTTATTAAGAGTTGGAAATTCTAGTGTTGATGTCTAGCATCAGTGCTGGTTTTGAGTCGAGGAAAGATCGATGAACCAGCCCCATACCCTTGAAGATTCATTGAAATCTGGGTATGGGCTCTTTTAGTCCATAAAATGGGATTGTTGTGAGTTTCTATAGACTTGATTCTGAATCATGGCAAACCCCCATGTGTGCACAGTAGAACCGCTTTATAGGGATCTCAAGGCTATGACATTTTGGAAACAGATTACTGGGGCTGTCTTCTGGGGAGCCTCTGGGTGAATCTAACTGCCAGTCTTTCGACTAATGTCTATTATCTGGGAAAAGATCTGGCATTTCCTACACCCTCCTGTGGTAGAATCTAGCTTAACCATTTGCATCGCTTGGGGGCTCCTAACCTGAGGATAATTTGGACTATAAGATACATAGACCTGTTCTAGTTCTAGTTCTAAAATCCTATGAGTAGGCAATACTTTCACATTCTATCACCATGGACCATCACAGACCCTTACTACCTCTTAGCTGGACTGGTGCAATATCTTCCTAACTGGTCTCTCCTGCCCCATTGCATCCTGGCAGATATTTCCAAGATCCAAACAAAAATCAAACACACTGCCAACTAGTCAATTCCAATTCATAGCAACCATGTAGGACTGAGTAGAGCTGCCCCCATAGAGTGACCAAGGCTGTAAATCTTTACAGAAGAAGATTCCCACCTTTTTCTCCCATGGAGCAGCAGATAGGTTCGACCCATTCACTCTTTTGATTTGCAGCTGAGCACTTTAACAGTGTTCTTTGTTTCCAAGACAAAGCTTCCTGAAATGTAGGTCCAAATACTGCATTCTCCTGCCTGCTGGTCTGAAATGATCCCCTTTGCATTTTGAAGGGCAACCAGCATGTATCAGGGGTCAGCTCCATGCCCAGTGTCATTACATCACCACAATGACACTTTAAGATAGCTAGCACATATTCTATGCTCATGGAGGAGGAAACTGGGTTCCCAAGAGACTCAAGGAATTGCTTCCAATCACAGTGAGTGATTGTAGACCCTGGGATGTGAACTGGGTCTCTGGTTTCAGAATCCATGGTCGCTGTGATAGATTAAGAGCCAGAAATACTTGGGTTGAAATTCCAGGCTCTGACACACACATTGTAATCTCAGAACATTTCCTAATTTCTCTGTGCCTCAGTTTCCTCACCTGTAAAATGGGAAAAATACCTCATAGTCAGTTAATACATGCACTGCAACAACCCCTGCCATGACGTGATTAGGGAGTATTCTGTGCTATTATTACCAAATTATTCTCACTGAATTAGGTATAAAGTTCCTTCCTTAAAGTTCAGGGTGCTTCTAAAATTGGCTCCAATTTCCCTTCCTGCCTCTTCTTCTATTTTTCTAAGAGTGCAATAGCATATTGCTCTAGTCATCCCCCTCACCTCAGTACTTGCACTATACTGTGCCTCTAGGCTCTGTGGTTCTGCTCTGATCTTTCCACTACTCAGAAAATCTGTCTCTTCCTCTCTGTTGACCTCTAGTGGCTAGTGCAGTGCCAAGCACATACCAAAAAAAAAAAACCAAACTCATTGCCATGGAGTCAGATCCGACTCATAGCCACTACTCCTTGGGTTTCCAAGACAGTGTCACTACGAAAGGAGATTGCGCAACCTTCCTTCCTAGGAGTGGCTGGTGGGTTTGAACTGCCAGGCTTCTGATTAGCAGTCAAGTGCCTTGGGCACTACGCCACCAGAGCTCCCAGCCAAGCATATTGTTGTTGTTGTTGTCATGTGCCGTCGAGTCGGCCCCGACTCATAGCGACCCCTCCTTGGGTTTCCGAGGCAGTATCACTACGGAAGTAGGATTGCCCAACCTTCCTTCCGAGGAGTGGCTGGTGGGATTGAACCGCCAGCCTTCTGGTTAGCAGTCAAGTGCTTTAGCCACTATGCTACCAGAGCTCCCTAGCCAAGCATATAGCAAACATAATAAATGGGTTCTATTGACTGAATTCCAATTCACATCAACACTATAGCATAGAGTTGAATTGCCCCATAGGGCTTCCAAGGCTGTAATCTTTACTGAAGCAGACTGCCAGATCTTTCTCCTGCAGATTGGATGGTGGGTTTGAACTGCAGAACCCACCTAACCACTGTACCATCAACCCTGGAAAACCAAGCTCACTGCCATCCTGTCGATTCCGACTCATAGCGACCCTCACTGGGTTTCTGAGGTGGTAAATCTTTATGGAACTAGATTGCCCAGTCCCCTTCCATGGAGTAGCTGCTGGTGGGTTTGACTCACCAACCTTCTGGTTAAAAGTGAAATGCCTTAGGCACTATGCTACCAGGAAGAGCAGGCAATCTACTTCCGCAGAGATACTGCCTGGGAAACACAAGGAGGGGTCGCTAAAAGTTGGAATCGACTGGACGGCAGTGAGTTTGGTTTTTGTTACTATAATTAATAATAATATTCTTCAAGGTCTAATCCTAAAGCCACCTCCTTCCTGAATCTTTTCTCTATCCCCACATTTCTGTGACATCTCGCTCCTGTGAACCCCTCGGATGCCCAATTACCCTGGGCTACTTCTTACACTCTAAGGCTATTTTGTCCAAACAGCAGCTACTCGTTACATGTAGCTAGTAAGCACTTGAAATGTGGTTGGTCCAAACTGATGAGCTGTGGAGCACTAAATACGTCCAGATTCCAAAGACTTAGTATAAATAAAAAGAGTTGTAAAAAAATCATTGATTTTTTAAAATTATTACATGTTGAAATGTAACATTTTTGATATATTAAGATAAATAAAAGATACTAAAACTAATTTGACCTAGTTCTTTTTACTTTTTAATATAAAATTAACTATTCATAGCGACCTATTTCCATGACAGTATAGAAGCACTATATTAAGGTAAAATTATTTTTTAACAACTATTTTGATTATAAAATATCATGAATATTCATGGTATAAAATTCAGAAAATATAGACAAGCACAGAGTGGGAAAGGAAAATTTTTGTTATCCTGCCCTCATTCAATTCTTCCTTGAATTAATCCACTTCCTTGGTTAATATTTTGATGTATATCTACTAGGATTTTTATTTGCAAGTATGTATTTTTTTTTTTTTTAACAGAGTCAGGATCATAACCTAAATGTGTTTTATCACCTGCCTTTTTCATTTAATATATCATAATTTTTTTCTTCTTTATTAACTGTTCTTTCACTTTGAATGGCTTCAGTTTCACAGTTTCATTTTGAATGGCTTTATAGTACCCTGTCTGTAGATGGACATACTTCACTTAACCAATATATTAATATACTAGAGATAGGCTACATGCTCACCAATCATATTTCCTCTTCTTGGGTATATGGAAAGATTACATTTCCCAGCTTCCCTTGTAATTAATTGCAGCCATATGACCAGCTCTGGCCAATGGAATGTAACCAGAAGACATAATACATATCTAGCCCATAAAATATTCAGGTATTCTTTGCATTCTCTCTTCATTCATCCAGAGGATCTAGAGGAGGACTTTGAAGTTCTAGAAGACATTAGAACTACAAGACTAGAAGGACCCAGGATCCCCAAATCACCATGTAGAAGGCTAGCAAACAATCTTCCTCAAATTGTATCATGACCAAAATTGAACTGTTACTCTGGAAGCCACTGAGATTTGGTACTATTTGTGAAAGCAGGCTATCGTTAATTTCCTTGACAGCTATTTTTGGGCATTTAGATTGTTCCCAATTTTTGTACTTATAATCCATACTTGTAGGATAGATTCCTAGATGTAGGAAAGAGTATATACATTTTTTATGGCTTTTCATAACTGCTGCCAAAATTCCCTTCAGAAAGTTTAATGTACTTCTCTTTCTTCTTGTATTTCTTACTAGATTGTAAGCCACTTGATACATTTCACTATTGATATATGCAAGTATCTTGTAGATAATAATAACAAAAAGCAAACCCATGGTCTCAAGTCAATTCCAACTCATACTGTCAGAGTAGAACTGCCCCAGAGGGTTTCCCTTAGAAGTGCAGATGTAAACAGCTATATCTTTCTCCTGCAGAGCAGCTGATGGGTTTGAACCACTGAACTTCCTATTAGCAGCAGAATGATTAACCACTGTGCCACCAGGGCTCCTTCTTGTAGATAATAGGTATGTGGTACAAACCCACCAGCTGCTCTGCAGAAGGAAGATGAGGCAATCTACTTAAGATACTGCCTTGGAAACACAATGGCGTGGCTATGAGTCGGAATCAACTCGATGGTAGTTGATTTTTTTTTTGGGGGGGTGGTATTAAATAGTAAAGAAATCATTCCATTTACAGTGATTATGTGAACTCACTGCCATCAAGTTGGTCCCGACTCATAGTGATCCTTCCTTGGGTTTCCAAGGCAGTATCTTTACGGAAGTAGGTTGCCCAGTCTTCCATCTGAGGAGTGACTGGTGGGTATAAACTGCAAGCCTTCTGATTATATGAAAGGAAATATTACTTTCAAAATAATGGCTTTGAAGGAACTGCATGAATTTTGTAGGCTCTTTCAAGAAATAAGAGTTATAGAAAAATGGTAGCAAGTAACACATTGATGAGTTTGGCTAGAGACTTCAGCTAAAATGAAGGTGGTTTCATTTTTCTAATCTTCATGGTGAAGCCACAAACAGAGTCAGTCACGGTTGATATGTACCTCGTATACTATGTGTATCAAGTATACTCTTGGTAACTTGCAGTTGGGGTGCCAAGTGCATCTATTTGTTCCTGCATGTATTTTTGTACGAATATCATCACACACATCTGTGTCAGGTATTTTTTATGTATCACAAACTAGTGATTTATTTAAAACTACATTTGGTCCTTTAAGAAGGAGCCCTGCTGGCATGGTGGGTAAGGCATTTGGCTGCCAACCCAATGGTCAACAGTTCAAACCCACCAGCTGCTCCACAGGAGGAATATGAGGCAATCTACTTCCATAAAGATTTACAGCCTTGAAAACCCAATGGAGATCACCATGAATTGGTATAGACTTGATGGCAGTGGGTTTAGTTTTTTTGGTTTGGGTCCTTTAAGAGGCACAAATATATTTGGGAGAGCCAAAAGATAAGACTAAATGACCTTAAAGATTCCTTACAACTCTGAAATTCTATATGAGAGGATCTGTCAGGAAATGAATAAAATTATCTGGTTCATGGGATTACTCTCAAAAAAAAAAAAATCACAGACTAGTCCAAATTCTAAATTTTGGTCTATTCAAGAGTTCAGTTTTCTAAAAGCCAAAGCAGTGGCAATTGCTGATCTGTCTTTCAACCACAAACCAAACACTTTGTGTTAAAGTTCACTGAGATAACTTCAAGTCCTCATTACCCGATACCTCAGGTTCTTGCCCAAAATTCTGTAGGAAGATGGTGGTTTCACTTTGAGTGAAGCTGAAGGTTTCATGGCCTCAGGATGCTGAGAACAGCAAAAATGCAGATTCCAATCCTCCTCTAACAAGGATATTCAATACATGTTACTGCAGTGAGACCCTCTATAGAGTATAATGAAAAAGCATGGTACATTCCAAATGGGAGCTCTGGTGGCCATGAATGGGACCACCATGGCTCTTGATCTTATTTCTGGAAATGTTGTTAATTGTGGAGGCACAGTGCTCCCAGAGAAGAAGAAAGAATCCTATCACATTCTTCCTTGAGGAAAATTCCAGGTATAGATAACTCCATTCCAGAATACCTCAAAATAAAAGACATGCTAAAAAATTTTTAAAAACATATAAAGATTATCTTTCTATTTGATATCCAACAACTTGATAGCTGGGTTTTCTTTCTCAAGCTGAGCTGACCCGACTGTCCAGCTATTTAGTGTCACAAAGACACTCCTCACTACGGAAGGTAATGAAGAAAGTAGTATCTTGTAACTGAACTCCATGCCTATTTAAAAAGTGAGGAAGAGATGGCCTTTGAGGGAGCAAAGTTGCTGGCATAAGCACTTCTTTGTTTCATTTGTACCCTTCTTATTCTTCTGTAAGGAGCTCTGGTGGTGCAATGCCTATGGCATTTGAGTACTAACCAGAAGGTTGGTGGTTTAAACTCACCAGCCACTCTGCAGAAGGAAGATGGGGCAATCTACTTCCGTAAAGATTTACTGCCTTGGAAATCCAATGGGGGTTTCTATGAGTTAGAATTGACTCTATGGCAGTAGCTTTGGTTTTTGGTTTATTCTTCTGCAGTTATATGGTATTTTCTAAACTATAAACCCATTATCTTCTCAGACTGGACTAATAATGGCAGAGACATAGGTAGGAGGTGACATTCACCAACCTATGTTGTCTGTGATCTTTTTCTTCCTCTCCATCCATATTCAGGTAAAGCCAAGGCTAAGAAAGTTCTCTCTAGAAAAAAGGTCACACAGGTCAAAGAGTAGCAGGGCTAAAACATGACATAGGGGATGAAAGAGACACAAAGAAAAGTTATCCTGTTTTCTAAGTTGCTTGACTAAATTGTTTGACCTGCTCACCTCTCTCCACAGAATGGAAATTTCATGAACCCAGGGGACTTATTCTCCAGTATCTAGAACATTTCTGGTATACACAACATGTTCAAAAACTCTTTTTTTCTCTTGGAAGAAAAAGACTATGAAACTCTTTCTGAAAAAACATAAAAAAAAAAAAAAAAAGGACAAAGCTTCCAGATCTCTTAACACTTTGGTGGTCAGTATTTATTGGCTCCCTATAATGTGTTAGATGCAGCACCCATCATATAAACCATTTAAAAAAAAACACCAAACTCACTGCCTTCCAGTCATTTCCAACTCGTAGTAACCCACATTGGATTTCTAAGGCTGTAAACCTTTACGGAAGTAGTTGACCCGTCTTTTTTCTGCAGAGTAGCTGGTGGGTTTGAACCACTGACCTTCCAGTTAGCAGTCAAGTGCCTTATGCACTATGCCACCAGAGATCCAATATAAACAATAGCAGCAGCAATAACAGAACAAGATTTCCAGTCATTTTCTAGTAAGAATGCAAGTTTCTAGTTTATATCAACCTATGCTTGAGAAGGATTGAGTAATCTACTTCCGTGGAGATACTGCCTCAGAAACCAAGGAGGGGTTGCCGTGAGTGAGAAACGACTAGAGAGTAGTGAGTACACCTGAGAAATTGATCTCAAAAAGGAACAAGAAAATACTAATTGGCATTAAAGTGAATCATATGACTTTCATTACACACATGTTCTCTGTTGTACTGCATCAATCACTTTCCCCATCCCCAATTTAATTTGTGGTATGATGACAGCTGGCTACCCAAAGCCATAAGGAATGACACTCTCCAAATTTTCTTAGACTTTTAGTGTACATTTTAAAGAATATAGTAGCATTGAGACTATAAAACAATGAAAACATTCAATGGACCCATTTTGCAGTGTGTTAATCAGGGGTCAAGAAGCTCTGGTGGTGTAGTGGTTAAGGATTTGGCTGCTAACTAGGAGGTCAGTGATTTGAACCCACCAGCTGTTCCATGGAAGAAAGATGAGGCAGTCTGGTTCCACAAAGATTTTCAGCGTTGGAAACCCAATGGGGGTCACTATGAGTCAGAATGGACTCATTGGCAGTAAGTTTGGTTTTGCTTTTTGTTGTTGTTGTTGTTTAATCATAAGTCACAGATTTGACAACCTACGGAGCAGTTCTGTGCACACATGGGGTCACCATAAGTGGGAATCTGCTCAACAGCACTTAGAGCAACTCTGTCTCAAAAATATGTTCTAACCCTCTCTCTAACCTGAAACCAATTGCTCTTCTAGTCGCCTTTGTCCTGGACACCTTCATTTTGGCTTTAGCTATATAAGGTTCTTGGGAAAATAACCACCCTAATCATAATCTTTAAGATCTCTATAGAAAGGGTCCATAACTGGAATTTCCTCATTACTTTAATGTCCTTCTAGTCATAGCTTCATGGGCCTATTATGTGTAAATTAGAAACACATTATTCCACCAGCAAAGCTTTTCTTTCAAATGTGTAGAATTTTATAACCTGTCAAAATCTATTAAGTTCTAAATTGTTTGCACTGAAACTGACTTTTTTTCTGTAAAAAGATGTCAAAGGATCTTAATTTCAGCTAATTCTGGCAACCAAAACGAATCTCCTCTATTTAATAGCTGGCAGTGGTCTCTGCAGTAAAATGGTTCCAGGAACAACTGGAAATTACCAAGATGATAGTGTGTTTCTTTAGATTAGCATCACCTCTGAAATGTGAAGTTTTTGCCAATTCAAAGCACCTTTGCTGTCTTTTTAAAACTGGATTTTCTGAAAAGTTCTTAAATATTAAGAAGAGTTTATGTAAGTAGACAGGAAGACAGCAAACAGGAAAGCTAATGGACAGACTGTGACTGACCTGTAGAGAATTCTGGTATTGCACATGGGCTACTTCCAAATAAGAGAAAACTTGGCATGCAACGGTTGTGAAATCCTCTTTCATATTTCCAAACTTATGTTATTTTTATTACTATTACTTTTTGACTTCATAGCCATCAGTTGGAATCATTCCAGGAGGATACATTCTGGGTGGAAAAGCCATCAATTCCTTCACAAGCAGCTCATAAGGTGTTATGTAAACTCAGAACTGGAGGAGAAGAATTTGCCATTATGTATCAACTCCCAGCTTACAGATGTTAACTCAAGGAGATATTGTTGGACAAACCAAGAAAAGCTCTATGCTTGATGGACGTGGCTAATAATAATAGCTAATATTTATTCTGGAGCTCTGATGATTAAAGCAAGCCAAAAGGTCATCAGTTGAAGCCCACCAGCCACTCTGTGAGAAAAAGATGAGGCAATCTGCTTCCATGTGGGGCAGTTCTACTCTGTCCAAAAGTGTCACTATGAGTCGAAATTGACTCAATGGCAGTGGATTTGGTTTGTTTTTTTTTTAATATTGATTAAATGCCAGGCACAATGATTCATGCTTCATGTGCATGTTCTTATTTAATCCTCAAAAAAAAAAAAAAACCGCAGCAGTAGCAGCAGCCATGGGACAGATTCATTATTATCCCCATTTTACAAAGGATGATCAGAGACAGCCAGGATTTGAATTCAGGCCACCCTGATCAAACTTTAAAATTTTGTTTTAATGGGAAAAGATCACCAGTATTTCCTCTTTTTTTTTTTTTTCTCATGGGTCTAATTTATTTTGTTTTTCAATACCCAGGAATGTGGATTCTTTCTAAGTATGAGCTGGCCAGGATCATTAAAGGATTCTGGAATGTTCCTGATGGTACTCATAGGTCTCTTTGCATTGACATTATCACAGTACTTTTGTTCTCCATTAAGAGGTTTGGTGTGTGTGTGGAGATATTTCTGAGGGAGGGGAAAGCATTGTGTTCTAGGCAAACATGTTACAGACAAAGTCTCAAGATACACCACCTGACCAGTCAATTTAGTCAACTTTGATGGATTGTGTTGGCATTGTGCCAACAAAGCTTCAGGCAAAGAACCAGTCAATTTTTATAAACCCATCGTTCCAGCTTCTTGGCCCTGTGTATGTAAATAAAATGGTAGATTTTTGGGTTGTTTTTTTTTTTTTCCACTTTTCTCTCATTTTCTTATATTGCATAATTTTCCTTGCTTATTTTTCCAATTTATCTTTGACAATCCTGCCTGAACACCTATGAGCTTCTTGTGGTGATGTCAAGTATCTGAAAGCTCGTTGCCATTGGGTCAATTCAGACTCCTAGTGACCCTGTAAGGACAGAGTAGAGCTATCCCATAGGGTTTCCAAGGCTATAATCTTTATGGAAGTCAACTTTTGAATTTTCCTCCTTCAGAGCCGATGCTGGGTTCGAACTACCAATATTTTGCTTAGCAGCCAAGTGCTTTAACAACTGAGTCACCAGAGCTTCTTGATGTCAAGTATTAATACCAAACCCGTTGCTATGGAGTCAGATTCGACTCACAGAGACCCCCCCTTGGGTTTCCAAGGTGGTATCTCTACAGAAGTAGATTGCGCAGTCTTCCTTTTGAGGAGTGACTGGTGGATTTGAACCGCCAGCCTTCTGATTAGTAGTCAAATAGGCACTATGCCACCAAAGCTCCCTATGTCAAGTATAGATGGGCTTAATATAAATATTAATAATGAAAATAATTACATTTGTCCCCCAAATAATCACTTATGTTTGGCATGCAACATGAGCTATAATTTTTTATTTCATTTACACTGTATATGATTTCTAATATAATTCATTCTCAACAGGAGTATTACTATTTTATGCGATATGAGAAATTTGGTCAATATCTCATTTAGGATAGACATGTTTGGATGTGTGACACTTGAACAAGTCAATCTTTGAGTCAGAGGATGCTTCTGTTGAAATTAATAGAAATCCACTTAGATAAAAAACAAAATGCCCTGTTTGGGAAAGAGCAAAAAGGATATCGCAATACCAGAAAGTTCAATTGACCAGAATATCCTTTCACAAAGTATTCTCATTCATCAAATTTCTCTCTTCCATTTCTTCATTCATCTGTCCCATTTTAAGATGTAGTGAGTTTCTGTGATGTGGCAGACACTTCAGACAGAGACAAGGAGCTCTGGTGGCATAGTGCCTAAGGCATTTGACTGCTAACCAGAAGGCTGGAGGTTCAAACTCACCAGCCACTCCATGGAAGGAAGACTGGGCAAACTACTTTCATAAATATTTGCTGTCTCGGAAACCCAAAGGGGGTCAACTATGAGTAAGAATCAACTCAATGGCAGTGAGTTTGGTTTTTTTTTTTTTTTTTTTTGGTTTGGGTCCAGAGACAGGAGTGTCAAGATCCTTGTCCTCTGGAATCTCTGTCTTCCTTCCCTTGGCATTCCTTCCTTCTGACCATCTCTGTGAGTGTGCTATTGAAGAATTGCTAAATGATCGTGTAAAAACTAGGAGTGGAGTGAGGAGAAGCTATAAAACGGTCACTCAGGCTTAAATCTGTTAACAGCTTTGAAAACCTAAGTTATGGGCTTGGTAAAGAAAAGTATGTAAGTTAAGAATATTTCTCTGAAATTCACTACTCAGAAATGGTAAACACAGGGAGGAACCGGGAAGAATACTGTTACTTTGTGGAGACTGCAATTGATGTCACAAGAGAAAATGTGTATGGATTGTTGAAGGGAGAATCAATTTGTTCTGTAAACTTTCACCCAAATCACAATTAAAAAAGAAAAAGGAAAAAATAAATAAAATACTGAAAGAAAATAAAAACAAACAAACAAAAGGAAATGTACTACTCATTGACTTCGGGGTAAATACAATTCAAAGCTTAACAAAAAAAAAAAAAAATCAAGCTCACAAGTCACTGGGGCAGACATGACGATTTCCTTAGTTGATTTTGTTTTTGTTGTGGATTTCTGACTTAGGAGATGCCGCCATGTGTTACAGAGTAGAACTGCTCCATGGGATTTCTAGGCCGTAATCCTTACAGAAGCAGATTTGCCAGGCTTATTTTTTCTGCAGTGCTGCTAGGTGGGTTCAGACTGCCAATTTTTTGTTTACAAGGCAAGCACAAACCATTTGTGCCACCCAGAGACCTTATGACCATTTCCTCTAAATGATACTTAAGGGTCCAATAGAAGAAATCTAACACACCTTTGATTGTTGACTCTTGCCTCTGCCCAACAGCACGAGCATAGGTTTTCCAAGTGGGCATGCATCCTCGCAATCACCTGGAGGGCTGGTAAAAGTCCAGATCACTGGCCCTCATCCGAGTTGCTGATTCCTTACATCCAGGATGGTACCTGAGAATTTGGTTTTCTAAGAAGTTCTGAGGTAAGGCTGTTGCTGTTCCAGGGACCACACTTTGAGAACCACTGCTCTAAACAAAGGTTACTCAAAGTGCCATCTGCAGATGTGAACTATTTGTTCCTTATTTACAACAAAATAAGTATAGAAACTGAAAGTTAACCGCTGGGATCTTTCCTAATTTGACACTGCTCTCTAAACCATAGCTCTGGTAGCGTAGTGCCTAAGGCACTTAACTGCTAACCAGAAGGCTGGCGGTTCAAACCCAGCAGCACTCCTCGGAAGGAAAGTTGGGCAAACTACTTCTGTAGTGATACTGCCTCGGTCCAACTCAACAGCACTTAACAACAACAACAACTCTAAACCATCACGCAATTGTTGTTGTTGGGTCCTATCAAGTCAATTCTGACTCATACGGACCCCATGTGACAGAGGAGAATGGTCTCATAGGATTTTCTTGGCTGTAATCTTTACAGGAACAGATCACCAGACCTTTCTCCTGCAGAGCTGCTAGGTGAGTTCGAACTTCCAGCCTTTCAGTTAGCAGCTGAGTACTTGACCATTGTGCTACCAGGGCTCCTTTATCATATCACACCACTTCGTTATTAGAAAACAAATGTGTTAATGCACAAATGAGTCAGGTTTATTTGTTCTCATATAGTATTGGGAGAAAGTGGTCAGGTCCTGGCCTGGCACTTTCTTCCCTGGGTGTCTTAGTTCTCTAGTGCTGCTATAACAGACACACCACAAGTGGATGGCTCAGCAAACAGGGATTTATTCTTTTACAATTTAGGAGAATAGAAGTCCAAATTCAGAGTGCTGGCTCTAGGGGCTAGGTGAAGACCCCTTGACCTTGGGCTTCAGCTCTGCCTCTTGCTTCAGGCCCACTGGAGCTGGAGACATCTCTGAACTCAGGCAGCTGCTGGCTGCTGAAGCTGACAAACTCAAGATCAGTAGGTAAAAAGGCACAGTTCCAAGGTCAGCAAGAAACACAGCAGGCCACTAGTTCAAATCCAGGAACTAGAGATGAAGACTTGGCCAAATGTAGGATCCAGATGTGCCAAAAAGCTTGAGACCTTTCTCAAAGCTTTGCCATATATACTGGAAGCAGGCCACACCCCATAGACAATTTCCCTTCAACTGATTAGGTACTCACAGCAGATTCTACCATGGAGGGGATTACAATCTCATCATGATGATTAACTACATCCAGCTACCAAACCACTCAAAACCACAGCCCTGCCAAGTTGACATACAACCTTAACTACCACACTAGGAGACCCAGGAAAACAAACAGGTCTGTAGAGTATGACCAAAACCAAAACCAAATCCATGGTTATCAGGTTGATTCCGACTCATAGAAAACTCTGTTGGGTTTTCAAGGCTACAAATCTTTACAGAAGTAGATTATCTCATCTTCCTCCCTTGGAGCAGCTGGTGAGTTTAAACTGCTGATCTTCTGGTTGGCAGCTAAATGCCTTACCCACTACACCACCAGACCTCCTTGCAGAGTATGACACTACACATCATCAATGCAGTAGTCAGCTGCGGGCTCAAGGTGCTCAGGCTTCTTTGAAGCTGGAGCCTGGACAGAGAAATTTGTAGTCCTAATACAGGGTGCCCAATGTTGTGTGAGCTTCAAAGTGGGTAAGTGGAAGGTTAGAAACTCCCCACTGGGTTCAACATGAGTCTTTCCATTACAGGCAGTCAAGTAGACTTGAGACCCAATAGAGTGGTTCCGAGTTGTCACAGAGTCACCTGAACCCTAGGTCTGAGGGACAGACTTAATGCTTGGACTCAGAAGCTTGCTTAAGACTAGTCTGTAGGTAGAGACCAAGAGCAGCCCCAGCCAAGGTGCACCCAGAAAGACCAGGTGTGAGGAAAGGCTAGAAATCTTCCCAGCTACTTGGGATGGTATTTTCTTTTCTCTCTCTAAACATAAAATCTCTAATGATTTGATTCTGAGCTAACAGGACTCAGCTGCCCTCAGACTTACATTCTAGGACCCTCCTGGGCCAGCTCAATGGGAACCCACTTGTGTGGGGCCTTCTCCATGATTTCAAAGCTTGATAAATGTGCCTCAAATTGACTTTGCTAACTGTCTTTTCAAATGGATCTCCTGATAGCTCTACAATTTTACTAGCAGTGATTTATTTTTTAATATTTTGCACTTAAAGCTTTGATAAATTCAGTATTCTTTCTAAGCACTTGTACAAATTACATTGCAGTCAGAGGAACTTAGCATTTTTACATGTTCGATACGTCAAGGCATGATAAGCAGCCATCACAGCTGTCAGTTTGCTTCTCATGTCTCCACTGAAGGCTGCTCTTCTCTAAGGCTTTCTTGGCCAGAGTCACCCATGAAGATGTTTCCATTGCCCTGTATCTAGAAACAGTCATCAGCTCTGTTTCAATGGCTTCCAGTTACTCATTTGAAAGAATGCCCTTAAGTACCCACCAGTGAGCTCTTGGGGCCTCAGGCTTTCAGCCAGAGGTCTAAGTGAACCAGAAATAATGCAAACTGTCTGAGTCACAGTGATGCTACTGGCTTCTGATAAATGTGAGAGTTTAAAGACCACCAGGGAAGAGAAAAGCCAATTGTGGCAGGGGGCTTAAGCAGTGGCATCAGAAAACCTAGGTTTAAATCTCACTATTAGGAGCTCTGGTAGCATAGTGCCTAAGGCACTTGACTGCTCACCAGAAGGCTGGCGGTTCAAACCCACCAGCCACTCCTCGGAAGGAAGGTTGGGCAATCCTACTTCCATAGTGATACTGCCTCGGAAACCCAAGGGGGGGTCGCTATGAGTCGGGGCCAACTCGACGGCAAACAACAACAACAACAACATCATTTAGAATGCTTTGGGTTGAAAGTAATAGAAAAACTAACTCAAAGTGGTATAACAACAGAAGATTTCTGGGTTGATTGCACATTGGCTCAGTGATGCCAGTGGCTTTTCTCTGCACTCTGCTGTTTCAGCTTCATCCTAAGACTGATTCAAGGCTTCAAGATGGCTGTTGGTAGTGATCAGGGCTACCTACTTCCTCATTAGAGACCAGTGGAGAAAAAAGAGGGGTGATTGCTCACCCCAACCAGTGAACAAGAATCAATATCTTTAATATGATTGACTAAGGGAATGCCCTACCCTGATTGGCTAAGGTCTAATTTATCTGAACAAATTACTGTTCAAAAGGAGTATCATGGTTGGTTTAATCCAATTAAGATAACTCACTGGAGTTGGGAATGGAGCTCAACCCAAACTAAAAGTATGCTACACCCCAGAGGAAAAAACAATGGATGTTGGGTTGTTGTTGTTGTTAGTTGCCGTCGAGTCATTTCCGACTCATAGCGATCCCATGCACAGCAGAAGGAAACATTGCCCGATCCCGCACCAGCTCCATGATCCCTGCTATACTTGAGCCCATCATCGCAGCCACCGTGTCAATCCATCTCATTGAAGGCCTCCCCCTCTTTCATTGACAACCCTACCAAGCATGACATCCTTCTCCAGGGAATGGTCCCTTCTGACACATGACCAAAATAGGTGAGGCGAAGTCTGGCCATTCTCGCTTCCAAGGAGCATTTCAGGTGCACTTCTTCCAGGACAGATCTGTTAGTTCTTTTAGCAGTCCACAGTACCTTCATCATTCTTTGCCAGCACCACAAATCAAAAGCATCAACTCTTCTTCGGTCTTCCTTATTCATTGTCCAGCTCTCACATGCATACAAGGTGATTGGAAATATCATGGCTTGTGTCAGGCGCACCTTAGTCCTCAAGGAGACATCATTGCTCCTCAGCACTTGAAACAGTGAGCTGTTGAATGTTGGGTAGACAATCATAATGTTCATGATGCTGGCTCAGCTACTTCTTTGGCCTAGTAATTCAACCTTGCTAACCTCAGTTTTCTTATCTGTAAAATGACAAGTACCTTGATATCAAACTCTCTGGCTATTGCAGAGAGAAGGAATAATATAAGGCTCATAATGAACTTTTCACTGTGCCTGGCACACAGTAAGTGCTCAATAAATATTAAGAGAAGATAAGCTACAGTAGGTGCCCATTGTACTTGGACATTACATTCATTCATGGACTTGTTGCAAATAGCTCTTCCTCTTTAGTCCATGAGTTAGAGTCCATTCGACAGCAACTGGTTTATGGATGCTACACAAGGAATTTTATGTGAATTGCAAATGAACTTTATTAATCCTATCAAGCATTTGACGTTGGTTTTATTATGTCTGTCTGTACATGAGAAACTGAAACTTAAGGGAGTTAAGGAATTTGTGCAGACTCAAGAACCATTAGGTGACAAAATCTGGATTTGAATTCAAGTTAACATGACTCCAAAGTCCATTTTATTTCCTTTATATCAACCGTGCTTGCAAAAAAGGATGCTCTCATTCATTCATTCCCTCACTCTTGTCCCGGGCAAATGGCCGCTGAACCCCTACCAAGGATCAGACACTGTGCTAGGTATTGGGGATAGAAAAATGACTAGGACATATCCTCACCTTCAAGAACCCCACTGTGTCTAAGTCTTGGGATCCCAGGCTTATCTGAGGAGTTCCCTAGGGCAAGCTCTTGTGGGGCAGAGTTTGGCGTTCTTTCTCAGTCAAATGAGAACTGTTGAATCATTAATGATGACAGAGCCCTGCAGCTTCTGGCACAGCGTGCTCCAGCCTGCAAGACACAGTGGGTTGTACTCTCCCCCCAGCTCCCTCTGCCATCTGCTCTCCTCAATGAGACAGTTTAATCTTGAGATATCTCAGGGTGAATGAGGTCGGGACACCAGAGGTCACCTTAATTCTCCATAACTCTGCTCCAAAGAAACAATTGTTTCTGAGGAAAATATCTGTGACAAGTCAGATTTCTCTTTATTCAGAATCTGGATGAGAAGAAGTGAATGGTTCTAGGCATTTATATTGTTAATTCTGTTCAATCCATCCATGTTGCAATGGCCTGTGTTCTTGGCATGGTGCTGGGTGCTGGAGAGATGCAAATGAGTGTCACAATGCCTCTGGCTTTTGGTATACAAGCTGGCAGAGCAGACAGGTACACGCAGAGCATGGCATGGATTATAGTAGTCTTAGGGCTGGTATGCAGTGTGAATGAGTGAGTTGTTAAAGTTTGCATTAAATTTTGGAAAATAAATGTGCTAAGCGTTGAATTGCATTCTCCCCTGAATGATACCTTGAAGTCCTAACCCTTGAACCTGTGAATATGACCTTGTTTGGGGAGATAAGATCTCTCTGTGAAGATATTGTCTGTTAACAAGATCATACTGCAGTAGTATGAGTCCTAATCTTATGTAACTGGTGTTTTATACAAAGGAAGACAGACATGGAGACAGAGTCAGACATGGAGACAGAGTCACACAAGGGAAGACCCAGGTGAAGATACAGCTACAAGCAGCAAAGGAATGCCAAAGATTGATGGCAGTCACTAGAAGAGAGGGACATACAACTGTTCCTTTCTCAAAGCCCCTAGAAGGAACCAACATGATCGATACCCTAATTTGAACTCCTAGCCTCCAGAACAGGAGCTCTGATAGAATAGTGCCTAAGGCACTTGACTGCTAACCAGAAGGCTGGCAGTTCAAACCCACCAGCCACTCCTTGGAAGGAGGGTTGGACAATCTACTTCCGGAGTGATACTACTTCAAAAACTCAAGGAGGGGTCGCTATGAGTCGGGTACAACTTGACAGCACATAACAACAACGACGACGACAGCCTCCAGAACAATGAGATAACAAAAAAAAAAGAAAGAAAGAAACTGCCATTGATTCAGACCCATTTCATAGCGACCCCTCCTTGGTTTTCTGAGGCGGTATCACTACGGAAGTACATTGCCAACCTTCATTCGGAGGAGTGGCTGGTGGGTTTGAACTGCCAGCCCTCTGGTTAGCAGTCAAACGCCTTAGGCACTTCACCACCAGAGCTCCCAATAGTGAGATAAGAAATTTCTATTCTTTAAAGCCACCCACTTTGGAATAACTTGTCATGGCTACCTTAGGAAACTAAGACAGAGTTCAAATGGTTGGTAAATGCTCATTATCTTGACTGTCTGTTCCCACCACCACCCACAGTATTCTTCTTCTACTCTTGCTGTCCAGCCCCACTTTGTATGTTTTGAGGGTTCTGTGTATGTGTGTCTGTGTGTGTGTGATTTGGGTGAAAGTTTACAGTGCACATTGGGTTTCCATTCAATAATTCACACACATTTTGTTCTGTGACATTGATTACAATCCCCATAATGTAACAGCACTCCTCCCACCTGCTCCCTCCATTTTCTGTTTCCATTGGTCCTTCTTTCCTATGATTTTCTGACTTCTGAGCTTTATCCATGAGCAAATGCTACCCTTTGATTTCGAATGGTTGTCCTTAGAATGATTTTTCTAAGGAGTACTTATCTCCCTGGTGTTAATATTCATCTTATAGGACTGTCTATCCTTTGGCTGAGGAGCTCTGGTGGTGTAGTGCCTAAGGCATTTGACTGCTAATCAGAAGGTTGGCAGTTCAAACCCACCAGCCACTCCTCAGAAGGAAGATTGGACAATCTAGTTCCTTAGAGATACCACCTTGGAAACCCAAGAAGGGGTTGCTATGAGTCAGATTGGACTCAATGGCAATGAGTTTGGTTTTGGTTTGGTATCTTTTGGCTGAAAGTTGAGGCACAGGAGTGAGTTCAGTTCCAGGCTTGAAGGGTGTCTAAGGACCATAGTCTTGGAGGTTCCACCAGTCTCTATCAGACCAATAAGACTGGTCTTTACTATGATTTTGAGTTTTGGTCCACGTTTCTCTCCCACTGTATCCGGGACCTACTATTGTGATCTCTTTCAGATGAGTTGATAGTTGTAGCTGGGCACTATGTAGATCTTCTGGTCTCAGGGTTGTAAAGGCTGAGGTTTGCATGGTCCATTAGTTCTTTGGAGGAATTGTTTCCTCCTGTCTTTGATTCTCTTCACTCTTTTTTTTTTTTTTTTTGCTCTGGAAGGGAACAGACCAGATGGCTGTTCACAAACTTTCAAGATCCCAGTTGCTACTCACCAAAGTAGAATGTAGAACATTGTCTTTGTGGACTTTGTTATGCCAATTGACATTCGTGTGCCCTGAGACAATGGTCCTGAGCCCCCAGGCCCTTCCAATCTACCACAGCAAATTTGCAAGACACCTCTCCTCTCTATACTGCAGTTTTGTCACTTTTAAAATAAAGTTAATAATAGTACCTACCTCAAAGTTTTGCGTGCAGATTAAATGGGGAAATGCTTCTAAAATACTGAGCACAATAGCAAGCACATAATAAAAAAAACCAAACCCACTGACACTGAGTTGACTCTGACTCATAGGACAGATCTGCCTTCACTGAGTTTCCAAGGCTGTAAATCTTTATGGAAGCAAACTACCACATCTCTCTTCCACAGGGCACCTGGTGGGTTCAAATCACTAACTTTTTGGTTAGATGCTGGGTACTTTAACCACTGTGCCACAAGGGCCCTCTTTTTGGGGACCTAGTAAACATTAAGTAAGTATTATGAAAGTGACTTATATTGTTTGCATCATTTTTATAGTTACTACAAGGATTATGATGATTTTGAGTATCTGTCTGCTGGGTTATGACTCTCTCTTGGATACTAGTCTAACATAAAGGGTTCCCAAAAAACTCAGACTTCATGGAAATGATTTGGCTCATCAGAGGCTGATAATCAGAGGATGGTGATTTTGGAGAGTTCCACACGTGCTTTCCTATGGTCATTTGCCCATTGGGTGAGTGTTCATCACTAGGGGCGTGTAGGAGTGGTGGACCACACCAGGTGACACCATCAGAGGGGATAACACCAAAATATCTGTCTATAAAATTTGTGTGCTGTGTTTCAGCTGAAATTTATTATTTTTAATAAAAATATCCCTGTAGTTAGTTATAACAACAAAAACATGTTTTGTAGGGCCAGCTCACGAAATATCTACAAGGCTAAATCTCTATGCTAATTTAGTTTTTGAACCTTCTAATGTACTCCTGTCAGAGCTGTCATTATTACCCAATTACAACGAAGCTTGGAATCATGTGGTTTTGTCTGTACATGCTATAAGCACACGTTTTTGTTGCTGCGATGTTTTTATAGTCACTGATTTTGTCACATCTTCTGCTGTTAGCTATAGTATTGTTTTAGCTACAATATTGTAGTAATTAGTATTTGTGAACCTACATAAATAGCCTTTTTGAGAATTAAGTAGCAATTAGAGGAAAAGAAGGAGAAAAATCAAAAAAAGGCTTCCACTCAATTACTAATAATGTCACTAATAACGTAATTCAATGTAGAGAGATTTTACAAAGCAATTTTGTTGTTAATAGTCATATAATCTAAGAAATATTACATTTAAGCAATTTAGCTCTGGTGATGTAGTGCCTAAGGCATTTGTCTGCTAACCAGAAGGCTGGCAGTTCAACCCACCAGCCGCTCCTCAGAAGGAAGGTTGGGCAATCTACTTTCATAGTGATACTGCCTTGGAAACCCAAGGAAGGGTTGCTGTGAGTTGGATCTGACTCAATGGCAGTGCTTTTTTTATGATTGAAATTGATAATATACAGTACTAAGGATTCTGTATGGTCTGGTACAGGAGGCAGTCTGTTGGGGAAGGGGTGACACTCTTCATTATCACACTGGGTGACACCAACCCCAGTGATGTCACTGCTTTTCTCCTGTTTTTTGCTGTTCTGGCTTCTTGGAGCTGCCTACTTTCATTGCCCCTCAATTGGAGCACTCCAAGGAACTGCAGTTTCTCTATTATTTCAGCAGAATCCACTAGATTTGGCCAGTGCTGTCCCTGAAGGAAGAGACCAGCCATCATTCCCAGTACAGCAAATTTTCTGCCTTTCCATCCAGGGCCATGCCAAATGCTCTTGGGAGATAATGTAGCTCAAGGTGCCTAAGGTGGGTGCCAAGTGAGGGAAGGAAAAATTCCTGGCCTCATCTCAAACCTACTCTACCTACTCCAACACAAGTCTCCAAGAATTAAAACCAGTTGGCAATTTCTTAAGAAAAGGAATTACTCTCTTAAATCTGCAAAGGGGATGTTTTTGTAAATGGCTGTTTTGTTCATGATATAAAAGCCTCCCTGTGATGGTGTTGGCACTGGTAACACAATGCAGGCTCTGGAAATACCAAGGAGCAAAGTCGTGGGAGCTCTTTTCACGAGGCAGCCTGCTAATTTCATTTGCCACCACAGTTTTCCCATCTGCTCAAGGAAGGGTCCTGACAAGTTTCCATGTATAATTCACATTCCTTGGTAATTGAGGCTCAAAAAGAATCAACAGTTTGATCAACACTCCCTGGAAGGATTGAAAAAGCAGCACGTCCGTTCGCCTCCATCGCCCACATTCAGAACTGGTTCTTTGGAGGCTTCCCCTCCGTTCCTCTCGCTGTCTCTCTTTATCTGTCCCTACCTTGTTTCATGGCCTCCTCACAATTTTTCTGTGTTCTTCCCTTTCATCAAGCACTATATTTCTGCCTCACAAAAGCACTGTTCTAACTGGACACCACCCATACATTATGTCACCACAATGACCATTGTCAGGCTTTGGCTAGCTAATTTCGGCCCCCACCCATCTTCATCTGGCCGGGGCTAAGATGGATGCCCAATTTGCATTATTTATGTTTTTTTCCATTGTGTTTCAATGATGTGCTTTTTGCATAACATATGTAAAATTCTGCTGACACTGAAAATTCATTTGGCTTTGATGCTCAAAAGAGAGGGGGAAGGGAGACCTGATTTATGTAAATTCAAAAGCCATCAGTTCTCATCTGTTTCTTGGGGGCGGGGGGGGGGGGGAGGCACTTACTCCTGGCTTTAAGGATGGCTGTTCATGAGGGTTCTTTGGTTTACACTTGGCAGACAGGTGAACCCATTTGCTTAAAGAGCTTTGGTTCCCTTAGGGCTATCAGTCCCCTTCCTTCAAATGAGCAGGGCATGGACCCAAGGCCCATTTTCAAGTTCAAATGCCAAGCCTATTACCACATCACAGCTACAAACAGAGAGTATTCAAACGAGGATCTTGTAAAACATCTGACTTAATCCCCACATTTTGTAGATGAAGAAGTCTCCCTCAAGGTCACAGAATTGCCACTATCTGCCCCTTATATTCCTTCCCATCAAATAATCATATTGTTACCAGGGACCACACAACGTTCTAAGCACTTTACATTACCTGGCAGCAGTGTCAGATTACCCGATAAGGAAGGTATGCATAGGTTTATTTGTGCCTACTTACTAAACTGTAGTGAACAATTTCACATTTTTTTCACCACATCAAAGATTCTGCTTCTAGGTTTGGTTGGCATCTGTCTCTCTCTCCCAACCCCACAGCACCTTCTTACCTTCCTTTGAAAAGAATCAAAGTCTCTTCAAATCTGCAATCCATGACAGGGATAGAGTACCCAGTAGGCAAGTAAGCATGGGCTTACTTGTGCTTACTTACCAATCTGTAGTGAACAATTTCACATGGTTTTCAGGTAGGGTGAAACCCATGTGAAATTATTCACTACAGGTTAGTAAAACAAACAAACAAAAAAAAAACTCACTGCCATCAAGTTGACTCAACTCATAGCAACCCCTCCTTGGGGTTCTGAGGTGGTATCACTATGGAAGTAGATTGCCCAATCTTCCTTCTGAGGAGTGGCTAGTGGCTTTGAACTGCCAGTCTTCTGGTTAGCAGTCAAATGCTTTAGGCACTACACCACCAGAGCTCTACTCAGTACATATTCACCTTTTTGGAGTACAGCTATGATTTTCTTCTGGGAAGATTCTCTTGGCTCTAGGAGAAGGCAAGGGATTCACAATTAGCCAATCAGAGCATCCCCTTCCAGATAAGAGCTGTACATGTGATCTGATCACGATCCACAGAATCTAGAAAAGGACTTTTATTTTGACTGTTTACCAGGGAAACAAGATTTTCTCATTTTCACTAAGGCTCCCAAAGGCAAGGATTTGAGGCTAGAGTTGCTGGCAGCCACCTAGTCAAACCCACCAGTCACTTCCCCAAAGGAAGACTGAACAATCTACTTCCGCAGAGATACCTCTTCAGAAACCCACAGAAGGGTCGCTATGAGTTAGATTGGATTTGTCAGCAATGAGTTTGGTTCTTTTCTTTTTTCTTCATTTCCAAGGGTCATATTTACAGGTATGGGTTTAAGATTTAAACACATATTTTGGGGGACACAATTCAATCCATAACAGAGTATATTCCAGAAAGTTTTTATGACTGGTGACTATAGTCCCTGAGCCAGTTGTTTCCAAATGTGAGTTCATGACACATCTTTTACAGACCCAGAAAAATAAGGCCAATGATGTATATCCCATATGTATTTCACATAACGCAAAACACAACACACTACCATCGAGTTGGATCCAACACCTAGTGACCCCTCCTTGGGTTTCCAAGGCGGTATCACTACAGAAGTAGATTGCCCAACCTTCCTTCCGAGGAGTGGCTGGTGGGTTTGTACCGCCAGTCTTCTGGGTAGCAGTCAAATGTGTTAGGCACCACGCCACCAGAGCTCTCGTATTTCATACAGTATGTCATATATATAGTATATATGTCATTATAAATTTGAGAAAGTCCTTTCTTGGGAAGAAATGGCATTTATTCAAAAGTTATATGTTCTTATTCTTTCAATGTTATAAGATCCTTTCTTTTACAAAATAATACCTTGCTGTGTTGGGGAAAAAGGAGCTCTGGTGACAGAGTGGTTAAGGCATTCAGCTACTAACCAAAAAGTCAGTGGTTTGAACCCATCAGCCATTCTGAGAGAGAAAGATGAGACAGTCTACTCCCATAAAGATTTATAGGCTTTGAAACCCTATGGGGCAGTTCTACTCTGTCCTATAGGGTCTCTGTGAGTCGGAATCGATTTGATGGCAGTGGGTTTGGTTTGGGTTTTTGGTATGTTGGGAAAATATCAGGACTTCATATTTAAATCTCTCTCACTTTTTTTTTTCTTGACACTTTATTGTTTTCAATTTAATTAACTCATGAAATCTAAAAGCTAAGCCAGCCCTCATCTCACCTCACAAAGATGATCCATGCTCTAGACTCCCAAGTTCAGAATATCTGCCCAAGCTAGTTATGCTCAACCCTAGGTAAAAGTGCAGGAGCTCTGGTAGCATAGTGCCTAAGGCACTTGACTGCTAACCAGAGGGCTGGTGGTTCAAACCCACTAGTCACTCCTCGGAAGGAAGATTGGGCAATCTACTTCCGTAGTGATATGCCTCGGAAACCCAAAGAGGGGTCACTATGAGTCGAGGCAGACTCCATGACACATAACAACAACAAGAAGAAGTAAAAGTGCACAGCAGACTTTGTCTATT
>NW_006921595.1:9676759-9734464 GCF_000298275.1 Orycteropus afer afer | reverse complement strand
TGCTCTCATTCTCTGACATAACCCCCAACTGGGCCCAGTCCTGATGTGATTTCTGGGAAGCAGCCCATAGCCCAGATGACCTCTCCCTACTCCCTCCCCATCTCTCCTCCTCTGCACTTACCTCTCCTACCAGTAAGAGGGAAGGCATGGAAAGCTGTGACCCTTCAGTGCAATATTTTTCTCAAGAATGCTTGCATTATAAAACAGGATGTTTATTATCCTGAATGATAATTTCTTATCGTGGGATTCCAGGCAGTGGGGCCAAGTATGGTGAAGAATTCCAGGCACCCAAAAACAAAGAACCCACTGCCATTAAGTTGATTCTATTCATAATGGCCCTATAGGACAGAGTAGAACTGCCCTATAGGGTTTCCAACACTGTAAATCTTTATGGAAGCAAACTGCCTCATCTTTATCTCATGGAGCTAGTGTGTTTGCACTGCTGATCTCTTGGTTAGGAGCCAAATGCCTTAATCGCTGCACCACCAGAGCACTTGTTCCAGGCAGCCGTGGAGGTCTACTCTTAAGCCCCTTAACTTAGACTCTAACTGTCCTTGACCTAACCTAGCTTTTGGAAACACTGGAGCAGCTGTCTAGTGATGCCCCAGTAAACTCAGGCCTTCCTTTGAGTTCAGCAATAAGCAATCATGTAAACATCTGTGGGGAAAATGGAATCAGCCATAAGGGATAATGATCGTCTATTGGCTGTAAGCACAGATTTCTTCTCTCTCCTTTTCTTTCTCTCACTCCCTTTGTAACTCCATCTCTCTTTCCACTCTTTATTTTCTATCTTCCTTTTGCTACAAAATATTTTATCCAAATATTTGAAAAATGCATTTACTTTCTACTTCCCTGTATTGGTGTTCTCAGTTGGGTCTATGATCTCTTATGAAAGTTGGAGAATGGATTTTAAACTTTTATAATTGAAAGAATTAGCCCCTTTCCACAGAGAAGAAACTGAGGCAATCAAGGACCTTTAGCTGAGAATGTAATGGAGTCTTATGAAAACAAAACCAAAGCAAACTCACTGCCAGCAAGTTGATTCAACTCATAGTGACCTGTCCTTGGCTTTGTGAGGCAGTATCCAACCTTCCTTCCGAAGAGTGGCTGGTGGGTTTGAACTGCCAGCCTTCTGATTAGCAGTCAAATGCCTTAGGCACTATGCCACCTTTTCTTTTCATAAACCAGAGAGTGGCCACCAACAAAGAGAAGGAAGAATGTGTGGAGGGAGAGCTATGAAGAAAAGTACTGAGCAACATGGCTTATGGAATTCACAGAACAAAGCTATCTTTCAAATTATGGCCCAGGAAATGCTTTTGTTTTTCTTAACAGATTCAGGTTATACTATCTGAGGGAAACAATGCTTATTTTGGAAGATGTGTATGTTTAGGATATCAGATATATCTGAAATGCAAGCTGGTTGGGTAATTGTAGAGGATACCCAACTAGGAGAGCCTATGGCCACCCTAGGTGTGTTTTCTGATGCTTCTATGGGACTGGGAATGCCAATGGCCACTGTTCACTGTACAGTTATGTGCCACTTAGCATCCGTGATACATTCTGTGGAATAGATGTTACGTGCTTTAGATGTCATAAGAACATTCCTAAATCATAGGCAATTGCATTCACTGATTTCTTACCTTGGTATTGTTTAATAATCTTTTTTCACTTCTAAATTGATACTTCTCTTTTGTCTCTTGTTGCTGCTATCCCTAGCACTGGTTTTACTGCACGTGGGAGCCATGGTGCACTACATGGTAATATTTTTTAAAAGAAAATTAAACAGAGAGATAACACTATAACACTCAAGAGGCACATGGTACACAAGATTAGATGCTGCTGCCTATGAGTTGAAGCATACCCTGTTATACAGTAAGCTTTTTATTTGTAAGTAGGGAAAGTTCACATTAAAATAATGATAGAAAATACAGAACAGTACATACATACACCACTAATTTAGACATTTATTATGACTATCAAGATGGGTACATTATAAGTTATATATGTACTTTACAAGGAGCTCTGGTAGCATAGTGCCTAAGGCACTTGACTGCTAACCAGAAGGCTGGAGGTTCAAACCCACCAGCCACTCCTCGGAAGGAAGGTTGAGCAATGTACTTCTGTAGTGATATTGCCTCAGAAACCCAAGGTGGGGTCACCATGAGTCGAGTCCGACTCAATGGCACATAACAACAACAATAACGTACTTGACTATAATATGTCTGGCAGCATGATTGCTTTGTACACAAAAAATATGAGCTACACATGTTGTGTGATGCAAATTGTTTCATTCACCACAAATGATTACATCTGCTACATCCCAACCTCCAATGAGGATTTCTGAGCTCTATTATAACTTTACAGGACCATGGGCATAACTGTGGTCATACATTGCCTGAATAGACGTTATGTGGCACATGCCTGTAGTATTGAGGTTTCTCTTCTGCTTCTTTCCTTCTAAAACTTGGGGAAACATACAGTCCTCCTCACTTTTGTAGTTGGTCACAAAGCTTCTTCTTCCATCACCCCTTCCATGTTCCTTCTATCCTCTGTCAATGACTCATCAAGGTAGGCTTTCATCTGATAAGATGACCCAAACCTTCAGTGCCATGTAATGTACCTGACGGCCTTGCCTTTGTTGGTTTGTCTCAGTTTTCCATCACCAGGGACTCCTCACCAGGGAAGTATGAAGACAAGCCCAATGAATCCCACAAATCCCAAACATCATGTTCTTTGCCCAGTTGTCTAGTTAAATGCTATTTGACATCATTATCTCCCATCCTTTTGGTGTGAAGATGTTTGTCACACATATATATGGACAGATTGAATTGAAAGACATATGCAGACATAAATTTAAAAAATTAAGAAAATTTCACAAAGTATTATTGTCAAAAAGTTGAACTTGAATCTTATCAAGCTTCTAGATTTAACTAATAATTTAACAGGATATGTGGGAGAAAAGGACCTAATGTCTTCAACAAATTGGAAAGAGAGAGAGAGCTCTCCACTTCATTCATTTGTTCACTCATTCATCCATTCATTTGCTTAGTAAATACCAGTTGAGCAGGTAGTAGATTCAAACATCTGTGTTAGGTCCTAGGGAAATAGCCACAGTAGTCGCATAGGGATCGTATCCTTATAGAGCCTAACAATGATCAAATTCTTAAACTCTGTCCTCAGTAGATATTCTGCTAGATGAATGCAGAGAAATTCTTGCAGAATCTTCTTGAAAATGGAAATGCTCTTAGGAGAGTCTAGTACAATCAATATTAAAATGAGCAAATTTTTAGAGAGAGAACTTGAAGATTTAAGGAAACTTAAGAGACATATTAATGAATTGCTATATATATAGACCTTACTGGAATTCTGATTGAACAAAAAAGCCCCTTCCATTCCACTCACAGGTGAATATCCTATAAATTTTCACTTTCCATGTTTTATAATTTTATGAATGTTTATAACATACTGTTATTTGGTAAATTTTTTGATCAATGGTAGAATTTTTTAGTATGAAGTATTATGGGAACAGTGAATAAAAGTATTAATTTTCAATTTTATGCATATTTTTGATATGGAGAAGTAAAATAAAGTGTTCAAGAAAAGGCTTTTGAGCATAAAAATATATTCCATCAGGATGAAATTATATAAAGGTGTTAGAAAATGATTAATGCATTTGTGGAAACAAAGGAATGATATACAATTTCAAGAGATTGTTTATATTTTTAAATGGTGAGATGGCTATCAAATCGTTAGAGTACTTAGATTATGTGACTATATTTTAAAAAGTAATGCAACAGTTTTATTACTTAGTGTTAATATTTATAACATGCCATTAATTATATCCTTTCCATTTGTTAAAACAGATAATGAAAAATGTAAACGCTAACCTAAAACTGTAGCAGGGCACATAGTTCCAAAAATTCGTTCAGGGGCAATACAAGCAAAAAAGTTCAAAGGCCCCTGTAAAACCCACCATTCCTCAATGTTTTTCATATACAAATGCCTTTTTTTGCATAATATTCACATTCCTCAGAACACATTTCAGGAAACAAAAAATTATATATATGTAAACAGCCTCTAATCACTGCATGCAGCACCAGGACCATGTTTCAGCCTCTCCGCTTCATTCACTTGTTCACTCATTCATCCATTCTTTTGCTTAGTAAATAAGAGTTGAGCAGGTACTAGATTCAAAGATCTGTGTTAGGTCCTAGGGAAATATCCACAGTAGTCGCATAGGGGTCGTATCCTTATAGAGCCTAACAATGATCATATTCTTAAACTCTGCCCTCGATAGATATTCTGCTAGATGAATGCAGAGAAATTCTTGCAGAATCTTCTTGAAAATGGAAATGCTCTTAGGAGAGTCTAGCACAATCATTATTAAACTGAGCAATGAATAAAGAATTGCTTCTGTATTTATTCAGAAATACTATATTTCAGAAGGTGTGTTACTGTTCTGAAACTAAAATTCTACTCTTAATCGAAATGGTTTTTTGGTTCACTTGTAGAACCACTGACAAAATGAACCAGAAGTCAATTTATAAGGAGGCCAGTGTCAGAGAGTGTATCTTTATTACTGGTAAAAAAAAAAAAAAATCAAGTAGGACAGGCTATACAGTGACATTGGTATTGCAGGTCTGTCACTTTGTGCCCCAAGACTTTGCAAATGCTCCAAAGATGATATGTGCATGGAGTTCTGATGCAGAGATGATTTACCTGCCTCAGTCTGACCAGCTCTGCTGAACAGAGTCAGCTATATTTTTGGGGGCCTAGAAGATGACACTAATATTGCCCATATTTATCACTGAGAGGAGACACAGGGTTGCAAGCTGCAATCCTTAGATCCATGGGTATGAAGTCATGAGTGTGTGCTGTTTTCTGATGTATGAATGATGTCTGTGTTAAACCAGCAAGTTCGATTTTCTTAAAGGGAATATTTTACTTTCTGTTATTTATTTATATTTACCTACCATCCTTAACCTACACACACTCACACACTCATTCACCCATCCTTACACACTGTGATGTGATTGTTGGCACAAAGTGATCCCTTCTTTGATTGTTAGAGAAAAAATTCCTTGTTGGACTGGGGGTGTGGGGATGAGAAACTCACCGTTCTTTTTGAGAACAGCATGCTAGTCTTAACTCCTCAGGGGGTGTGTTGGCAGAAGGCAGTTCTGCAATTTGGTTTTTGGTTGTTTGTGTTTTGTTTTAGTCTTTTAGCAATCAACAATTACTTAAAAGATCAAGATGAGATCAGGTCCATGGTTCCCACAGGCAGACTGTCTCTATTATTATACTTGGCAGTTCTGCTTATCATCTTTATTCAGTCACTCTGTCAATACATATTCATGCACCACCTACAGCATGCAAAACCCTGGGCCAGTCATTAGGCAGACCTTTTTCATTGACCCTGGGACACTTATTTTTCAACAATTAAATATCTCTGAATCAGGCATATTTACATATGGGTGTATGTGGCACTCGAAACAATGCTCTGTCTTGAGAACCAATGGCCTCTTAGATTTGATGAAACATTGCATTGTCTAAGACTTCTCTGCTTTCACCGAAAACAGAGAAATAAAAGGAGGTAACACTCAAAAATCAGTAAACTTTTCACTTATTACAATTTTTGGAGCAAGAGAAGAAGGCTCTGAGTTAATGTAATTTTAAAATGATCTGTGTGTTTCACTTATTCCCACTCTCCCTAGCCTTAGAAACATATCATAACTTAGTAGAGTTTATTATTGCCAGCCTTCAGGTCTTAAATTCACAAATGACTTTTTTTTTTTTTTTTAAATTTATGTGGAGTGTGTGTGTGTGTGTGTGTGGTGCTTTCTATGAAAATGCTCATTTGGAAATTGAGTTTTGATCTGCTGTTGAAGGCATAATATAAGGAGACTACTCCTTGGCTGGGAGTTCTGGTGGTATAGTGCCTAAGGCATTTGACCGGTAACCAAAAGGCTGATGGTTCAAGCCCACCAGCCATTCCTTGGAAGGACGAATTCCTTGGGTTATATGTTGCTAGTAGAAGCCAGTTTAAAAATATTTTAAGCAAGAGAAGAAAAGAGTTTATGTTTCCCTTTCTTCTCACAAACATTTACTGAGCTCCTACTGTGTATCAGACACTCCATTAAGTGCTGTCAGGAGACAGAGAGAAATGTGGTCTTATTTTTCATTTCCATGGACTTTTAATCTAAAGGGGAAGGATGTTGTGAACCACTAATGCTCGTCCAAGGAAGAATTAAATGGGTCTTATAACCGAAGCTCAAGGATATCTGCATGATATCTTCATTGTTCCACAGCATTTCAGTTGCCTTTAAATAAACAAAGCAGAAGTTGTTCCTACCATCACTCTGAAACATGGCTGCATCAAAGAAAGAGACCCCAGGTAGAGCTCAGAACAATATCCCAAAGCAGTCCTTCCGTGGCTGATATAAAGGCATAACTCTCATCCACCAGAGGATGGTAAAGAGTATATATATTTTGAAAACTTCACACTCAGCCAAATTTTCCATTCCTCATAGATGAGTTTTCACTGGTTTCCAACCAACGATAGTCCCATCAGTAACCTGTTTGTTCTATTCTCATTCCGTAGTGCTTTGCACTTCCATATTCCTGCCCAATTTCTCCCTGGCCCCTTCCTCTCAACTCTTTCATTTTTTTTTTTTTTCTATTATGTGAAAATACATATAGCAGAACATTTACCATTCAATATTTTTTACATGTATGATGACAGTGATTATATTCTTCAAGTTGTGCAACCATTCTTCCTATCTCTTTCACTACCCTTAACACTTGTGTTATTTGTGTAAAATACACTAATCTCCAAGCTCTATAAGGGCAGGAACCAAGCTTACGTGACATAGAATAGATACCAAGAGAAAAGTTTTTTCTGTGTCAAGGAAAAAAGAAAGAAAGGAATGAAGGAAGGAAAAGAAGGAAGGGAAAATGGCTTCTCTTCTGGAATCTATGAGCTTAATAAACTGAAAGAAATTTGGGGTCCACCTCATGATAGGAAACTGTATCATGGAGTACTGAGAAAATCCAACCCTGAATTTCCTCTTCTAAAAATGTCTGGGAGCCATGATTCTCTGTCTAATTTTTTGTCCCACCATATGGGACAGTTGATAGTCACATGAATGGCAGAATGTCCTGGGTATTTGCCTGAAATTCTCAATGTGTTGGCTTTCAATCATTTTTCTCATTTGGTGTGCAAGTGATTAAAAGTGAGGTTATTAAAGAGGTAATATTGAATTCACTCTCATTTATGAAAAAAAAAAATAATGAATCATTTCCAAACTGTTGCTATTTTAATTTAGTACCAGATTTCTTGGACAAACCCATTTATGGGCACCCAGTACCACCACCAGACAGACCCCTGCCCTTGCTCCCTATCCACAGGGCACCACTTCTCCCCAGGAGCCAGAACCTGAAGCAATAGGAAGGCTTCCTCATCCATTACCAAGAAATGATCCTTCTTCCTTCTTTTAGCTCATAAAATACCCGTAAGACCTGTCTATAAAAAGGAGAAATAGAAATATTAACTTAAAAAGTAAACCACTCCAAATATGCCCATCTTATTTAAAAACAAAAACCAAAAAATCTATTTCTAATATGCCCAGGTTTAGGCCATCTAATTTTTAGACCATCAAATCCAGGGAAGGTTGATCCTCTAATAGCCATGTATTGGGAGAAAATAAACCTACCCATTGTCTTTCTTCCTGTGTAGGTTGCATGGGGAGATTATCTTGGGGTTGCCTTTGTCTGTGAGCTGATGGGAATTGGTAGGCTTCTTTAGCTCAGCTTAGCTCTGTGGGCAATCAACATTCTATTCCACCAAGCCCTGAAAGGAAGACGTCCTCCAAGCAAACTTCAAAAAGGATTTGCCCCCACTCTGAGCCCATTCAGGACAGTCAGCTCTCCTCTCGGTCACGTAGATTTGAAGCCATCAAGACAGAAAGAAAGAGATGGTGATTTTTCCAGGAGTGAAACAAACGCTATTGCCGGTCTGATCTAAAAAGTTTACAGTCCTGTCTTTCTTATGACCCCTTTCAATAGAGAACTGACTCACGTGGGTTCCAGGAAGTCTCAGAAATGGGACAAGTTTGAATGTGGCACCTCTAGCCGTTCCCTCTTCTGTGTTCTTCCCCTACTCCCCACCCCCATGATCTCTTTGTTCCTCTTTTCCTTTACAACTTCCCTTCATCTTCCCCAGAAAGGTCTAAAACTCACTTTAAAATAATTAAAAAATGGGAATAATAGTGCTCATCATGATCCTTACACCATGCGAGATTGGAGTTATTCTCCCCACTTCAAAAGTGAGAAAACTGAGGTTCAGAGAGACTATGCAACTTGCCCAAAGTCGCCTACATAGTAGGTGGTAAGCACACAGGATAAGTGAATGAAGAGGTATTTCTCCCTGGAATATTTGATAGAAATAGACACAGTAATATTTGTAGAGCTGGTCACCAAACATTTTTTTTTAAAGATATCAATAAAGGCATTTTAATTGTGTGTTCGACTTCTTTAAAAAAAAAAAAAAAAAAGTACTTTCTCATCTGACCATCAGTTAGTGTTTTTAAGTCAATTTCCCAAAATATTTTTTGATCCTGAGGTTCATCATCAGTATAATTTATTTTCCTAAATTCCTAACTCTTTGTTACAGCAATAAATGAAGACTAAAGTAATGCTTAGCAAACCAAACATGGTAATACATACCATGTAAAACATAGAACATTCCCATCATTCTAATGTTGTTGTTGTTGTTGTTATGTGCCGCATCATTCTAATAGTGGGGTTCATATCAGGTATGCAGGGATGGTTCAACATTAGAAAAACAATCAACATCATCCACCAAGTAAATAAAACAAAGGAGAAGAACCATCATTCTAAGCCAAAATGTCCCCTACCCATGTACTATACATCGATGTTCAATAGATAAGTTGCCATATTTAGTATGATCCTAGTTAAATTTTAATTTCAGACAAACAATAGACAATTTTTTAGTACATATATGTCCTATGCAATATTTGGGACATACTTATACTAAAACATTATTCATTGTTTTCTCAAATCCAGAACTGGGCATTTTGTATTTTATCTGGCAATCTTATTACTAAAAGCTGTTGCTTAAGATTCATTTTCATATGCACTGTCTTCTGATCCAAGAGATTTGAAGAAATAAGTACCTAATAATGATAGCAATGAGGCAGTGGTGGTCCAGTAGAATTCTCTCCTTCCATGAGGGAGAGCAAGGCTTAATTCTCAGCCAATGGTCCTCATGCACAGCCACCATCCATCTCTTAGTGGAGGTTTGCTTGTTGCAGTGATGCTGAACATGTTTCAGCAGAACTTACAGACTAAGCAGACTAGGAAGAAAGGCTTGGCAATCTACTTCTGAAAAATTAGCCCATGAAAACCTTATGGATCACAAAGGTCTAATCTGCAACCAAACATGGGGATAGTGCAAGACTGGACAGTGTTTGTTCTGTTGTGAATGGAGTTGCCATGAGTTGAAGGCCAACTCAATGGCAGCTAACAACAACAGCAGTGGTAGCAATTCAGGTAACAGGCAGTGTAGTGCAGTGAATTATTTAATACAGCCCTTCTCGCCATAGTCTTGTGACTCCCAAGCAAACGAGGTACTTGTGGTCCACCAAGGGCATTGGACAACCTACTAATAATGCAAATAAGGTACATGGAACCCTTGTAGGGGATTAGTCAGTTTTGCCATCCTGCTAGGTTTAAAAAAATGCCAATCCCAGAGAAGAAGAGGGGGACCTTACTACCATTAAGAAGAAGAGCCAGGAACAGTGTAAGTCCTTTGAAGCCAGGGTTCCTGTACTCTTCTAGAGCTATGAGACATTGTTGTTGTTGTTATATGCTATCGAGTCAGACCCGACTCATTGCAACCCCTTCTTGAGTTTCTGAAGTGGTATCACTATGGAAGTAGATTGCCCAAACTTCCTTCCAAGGAGTGGCTGGTGGGTTTGAACAACCAGACTTCTGGTTAGCAATCAAGTGCCTTAGACACTATGCTACCAGAGCTCCCCTATGAGACACAGAGAGCTATAATACCTGAGACAGCATGAGACAGTGAGAGGTGGTGGCATGAATGACAGAGTCCAGCTATCATTGCTATAGTTATTAGGTACTTACTTCTTCAAATCCCTTTGATCGGGATAGCAGCAGAAAAGCAGGAGACCTGTGTAAGATGGCCTGGTGGGCTTGCGCTTGTGGACCCATGGAGAAAAGAAGAACTATAGGAGCCTGCAGACCAACAGAGTGAAAGACCGCAGTGCCTTTGGCCAAGAGGTTGCCATGTGGAGTGCAGAGCCTCCAGGCACTTATTGGAGGAGCTAAAGGGCTTTGTAATATTTACCCAAGAAGGCTGTGGGCTAAGGGCCCAGAGAGGCCTGCCTGAGGGTATAGCCAAGAAAAAGCCATCCTGATCGAAGAAGTGTATCATGAGTTGTTCTCCATCCTTAATTTGTAAACTATTACTTCCTTAATAAACCCCATAATTGTGAGTATAATCTGCAAGTTCAGTGTGGCCATTGCAATGAATTATGAAACCTAGCAGAGAAGTAAAGAGTGTCACGAGAGCGGGGGCTGGTGTCAGAATTGGTTAAAAGTTTGGATGGTGGAGATATGTTTGACCTCCACCTCATAGGAATCAGCCTTGGGCTGATGATGATATTGATTCTCTCTCCTCCCCTTGAAATCAGAGGACCTCTGATGCCACATCTTCATAGGCAGTCTATCAAAGGAGAGGTATTTGGGAACTTCTTAGCCTCTCAGAAATCACAATATAGGCAGAGGTCCGACTTCCTTATTTGGAGACTGGCCATGATTAAAAAGAGAGAACAGGAGGCAGCTGGTGACAAAAGACCAAAAGGGAACATAGCATCCTGAGCATAGTGGACATTATGTGCTAGGCCCCTGTGCCCAGCCACCCCGAGCCACCCAAGAGAGAGCTGACTCTTGCTTAGAACTGTCTCCTCCCTCCCAAGCCTCCTGGAGAGAAGATAATGAGGCCTAGCTCAGGGCTTTGGACACCATAATATTCTGACAGAAGTCCAACTTATTTTCAGCTTTCCTCCCTTTGTGCTTCAGCCCGGGACTTTCACACAAGTTCTCATAAAGGGCAGGTAAATATTTATGGGTGGAAAATGGTAATAGGGGCCTTGATAAGGTTCAAAGAAGCAGTTAAATCTGTGTATGGATCATTTAATCATAGTATCTGAAATATAAAAGCATGGCACATATTATCTTTTTTTTTTTTTTTTTTGTAGCCTCAAAATGTGATCCAAGTCTGGGAGTTAAAAAGTCCCATTTTGTGTAATCAGGTTCTGGTTGAACATGATTGCTGAATTATTTTAAATTGAAGACACATGTCTGGAGGTTGAGCTGTATGTATTATTTTAGGATGGTGTCCATTAGGTTTTATCCACAGGGGCTATCTTCAACTTTTGCCGCATTCAATGCATTCTTTATACATCAGTATTTGCAAACTGGTGAATCATATATAAGAGAAAATTGGAGGGAATCTGGTACTCGTTAAAGGGTGATTTTTTGAAATTATCTTGAATGCATTATTCAGCCCTGTTTCCAGTCTCCCCTGCTAAGGGTCCTAGTGCAGGTTGAAAAGGTTCTAGAAGAAGAAGAAGAAAAAAAATAAGAACATGTTAAAGACAATAACAATGTATAAATAAAACCCTGCAATTCTGCAAGACCCTTTTGCAAGGTTACATCTTTGAAAACTTTACAACTGAGTCAACATGTACTTTTACTCCTTGTCAGACCTAAACACTTTTAAGTGTCTTAATTGCAGATCTAAATTGGTGCCTCTGCCACAAGCTTTTCACTTTGAATGCATTTGTCCCTGAACCCGGACTTCTCCTTGTAATGGCAGTTGGTCCATTTTGTAAATTGTTACATAATGTTGGGGGCTCCTGCCAGGACTTGAAGGTCACTCTCTGCGAGGAGTGGTCAGGGTGAGGGGAGATGTGCAGTGGAGTCAGTCCAGTTGCCCAATCTCATAAGACATCACTCCACCCTCACACAGTCCCCGCATGCTAACAGCTTGGGCATCTGTTGGGTGCTGCTTGTTTGAACAGATTTACTATGGTATAATTTACATATCACAAAATACACTCATTTGAAGTATTCAATTCAAGAATTTTTAGTAAATGTGTACAATTGTGCAAGCTTCCCCACAACTCCATTTTGGAACATCTCCATCACCCAGAATGAAAACTTGTGCTCATTTGCAGTTCCTCCCCATTCCCTTTCCAGCTCTAGACAACCACTAATCTACTTTCCTTCTCTGTAAACCCACTGCCATCAAGGTGATTCTGACTCATAGAAACCCTTATTGGGTTTCCAAAGCGATGAATCTTTACAGAAGTAGATTGCTCCATCTTCCTTCCACAGAGCAGCTGGTGGGTTTGAACTGCCAGTCTTCTGATTAGTAGTCAAATGCCTTAGGCACTGTGCCACCAGAGCTCCTTTTCCTTCTCTATATATGTGCTTTTTCTGACCATTTCATGTAAACAGAATCATACAATATGTGGTCTTTTTTTTTTTTTTTTTTTTTGGTCTGGCTTTTTTAACATAATTAATAATTTTCTGAGGTTCATCCATGTTGCAGCATGAATCAGTACTTCATTCATTTTTATTGTCAAATACTGTTTCATTGCATGCATATACCATGTTTTCTTTATTCTCTCTTTTGTTTTTTTCTTTTTGGCTGGAAGCCACAGGTATGGGTTCAATTCCACACCTGAAGGGCAGCTAGGGGCCATAGTCTCAGGGGTCCCACCAGGCTCTATCAGACCAGCAAGCCTGATCCCCCCCCCTTTTTTTTCCAAATGATTTTGAGTTTTGTTCCACATTGTTCTCCCTCTCTATCCAGGGTCTCCTACATAGATCCCCTTCCGAGTGGTTGACAGTATACCACGTTTTCTTGATCCAGTCCTCAGCTGATGGACATTTATTTGGGTTGCTTCCACTTTGGGGCTATTATGAAAAATGCTACTATGAACATTTGTGTACAAACAGGCACTCTTAAAATGAATTTAATGTAGAATTGCTATTATCATTCACAGTAAAGTATAAATTAGGCTTAATTTTTTTTTTTTTTTTAAAGCAGTTACCCATTCTCTTGTTAAGGCTGCCTATTGAAATGTTCCAGAATAAAGCAGCCTTCTAAGTGCTTTAAGAAATAAAGTTTGTCAGGAGAGCTTTAGTGATTCTAGGGTATGCAGTGATGAAGGGTAAGGAAGGGGAACAGTCAAGGTTAAGAGTGATTGTAAGAGCAACCAGAGCTCTAAATGTTGGCACTTCTCTGCCACTTGTAGCATGGAGTTTCAAGAGTTCAGACCTACACGCGTTCCCAGTGCAGGCATTCCTTTTGGCAGGCACAGCATACCCTGCCTGATTTCTGAAAGTCCTGCTGCCTTAAATAACATGGAGACTACTCAGGGAGAAATAAAGTTGGAAGTGGCAGGTGAGGTGAATGGGTCATAACATAGGGAACAGAGTTGTCAGGCTGTGTTTATTTTCGTGCCTTCTAAGACTTCAGTGGCTGATAAGAGATGCTGGCAATTCTGTCATTGAGAAATGAGTGGTGTGCATGATGGGGAAGCAGCTTTATCAAAAATACCCTTGCAAGTTGTCCCAAATCACCCATCTAGAGCTGTGAAAAAACTGTCATAAGAAATCCTTCTCCCGAGGGATCATCCTCCCAACCAGGCATATCAAAGGGAACATGCCTCATAAAATGTGACACTGATCAAAGGGAAAGCGTCCTGCTCTGCTCTCACCCTCTCTGTGACCTCAGGCAGGTCACCAAACTCTCTGGGCCTTGGTTTCCTCATTTGTGATATGAAGGAAGTTGACGTTATGATTCCTGTCTAAGGTTTTTCCTACATCCAATATTCTGTTTCTCTGATGACTTTTGAAAACTTTTACTTTTGAAAACCACATTCACAAGTTAAACCCATATCATCATCCTGTTAGCAATCAGCTTACTGGTATCAAGAGACGGGATCTGGAACACCAACTGCTGAATAATTAGCATTTGGGGCACATTTTTTTAATGTCACACAGTGTCCCAGTGGTACCCCAATCCTATTTGCAGATAGAAAACTTGTTGATTTTTTTTACATATTCTCTTGCAAGGCATTTAGCTTCTTTATGTCAGAGTGGGGAATTGAACCAACATCTTAGGGCTTCCGGATGTTTATTGTATCAATTAATCCTCTTTCCTGGGAGCAAAGAAAGTAATAATTCATGAGCCTGTGTAGAATAAGCCACTGCTTGAAATATATATATATACATATCTGACTCAATAGCAAAAAAAATAAAAGTCATTTCCCCTTTTTTGCTTTATAGTTTGGGTTCCTATTGGAAAGGTGAAAGCCTGCTGGAGAAAGAGGTGGGAGGGTAGTTACAATTCAGCAATAGATGGTGAGGCTGATGGCCTCCTAAGCACAAAGAATGCTCCCTACTAAGGAGAAGGCCAGCTTATCTTTTCCGTCCTTTTCCTTGGTGGCCTATGGTCTCTGTCACCTGTGGAGCAGTCTGATATTTCTTGGCCAGGCTCTCAGACACATATGCAGTTCCTGAAGGCTTGACATTACTTTCCTTAGGACATTCAAGTACATCTCTTGCTGGAAGCCAGCAGTTTTGGTCTATTTCCCCATGGCAAGAACCAGTGTGACAGGGAAGCTTGCTCCTTCAAACTCCATATGAGATATTCCAGAGCCCTAGCATTTTGACTTTCCTCCTCCAAAGCTGGTGACCAACCTGGTAGTGAAAGAAATCTGGGAACAGATGGCATGAAATTGAAAGCATATAATCACTAACCTCTCCCAAATGCTGGCCTATTATTTTGGCGAGTCTCCACAAAGCTCTGTGGCACTCATGCTGGTCTGCTGGCAGTTTGTGTCTTCATTGTGGATGCCTGAGTATCAAGGCTGATCGAGAAGTGCCCATTACAGAGGAAATGGCATTAATGCCGTGTGGTCCCTCCATGACAATCAGAGCCACATGTGCGCTGGAAAAAGTCTGCTTGCCACTGGACAAATGACAAGGACTCTTTCCACTCACTTAAAGAACCATCTGTTGTTGGACGATGACCCTGGACTAGTGAGCCTGGATTAGTGCTGGAAAGGGAGCCTGGCCCTTGAGATGAAAATGGCTGCAAAATTCTTTTTTCTGATCATCACCTTTGAATTTAGCTAAAAGGTAGGCCAGTAAGTAAAGCCACTTAAAGCAGACACAGCCTATCTTTGCTTCACTTCTCCCATTTGTGAAGTAGAGATGGTCAGTGTTCACAATACCAACCAACACTTGACTGCCAGGGCTGAATTCTTGCCCAGCTCTGAAAACACTGAGTGGGGAGTAGAAGAAAGTGAGAAGAGGAGGAGAAAGACCCCCTGGTGTACACTGGATGGATGGAGCTGATCTGAGGCTAAATCTACTTGATGCCACTTCTACTTGTCTCAATCACCCACCTTCCTAAGTGCCAGCAACAACGTATGGAGCAATCAGAATGCTTTGATTGGCACCAACTCCTAGCCTGATGGTGTAGTTTATTTTCATGATGAAGAATTATGCTTTTTCCTTTCTGAAATATTTTAAAATGGTGTGAATATTGTATAAGTCTATAAATAAAAAATACTTTGAATTATTTGGGCAAAGGTGCGGTAGAAATACATAAAATGGCTTATTACATTTCTCCAGGCTCTCATTCAGAAATGTAAATATGATTTATTAAGAAAGGCATGTCTTATCCAATTCCATTGTCATTCCATTGAAGGCAAGAGAGGGAATTTAGAGTTGGATTGTGGTAGTTATGTTTGTGTGTCATCTTGGCTGGGCCTGGTTGAGTGGCTGGGTAGCTGATGATAGTTATTCCCCATGATGAGACTGGCAATCAACTCCATGGTAGGATCTACCACAAGCAGCTGAGTAGGTGCCTTTGGGATGTGGTCTATTTCCTGTATATAAGGAGAAGCCTTAGGAAAGGTCTCTGCTTATGGCCCACTTGAACCCTACATGTAGCTGTGTCATTGTTCAGCAGTCTCCCAGGCTCTGCTGACCTGGGGACTTATGTTGTTGTTGTTGTTATGTGCCATCGAGTTGGACCCGACTCATAGCGACCCCTCTTTGGGTTTCCGAGGCAGTATCACTACGGAAGTAGATTGTCCCATCTTCCTTCCGAGGAGTGGCTGGTGGGTTTGAACCACCAGCCTTCTGGTTAGCAGTCAAGTGCCTTAGGCACTACGCTACCAGAATGAGTAGGTGAAGGTGGTAGGGGACTTATAAGGAACTCGAATTAATGGCCTGCCATGTGATTTGGTAATATCAGGACTGTGCCTTGTTACTTGTCAACCTTGGGCTTGGCAGCCTCAGCAGCCAGCAGCTGTCTGAGTGAATAAAAGCCTCTAGCTTCAGTGGGCTGGGAGCTGGAGGCAGAGCTGAAGCCCAAGGCTGAGAGGCTTTCACCTGGCCCCTAGAGCCTGGCACTTTGAACTTGGACATTAAGCCTCCAAACTGTAAGAGAATACACTCCTGTTTGTTAAAACCATCCCATTTGTGGTATATACTTGTCAGAGCAGCACTAGGTAACCAGAACATGGATGATTCGTAGTAAAAAATTCCAGCTACACAACTTGTTACCTCAATGATCTTTGAAAGGAATCTAAGTTTTTATTATTATTTTACAAAAAAAAAAAATTAACATAACAATAAGAACTTTAAAAGATTGCCATAAAAATTAAATTATCTAAGTGCTCTTTAAATTGGAAGGCCCTGTTGAAAATTTAGTTATCATTATCTGTGGGGGCAAAAATAACAGAGTAAATTCACCGAAACATCTGGAAAAGGTTTATCTTTTGTACGAGGTTGCCATTAGTGTGAGATGCAGAGAAAAGTTGTGAAAATATTGAGATGAGAAGTGAGCTAGTTTGAACAACTTCTTTTTTGCCATTATGTCTCAAAAACTTTCTTGCCTCTAAAGTATACTTCTACATGCTTCATAAACAAGGAGACATTGCTATCAGAGAACTCAAAATTGTGTCAGAAAGAATAGTCCTGCCATCATCACATATCTCTTCCAGTATCCTCTTCTTGGAGAACATACATATTTTCCTGGCAAGATGTTCTCTATTCAAAGGTTGTTTTGCAATTTCTCTCAACTTTTGCTTGCCTGTAGGTTTAGCTATGTCTTTATTTTAGAATGTGGAGAAAACTTTGAAGAATGAGAAACTGGAGTCAACTATGGATAACTTTCTAGAATGGTACTGGCAAATACAGGTTTTGACAATATCATCTCCATCACGTTTGACTGAAATGATTCATCACTTTCTCACTCACGTTATTGTTAGAAATATTGGAGTCCTGAGTTTGTAAATAATAAAACCCCTTATCAGCAGCTTAATATTCCCTTTCATAATTTATTCCTAACACATATTGATCACATTCTTAAACGGATCACATTTAATATTTTTACCCATAGAGTCAGATTACTTATGCCTCCAGAATTCAGGAGTACCATCAGATTTTCTTTGGTTAATCCAGAGGGAGAAAGGAGAAAAGACTGGGAGGAAAAGAGGTGAGATGGTATAATGTTCAAAAGAATGAGGGTTCTAGATTTGGAGAAAAGAGGCCTGAGATGGTATCTCAATTAAAGGGCTGTCTTGTTAAGGCCAGCTGTTATTGTTGCATGCCATCAGGCCAATTGCAGCTCATAGCAACCCTATATGACAGAGTGGAACTGCTCCATAGGGTTTCCTAGGCTATAATCTTTATGGGAACAGATTGCCAGGTTTTTTTCTCCACGGAGCCACTGGTGGGTTTGAACCGCTGAAATTTTGGATAGCAGCTCTTAACCATTGTGCCTCCAGGGCTCCTTTAAGGTCAATATCTGGATAAAAAGTAGTCTTTGTGTAGAGTTGGATATGAACAAAGCAATAAGATATGCTTTAAAATCTTCATTTTCATCTCCATGCTGCAGAGAGGAGCAGCTAGCTTTAGCAATCCTGCCAGCTAAGCAGTTCTGGAATTTTCAAGGCAGATGATCAAAGATATCTTAGAAAATCTACTAAAACTCCTTCCTCCAAGAAAAAAGCAAATATAAAACTTTGTCCAACAATTTCAGGCATTTATTTCATGGATAGCTTAGATTCCACATCACAAATGCTTGGAGTACTTGTGTACCTCCTGGATTTATCCCTTTCTTGGCTTTTTTTTTTTTTTAATTATTATTGTTTTTTGCATGAATTACGGACACATTAACAATGGAGAATCTCCTGATGTACAAAGCTGTCAAAATGTATATACATAATATACAGTACACCAAAAAAAAAAAAAAACCTCACTGCTGTCTAGTCAGATCAGACTCATAACACCCCTCCTTGGGTTTCTGTTTCTATGGAAACAGATTGCCTAACCATCCTCCTGAGGCGTGGCTGGTGGATTGGAACTGCCAGCCTTCTGGTTAGCAATCAAATGCCTTAGGCATTATGCTACCAGAGCTCCCATTATGTATACACAATACAAAATATGATATTAATTAGTATTGATACATAGTAGAGTCACAGGAAGCTCTGGTGGCTTAATGCCTAAGTCACTTTACTGCTAATCAGGAGGCTGGCAGTTCAAACCCACAAGCCACTCCTCAGAAGGAAGACTGGGCAATCTACATCCGTAGAGATAGGGCCTTGGAAAGCCAAAGAGGGGTCGCTATGAGTCTCAACAGACTTGACGGCAGTGAGGTTTTTTTTTTTTTTTTTTTTGGTTTAGAGTCATAAATAATAAACAGCAACTCTTTGTTTGTAAACATTTTTAGCCCTTAAATGGGCAGCAGAGGACACCCTTTTATTAATCTTTTAAATATTGCTGGGTTAATAAAAAAATAAAGCTATATTCTGGAAAAATCCCTCTACTTCTTGCTTTCCAGAAAAAAATCTGTATCTTTGCACTTATCTATCTCTTTCTCAAACTATCAATCATTGCTACAACAAACCCTTTCAGAAGAAGAAGGAAGTAGAACCAACTTGGGAGAACAATCCCAGTTTAGAGAAATCCTAAGTAAAGAAAATTCCTTAGGAGAGTAATTCCTTAAGTAATTCCTTTATGTAGAAAATTGATCAAATAAAACTAACCCATAAGAAATGAACTTCCCATGCAAATGAAACCTTGGTTTTCTTTTTTAAAGTACAAGATTCTTTTATTTTTGAATAATGATGGAAGATTAAACATGCCAGTATTTCTTTTTCTTTTTTCAATAAATGGATAAAACTCATTTTTAAGTTACATTTAAAGCATATTAAAATCTATTTCAAAGTTTCCAAAAGTTTTCATTCATTAAATCAATATTTTTAAAGATAATATTATCATATTCTGATATTGAAGTCAAGATTTACATAGATGTATAGTCGCTTCTTTGTTAGCAATTTTTAAAAGCGTTTCTTAATATTAAAAATTCAAAAACATAGCACAATGAATTCAAAAATTCATTTCATACAAATGAAAATAAAAGAAGGCATATTTTGGTTTTCATAATTACATCACAAGCAAATTACAATATTAAAAATACCTGGGTCAAGTGGTTTACTCATACCTCAAAGTACTCTTACGTTATTTCCCAAAGAACCCAAAGAGAAAATAACTATAGGTGGTCAGATTATATAAGTGAGAATATTGCAGAAATGTACTTTAAATGGATTCTCCTAGGTAGCTGCTTTATATAAGAAAAGACCTCATAAAACATCAAATTTATTAGTGGATTCTCCTGCATTTGTGGACTGAATGTTTCATTTTCAGAATTACAGTTGTATAAAAATCATACCTCCCTGCTAGTGAGAAACCAGTAAACTTACACATGTTCTGTAAAAAACTTAACTGCTGGAGGCCAATACTCACAACATTTAATGATCTTTCTGCTAATAAAAGCCAACTTCTTTCAAAAAAAAAAAAAAAATTTAAAAGTAAAGAAACAAAACATACACATCATGTGTGTATTTTACTTTCTTACTTTAAAAAAGGTCAGTATGTGAAATTACCTACTTTATATTTTCAGTTTACTTAGGTTTGTTAAGATCAATCCTACCCAGAGGAATAATGGAAATGTAAAATAAACACTGTTGGTGCTGATTCATCTTATCATATCTTGCTTTAAAGCATGTCTGTTCTTTTTGGAATACGATAACAGGGTGAAATGAAGAATAGGGTTGGGTTTTTTTTTTTTTTTTTAATGTTTATAAAGCAAAAGTCAAAAGAAAAAAGAGGACCAAAAATACCAATAACTCACTGTATTTTAAATATGCTTATGGACTTTATATCACAAAGGTGGGCTTGATCGATATCCAGTATCTGTGGTGTATACCTTACAAATGAGTTGCATACTAAGTTTCTGTTTCCTTATTTGGAACTCAGAACACATTTTGTCTTAGAATCAAACATTCCACTTATGAAGCTGGGGTGGGGGGTTGTGGGAGAGGCTTCAAAATCCAAAAAATTCAAGATAACCCACAATTTAGCTCGTTCTACATATAAACAGCATTTACGCTGAAACCAGCCATCAGGTAAAACACTTTCTATGGAAAAATAGGTTCTATATCCTAGGTCAGGGTGCCAGAAGAACTTCAATCACTGGGGCCACAGGGTGGCTGGGGGCTGGAAGGAGAAGGAAAGGACTCTTGGACACTGTAGCTACTCTTGAACACTGTGGACTTCTAGATTCTCTGTTGTTGTTGTTGTTGTTATATGCTGTTGAGTCAGCCCCGACTCATAGTGACGCCTCCTTGGGTTTCCAAGGTGGTATCACTGCAGAAGTAGATTGCCCCATCTTCCTTCCGAGGAGTGTTGTTTAAAGGTAACATCATGACTCTTCTACAAAATATAAGATGAACCCATATCAAGGATAATATTTAGCTCTTTAATGAATGGGAGAACAAGTAAGATGTTCATTGGTTCAAAGGAGAATTCCACTAGCCACATGTACAGTATATGGACAGTAAGAAATGCTGAACTGAACTGACCAATAGATGCAAAAGAATCCATCCACAGGACAAGAATCAATTACATTCCACTGGATACAATTAATTTGCATTTTTATAGATAAGAATCATTTGCATTATTATCAGTTTTCTACAACCTGCAGAATTATAAAATAGCTTAAAGACAATGAAATGTGGAGACAACCAAGGGATGCATTGGACAAAGCACTGGGTAATTTTTTTTTCCCTATTTCAAAATCTTTTGCAACATTTCCTGATAATGTGTATAATGAAAAAGAGTCCTTTCAAGTCAATCATTAGTCATTTTCCTGATATTGTGAAATGTGTATCAGATATTTAATTTCAGATAGTAATACCCCCACTGTCTAGACTAGTTTCTGTGGTATACCAGTAGTTTTCATTAGAAGAATAATGCAAGCCACAAATGGGAGCACATATAATTTAAAATTTTCTAGTTAAAAAAAAAAAAACAGGTGCAATGCACTTTAATAAAATAGTTATTCTAATATACTCAAAATATTATTTGAATGGGTAATTAAATTACATGAATTATTAATGAGGTATTTTATATTATTTTTTTCTTCCAAGTCTTCAAAAGCCAGTGTAGACTTCACACTTACAACACTTCTCAATTGAGACTAGCCACATTTGAAATGTTTTATAGCCACATGTGGCCAGTGGCTAGTGAAACTGAGAACATAAAAACACAAAACCAAACCCACTGCCATCAAGTCAATTCAATTCATAGCAACCCTATAGGTGAGAGTAGAACTGCTTCATATGGTTTCCAAGTCTTTATGGAATACTTATGAAAGCGGATTTCCTCATCTTTCTCCCACGGAGTGGCTGGTGGGTTTGAACCATCAACCTCATGGTTAGCAGCCAAATTCCTTAATCACTGCACCACCGAAGCTCCTTCAATTAAGAGCTCAAGTCTATATAAGTCAAATGTTCAAGAGCTAGCTAAGTTTTACTCTTTTTTTGAATATTAATTAAAACATTTTAGGTCAGTCCTAGCTCTTCAAGGTAGCCAGATTTTCAGATTCCCTTATTTTGCAATAAAGCATGATCCAAATCCAGAGAAACTATAATTTTAAATGACTGTCTGATGTAGTCCCATGCATTTTCTCATTAGCAATGCATACCATTTTCTTTTCCCAAGGAGACCATACTCACCCCTATACTGTAAGAGGGAGCAATATCATCCTACAGGAACTAGTGATAACCATAATAATAAACATAATATTGCTTTGCTTGTCACTTGAGTATGACAGTGTCCATCAAAAACATTAATTTTTCATTTTCCTCTCACCGTTGTGAGGTAAAGAGAGGAGAGGAGGGGTATTACTCATAAGCTCTCTTTCACTGCAGCCAGAGAAGAGACATCTTTCTTTTAAGCAAGGGAGTGTGTCAACCCCTGTGTCTCATTTACTGGATTGGCCTCAACTGGGCACAAACAGATCCAACTCAGAGCTCTGCTTCTAGAAACAGAAAGACCCTTGTGCTCACAGTAAGGCCACCAGACAGCCTGTACTACAACCTGTATCTGTGCTTTGAAAAGGAAGGTAAAGAGAAGAGAGCACCTGTGTATCTGAATGAGCCAGAGCTGGGATGGTATCTGGAACCCTCCTTCTCTGGGCCAGCATGTCCATGACCTCTATATTGATTTACTGCTCTTTACTGGGCCTTCCATCCACAGAGGTTTCTGAGAAAGAATTAAGGCCCCAAAGACTTAGATAACCAACTGAAATTCCTTAAAAAAAAAAAAAAAAACTATTTCAGATAGTTCTTGGGTAACACTTGAGCTTCCTTCTTTCCTACAATAGTTCTGGTGCCATATATATTCCGAGTTAGGCTAGAAGAATAATCCATATGGGCCATGTTTATGAGGGAGAAAGAGACAGACACACAGTAGACAGACACACACATACACGCAGAGAAACCTGTAGCCAAAGGTAGACCCTGAGACCCAAGAGGTTTGCCTTTCCTCATTTTCTCAAGAGTAAGATCAATGCCTCAGGGACCAGTGGCCTACAGATTGCCTTTCAGTACCTTCTCCCACCTTTCATACACTCTCTTGAAGCCATTCTGGTCCCCACCAATCCGATCAACCATTTTGTCTCTGGTGACAGCCATTTGCAATCTGCACCTCCTCTTCATGAATGGAACTTTCACCACCTAGCGACACAGTCATCCCATTCAACTGGCGGCGTCTGTCTGTATTTAACATTAGCTGCTCAATAATAAGCCATTGAGGGCTCAGGCTCTATAATGTTTGTATAAGGAGGGGAGCAGTTAAGAAAAGACTACATGTGCTGAATTCAAGAAGGGGGATATTTCTTTCCTACTATAAACAGAAATGATTGTAAAACCAGAACCCAGAAAGAGCTCCTCACCCTTCACTTTGACATGAGGGGGTTTTGTTTCTCTTCGAGGCCTACTCTTTGCGTACTGAATTCTCTAGGTTTTTACTGCATTCCAGTGAAGGAGATAGAAACCAAAGCAAATAAAGTGCCCCCACAGGACCCTCTCCTCCCTCAAGAAAGCTTCTATTTTTAATTCTCTGCAGCTTTTAAAACAGTTGAATGGGGAGGTTTCAATAGTCTGTGGTAGAAGAGAATTCCTAGTGCTCTCGAAGGACGTCCACTTTAGATAATCCCAGTTGGCAACATTACACCGGGGCCAGGGCTGAGCCAAGGGGTTTTCTTGGCACTTGCTTTTCAGCACAATCTGCCATCGCAAAGTAACTTTTAACAACTGTGTTTTCCCTGTACAAATGAGTATAAAGCATATTTAAGCTGGTTGCTAACTGCATGCAAAATGTACCTGTTTTCTCCCCTTAGCGTCTGGCTCTAATGCTAAAACCACGTTTTACTGGTGCTTAGTACTTTATATGGGTACTTAACTTTGAACTATGGAGCTCTAAGCTCTCTGTAGGATTTCTCACATTTACCCCATACTCACCCCAGCAAGGTGGGGGGCAATCAGTGAACCTATAGACCCACAAACAATGGCAAATGGTTTTCCCAAAGATGTATTGGAAAATGTTAGCAGCAAAAGCCGGCATTCTTTTCATGGCTTTGTTTGTGGCTTTGTGGCTACTCTCTCCCAAGGGCATATATCACAGAGTTCCATTCCCCATAGGCACCCTATATGCACTCATGGCCTAGGTTCTGAGAAATCCATTTTGTAAATATTTCTTAAACTTCTGCTATATGCCATGCTGCCTGACTGCCCAAAGCCTGACTTGTCCTCAGAGAGGTTTCCTGAGGTTGAAGCAGAGTTGGACACCCTTGACCATGGGGAGCATGAAAAAGAGTAGAGTTCCTTAGGATCCTCTTTACTTCATCCCAGGCTGCCTTTGAAGAGCTGTCTCAGGACCCACAGGGCTCTCTTACAAAAAGACATATTTAAGGCAATTGGCTGTAGAAAGTACTAGACCCGAATAACCTCTCAGGGTTCTTAAGGACAGGACTTGAAGCTTGGGAAGGAAGTGCCAAATGAGCTGCAGGCGTGAAGGTGATGAGAAGGGCTCTAGCCTAGTGGAGAGTTAGGCTGCCCAGATTTCAAAGTTATTTCTACCTCCTAATGTTACATCCATTAACTAAAGAATTCAAATCTTTAGCCAAAAATGCCCTATTTCCTAATACAGAGTTCTTACTTAGCCAAATGCTGCTTATAAATGTTTTCTATTCTTTCCTTTCTCTCCAGCTTCCAGGGCTCAACCAAAGTAGATTTTAGATTAAATAAGAAACAAAGTAGTAGAAACAAAAAGAACAAATGTATCTGGGTTCATCCCTTGCCCCCACATTTCTTATCAACTTTGAATCCAACAAATCCTAATAGTAATTCAGCCTTGAATTTGCTGTATAAACTTGGGGGGAGTGGTTTGAGGAGGAGATTTGGAGCATATGTTTTCCATTCATTTACACTTGACTCATCAAAATATGTGGCTTTTTTAAAGGAACCGTTTGGTGTTTAAGGAATCATTCCTACCTTTTAAAAATAAACCTTTTAGACCATTTCTCAGTTCAAAACAGGAAGCTAAAGGATGCTGAGAGTATAGGAACTCCAATACTGGAAGGTTCAGGGACGGTTCAAAACTCAGAGCCATGAATTTAGAAAGGGTTCAAAAGTTGGCAAAGTGAGCCTTCTCATCCCTACCCACAAATAATAAATAACAATCACAACAAGGAAAAAGAGGAAGGGGAAAGCCACTGGAAAGCCATAACTTATTCTGTCTCCAGACTTCCAGCTCCCTTCAATAAACCAGGGCTTCTTCGAGAACTTTGGTTGTGCTGCCTTCAGGGAGCTGAGACCGTCTTTGGTCGTAAATTACCCTGCTTGGGATAAGTTTTCCTCCAGGTCCAGCAGGCAGTCAGCTCTGCAAGCCCATCACCCAACCCCATGCTTCTTTAAATTATCCTTCATCTGGTTGTGACATCTGAAAACCTAGAGGGAGAATGATCACTCCCAAATCTGACCTTACCATACCACTAGGTCTCGTTTATAAATACCTGCACCACAAGAAACAGACATAGCAGCATCCTATTTGCAAGCGGAAATGGAAGTAAAAAAAAAAGAAAGAACTTTCTGGATATTTCTCCAAATAAATAGTCCCATGTTTTGAAACTTATCTATACTAAACTAAACTTCTTTTTGATTGCAACATCTCTTGCAAGTTAAAGTAAAAAGTGTATCCCAACTGAGATAGCCTCAGAGAAGCTTAAAACCAGTTGGAGTCAGGCTTGGATGAGGAGTTAACTTTTCCCCTTCATCCTCACTTTTCAATCAGTGGCCTTGCTTCAGCTTTCCAACTGCATTCTGATATGGACACACACAGACACATGCACGCAAACATCTGAGGACCTAGAATATTTGAGTAAATGGCTGCAGGGCCTTGAAATGTGATCAAGCCTCATAAGCAGGTACCAGGCCAAGAGAAATAACTCTTATCCGTAATAAATCAGAAAGCCTTTTCTTCCATATGTCACCTGACATGTTTAATTTGTCTGCTTTGACAGAACTATGGAAAGCAGAGCTGACCATTGGTACAATTAGAATGGGCCTTTGTGAAGAAGGGCAAGACATAAGGCATGAAAGTCAGAGTAAAGGGATGCACACAGTAGGCATCCTATAAATGCTGGTGGGCTGGCTTGGTGTGATGGAGGATGCAAAAGAAGGAAACAGAGATATCAGACATCACAGGCTTAAAACACATCAAGGCAATGGGTAGACACATAAACCAGAGTCACATCATTCAAGAAATTTAACTTTTTCCTTTCCTTCTTCCTAGAACTTAGCCTTTGTCATAAGCTCTGGGAGATAATACAACAATGTTCATTTTCACTTCAGCATTTTACTCATGGAACACAAGACATACACTGTCGTCAAGGAAATGTAGTCTTTTGAATGTCTGCACCTTCTGAACAAGGGGAAGCAGTGGATTTATTAGCACCAGGTTGGCTAACCTTAGATCTGGTCATATAATTCATTTTGAAAGGAAGAACATTTTACTTGAAGAAAGAACACACCTTGATACTGCCAGTAAAATGGCTTTTAAATATCTACCCTTTACGTTGGGGCAAGGGAGCTCTGGTAGCATAGTGGCTAAGACACTTTGCCTGCTAACCAGACGGCTGGCGGTTCAAACCCACCAGCCACTCCTCGGAAGGAAGGTTGGGCAATCCTACTTCCGTAGTGATACTGCCTCGGAAACCCAAGGAGGGGTCGCTATGAGTCAGGTTTGACTCGACGGCACATAACAACAACAACAACAACAACAAAGTTGGGGCAATGGTGGTTCAGTGGTAGAATTGAGGCTTGCCATGTGGGAGACCCAAGTTGGATTCCTAGCTAACACACTCCATGTGCAACCACCACCCACCCGTCAATGAAGGCTTGAGTGTTGTTATGTGGATGAACAGGTTTCATTCACCAGAGCTTCCAGACTGAGACTAGGAAAAAAGGTCTGGAGATCAACTTCCAAAAAAAAGCCTGTGAAAATCCTATGGATCACAACGGCCTAAGCCCAGGCAACATCTCCTTCTGTTGTGCACGGGTTCACCATGAGTTAAAGACAGCTAACAACAAAAATCTGCTGTTGTCGAGTCACTCATAGGAACCCTATAGGACAGAATAGAACTGCCCTCATAGGGTTTCCAAGGCTGTAATCTTTATGGAAGCAGACTGCCACAGTTTTCTCCTATGAAGTGACTGGTAGGTTCCAACCACCAACCTTCAGTTAGCAGTCTGGTGCTTATTAACCATGACACCATGAGGGCTCCTTCAGCTAACACAATAACCCTTTATTTAAGACGAAGAATTACAGTTACTATCTGTATATGCCCAGTGCTCCCTTCCCTGTACTGGTTGGCATACCCTAATTACCAAGACTTTGATGGCATCAAAAAAGAGGACATTATGTTGACATAATAACAGTTCTGTCTGGTTAGAAGTCAAATGCCTTCGGTACTATGCCACCAGAGCACCCCTTTAAATAATTAGCTCATTTTATTTCTTTTAATTTCACTGAAAGGTAGGAATAATCTACTCTCAGTTTTATAGAAGAGTAAACTGAAACATGGACGGAGATCAAGTAACTCTTTGAGAGTTACCTAGTGGCAGAGCCTAGACTCAAGATGTTCCATGCTTTTCATCACCTTACATATCCCCACATGTGAACCAAGTTCTGTCAGGTAGAGATGTTTTCTAGGAAGATTGTTTCAGGCCAAGTATCGGTTCACTTTATTCATGGTTATATACATATACCTTAACTCTTTATTTTTACTCACTTTGCTCTATTTTAAAGGTTATTTTTTAAAGTGCCTAAGTATTCTTCATGAATTTTCACAAAGTGCCTGTAACCAGCACCCATATAAAAAATCAAACTATTTCCAAATCACAACAAACCAAACTCACTGCCATCCAGTCGATTCTGACTCATAACAACCCCCACTGGGTTTCCCAGGTGGTAAATCTTTATGGAAGTAGATTGCCAAGTCTTTCTTCTGCAGAGTGGCCAGTGGGTTTAAATCGTCAACCTCTTGCTAGCAGTCAAATGCCTTAGGCACTGCGCCACCAGAGCACCTTTCCAAACTACAAACCATTCTTCTGATCTCTTTAGGTCATTACTACCTCCCACCAGCTGTCCTCTGGTAACCACTATACTTCTTTGCCTGGACTGAAATTCTGCCTTACCTTTAAGGCATTTGACTGCTAACCAGAAGGCTAGCAGTTCAAACCCACCAGTCACTCCTCAGAAGGAATATTGGGCAATCTACTTCTGGAGTGATACTGCCTCGGAAACCCAAGGAGGGATCTCTATGAGTTAGATCTGACTCTACGGCAGTGAGTTTGGTTTTGGTTTTATCCTTGGGCAAGTTATAGAACTTCTCTGTGCCTCAGGTTTCTCAATTATAAAATGAGTACAACATACAAATACAGGTCATCTCCAACTTACAACATAGTCAAGTTATCTTGAATTGTACTTATGACCTTCTGTTTTGTTTTGTTGTGCTGTGTGCACATTTTATTGTTAGTAATATGTACTACATACAATGTTGCAGTGTGTAATTTGCTGATATTATCATTCTCAGATATCCACTCAAAGATACTGGTAATGAAAAGCAATACTAATGAAAACTTTAAAAAAAAAAAAAAAAAAGAGGTATTCAACTTACATCAAAACTCACGATGGAATCATCAGACCCTGTCGTAAGTCGAGGACTACCTGTACACATTCTGTATATAAGGAGGCACAAATGCTTTGTAGATCATCCATGAGCTTTCCACCAGGACTTCTAATAATCCAGGCTTGGATGTATATTTTAAAAGTTCCTGCAATAGAAAGAAATGGTGTCTGGGTTTTTGTTGTTCTCGATTTACAATTTAATTCCTCCTGCCCATTGTACCTCATTAACCAGTTAATGTGACATTAACTTTTTCAGGCAGAATAGATTCAGCCATTTTTCCATTCAACACATCTCTACATTTTTGTGTTACTAGAAATATTTTCCCCATTTCATTTATAACTTTTCAATATTCTCTACAGTGTCAATCAAAACTCAATAGCTAATTTAAAGCATAGATTCTGAGAAACTAGAAGCCTCAGGAAACTGAAAACACAAGATAGAGAAACGCCCATGGAATCTGCACACTGCCCTCCCTACCCCACCCCCAGGGGAAAAGATGCATTTATTGCAACATCTTTTTTATATCTGTATATTTTATGTAGACATTGTAATACTTAGCAAAGTTAAAAAAGAAAGGAGAAAAATAATAAAAACACATATTATGAATAATATTTTAAATGATAAGCATATAATGCTAATTTGAGTAACAAATTGACCACAATAAAGAATTAACATCGTTTAGGGAGCTCTGGTAGCATAGTGCCTAAGGCACTTGACTGCTAACCAGAAGGCTAGGGGTTCAAACCCACCAGCCACTCCTCGGAGGGAAGGTTGGACAATCCTACTTCTGTAGTGATATTGCCTTGGAAATCCAAGGAGGGGTCGCTATGAGTCGGGGCCGACTCGACAGCAAACAACAACAACAACAGGTTCCCAACAGGTAGCAAATAGATTGAGGCTCAATATACTGATTTGTCAATTTATAACTGGGTTTAAAAACCTGAACATGGATAGAGAAAGAAGTCTGTTCTTGAGTCCCATGCTGTCTCTCTGTCCTTATTCTCCATCTCTCCTCTGTAGTTTTTCTTTTCATATTTGACTGTGAGGCAAACACCAGCGATAACTTTATTAAACTCTAACTCGCTGTGAGCTCTTTGGTTCCGATAGATCTTTTTAACGCAATGGAGATAACAGAGTTTTTGAACTGTGTGGCCATATGGCCATCCAGGCCTCTGTCTAAAAGGAACAAAATGCTTCCTTCCTGGGTGGCTGACTGTGGCCTGGAACAGTACATGATGTTCAAGATAAGAAAACGGAAGTTCCAAGCACTGAGCTTGTGTGATTTAACCAAATGAGGTAAAGTAAGAAATGGAAAGACAGCAAAATGCTGCCTTATTTGCATCATTATGTCAGAGCAAGGGCAGGGCTTTGGCATTAGATGGTATCTCTCTCAGTCCTGAGTGGGAAGGCCTTGGTCTCAGCTCCTCAGCTCTGCAAAAAAATATGAGATGCAGCTGCTTCCTTGCCTTTTAGGGATATTATAAATACCAAAAAGATCATTAGAAAGTGATTATTTCTTTTTTACTTCTCCTTGAACTAAGTCTTCACAACTGACACTTTAAAAAATGTGGTAAATATATATGTAACAAAACATTTGTCATTTTAACATTTTAACATTTTTACACGTACAATATAGTGACATTAATTACATTCATCATATTGTGCAACCATCACCAGTATCCTTTTCCCCATTTTTCCATTACCCTTAACAGAACTTCAGTTAAGCAATGAGTCCCTTTTCCCCCTCCCTCTTGTCCTCACTTGATAACCACTAATAAACTTTGGTCACTATACATTTGCCTATTCTAGATAATTCTTAATACCCTTGAGCTTGCTTTGAAAGATAAAGTAAATGGAACATACAATTTCCAATCCACTGGCTGAAGGTTATATCCACCCATTTCTGCAACCTGGAATCTTTGTTGAATGCTCTTCAACCCCTTAGTTGATTGGGCCCGCCCTGAACAGGAACTGGCAATCATCTCACGCATCTATCTGGCCTCCCAAATTCCCCACACCCATGCACCACATGGTGGTAGTCAGCCCCAGGGTTACAGGTGAGGAGAGACAACTCAGGGATGCCCGAAGTAGCAAGCGGGAAGAGCAGGAGAAAGGGCACCACATGCCCAGCCTAAGCTCAAAATAAGCTATGGGCATCACAGCCTTCTTATGAGCCTTAGTTTCCTCATTTGTAAAACAAGGTTAGTAACAATATTAGTTCCTGCCCCATTAAGGCATTTTCTTCTCGGTATCTTCATATAACAATATGTTGTTGTTGTTGTTGTTATGTGCCGTCGAGTCATACCTGACTCATAGCGACCCCTCCTTGGGTTTCCGAGGCAGTATCACTAGAAGTAGGATTGCCCAACCTTCCTTCAATATAGCATGTTGTTATTGTTATGTGCCCAGTTGGCTGCAACCTATAGAGTAACAAACAGGGTAACAGATAGATATACCTGGCCACTAATTAGCTCTGTGATCTTTGGCAAGTTATTTAGCTCTCTGAATCTCTGTTTCCTCATCTGTACAAAACCAAACTCACTGTCATAAAGTTGATTTTGACTCATAGCAACCCACCATTGAATTTCCAAGGCTGTAAATCTTTATGGAAGCAGACTACATCATCTTTCTTCCATGAAGTGGCTGATGGATTCAAACCACTGATCTCTTGGTTAACAGCCAAATGCCTTAACCACTATACCACCAGAGCTCCTTCATCTGTACAACAGGGAAAATAAAATTTACCTCATAGTGCCATGTTGTTGTTAGTTGCTACCAAGTTGGTTCTGACTCATGGAGACCTTATGCATATCATGTTGTTGTTGTTTTGTGCCGTCAAGTCGGACCTGACTCATAGCGACCCCTCCTTGGGTTTCCGAGGCAGTATCACTACAGTTGTAAATTGCCCAACCTTCCTTCTGAGGAGTGGCTGGAGGGTTTCAACCACCAGCCTTCTGGTTAGCAGTCAAGTGCCTTAGGCATTATGCTACCAGAGCTCCTATGCATAGCATAAGGTCCTATAATAACAGCTAAGTGGCATATAAATTATTATTATTGACTTGGCTCCTATTGCTTTACCTTCCATTTTTAGTATCTTTCTTGTTCCTGGGAATCTGCCAAAAGCCAGTGATATCCTTAGCTTTATCCTTGGCTCTCCTCTGTGGACACAACCTGAATTCTCCCCCTTGAAACTCAATGGACTCCCAGCATCTCTTGTCCAACCTGTCTAGCAGAAGCCTGTCTGTACCACCTGTCATCCTATAGGGGAAGATGGAGTAGGTGTATACACTGACCTTCGTCAGAGTGCATGTATTCTGTCTCCAGCCTCTACTCTGTGCTTCTTCTCAGGGAGCTGTTGCCAAGTGAAACACAAATACGTCTCTTATTAAACTCTCCTCCTGGACCCATTCCTTATCCTATTTTCTGGAGTGGTGCCCTCCAATTATTTATTTTTTTTTTTGCAGGTACTACTTTTAATAAAACATTTTTGAGCATAGACACGATATATGTTTATATATTTATTTATAAATTATATGCATGTGGTGCTGTCTTAATATGTTTTGTGCATTCTGAAAATGCACATACAACATAGAAATGTTTAAAAGATTAAGATAAGAGAGAAAGTAGAAAAGAAAATTCAATTGTTTTCTTCATGCATCCCAACAGATCACCTTTGTCTCTTCTGCTACTGCCTAACATTCCTGGCCTTACGAGAACAATAGTCTCCAGAGGGATCCTGGACATTGCACTGTTGTAAGAGATTTGAACACATCCTAATCCGAGAGTGGCTCCGCTGGCCAGGAAGAGCACGCATCCTCAGCTCAGCAGTATCACCTCAGGTCAGAGCCAGCTTCGTGGGTGTAGTCCTGTAGGGCCTCATGCTCAGAAAGGCCCTGTGCTTGGTTAAATCTCTGCTGTTGCTATCTTGAAATTCTTAATAATTTTATCTTTGAACTTGGGTTTGATACATAAAGTCTGAAGACACAGTGGAGCATGCACATGAGCAGAGGAGATTTGTCTGTCCTTCCTTGCCCATCCATTCACTTATGGCTTTGTGGTGCCCTCCGAGCCCAGAATTCCATTGGATATACCATGTGTAGGAATTCAGCGAGACTCAAAAAGAGTGTAGGGTGAGTGTGTTAGGGAAGGCACCTGCTTCCATGAGGTACTGGTAGAATGTGCACATATCAAGAAGCAAAACACAAACAATTGAATTCTTTTTGTGCAGTGTTTCCACTATCCTGGCAAGAATGAGATATATAGCCATATACAAGTTATGGAAAACAAATAGTGTAATTTCAGTGATTCCACATGTAAGTTAAATGCCCTTATATTTGTGTTTAAAATTGGCATTGTAAAATGAGCCCTAAAGTTCACGGTAATAATTTAATTATTTTAATTGTTCTTTATTTAGAATGAGATCAAACAGCAAATAAAAAACACCACAAGTTGAGACAGACTATGGAAGGAAAAAGCTTTATATTTTAGAACTTTTAGCACTTTTTTCCTGCTGTTTGAACTAGGGGCCCTGCAATTTTAATTTTCACTATAGCCAGTTCAGTCCTTGGTCCATTGCCCCAACTCCACCTGAGCAAACTATCTCCATCAGAAGTGAGTCCATCTTGCCCCCTTCTCTTTCTAGAAGGAAAAAGGTAAACTTCTTCCATTCTGCCCTCAGAATATATCTGTGCTTCTGAGACTATGTATGGTTAATAAATTGAGATGATTTGGTGTTTCATATTTCATTTAATCTTTAAACAAATATTTGTGTATTTTATATAGTTAAAATGTAGGTAATATAATGTTAAATATTTGCCCTAAAACATAAGTATCTAATCTACCCTGTTTCTGACACAGTAGAAATGTAAAGATAAAACATAAAGATCTTAGTTCATATGAATACTGTTATTGAAACTCAGGGAGTGAGTTCTGCAGCAGCTACTCTTCTGACTTCTCCACCCAAGCCCATAAGCTAATGATTTCCAGAGGTGGCTGCAGCAAAGAATTCACAGGAACATTGGTTTCTGTGTCAGGGATCACGTCAAGAAGAGAAGGTCACCAGTTCCAAATATTTCAGAGGTAAAAGGTTATTCTTATAATTACCGTGTCCTCCACATTCAGCACTTTGTGCTTTGTCATAATTTGATGGGCCATCAGCTATAACCAAGAGAGCTTCCATTCAAGTGAAATTCTTCAGTCTTCACTAGACCAATCTGCCAGGTATCGCTCTTACATCTTGGTTAACATCTAGGAGTGGACATGGATCTAGTTTTCACCTGTGGAATGGACTAAACCAGTGGTTCTCAAAGTGCAGTCCAGGGATCCCTAATGGTTCCTGAGACCCTTCCAGCAGGTTCATTTATGAAACTGTTTTCATAATAATACTAAAATGTTATTTCCCCTTTTCGCTCTCATAAGTTTACTAGAATTTTCTGGAGGCTACATGATGTGAAGATTTAATACCAGAATGGATAGTCTTATATTTTTAAAAAAATTCTCAAAAGAGAACCTATAGATTGGGAAAAAATATTTGGCAGCAACATATCCAACAAGAGACTTATCTCTAAAATTTATAGAAAACTTCAACACCTCAATATGAAAGGACAATCAACCAACTGAAAAATGGGGAAAGGATATGAACAGACACTACACCAAAGAAGATATTCAGACAGCCAAGAAACACATGAGGAAATGCTTGCTATCATTAGCCATTTTGTTGTTGTTATGTGCTGTCATTAGCCATTAGAGACATGCAAATCAAAACAACAATGAGATATCATCTCACTCAAACAATAATAGCTAAGTTCAACAGGACAGAAAACAACAAATGCTGGTGAGGCTGTGGAGAGATTGGAACTCTCATACACTGCTGGTGGGACTGTAAAATGGTATAACTACTTTCAAAAATTGTATGGTGCTTCCTTAAAAAGTTGGAAATAGAAATACCACTTGATCCAGCAATCTCATTAATTGGAATATACCCTAAAGAGGTGAGACCCAGGACATGAATAGATACATGCACACCCATGTTCATTGCAGCACTGTTTACAATACCAAAGAGATGGAAACAACCTAAGTGCCCATCGACAGATTAATGGATAGCCAAACTATGGTACATATTCACAATGGAATACTATGCAATATTAAAGAATGAAAAATTAGCAAATCACCTTATAACGTGGATGACCTTGGAGGACATTATGCTGAGTGAAATAAGCCAATCACAAACGGACAGATATTGTATGAGCCCATTATTGTAAAAAGTCCAGGAAAGTTTTACACAGGTGAGGAAATTTTCTTTATTGGTTACCAGGAATGGGAGAGGAGGGGACAAGAGGGAAAACAGATAGATAATTAAGAGATAGGTTTGATATGGGTGAAGGGATTTAAAAAGAAAGAAAGAAGATTAGCTATTAGTTGACAGTTTTTGAAGAGAGGTTATGGGCACATGGGGATTCATTGTACTAGTCTTTGTTTCTGCTTGAAATATTTTATAATATTAAAAAAATTCTCAATTTCAGTTTCTAATACAGTGCCTAAGGCATTTGATTACTAACCAGAAGGCTGGTAGTTCAAACCTACCAGCCACTCTTCAGAGTAGAGATACCCCCTCGGAAACCCAAGGAGGGATCTCTGAGTTAGGATTGACTTGACAGCAGTGAGTTTTTGTTTGCTTGTTTGTTTTAATATGGCCACATATACACATAGACACATATATACATATATACACCAGATGAACCTAAGCTCTTTGTTTCAAAGATTTTTAAGAGTACAAAGGAGTCCTAAGATGAAAAATGTTTGAGAAGCATGGGACAAAGTGAAGTAGGGATCCATCACCTTTTCTGTTTCTTCAAAGATGGGTCTATGCTTTCCTTCCTGGGGTAATTCTTTCTCAAGACCCCAGCATTACGAGTGATCCCTTTAACTTACTAAGGAGACTGCCATGTCAATGACCGATGTGTAGAAAGCTGTAACTCAGCCTTGGTCACCTCAGCAAACAGAACTACAGAGTTTTGCAAAGTGATTCTTCATATAACATAGCCACAAACTATGTTTTATATATTCAGCAGGATTTTAAATATGTTTGTATATAGGAGGATTTGATATATGTTAATTTTTAAATACATTTCTTAAAATGTTACCTGGATTCCCCAAGCCAAAAAAAAAAAATCAGTTGAATAAATTTCATCTAACAGAGTGTATCTCTGGGAAAGGGAATCTCTACTACCTCCCAAAAAATGTCTTAAATGTATACATACACACAAAACCCTTTATGAATATGTACTATGTTTAATACACACCTGTTGCAGAACAACTAAAGCTTTTATCTTCTCATGAACTGTGAGTCATTCTTCTGTCCTGGAGAGGGCTTCCTGAACTTCACGCACACTAATTGTACTCTTTAAATTCTAACAGAAACAGCAGTTTCTTCAAATGTGAATGATACTTCTCAACTTCATTCTTGATTTTCTATATTCAATTGCACAATGTTTGTTCACTATCATTGAAAAAAAGAGACATTCCATATAGGCAAATACTCCTGGTAACCCAAACTTAGCCACCTCTTATCCCCAAATACACATATCCATTTATTCGTTCATTTAAAAACATACCAAGACCAAGTATAAGGGATTATGTTGGGCTTTAAGAATACAAAGACAAATCAAATAAACCTTTCCCCACAAATAGTCCACATTCTAATAGATGATGAAATAGTACATGTCCTGAAATTTGGCTCAGTGCTTTTTGTTTTGCTTTTTAATTTTTTATTGTGATTTGGGTGAAAGTTTACAGAGCAATTTGGTTTTCCACTCAACAACTCATACACGTTTTCTTTTGTGACACTGATTTCAATAGCCACAATATAACAGCAATCTGGCGGTTCATACTCACCAGCCACTCCTCAGAAGGAAGATTGGGCAATCTACTTCTGTAGAGATACCGCCTTGGAAATCCAAGCAGGGGTTGCTATGTGTCAATGGCAGTGAGTTCTGTTTTTGGTTCTTCCCACATCTCTGTGTTTACCGTTTCTATTCATCCTTCTTTCCTAACCCTTCCAGCCTTCTGAGCTTTATCCCTGGGTAAATGCTGCCCTTTTGATCTCGTATGTTGTTAGTTGTTAAGTCCTGTTGAGTCAGCTTTGACTCATAGCAACCATATGCACAACGGAACGAAATACTGCCTGGTCCTGTGCCATCCTCACAATTGTTACTATGCTTGAGCTTATTGTTGCAGCAGCTGTATCAATCCATCTCATTGAGAGTGTCCTCCTTTTTCATTGACCTCTACTTTACCAACTATGATATCCTTCCTCAGGGACTGGTCCCTCCTGAGAACATGAGCAAAGTATAAGAAACAAAGTCTGGCCATTCTTGCTTCTAAGGAGCATTCCAACTGTACTTCTTCCAAGACAGGTTTGTTTGTTCTTCTAACAGTCCAAGGTATATCCTATATCCTTCACCAGCACCACAATTCAAATGAACCAGTTCTTTGCCAGTCTTCCCTATCTAGCTTTCACATGCATATGAGGCTATTGGAAAACCATGGCTTAGGTCAGGCACGCCTTAGTCTTCAAAGTGATATCTTTGCTCTTTAACACTTTAAAGAGATCTTTTGCAGCAGCTCTGCCCAGTTGTTGTTGTTGTTATGTGCCGTGTGGAGTCAGACCGATTCATAGCAACCCCTCCTTGGGTTTCCGAGGCAGTATCACTACAGAAGTAGATTGCCCAACCTTCCTTCTGAGGAGCAGCTGGTGGGTTTGAACCGCCAGCCTTCTGGTTAGCAGTCAAGTGCCTTAGGCACTATGCTACCAGAGCTGCCCAGTACAATATGTTATTTGATTTCTTTACTGCTGCTTCCATGGGCATTGATTGTGCATCCAAGTAAAATAAAATAGACAATGTCTATGTTTTCCTCATTTGTCATCATGTTGTTTATTGTTCCAGTTGTAAGGATTTTTGTTTTCTTTATATTGAAGTGTAATCCATACAAGGCTGTAGTCTTTAATCTTCATCAGTAAGTGCTTCAAGTCTTCTTCACTTTCAGCAAGCAAGATTGTATCATCTGCTTATCACAGGTTGTTAATGAGTCTTCCTCCAATCCTGATGCCGTGTTCTTCTTCATGTAGTCCAGCCTCTCGGGTTATTTGCTCAGCATACAGATTGAATAAGTATGGTGAAAGGGCACAACACTGACACACTCCCTTGCTGATTTTAAACCCTTCAGTGTCCCCTTGCTCTGCTCTAACAACTGCCTTGGTCTATATACAGAGATTTTCAAGTGGTATATATGAAGGAATATTAGAACTTTAATTTTATTTTTGTCTATATTTTATGATGTAAAGAATATATTAATATATGTATAAAGTAAAGTATAAATAAGTTAATTAATGGACACTTATTGGGAGTCAGTACTCCCAAAATTTGGGGGAGTATGAAATTTTTAAAAGTTTAAAGACATGGATTTAACACACTCTGTTAGACTTTTTTTTTTTTTTTTGGTGGGTGGAGGATAAATTTTATTGTGGTAAAATACATATAACAAAATTTACCATTTTAACCATCTTTAAGTGTACAATTTGGTGACATTCATTACATTCAAATGTTGTGCATTTGTGACCACTATCCATTTCCAATTCTTTTTCACTCCCCCAAACAGAAACTCAGAACTCTGCTAGGCCTTCTTTTTAAAAAGAAGAGACAGTCAGTCATTCTTGGGAACATTCACTTTCTTGGTTGCTCAGCCACTGCTTGGGAATTAATCCTAAAATTAGTCTAGTCTTTCAGTGGGTGAAGGGAAGTTAGAGATGATCTAGACAAATCTCTTAGAGGACAGTGGAGGTTCAGTGTTAGAAGTTGGGCTTTCCATGTGAGAGACCTGATTTCAATTTTTAGTCAATGCACCTCAGCACAGCCACTAGCCATCTGTCAATGGAGCCTCACGTGTTGCTATGCTGCTGAACAGGTTTCAGCAGAGCTTCTAGACTAAGACAGACCAGGAATCTGACGATCTATCTTCAAAAATCAGCCAATTCAAAGCCTGCAGACCACAAAGTTAAACCTCTTAGTATAGAAGCATCATATGAGGCCCAGAGCAGGAAGTGAGACGCCTATGCAATTTCCCAATTTGGTGAAAGAGATAACAGTGTTTTTGAAAATGTGATTTGGAGTCTGAATCAAAGTGGGGTGGGCCTCATTAAAATGCATAATCCTGACTCTGATCCAGACATTCTCCATCTTCCAGTGGCAGTGCTGGCCTCTATATTTTCAGCAAGCCCCCCTAGGGTTGAAGAACCACAGGGGTTGGAAGATGGACACTTGCCAAGATCCCCTGTTCCCAGCACCAGGTTCCCTCTACCGCCCAGACTGCCTCAGCGTTCAGAGCAGGAACTATGGTGTTCAGTAACACAATGATGCCTTCGGGCTTTCCAGATGTGCTGTGCTGCTTGAACCAATCTAAATGGCTGTGGAATGCTGATTTTGCTCATTCTGGGGCTACTATTTTACGGGCTTGTTTTTATCTTTTCCTTTGATGTCAGGCTATTTGCCATCTTTTCTTACTGCCTTCAGTGTGACAGCTACTAATCTCTCTTTCCTCTTTCCTTAGCTTCCTCCAATTTTCTGCTTTTAATTTGTTGTGGGCTGAGAGACAAAATAAATGGGCTTGTTAGGAGTGTGTGTTAATTAAGAGTCAATTAGACATAGTTAAAGCACATGGCCCTATGACTGGTGTTTCCGCTGCTTCGAGAAGGCTATTTTGCTTCCTTCCTGCTTCTCAAGCTGAGTTCCAGAAGGCTGAGGTTGAGGGACATATGACCTCTGATAAGTAGGCACTGGAATATTTACTTTCTTGTCACAATTCACTGCTGTCAAAGTAGAGAGTCTGGTCTGCCCAAGGAGAAGCCAGTGTACTTAATGATTCAAGAGGATACCTGAGTCTGACCTGCACTACCCATGTTTCCCCAAGTTCAAGGTGACTTACTGGAAGAGAGGATATGATCCAGAAATGGGAAGGAAGGACACACTCACCAGGGTGGACCAGGAAATAGGAATGGTCTCCTTTGAAAGACAAGCTAATCACCAGTTCAAGCAGGGTCTAGGTCTGCTCCCTCTAATAGCATCTGGGGACTCTCAGCCATGATGCCCGCAAAGGTAAATCTGACTGAGTCAGAACAATGGGCATGGGGGAGGAAAAAGAGGGCATCTCTAGCCTAGACAGCACAATCAATATATTTAACAATAAAATTTATTCCATGAAAAAAATGTTGCTTTTATAAAAAAAAAAAAAAAAATCTTCAGTGTATAACACTATCCTTAGAGACAAAATTTTATAGGAGCTCTGGTAGCATAGTGGCAAAGGCACTTGACTGCTAACCAGAAGGCTGGTGGTTCAAACCCACCAGCCACTCCTCGGAAGGAAGATGGAGCAATCTATTTCCATAGTGATACTGCCTTGGAAACCCAAGGAGGGGTTGCTATGAGTTGGCACATAAGAACAACAACAACAACAACAAATCATTAAATAACATTAGAACAATCATTGAGATGACAAAATTTTCATCTTTAACTTGTATTCGGAAATGAAAATTAATTGTCCTCACCATGATCCTTCCTTTGCTACGTATAAGTATACACGTACTCTTTGATTATTGACCTGATTAGGTTCCAAACCCCAGACTGTCATGTGAAAATCAATGTTATGCAAAAATGGAAGATAACCACATCAGATCACAAAATGGAAGATGACTACATCACTCCATAACTGCCAAATTACATCATTACGTAACTCCCAAATTACTTCATTGCATAACTGCCAAATTACTTCATTACATAACTGCCAAACCACTGAGAATCATAGCCCAGCCTTAACCATCACAACTAGAGTTACTCTCATCTGCATTCTTGACTGGCATGTGTTACTGCCAGACATACACCACTGATGGACAAAATAGTCAGATAGTAGATTTTCTACTGTTGTAAATATGAAACGTTAGATAACGAGATAGTTGATGAGTGAAGGGAAGGTTTTATAATCTTTTGAACTCAGAAGACTCTTCTGTCTTTCCAAAGTTACAAAATGGCAAAATTGAAAGTGAAACAGGAACCCAAAGTCAATGTCATTTTATTTCATACGGATTTGTGCTTCATGTGGGCTGACTTCTTTTTCTCAGAAAAAGTATTATCTTTTGATAATATCCCAGGCTGGGACATGCATGGCTGAGACTGAAGTGTGTTTATTTCAAATAATGGGATTTTGAGAAGTGGCAAAAAGCAAAAGGTACTAGTGTGCCGGATGTGGGGGAGGAGGGTCTTACTGATCCATTTTCAGTGCTTAATTACAAATCTGCTCCATCTAATTTCCTTATTGTGCCCACAGCTGCTATTCTTTTGTCACCAGTTTGTTTTTCCTTGAAAATCTGAAAGGCATCAGGCTCACCCTGAAAGTCATCAGCAGCAGAACGAGCGTCCCAGATGCCTCATTACTGGTCTCCTTTGCATGCCTATTTGGTCGTTTATATCTTGTATTCAAATCATTTATTTTGTTCAAACCCTCTTTTGCTTTGAAAATAATTTTAGAACACCCGACTGCTTTTATCACTCAACCATTTGCCTTTCTGGGTTAACAGGAACATCATGGTTTAATCAACATCACAATTTCCCAATAATCTCTGGGCAGGCCTTGTTTAGTAGATTTCAAAACCCCCCCCCCAAAAAAAAATGAGCTCCAAAGTGTCTTTCACAGTAACTAAAGGGTCTAAATGTCTTTGTCAAAAGGTAGAAATGTTGCTTATATGAAATCATAGTGATTTTGGAAGGTTTTCATCCCTAGTCCTAAATTGTCATATGGAATATCTTGGCTTCATGGTACTTGCAAAGGTTTTGCTTTCACAGTCAAGGTACATGGGGGAAAGGATTACTTGGATAACAGTCCAGTGTATCATATTGTGAGCAGCATGGTAGAAAGCTTAAATGTTTGTTCCCACAAGTCAGAGACCTAGGTTCAGCAAGTTCCCTTAACCTCTTTGATCTTAAGTGCTCCCAAATGTAACATCTAACTTCTAGAGTTGTAATGAGAATTAAGTTAGTGAATGCTTGTATGCTGCCCCTGGAGAAGGATATCATGATTGGTAAAGTAGAGGTAGAGGGTCGGTGAAAAAAGGGAAAACCCTCAACGAGATGGATTGATATAGTAGCTGCAACAATGGGTTCGAGCATAGCAAAGATTGTGAGGATAGTTCAGGACTGGGCAGTGTTTTATCTGTTGTACACAGGGTTGCTGTGAGTCAGTGCCACCTCAATAGCAACAATGCTTATAAAGCACTAGGCAGAAGGCCAGGCATACAGGAAACCCAATGAATGAGAGCTAGTACTATTGTTTGTTTCTTAGAAGAAAAAGAGCTAGTTGTTTAGCAGAACATTCATTTATTTCTTGGTAACTATAAATAGTAGGATAAAAAAATCAGGGCTGATATCAAGTAAAAATCATTGTATTAACTGCTATAGTGAGGAGCCGGGTGGCACAGTGGTTAAGTGCTCAGCTGCTAATTGAAAGGTCGACAGTTCAAACCCTCTAGTCACTCCATGGGAGAAAGATATAGCAGTCTGCTTCCTACAAATTACAGCCCTGGAGACACTATGGGGCAGTTCTACTCTGTCCTGTAGAATCACTATGAGTCAGAATCAACTCCACAGCAATGGGTGTATAGTGAAGGTGACCATATAATTTATAGCCCAAACCAGGCCAGCGTGACAATGAAAGGGAGCACTATTAATATTTATGCCAGAACAATGGGCATAAATCAGGACCATCCCAAGCAAACCATACGTATTGACCCTTTGCTATAAGGAACCTCAAACGAAAACATTATTTGTTGTTGTTAGTTGCTCAAGTTTATTTCAATTCATGGTGACCCATGTATGCAGAGTAAAACTGCTCCGTAGGGTTTCCTTGGCTATAATCTTATCAAACTGCTGCTTCTGTGGGCACTGATTGTAGATCCAAGTGAAATAAAATCCTTTAACTTTAATCTTTTCTCTATCTATCATGATATTGCTTACTGGTCTAGTTGTGAGGGTTTTTGTTTTCTGTATGTTGAGGTGTAATTCATACTGAAGACTACAGTCCTTGATCTTCATCACTAAGTGCTTCAAGTCCTCTTCACTTTTAGCAAAGTTGTGTCATCTGCACATCCACAGGTCTTTAATGAATCTTCCTCCAATCCAGATGCTATGCTCTTCTCCACGTAGAAGAACACCCTTTCTGATGTTAAGCCACAAGTATCCCCTTGTTCTGTTTCAATAATGGCTTCTTGGTCTATGTGCAGGTTCCTCATGTGCACAATTAAGTGCTCTGGAATTCCCATTCTTCACAATATTATCCATAGTTTTTAATGATCTACACAGTCGAATGCCTTTGCATTGTCAAAAAAAAAAACACGAGTAAACATCTTTCTGGTATTCTCTGCTGTCAGCCAAGATCCATCTGACATCAGCAATGATATTCCTCATTCCAATCCTCTTCTGAATCCATATTGAAATTCTGGCAATTCACTGTTGATGTACTGCTGCTGCAACTGTTTTTAAATTATTCTCAGCAAAATTTTACTTGCATGTGATATAAATGATATTGTTTGATAATTTCCACATTCTGTTGGAGCAACAGTCTTTGGAATGGGCATAGATATGAATCTCTTCCAGTCATTTGGCCAGATAACTGTCTTCCAAATTTCTTGGCAGCAGTCAAGAAATCAAATGACATATTGCATTGGGAGAATCTGCAGCAAAGACTTCCTTAAAGTGTTAAAAAGCAAAGTTGTCACTCTGAGGAGAAAGGTGTGCCTGACCCAAGCCATCATATTTTCAATTTCTTCATATGCATAGAACAGTTGGACGATAAGTAAAGAAGACCAAAGAATTAATGCATTTAAATTATGGTGTTGGCAAAGAATATACCATGGATTGCCAGAAGAACAAACAAAACTATGTTCTTGGAAGAAATACAGACATAATGCTCCTTAAAAGCAAGGATGATGACACTTCATCTCATGTACTTTGGACAGGAGAGACCAGTCTCTGAAGAAGGACATCATGCTTGGAAAACTAGATGGTCAGTGAAAAAGAGGAAGACCCTCAATGAGATGGGTTGACACAGTGGCTGCAGCAATGGTCTCTAGAATAGCAACGATTGTAAGGATGGAACAGGGAGGGCAGTGTTTCATTCCGTTGTATATTGGGTTGCTGTGAGTCGAACCACCAACCTGACAGCACCTAACAGTCACGATCTCAGTGGAAGCAGATTGCTAGACCTATCTTCCACAGTATGGCTGGGTGATTTAAACAGCCAACCCTTAGATTAACACTCCAACACAAACCATTTTCACTACTTAGAGACCTTAAAATGATTAGACCTAGAAATCTAGTTCAATGCTCCAGTTTTACAGATGAAGAAAATAACTTTGTCAAGGTCACGCAGCTAGTAATTTAAAATCAGTGTCTGGAATTCAAGTCTGTTCATTTTCAACTCCAGTGACTTTTCCATGCTAGGGTTGTTTTCAAGTGATCTTCAGCAAGGCCATGGACTATTGTCCTTCCTTATTTTCTACTGAGAGGTCCCAAGCCATCCTCCTTTCCTTTTTACTTCCACTTGCCAGTAGAACAGATGCCAGCCTGTGCAAATCAGTCTTTCAGATAGAAGGCTTTTCATTTTTTCTAGCTCAAACACCTCATGTTGCTGTTTAAGACCATTTGCTTTGCTTATTTATTCAGAAAAAGCAACTGAGTTATTACAGGTTAAGAGAGAGAGAGCAACTATTCTCTTTCTTCTATTAAGAAAGTTCTTCCAGGTCACTCTTGATGATTCTTCCTTGGTTCCATTTTCTTTGGGATCAGTGAGTACATTTAGTTCTTCACCAGGACACCCCTGTGGAATGATTTCCCCAAAATTGATCACCAGGACTTGTTTGTTTGCACATGTAAATATACATCGTTAATCCCAGTTTTTATATACAATATTGTCATTAATAGATTTCAGCAAATTTTATTTCAGGTGATTTGGGTGCATTATTTAGACAAGGCAAATATTCCATACACAGAATTTGACTTTAAAGAGACAAGGAAACCAGATAATCAGAAATCACATATATCAGAGCCTCCTAAGGTATATCACCAGCCTCTCTCTGTAATGAACACCACATTTTATAACAATGCTCCATGCAAATGCAAATTTATGTAGATTGTTTATTTAGACTAGTGCCTCTGTGCATCAATCTCAGTTTTCACCCTCCTCTCTTTTTTGTCTTGAAAGAGATAATGTGGTTATTCCAGTCATATCTCTCCAGGTTTTATGGTCTGACATACCCATAAAGATGACAAGAGGTGTATTTTGCAGGCAGCAACTCCCCCCCCCGCCCCGTTCTGATGCTGTTTTATGCTGAACTACATGAGGAGCCAAAGCTAACACTATGGGCTGGCCTCGTGCCTTCCTCCTGATGTACAACGATGAATGAGGCAGCAACACGGGCAATCTTGCAGCTTCTAGAACCTGGTGAGAACTCACTGGGTGCACATCCACCAATTACTCCTCAATACCCTTAGAAGTTAACTGAGCACACTCCAAAGTTATAATGTATTTAGGTTTATTTTTAAGGGTTAGCATACCTTGAATTCTTTCATGTCTCTTATTAAAAACCCATTTTTGGAAGAAGGGACAAAGACATGCAAACGGAAAACTATACATTTACTCAGAATCTGATTAGAAATGAATGAGAACACTAAACTAGCTACGCAAGGGAGAAAACAGCTTAATGATTTTATTTTATGTAAGGAGGCAATATGTGTAGTGGCTAAGATGTCAGATACATTTAAGTGCAAGCCCTGTCTCTACGGCTGTGTGACCATGGGCAAGTTACTTACCCCCTCTCTGACTCAGTTTCCTCATCTGTAAGTTGGGACTGATTAGAGCATCTGCCTCATAAGGTTGCTATGAGAACTAAATACACTGAGGCAGGTAAGTAGCAAAGTGATTGGTACGTGGGAAGAACAAAAGAAACTTTAACAACAATTTCATTTTCCACGAGGTGTAGTGATAAGAATGTACCTGCTATGTTTTTGGGAAAATAAAAAAACAGAACACAAAGATCAGGCAGCAGAGAAGTTCAGGCCATAAGTCAATCCTGCAGATAGTGAGATAGAGAAAAAAAAAAAAAAAAAGGACGTTGATTTGGGGAAATGGACAGAAGTCACAAGAGGCCGAGACAAATGATGTTGCATGCGTGTGACTCCACAAAGCTGAAAACCAAAGCCCACTGCCATCAAGTCAATTTCAACTCATAGTGACCTCCATTGAGTTTCCAAGGCTGTAAATCTTTATGGAAGTAGATTGCCCCATCTTCCTTCCACAGAGCAGCTGGTGGATTTGAACCACCAACCTTCTTGTTAGCAGTCAAATGCCTGAGATAGAGCTCCTTTCCATAAGACCAGGTAAAAGCAAAAGGCCAATAAGAGGCAAGAACATACTCAAAAAATCCAGGTGCAAATGTATAGAGACCAAAAACAGGAATGGGAAGGAAGAAGAAAGGGGATGTCTTGTTTAGGAAGCACTGAGTTTCTGTTAGTGATGATGGTGGAATAATTTGGAAAAAGATAGTGGTGATGGCTGCACAGCATAACTAATGTAATTAGAGTCACTGAATTGTGCATATAAAAAAGGTTAAATTTGCAAACTTTTTGTTACATATGTTTTTACCACAATAAAACAATTTAAAAAAATACTCAGGTGATAAGTATCATATCAATGTGTCTTATAGGCCAGGCTTTTATTTTGATAAAGTGGCTCTGTCTCTGTGGTGAGAGTTCTTAGTGAATTATAAAGGACTGCATGATGGTTCATCAGGGGCTTCCAGAACCAAGTGGAGGGTCTCCTCCAAGGACCAACAGGTGTCCCTCCGTAGTGAGGTCAATAAACAGGATGGATCAGCTTGTATATCAAGCATGCATGCGGTCCTCCCCCTCAGCCATTAAGAAACTGCAGCCTTCTCTGTGTTTATGAAAACCCCGAGTCACAAAGCATCTGGTTTCAGCCACCGAAGTGGAAAGCAGAGACACCGTGACATGCCCCACATGGGTCTGCACTCCGTCCAACTGCTGGAAGGGTCGATGGGGATTCAGGTTTCATGGCCAACCACGGAGGCCCTCCAGGTAAATTCCAGCCAGTCCATTTGATGTGAAATCTTCCAGCTTGACCAGGAGTTGCTGACCTTGAGAGTGGACGTTTAACCTCCATTACTTGGTTTATATTGGTCATATTTACACTAGGAACTTGATTAAAGCTGACCTAGTGGAGAAAAGGGAACCCAATACGTCTCTGAAAACCCTCTGCCTTCTCCCCCTACTCACGCTGGTGTCAGGTGTCATCTGTTTCACTTTTCTTCTAATTGGCCACCAACTGGCCTCCATTTTCCCTGCTTCCACGTCTCCTTCCACTATGTTTCCTCAGTGTCTTCCACTGGCTTTTGTGTTTGTACCTTTGTCCTCTACTTAAAACAAAAAACAAAACAACTTGCTGTTGCATTAACTCTGCCTCGTGGTGACCCCGTATGTGTCAGAGTAGAGCTATGCTCCCCATTGGGTTTTCGGTGGCTGATATTTTGGATGTAGATTGCCAGCCCTTTCTTCTCAGGCAACTTTGGATACACTCAACCTCCAGCCTTTCAGTTAGCAGCAAAGCACTTCAACTGTTAGTGGCACCCAAGGGCCCCACTAGTATGTTTTAAAGTTAACCAACTTAGAAGCTGATGCTTGGGTTGGGGTTGAGGACAGACTTAGTCTATCACAAACAGATCTTCCTCATCACAAGGTGCAGAAAAGGCACTAGACGTACCCCTGTTCTTTCTGTGCCAAAGAACTGTTCCCAGTGTGCAGTAATTCAGACGTTCTGACTCCCACCTTCACAAAGATTATCGAGCACCCAGGGGAGGGAACGCAGTGGCCATTGGTTCAGGATAAAACTCTTTTCCTGTAAGAAAATTTTTCTGTTTTGCTTTTTGGCTCAATATGTTCTATAAAATTGAAGGGGAGGCTACTTGATAAAATGTTTGTTTGCTGACATGCCCAATATTGCTCCTACCCTCAATGGACTCAGTTCAGCAAGCTCTCATCAACTGTCTGCCTAGAATGCTGGCAGTACAGGAGCAGATACACCATCCCCTGCAAGAAGCCTTATTCTGAAGGTGGGATGTGTGTGGGGGTGTGTGTGTATGTGTGTGCGTGTTAGGGTGTTAGGAGAGGAGACATGGGTAGGAATCATATTGTACAAACAAAAGATAAATAACAGCTTGAGACTCAGGTGATGAAAATGCTCCTGTCCCATGCCACTGGAACCTAGCTCTTCCATGAATTAGCTTTGCTGTCCTTAGTAAATCACACAACCTCCTGGGCCTCAACGACTTCCCCATGGAAGCATTGGCCCAGGAGGTAAATTAGGTTCATTTCAGCTTGAAAATATTGTGACTCTAACAACAAAATGACAATATAAGAGGTGTCACAAAACTGCATGTAATGACATTGCAAATGATTGATAGATTTGGAGGAGGGGAAGATCGTGGGGTGTTGGTGGACCTAAAGACTGAAGGCACAGAGAAGGGGGTTACAGAACAGAGCACGGAGTCCTGTGGCCTTGGGTTTATGGTTCCAGCTGCAACAGTGTAGTGTGAGGTGCAGTTGCTCGTGGGATGGTTTTTCTTTTGCAGAGATCAGGGTAGGACTCTCAATCATGGAGCTTCTTTCCTACATACTGAACATGTGATTTCAGGTTATTCTCACCACAGTCCTCTGAGACTGGGGTGATTACTCCCTGTTCTGGTTACCTAGTGCTGCTCTGACAGGAACATATCACAAATGGAATGGTCTCAACAAACAGGAGTTTATTCTCTCACAGGTTGGAGGTTTTAAGTCCAATTTCAAAGTGCCAGGCTCTAGGGGCTGGGTGAAAGCCCCTCAACCTTGGGGTCCAGCTCTGTCTCCTGCTCCCGGCCCACTGGAGCTAGAGGCATTTCTTCACTCAGACAGCTGCTGGCTGAGGCTGACAAACCCAAGGCTGACAAGTAAAAAGGCACAGTCCTGATGTTACCAAACCACACAGCAGGTCATTAATTTAAGTCCATTGTAAGTTCCAAGGTCAGCAGAGCACGGTAGGCTGAACAACGACACGGCTACATGCAGGGTCCAAGCATGCCATAAACTAGAGACCATTCCCAAGGCTTCTCTTTATATACAGGAAGCAGACCACATCCCCAAGGCAGCTACTCAGCTGCTTGTGGTAGATCCCACCATGGAGTTGATTGCCAGTCTCATCATGGAGAATAACTACCACCAGCTGCCCAGCCACTCAGCTAGGCCCAGCCAAGTTGACACACAAACATAACCACCACAGCCCATTTTACAGATTAAAATAAGGCTTGGAGCATTAAGTTTTTCTCATTACATGGAAGTTGAACCTAGCTTTTTGCATGCAAAACTCATGCTCTTTCATCTGAACCCTGGCGCCAGCCCTAGTGTTCCCCTAAGGAGTCAGTCCAGAGTCGCACCAGTTTGTTACATTAAATGAGATGAGCTCAAAGCCTCATCCACCCTGATCTTCAGCCATGGAGGAAAACAAAATATGCAGGCAGCTCAGACACTGAACATCCAATCTACCAGCTTTCAAAATGAAAGAAACTGACTTCCATGGAAACAAGAAAAGAATAAAATGTTTGGAAAGAAATAAGTGGAATGTGAAGAGCAATGATTTAAAATCCTACGTTAAGTGGAAGAAATGCCACCAAGTAAAAATGAGGAGTTGGAGTCTTTTATTTGAACCCACAAGAGTGTGGAGTGTGTGTTTTTGTTGTTAACTGCTATTGAGTAGGCCCTGACTTACAGCCAGCCCATACACAATAGAAGCAAATGCCGCCTGTTCCCGTACCATCCCGGTGACTGGTTATGAGTCAGATGGTTGTGATTTGTAAGGTTTTCATTAGCTGATATTTGGAAGTAGAGCATCAAGACTTTCTTCCTAGTTTATCTTAGTCTGGAAATGCCCCTGAAACCTGTTTAGCAGTTTAGCAACATGCAAGCCTCCAAGGACAGACAGGTAGTGTATTGGTTGGCAGTTGAACCCAGTCTCCTACAGGGAAAGCAAAAATTCTACCAATGAACCACCACTGCCCCCTAGGGTGTGCATTTCAAGATGCAAAGAAGCAAAGCTCAAACTGAAGTAACAACAGCAGCCACTTGCAGTTTGGCCCGATCAAGACAAGACCCACAGAGGAGGTAGTGTCTTCTGTAAATCAGCCTGACATTTCCCTGCAAACATCTTCCTCAGCAGGACACCCCTGGTGTTGTTCACACAGCCTCGCCTCTTTGGAAGCTGAGAGCCCAGGAGTGGCTGTGAGTGCTGGAATCAAGATGGCACACACTTGGAGGTGAGCTTCAGATGCTTGAAAGCCATCCTTGAGCACAACAGAGGAGAATATCAAACTATTGGGAACAGTGTAATAATGTTTTTAAAGATAATATTCTTTTTTGTTATTCCTAGCCAAAAAAAAAAAAAAAAAAACTCTTCTTCCCCTTATCTAAATAAGCAGAGGATTTGGGTGTCTCAAATCTTAACCTTCCCTGTCTATGAAGGTTACTATTGGCTTGGTTAAACAAAGTGGTTGTTTAAAACAGATATAATAGATGACGGAGTCATTTTGAAATTACACAGTTGGTGTAATAAAACCAGCTAAAATCTTATTTTAAAAAATGTCACAGTTGGTCAAATGTATTAATGGCATATGGTTTGGTTTTTTTTCTTTCCTTTTTTTTTTTTCCCCCTCAGAACAATATGTGCATTCTCATTTCACTGAGTAAGTAGGGGATTAATGGAGCAAGATAAACTTTCTCTTGGCTTTTCTTCTACAATCTACACTTTCATTAACCCACCAAGCTTTATTTATCCCTTTTCTATATGTCATATTCCCTACCTTAGTTTTCTCTTTCCCCTACCACCCAATTACAGAATTCCTAAAATTCTGGGTAATGTAAGAGATAAATATTATTTCATACATAACATGTTTTAGAAGGGAAAGTAAATGGAGAAATTACACAGTACATAAACAAAATGCCCACAACTGGCAGGCATAATTCTTTTTTCTCCTGTTGATATTACCAACTGCAATCATAAAGTTAATAATATACACCCAAACATAATATTTCAGCTGCATATAGTCATCATACCAGCAAAGAACATAATTGCATTGTTTGTCTCCTCTGAAATCTCTCACTCACAGCTATACCTTTTCCAAGATTTTCTATTAGAGAATTACTTGGTTGTTTGCAAAGGTGAGACATTGACTAAAGTTTTGAAGGCCTGAGTTGCCAGCCCAGCCTAGGTGTACTGGTCAAGTGGGTTGTCTCAGAACAGTGCCTGGATTTTGCTTGGAGCCTAGAGATGCCATCTCTAATCTATAACCCTGCCATGAATTTGTTTTTTGTCATAAATGAAGCATGGGGCTGTGCTTTAATTTTCCCCACTGCCCTCTGTCAAGTAATAACCATAAATATTGTCCTGAATCATTAAGTCACAACCTGAAATGTGATCCTGCCCAGCTCCCAATCAGACGGCCATCTGGAAGATGAAAGAAGTCTATTTGGGTTTCGGAATGATCCAGACTCTAATTTGTAGTAACAGTCCTAACAGGCTGTTTCAGAGACATTAACCAGCCACTTGTCTCAGGTTCTCAAGGAAGGCACATTGTCCACAGTTGGAGGCATTTGCCTCAAGCAGAACTGTGAACTGTAACTGTTGGAAAACTCTCAAACTCACTGGCTTTCAATCAAATGGCTCATTCGTCCATGGACACTAGATTTCTACCCAAGGGCAAGAATATAGCATAGAACAAATGCATACATAATATATCTCCTAATATTCTCTGTGTCACAAGGAAAGCAAACATTTCAAGGGAGGAAAACAAACTGCAGATTCTACATGCAAACAACAATGTGGCATGATAGATACATAATTTTTCCTATCACCCTGAGGTTCCTTTTGCAGAGAAAATAAAGTGTACTCTTATTCTGCTGTCACAATAATTTTGTAAACACAGAGAGAAAGTCATTATCTAAATCTGGCAGTATGCACTTAAAAATGAGTATACCACTGGTCAGAAGGGCTATTGGACAACTGATTGTTTTAAATATCCGAACTAAGTGAGATCACGAGAGAAGAAAAACAATCTCAATAAGAGAACCTTTCCACTTCTATTTAACGTTGGACTGGAAAACCGAATAGAGGAAAATGACGGTGGAAGGCCATATATTTCTTCTCCCTGTTATGCATAGAACATTGTTCTAAGGGAATCCATTGAATTTGATATTTGAGCATTATAAATATACTCTAAAATAAAATAAAGGTATTTTTTATAAATTTGTGAGATAAATGGTATTTTAGGCAGCAAATGTGTCAATGATGACCCTAAACAGAACTAAACCAGCACTGAGTGCCACAAAAGTTGATCTTTACAACCTTCAGGGGAGGAAATTTCATAGCAACCTTCAGAAGTCCTCCTCCCCTACCTCAAAATTTAGTTCAATACCTCTCACTTTCGGTGATTAAAATATTTATTACTTATTCATAAAAGTAAATGACTTGCAAAAGTGGGGGGCGCTCATAGATGAAAAGAAATTTTAAGAGACATATGAGCTAAATGCAACATGGGGGTCTATTTTGATCTTTGTTTCAACAAACCAATTATAAAAAGAAAAGTTAATGACTGTGATTATTATGAAAATTTGAACATGGGCCTGCTATTAGGTGATAATAAGGAATTGTTGTTAATTTTGTTAAATATGATGACATTGTGATAATTTTTTTTAGTCATTATGTTTTAGAGATTCAGACTTAAGTGTTTATGAATAAAATAACATGGAGCATGAAGTTTGCTTTAAAATACTCCAGAAAAGAAGTATGTGGGATAGATGAAACAAAACAGGCAAAATATTAATAATTATTGAAGTGAGTGATGGATACACAAGGTTCACTCCCTTTCTTTATATTATATGTTTATATAGCCTTGAAATTTTCTATAATAAAATATTTTTAAATGGATTAAGAGCCAAGAGCAGTGGTTTTCAAGCAGAGGAGATTTCCCCCGCCCTCCCTCACCCCCTGTCTTTTCTCCCATCCTCCTCCAGGGACCTTTGGTAATATCTAGAGATATGTTTGGCTATCACAGCTGGGGGTAGTATTACTGGCATCTAATGGATAGAAGCCAGGGACACTGCCCAACAAAAAATTATCCAGACCCAAATGTCAATAATGCTGAGTTTAAGAAATCCTGGCTGTGGTAATTGTGTGTCAGCTTGGCTGGCCTGGTTTTGAGTGGTTGGGGAACTAGATGTAGTTACTCCCCTTGATGAGACTGGTAATCAACTCCATGGTGGAATCTACTGGAGCAGCTGAGTAATGGCCTTAGAGATGCAGTCTGCTTCCAGTATATAAGACATTCTGAGAAAAGTCAAGCTTTTTGGCCTGCTTGGACCTTGCATATAGCCGAGTCTTCATCTCAGTGGCCTGCCATGTTGTCTGCCCATCTTGGAACTGTTAATGAACTTGAATTAGTGTCCTGCCATATTGCTTGATTATCTTGGGACCGTGCCATTTAACTTGTTGATAGTGGGTTTGTAGCATCAGCAGTCAGCAGCTGCTTGAGCCAAGAGATGCCTCCAGCTCCAGTGGGCCAGGAGCAAGAGGCAGAGCTGAAGCCCAAGGTCAAAGGGCTTTTACCCAGCCTCTAGAGCTGGCACTTTGAACTCGGACTTTTTAGCCTCCTAAACTGTAAGAGAATAAACTCCTGTTTGTTAAAGCCACCCATTCGTGGTATGTCTGTTATAGCAGCACTGTTGTTGTTGTTGTGTGCCTTCAAGTCAGCCCCGACTCATAGTGACCCCTCCTTGGGTTTCCGAGGCAGTAACACTACGGAAGTAGGATTGCCCAACCTTTCTTCCGAGGAGTGGCTGGTGGGTTTGAACCGCCAGCCTCCTGGTTAGCAGTCAAGTGCCTTAGGCACTATGCTACCAGAGCTCCTACCAAAACAATAGCCTAGATTATTACTTTTTAGGATAGAATTGAAATTCAGATAAAATATAGTCCCTGCTTTTGTGGACTTTTAGTCTTCCAAAAAGAATAGGAAAGAATACAAATAGCTGTCCTACAATTGACCTGTACCTGTGTTTTGGCACTTCTCATGGTTGGTGCTTTGCTCCAAGGAGGATTAAAAGGAAAATAAAATCCTTTCAATTGGGGGGTTCAAAATTGGTTCCATTTTATTAATACTTATTTATAATACTAACTTCCAAACAAAAAGATTTGAGGAGGCTTTAAGGATATCTTCACAGGGAAAGCATTTTAATAACCCTAATTTTAGGTAGATTGAAGAGAGGGTGTCCCAGATAAAAAGAATAAAGAGAACAGAATGCAAAGGTATGGAGGTAGGAAACCCCACGGCATTTAGTTGGAACTGTGAATGGCTCTGTTTAGTTAGAGGTAAGGTAAACTTAGAGAAATCAATGAACAGTCTGAAAAAGTCATCCAGCATCTCATAAGGAAGAGTCTTCAGTGTTAAACAGAGGAGTTGGTACTTGTGTGTTCTGTGTAGAGAGTTGCCTGTTACTTTGTCTCCTCCAACCCACCAGTAGCCGTGGTTGCAAATGTTCTCATTCATCCTCCTGAGAGTGGACATTGTAAGATTATGGTTGAATATTTTGTTGTTGTTGTTGTTGTTGTTGTTGTTATGTGCCTTCGAGTCGGCCCCGACTCATATATGGTTGAGTATGGACACCCAATTTCCCCTTGAGGTCTCCAAGAAGGGAGATCAGGGAGACCTGGATCATTTCCACCAGTGTCCCTTAACATTACACCAACTGGAACCAGTCCAGCCCCATTGCTTCCTCTCCTCCTGGAAAAGTGTGCAGTAAGTGCCCATTTATTTTAGAAGCCATCAAGCCCCAGGACACAGCTTTAGGAAGAGGTGTGACTATGTACATGAATGAATGGAGGGAGGGGAACTCCTACCCATGGTGAGGTGTGAGGGTAGGGGTTCTGTTATGTGCCAGGCCCTGTTCTAGGCACTCTACATTCAGCATACCCTTTAATTCTTACAACCTGAGAGAGAGGTGGGATTAGCCCCATTGTACAGATCCACCACCCATCTCTCTGGTTGTTGTACTATTGTGGCTTATGTGTTGCTATGATGCTGGAAGCTATTTCAAATACCAGTAGCATGAACAGGTTTCAGCAGAGCCTTTCAGACTAACCTGTCTGTCCTAGCCAAATGAAAATTAGCTAATGAAAACCCTATGGATCACAACAAAATATTGTCTGATATAGTCCTGGAAGACGGTTGGAAGGCACTCAAAATAGCACAGCAGCTGCAACAATGGACATGAACATACCAAGGATGATGAAGATTGCACAGAACCAGGCAATGTTTTGTTGTGTTGTGCATGAGGTCACCATGAGTTGGAACCAACTTGACAGCAACCAACAATAAGAGCAACAACAATGGATAAAGATATTTCAATGTGGCAAAAAAAAAAAAAAAAAGTTATTTTTCCCTAAGGTTCCACAGCTCCTGAGTAATATATATGGGGTTTAGAGCCAGAATTATCTGATTCTAAAACCACACAATGAGCCACACATTCCCCACTCAATCGGTCCATCAAGAATCCAACAGTGAAAATAAGTGGCAATGTTTCAGGCTGGGAGCTCATTTCAGGTCTTGCTGTGAAACCCATACAGGCAATGAATGAAGTGAAGTAGATCAAGAGGGAAGAAACAGGTACCATGGTTTTACATCAGGGCTCTCAGGGCAAGGTGTGCAGGTGTCTACCTTTCATATGGGGGCACCTAGACATCTCCTGTCAAAAGTGGTATCATCAGCCCCAATAGTGCGCTGCTCTTGTGCTTTTAACAGGCATTTGGTACTTGAGTGTTTGGCCCAGGGGAGTGAGGAGGTGGAGAAAGAGCAGGAACTCTGCCAAGTCCGTGTCAGAGTTCCCAAGTGGAACTCTAGTGAAGGAGCAGTTTGGGTGGTCCAGAATTGGTGCCTTCCCAAAACAAGCAGGAGATGCTTACGTTCCCCATCACGCCCACTGTGGCCCTAACGTCTGGCACCCCAGGCCATTTCTGGGGCTTAGAGAGCTCATTAGTGAGCACAGAAAGGAAGTTGTCCACGTCTGAGCAAAGAGGGTAGAAGAACAGTGTGAGGGATAAGAAAAGTTGGAAACCACCCACTCTCAGGGACTCAGGAGAGGCAACTACAAGCAGGGAGAAGGATCCTGGGACAGGATTCAGGAGCTCAGAGTCCTGCACTGACCATTCTTTTATACATCACTAGTACCTTGTAGACAGATTTCAATGCCAATTAGCCAGGGCTTAGAGTCAGCCAGACATGGCTCTCCACTAAGTAGCTATATGACCTCTCTAAGCCTCATCTTCTTTATCAACAAAGTGCTGAAAATATAACTTGCCTCTTAAGGTTCCCATGAGGATTAAATGAGCTAATATTGATAGAACACTTGGCCTATGCCGAACACATTGTGAGTATTCAATAGATGATGGGTTTCATTATTGTCTTCATCATCATCATATGGATAAAGACCCAGGCTCTTTTCTATCAGCATAAGATTGCTGGAATGATCCAATGATTGTCTGTTATAGCACAATTTAGTCTAAAAAGCACCATGTTTTCCAAGCAGGATCGTGTGTTTCTGTTCCCTCATTTCTTTCCAGGGGACAAGAAAATGCTCACAGGCAATGGATATTGGTGACCATGCATATGATTAATGTAACTTATATCACTAAATGGTACACATGAAAAACATTAAATTAGAAAATGTCCCTGCATGGAGCAAGCAGCTCAAATCCACCCCAGCAATCTGCTCATGTAAAGATTACAGCCAAGCAAACCCTATGGAGAAGTTCTATTTTGTACCATGTGGGTTTGCCATGAGTCAGAATCAACTCAATGGCAGTGATTTTGGTTAGACCTACCCACAGGTACCTTGGAAGACAGGGCTGCCAATCTGCTTCTAAAAGGCCACAGCTTGGAAAACCCTATGGAGCAGTTCTACTCTGCAACACATGGGGTCACCATGAGTCAGAATTGACTTGATAGCAGCTAACAACAACAACATGTATTTTCACAATTTTAAAAAAAAGAAAAGAAAATATCCCTTGGAACATCAACTGACACAAATGCATTCACTGACTCATGGGGCAATTATTGGAATAAATCTCATTTCAAGAAAGTTATATGTCAAACAGGCAGGGCAAGATGGTGGACTAGGCAGAAAGATTGCACAGACCCTCCTCAACAAAGAAAATGGAAACCAATTAACCCAGACACAGAAGATAATCCTGGACCTCTAAGCCTTGAAGGGAAGGGTATAGAAGTGGACTAAACCCCAACCAGCAGAAGAATTTGCATGAAAATACCAAAAAAGGAGACAGATGGAGCTGTGGTCTGGCAGCTATCCTGAGCGATCCTGACGGCACAGACAGCTTGGAGATTCCCGAGTGGTGGTGGGACCTAAGAATTAACCTAAAAATCACCCTGTTAGCCAGGGACTGCATGGAGGACTGTGCACGGTGGCTGAGGAACAAACGGAGACAGTGAAGAGAAAGGTGGGCTGAGCTGTGGACTTCTCCCAGTCTGGAGGCTGCTGCCATTTTGTAGGTTTAAAAAACAGCTTGACTATTTTAGATATTTAAAGAGACAGCACTCTAGCAGATTCCTGGGGCTTAAGAACACATTCTGCTTTCCAGCAACTCCAAGGACACTTGAGACCTGCAAGACTGACAAGTTTTTTGAAGGTTATTCAATTGTAATTTGTGTCTAATTGAGTGAGAGACAACAGGAGTCCCCATAAGACACAACTACACCCACACCTCCTACA
>NW_006921595.1:9632286-9673399 GCF_000298275.1 Orycteropus afer afer | reverse complement strand
AAAAAAAAAAAAAAAAGTTATGTGTCATTGACAGGTGGCTTTCCATGAACTTATACTCACTTGAACCCCTTGGGGCCAGATCATCATTTTTACATCTTTGGATTCTTTATCTACTAGCTTTCCCTCCCTCCCTAGCTCATTGTCTTCAACAGAGCCTTTCTTAATACATGTTTGTTGGGTGAATGATTTGTTTAAGCTTTTTGACAGATTGCATAGGCATCCTGGAGAGCCAGGCCCAGTTTTGTGTGTGTAACCTGCCACTGACGCCAGCTCTGAGAGACTCAGGGGACACAGTAAGCAAACCCATGATGCCCACTATTTATTCAGTCCTCTTCAGACCTTTCCAGTCTAGAAACCACAGCAAGAATCTCTAGAGAGAAGAAATCCCATGAATTTTTTATGATTTCCTGCTTCCTGTGGGGCCAATCAGCTCCAGCAGAATCTCAGATGGTGCGTCTGAGTTCCACTGCAAGATAATTGGACCTCACATAGTGCCTAAGGCACTTGACTGCTAACCAGAAGGCTGGCGGTTCAAACCCACCAGCCACTCCTCGGAAGGGAGATGGGGCAATCTACTTCCGTAGTGATACTGCCTCGGAAACCCAAGGAGGGGTCGCTATGAGTTGGGTCCAACTCGACGGCACATAACAACAACAACAACAACAACATGGCTGGACAGAGTGTAGAAACCTGGAAAGGACTGCAATGATGATCTGAACATGTCTTCTTTTTAGCCCAGTGAAAATTTGGTTACATTTGGGTTAAAGGTCAGTTCATTTCTGAGGTTCCCCCTCCCAAGCTGGGAAGGGCTTCTTTGGGGCTGTTTTGAAGTAGCTGTTGCTACTCTTCTGGTTATTGCCTTGTCCTGCCTCGCTGAGGGCTGTGCTGTGTTCTGCTTCTTCTGATGTTAGGGAAGCCCTGTGGTCACTACTGCCTGCCAAGTCTGTCTTGCTGCCCATTCTCTGCCCACGCCAGTACCTATGTGTCCACCTTACCAGTTCCTGGCTTGTCTCTCTGCTCCCAAGCAGGCCTGGCTGCTCTCTGACTTCTGAAAAGGATACCCAGAAGGGCTTTCTATGTCCCACCAGAGACGACCATGAAGAAGGTGTTGCCATCCCAGGGATGAATTGCAGCCTGATGATGCTACAACTGAGCAGCTTTACCTTTGTGTGAATTAAACTAAAGCCAAACCAAACTCATTGCTGTTGCATCAATTTCAATTCCTAATGACCCTATAGGACGAATAGAATTGCCCCACAATGTTTCCAAGGCTGTAAATCTTTATGGAAGCAGGCTGCCACATCTTTGCTGCAGAGTAGCTGGTGGGTATGAACTGCTGACCTTTTGGTTTGCAGCTGAGAGCCTTAACCACTGCACCACCAGGATTCCTTGTCTAGACTGGATATTAAAAACAACAACTAAATAAATAAATAGCAGTTGCTGTTGAGTTGATTCTGAGTCATGGCTAGCCTGTGTGTCAGAGTACAACTGCTCCATAGAGTTTTCAAGGCTGGGATCTTTCAGAAGTAGATAGCCAGGCCTTTCTTCTGAGGTACCTCATAGTCACTTAACCAGAGGGATGGAATCAGAACTATGGCCTTCTCTGACTACAGAAGCATCCCCCAAAACATCATTTAACTATGATTGTTGGCAGCCACAGGACTTGGAGGGTGAGGAAGGCAGCTAGGACAGGATTCATATGTCATTGAGGTTAAAACAAATGTACCCACATGCTATACATCATCAATGTGTTCTGAGGTCCTGCCTACTGCATCCCTCCCTAGCTTGCTAATGTTGTTATGTGCCGTCAAGTCGGACCCGACTCATAGCAACCCCTCCTTGGGTTTCTGAGGCAGTATCACTATGGAAGTAGATTGCCCCATCTTCCTTCCAAGGAGTGGCTGGTCTCAAAAGCCCAAAAGCAGAAGAATGAGCCTCAGCTGCTACCAGACAGTGAGCACAGAATACTGGATAAGAGCCCTACTCTGGAGTCAGGCTGTGTAAGATTGAACCCTGGCTCTGCTGCTTATTAGCTGTGTGACCTCAGGCAAGTCACTCAACCTCTCTGTTACCATTTCTTCATCAAGAGAATGGAGGTGACAATGGGACCTATCCACTGGGTTATTATGAGGCTCAAATGAGTTAACATTTGAAAGGGCTTACATCAGCACATGACATACAGGAAGTGTTTGTAATACAAAGTAAATATTCAGGGATTCAATGTGAACTTTTCCGTAGGACACAGGTGTAATTATTGGTTAGCTGTTCAAACTGCCATTGAGTCGATTCTGACTCATAGCGACCCCTTTGGGTTTCCGAGTTGGTAAATCTTTATGGAAGGAGATTGCCCAGTCTTCCTTCCACGGAGTGGCTGGTGGGTTTGAATCGCCAGCCTTCTGGTTAGCAAATGCCTTAAGCACTATACCAGCAGAGCTCCTTCCCTAGAATCCAGTGACAAGAAAAACTGCTTGACATTCTTAGCAGTAGAGCTGGACAGCTGCGTACCTTGGTTTCCTCTGCTGGAAATGGAAGTGAATAGAACCCTGTACATAGAATGTTGGGGAAAAAGGGAAAATTAAATAAAATAACCCAAGTAATTTTTTCCCCAGAGTTCCTGGGGAGAAAAATACTCAATCCACATTTAGCTCTACTTATTGACATTATTGTGAGACATTAGGGTTTCAGTAGTAGAGTTCTTGCCTTCCATGCCGAAGTCCTGGGTTCCGTTCCGGCCAATGTACCTTATGCACAAGTATCACCTATCTGTCAGTGGAAGCTTGCATTTGCTATGAAGCTGAACAGGTTTCTGCAGAGCTTCCAGACTAAGACGATCCAAGAAGAAAGGCCTAGAGATCTACTTTCAAAGATTAGTCAGTGATCCTATGATCACAACAGTCCAATCCACAACCAATCTTGGAGATGGAGATGGACTGGACAGTGATTCAGTTATTTTACACAGGGACACTGTGAGTCATGGGTCAACTCTACAGCAACATTGACATTGTTGTTGTTATTATTATTATTATAGCTGAAATAGGCCAAGGAGGGATATGAATTATCCTCAGATACCTAGACATCCCTCTAGCTTGGTGGCTCCCAACCAGGGTGACATATCTGGAGACTGTCACAACTTGGGGAGAGGAGGATTTGATATCTAGTGGGTAAAAGCCAGGGATACTGCTAAATGTTCTACAACGCAAGTTCAGCCCCCCACAACAAAGAATTATCTGGCTCAAAATGTCAAAAGTGCTCAGGTTATCTATTGGGAGTCTAGCTATTACCACAGGGTACCACATCCCCAGTGCTGTGTTCGCTCTTAGAGCAGAAATACAACCAAGCAGGCTAGCTGCACAGAGAAGAGGAGGAGATAACGAGATTCAATGAGTTTTAAAGAGACATCTCTCTAGAACTAGCTTCAGGCATTACAAATTCCAGACTCAGGGGAGCCCGCAAATGCAGCATTGAACCAACAAGTGAACACGGAATAGCTGCTTTGCTGACCTCTCCTTGATGTTGGCCACAGGCTTATCAGATGAGGGATCTGGATCAATGGGCTTCTGCAGGTGAGACTCTCTCCCACCTGTTGTCTCTGCTGCTGTGAATGGCTGCAGTCACTCAAGGCAAAAACCTGGAAATCATCCTCAACGCCTTGCTCTCCCTTGTCTCCCATATGCAGCCTGCCCTGTTGATTCACTCTTACAAATGTTGCTCATATCACCCACCTCACCCTAGTCCCGCAGCCTTTGCCTTAGGTTAAGTTTCCATGGTCTCTTCCTCATGTTACTTAAGAGCTCCTAATGTTCTCTCTGGTAGCATAGTGGCTAAGACACTTGCCTGCTAACCAGACGGCTGGCGGTTCAAACCCACCAGCCACTCCTCGGAAGGAAGGTTGGGCAATCCTACTTCCGTAGTGATACTGCCTCGGAAACCCAAGGAGGGGTCGCTATGAGTCGGGGCCGACTCGACGGCACATAACAACAACAACAACAACAAATGTTCTCTCTCTCTGCCTCCAGTCTCTTTAACTTCAATCCATCTGCCACCTTGCTTCCCGAAACATCTTCCCAAAACAAAAATCATGTCACTGTTGTTGTTGTTGTTATGTGCCCTCGAGTCAGATCCGACACATAGCGACCCCTCATTGGGTTTCCGAGGCAGTATCACTACGGAAGCAGATTGCCCAACTTTCCTTCCGAGGAGTTGCTGGTGGGTTTGAACCGCCAGCCTTCTGGTTAGCAGTCCAGTGCCTTAGGCACTATGCTACCACATGTCACTAGCCTGCTTAAAATCCCTACCCTATGCCTGGAGCACAGGGCATGAAAGTAAAATCCTTCATGATCGGATTTTAGCCTGTATGTTCCATACTCACTTTGGACTCCCTGGGCTTTAGCTACTTGCAGTTCCCTGAACATGCCTTACTCTTCAAGCCTCTGAGCCTTCTCACATGCTGTTCCCTGTGCTTGCCACACCATTCCCATCCTCTCCTGAAGGCTGATCCCTACTTTCCCTAAAGACTAAGTTCAAGCATCACTTTCTCTAGGAAACTTTCCTGGAACCAAGAGACTGCATTTGGGGCTTCCTCTCTGATGCCACAGCCCATTGTGCACATTCCTCTCCTCCTGTATGACAAATCTTAGGCTTTCTTATCTGAATCTTCCACTAGACTATCAGCTCACTGAGGTCACACACTGTAATCATTGCCAATTTCCAGCACCCATTACACTGCCTTACACACAATAGATGATCAATAAATGCTAGTGGGTGAAAAACTATAGGGGCTATGATCAATATACTGTTTTTGAATTAACTGAATGAACAAATTAATGTAGATGTCATGTATTCTATTAAGTATATGCTTCCTTCCTTCCTTAGTTCATTTATCAAGCACTTATTATGTGCCAATCATTGTGCAGATCTCTAGGAATTTAGTGGTGAGTAAAACATAGCCTCTTTCTTATGAAGCTTGTGGTCTGCCTAGGGAAACAGGTGCATTCATTAATTCAGCTCTTGTCTTCCTCCCTCCTCAGTAAATGGCACCACCATTTATCTTGCTGCTTGAATATATATATATATATATATGACTCTTTCTTTAGCCCTCTCTTTCACTCACCCAATAAGTGTTCATCATAGTCATCTGCTATCTGAATCTCCAATTTTGCACTTATTGCAGAAAGATAAATGATAACTATTTCACTATTCTCACAACCATGGAGTATCATGAGTCTCTCATTATCAATCCAAAGGCTGTTTATTGTTCTTTAGTGGGGTCTTCACTACCTTTAGGGAGACACTGTAATGGAAGGAGTAACTAACCAAGCATCTCCCCTATGATATCCGATTCATGTGGGTAGAGGCGCCTCTGGCACCTCAGGAGAAGGAGAACAAATCCCAGCCCAGATCTGATGTCAATGGGTTGTTAACCTTTGTAAAGCCTTTGCTCAACGTCAACAGGCACAGACGTTTCCAAGGATGTTTAGAGGCCAGAAACATGCCCTACTTTTTAATCATAACTAACTCCTTGTTTGCAATGTTTCCGAAACACTTTGCCACAGGCTGTGGCCAATTATGAGAGAAAGAAAGAGAACAAATACATATATTTCCCCAGGAAAGCAACTGATTCAGAGGTACCATTGTATTTTCACAACCATTTCTGACATCTTTCTGGCGGCCAAAATATAGAGTTGAGTAGTTATGAGCACACGACTTGGAAGACAGGAAAACTGGCTTGAAATCTCAGCTCCAACCCATCCCAGCTGGGTGAACTTGGACAAGTCACAGTTTCACCAGTTGTTCAAGTATGTTCAAGTATGGAGTAGTAATGCCCACCTCACACAATTGTGATTTATTTAAGGAATAAAGGAAATGATGAATGCAAAGTGCCTAGGATAGCATCCATGGCACAGTGGACATAATAACCATCATTGTTATTACTGCTGTATTGTCCAAAACTAATTGAGCCCAAGCTACTTGTGCCATGTAACTTTCCAGAGCTTACTGATCATTGCTGCCAAGTTATTTCTGTGATCAAGAGTGTCCTTACCCTTCAATTTTATAGTCCAAGTGTCCCAGAGTCAACACATCCAGTGGACAAAATAATTTTACATTTTCCCAGAGACTTCAATTTCCTATTGTCCTGATTAATTTAAACATTAAATTGTGCTTCCCACACTCAGTGCTTAGCATTGTAAACCATCATCCCTAAATAGAACCCGTTCAATCTCCTTTTAGCCCAGCCCCTCCCAGCCAGGGCCATCTGCACATGGAACATTCCCATCTACTTCATTGCACTTTCCAAACTGGAGTCTAGTTCACAGCCTTGGGAATCAGGTCCACCACTGGTTTCTCACCATAGGTGACTCTCTGGGAACAGACAAGAACAGAGAAGGGGCTCTGGGTTGAGATGCAGGTCCAACATTTTTTAAGCTGGGGAGTAAATTCCCTTTAAGCTGCTTAAGCAATGGCAAAGGTTCATGAGAAAGTGCTTTAATATGGTCAGGCTCAAGAGACTCCTCAACTCAAGGGGCAGGAGCGGAACTCATGAGAAAATGGGATGGGAATTCAGCCCTCAAGCCCCATAGCATTTTCAGATATTAACACGTTGTGCTGCACACTTTCTCCCAAATAGCAGCAAAAAAACAGCCTACACCACAACAGTACCATCAAGCCCAGGCTGGACAAAAACAGACTCTTCCATGGCCCCAGTATGGCGCTCACCTCTTGGCTGGCCAGCATGAAAATATACATAGCAATCCAACTCAGGGACAAATCATCTTATTTTCTACTGGTCTGTTATTGAGTCAATAAAAGGTTTCCATTTTAAATACATACGTAACTCTCCTGAAAATCGTGCTCAGAGTGTTTTAGAAATAAGTTAGGAGTATTCCTCAACCCCATATAACCTGCCCTCCAAAGCCAGAGGAACCAGGCTATCACTTGGACTGAATGTAGTTGTGATTACACGGGTCTCAATGGGTCTCTCAGTGTTCTCCTAGTGCAATAATGAAGGCATTAAATTACCAGGTCAGAGGCCCCAATTCACAAAGAAATAATATCAGTTTATTATTTCTAATCTTATTAAGTTAGAAAATAGTCTTGAGATGTAATGTCAACCCAGAATGGCTGAAGTATTGATTATGTGAAGCTGCATTCATGGATAATTCAAGGAGCCTGATTTCATTTAATTTCTCTAATTTTTAAAGCATTCCAGCAAGTTTTCTATAAAGCAAATAATCCTAAATTATTCCCATAAATAATGTAGATCTATGGTCAGATTTGCTTAGCGTTTACCAGTTACATACTTTGCATTATGAGTTACAAAAAAATATATTATTTTTAACCCTGTTTTTCCAATCCCCAGTGTCTTCCTTGAGGCAAATAGACCTTTTTAAAAAAAAAAAAAAAATTGCAATTTAAAACATAAATATGGACATTATCAATATAGAACTTGTGACAATCAATTGATGTTGTCATTTTCTTGTAATTGTATTATGTCCAAAGCTGAAACCTCAATACTCTGTGATTTGAGAAAAGCATGTGGCCAGGCATTACAAGGTTACTGCTGCATCCAGACCTATGGGGAGCAGTCAATCCTGCCAGACTCTAGTCTCCCCTTTCTACTGGCAAAACTCTAACTAGGGATAGAGGCACAAACAAGCTTCAGTCTCCTAGCCACAACCCATATCCTCCCGACACACTCTAGGAAAGTGAACCGAGCCTCTGGTGAATAGGCAAACCCAGCTACCAGTGCCAATAATATAATTCAACATTGAATGAACATCTACTACATGTCAAGTACCAGGCTAGACTCTAAGGGATACAGAGTTGACTAAATCATATTTCCTCCCTTCAGGAAGTTTTCAATTTGATGTATGTCTGTATACCAGGGGCAGGGGTGATTCAGGGATAGAATTCTCATCTTTCATGAGGGAGATCCAGGTTCGATTTCCAGCCAATGCACCTTATACACAGCCACCACCCATCTGTCAATGGAGGCTTGTGTGTTGCTGTGATGCTGGACACGTTTCAGCAGAGCTTCCAGACTAAGAGAGACAAGAAGAAAGGCCTGGAAATCTACTTCTGACCATCAGTCAATGAAAACCACAGTGCTCCGATCTGCAACAGATCATGGGAATGATGCAGGACTGGGTGACATTGCATTCTATTGTGCATGTGGTGGCCATGACTCAGCACCAACATGAGGGTAAATAACAATAACAACATGTCCACATAGTAAAAGGCTCAAGAAAGTGATGTCCATGGTGGCTACTGGCCTCTGTGCCTTGGGTGGAGATGACCAGAATTAAGAATTTATAATCCCCTGCTACTACCACCTCAGAAGGAAGGTTGGGCAATCTACTTCTGTAGTGATACTGCCTCGGCAACCCAAGGAGGGGTCGCTATGAGTCAGGTCCGACTTGAAGGCCCATAACAACAACAACAACAACTACTACTACTACTACCACCAGGAGCTCTGGTGGCATAGAGCCTACAGCATTCGACTGCTAACCAGAAGGCTGGTGGTTCAAACCCACCAGCCACTCCTCGGAAGGAAGATGGGACAATATACTTCCATAGTGATACTGCCTTAGAAACTCAAGAAGGGGTCGCTAAGAGTTGGACCCGAGTCAATAGCAGTGGGTTTGGTTTTTTGGTTTACTACTATCACCACCACATTTATGGAATTGCTGGCAGTATTCTTTTTCCCTTTCTTACAGGCATTCACTTTTTCATTTAGGAAGCAACTAATCAACACTTGCTGTGTGCTAGGCATACTCTAGATGTTAGGAATACAGCAATCACTGAGACCAGATTGGGCTCTTGAGGGGCTTACAGTTTAGTGGAGAATACTGTGAAGTCCGTGAAAATCATAACATGACAGATTTTATAAGAGTAAAAACTTGGCACCATAGGATCATGGGAGGCTTTCTCACAGGGGTAATATCTAAGTGGGATCTCTGAACATGGTAATTAATGCCTCATTCTGGAATTAGATAAAGCATTCCAGAAGGAGAATTTAAAAAAAAAAAGAAAAAAGAACACCTCACTGACATCAAGTCAATTCGATTCATAACGACGCCTCCTTGGGTTTCCAAGGCAGTATTTCTACAGAAATAGATCACTCAATCTTCCTTCTAAGGAGTGGCTGGTGGGTTTGAACCACCACTTCCTGGTTAGCAGTCAAATGCCTCAGGCACTACACCAGCAGAGTGTGCAAAGGCCCAGAGATGAGAGACCATGTGACACGACAGGGAACTCCTAGGTGATCTTTCTGACTTGCATGGTGCAAGGAGGCAGGAAATGAGCAAGGAGTCTGTCTTCCAAAAGGCCGTGCTGCTGTGCTATGGAATTGGTGTCATGGATGACTTGCTTGGGATCAACTTTAGCTCTGTTCCCTCCAGCAGTACCCACCTTGGCCTGTGTCCCATAGGTCAAACAATCCAGTGGACAATCTCTCCCCTGTCTCTCACTCGCATACGCCAAGGCTGTTGATTAGATTTTTCCCATCTCAGTTCCCAAGATGTTGCCAGCAATAGGCAAAGTGCCTTGACACAATTAATGAGCCTGGTGTTGCCGATCCAACCCTGAGACTCACACCCTCAAGAATGTTTCCTCTCAAGATATTTATTAGCTCAGAAGACATGTGTGGGCAGAGCATGTTATTTAGTGACCTGTAATGCCTGAATAATGATTACAATAAATCAGACCTCATTATTATGTGCAGGAGAGCCGGACAGCCCAACTGGCTAGGTAATGAGGCCTAATTTAATGCCCTTGTATTATTCTCCACATGTTTGCTGGGAAGTTAGGGGTGGGGGTAGGTCTCATGGATCCAGATGCCCCAGGATGTTCAGCAGTTATATAGGGAGGCTCGTGGCCCAAGCATCTGTTAGGAGTCGGGGAAAGAGCGTGATCAGCAAGGCATGGTCCCTTTGAGTGAGTTACAACCAAAGCCTGGTCCTCTCACCAGCTTAAACCGGAAGAGCTGACTGCCTGAGCGAATTATAGCAAACAGCAGCACCCCGGGAGCTATTTCTTAGGAATAAAAGGCAAGTTACAAAGGCAGGAAATGCCAGTGTAGACAGAAATCAGAATCTCCACGAAAAGAAATATAACTGTCAGAGGACTTACTTCATGAGCCAGGCTTTTCATACTGGTCTATAGTAGAGTCTGCTCAGAGTGTCAGAGCCAGCAGAGGTGGCTCTTGGTCCAGGCTCCTTTGAACGTGACCAGCCCTCACTGATTTCTTGCTACTGGAGCCCTTTGCAACAGCAATCCATTATTGTGGTTTTTAATTCTTCATGCACAGCCTTTACTCATTGATTACCTAACATCATTAGTCTGGGTCGTCCCATGCAAAAGTCAATGGCGTGATCAATTTTGACTATATGATGCACAAAAATGTGCTCTTACAGCATCCAGAGACTGAAATCATTTCTTTTTTGCCCACCAAATTGCAACATGTTCCTGCTATTGGCATCTTGTTGGGTAGTGGTCATAAAGGAGGATCCAGCCAGGGATCTTTGCAAAGGTGGTCTTCTCGAGATCCCTGTGAAGCTATCTTCTGTGAAGCCTCTCACATGCGGTGGCTGTGACAATGTAATATCTGTAGGAGACATCAGTTGCCAAGTAGGCTTCAATAGTCTACTCACCTCTTCATCATATTTCAACACTCTCTTTGCTACCTGTGGACTCTGGATTATAGCAGATTGCACTGCAACATGAGCATTTCCATGGGTCACCTTTGAACTGAATAGTACTCCTAGATCTGCCTCTCTCCTGGGATGTCTAGGCTCATCATCAGAGAAGATGACTTTAATAATACTAAACTATGATGCAATATGATCATCCCAAGTACAGGAAAACAACTTCTGAGAGAAACTCAATTTGTGTTAAATGCACTCAGAAAAATGGGGGGTGGAGGGAGGAAGATATGTCCCCTTCAAAATCTTCTGTGTTTGAAGTCATCTAGCCAGAGATTTAGCTAAATAAAGTAGACTTATGGAACGTTAAAGGTATATTCATTGTATGGCAACCTCCATAGTGTGTACTGGGCTGCCAAGGCTCAAAAGCGATCATGATAAAGTGAAAATTCACATGGTCAAAATTATCCTTGAAAATCACTTAGGACATAGCCCATTAGAGATGGACATACTGCCTCTCAGTAGAGTTAACCCACTTAGATTTTCTCTGATGTTGAAATAAATGACTGTGTCTTCACTGAGCTTGTATTTAGGAGCAGTTGGCATTAAAAAAAATATGTGTCTATAAACACAAGAATGACACCCAGAGCAACGAGAGACACATGCAGAGATGGCTAGAGAAGAGCTGAAGTTATCTGCAAGAACAATAAGGTTATATCTCACATTCTATACCCACTTTAGAAGTTTAGTTCACAAACTTTCAGCATCATCAGAATCACTGGAGTTTTATTAAAGCAAATTTCTGATTCAGTAGCTCTAGGATAGAACTGAGAATTTGTATCCTTGGTGATGCTGTTGCTGTGGGTCTAGTGATGCCACTATAAGAACCATTGCTTTAGGGTATACCTTCTTTTGTGGCTGGTGGGAGAAACCTGCTCTACTAACCACTCCATGTGTAACCAGGATACAATACTGGTATATTTTACAGTCACACTTCTATTTTCTCCAATTCTGCAGCAACAATGGCCATAGTTTTTACTAGTTTTGCTTCATTCTACTGCTGGTCTTTCTTCTCAGACTGCAGAAGAATGTATGATATCCTTTATACTGTCAAAAGAATTCCACCAATCTGCAATTCTTTGCTGAAAGTGACCTTCTGTTTTCTCCTCCATTTCACCAATAAATGCCTAGATTTGCCAGAACGCTCAACATTGTTCTTTTGTTTTTGAGCTTAGTCTAGTGTTCTGATGTACACGTATTTTGTTGGTCATTGTAAGTCAATACTGATCTCTCCTGCTCCACCCCCTGCCCCCAAAAAACAAGCCACAGTAGAATAAATAACACACATTGCAGAATGCACTCAACTCAAGATCTAAGGGAGGACATCTTCAGTATGGCACACTAACCATTCACTGGGTTATGATAGAATTCAAAGATCAGGAGATGTGCATACTAATCAAGCATGTGTCTGTGCATAAAATATTTCAGAGACAAATAAAACTAAAACACATAAGTCCTTCACAGGAAGGAGTTAAATAGTATATTTATGCTTAGAGTGCTTAGCTGAAATAACATAAATTAAGTGTGTCTGTGATGTATTCCAATGATTATGTTTTACTGTCAATGACGAAAGTAGAGGACATGTGTTTTATGGAAAGAAAAAGGGGAAAGGTGGATATCCACCTCATACTGAGTTCAGCAGCTTTGGAAGGTGACCTAGATAAGGTTCTCTCCAGATTAATTAGGTAAGCTAACTAAAGGCAATTTACACATCTGAAAAGAAAGTGACCAGACATAGTTTTATTTAAACTTTAGCCTCATCAGGACCAGAGGGGTGCCTTTCCCAGAGTTCAGAACTCCTAACCTATAAAAAAATTCAGAGTAAATTTTCATCTGATCTCTGGAAAAATTTCAAGAAATGTTGGTTGAGAATAGAGATTTGTGCTTAACTGTGTTGTTTTATAAATTGTTTATATATGGTTGCCATCAAGTCAGTTCCAACTCATGATGACCCCATGTGTATCAGATTAGAACTGTGCTCCAAAGGGTTTACGCTAATTTTTCACAAGTAGATTAGTGGGCTTGTGTTCCAAGGTGCCTCTAGGTGGATGTTTTTCACCACCCAGGGACTCCAATAGTATATATAATCACTTCTTATGTATCTCTAATATTAAATTTAATCGACAATTACGGTGTTCTTTCAATAAAGGATTGTTGTTGCTGTTGTTGTTGTTGCTAGGGGCCATCGAGTCATCTCTGACTCATAGGAACCTTATGTACAACAGAAAGAAACACTGATTGGTGCTGTGCCAGCCTCACGATCCCCACTATATCTGAGTGCATTGTTGCAGCCACTGTGTCAGTCCATCTCATTGAGGGCCTTGCCCCTTTTCATTGACCCTCCACTTTACTAAGCATGATATCCTTCTCCAGGGAATGGTCTCTTCTGACAACATGACCAAAGTAGGTGAGACAAAGTCTAGCCATTCACACTTCCAAGGAGCATTCCGGCTACACTTCTTCCAGGACAGATATGTTAGTTCCTTCAGCAGTCCATGGTACTCTTAGTATTCTTCACCAAAACCACAATTCAAAAGCATCAACTTTGCTCCGGTCTTACTTACTCATTGTCCAGCTCTCATATGCATAAGAGGCAATTGAAAATACCATGGCTTGGATTAACTGCACCTTAGTCTCCAGCAAGAAATCTTTGCTCTCCAGCATTTGAAAGAGGTCTTTTGCAGCAGAGTTGCCCAATGCAGATGTCTTCTCATGCCTTGACTGCTGCTTTTATTGGTGTTGATTGTAGAACCAAGTTGTCTTTGACAATGTCAATCTTTTCTCCATTTATCTTGATGCTGCTTATTGGTCCAGTTGTGAGGATTTTTGTTTTCTTTATATTGAGGTGTAATACTGCAGACTATAGTCTTTAATCTTCATCAGAAAGTGCTTCAAATCATCCTCACTTTCAGCAAGCAAAGTTGTGTCATCTGTTTATCGCAGGTTGTTAATGATTCTTCCTCCAATGCTGAAGCCATGCTCTTCTTCATATAGTCCAGCTTTTAGGATTATTTGCTCAGCATACAGATTGAATAAGTATAGTGAAAGGATACAGCTCTGATGCACTCCCTTCCAGATTTTAAACCATGCAGTATCCCCTTGTTCTCTTTGAATGACAGTCTCCTGGTCCGTGTACAGGTTCCTCATGAGTACAATTAAGTGTTCTGGAACTCCCATTCGTTTTAATATTATCCATAATTTGTTATGATCCACACAATTGAAAGCTTTTGCATAGTCAATAAAACACAAGTAAACATCTTTCTGGTATTCTTTGCTGTCAGCCAAGATCCATCTGACATCAGCTATGATATCCCTCATTTCACATCCTCTTCTGAATCCAGCTTGCATTTCTGGTGAGCAAGCCAGGGTGCAGAAGGCAAGGTGGGTTATTTTCCCAATATTTGAGAGTAGATATATTTTACTTTGTATTTGCCTTTTAGTTTTCCATATCTGGGGCTAGAAGAAGGGTTCATGTCATCCCAAACAGACACCATACACATGGTGACTACTTCTACAAATACTGTCTTTCAGGAGCACAGTGTCCTCTTGCAAAGTTATTCCTATCTCAGGATTGCAGAATGATATACCTATTGTGTTGTTAGGTGTTATCTAGTTGGTTCTGACTTCTAGCAACCCTGTGTTCAACAGAAGGAAATGCTTCTTGGTCCTGCACCATCCTCACAATCATTGTTATATTTGAGCCTATTGTTGCAGCCACTGTGTCAATCCATCTCATTGAGGGTCTTTCTCTTTTTTGCTGACCTTCTATTTTACCAAGCATGATGTCCTTCTTCTCCAAGGACTGGTCCCTCTTGATAACATGTCCAAAATAAGTGAGATGAATAAAGGGATTTAATTATTCAGCAAAAACTTGAGAGATGTTCTACAATAATAATAGCAGAGTAATTCAAGTCTCTACTTCTTTTATGTCTGTAGCCTCCTCCCTTCTAAGTGAGGAACTTGTTGAGACTTCTTGTGAAAACATTGACTTCATTTATTTTTCTAAGAATATTACAGCATCATATTCTCTATATGTTTTTGTTTCACCTAGTCCATAATTAAAATATCCAATATTTGAATACTTTCTATTGTTTCCAGCTTACTCATGGGTAAGTTATAATTCTGGAACAGAATTCCGTAATTACATACTCTATGCTCCATTCTGTGCCAGGTGCAAGCATTTCCAAGAATTTTACAGTCTTGAGCCTAACATTTCCCAAGTGAGCATCCACCATCATTGCTGGCTCCTAATATTGCCTGAGTGAGATGCCAGCTTCTCGGAGCTATAAGGACTTGATATTTGAAGAATATGTGGTGGATCCTGACTGGTCCATATTAGATGTTATTCTTTTATTCTAGACCTTAATACAGACTGAAGATTGAGGAAATCTCGTGGTTCTTTTCCCCTTATCCATTCATCATAAGCAACATTCTCGAGCTGCTACAGGTTGTTTCTAGGTCTAATTTACTCATACTCTTCTTCCAGAAACTCCCAGATAATGGGAGTTTGGGGCTATATTTGTCAAAGTAATGTTAATTGCTATCTCAGAAACACCCAGAAATCCCAATGACTTAACAAAATGAAAGTTTATTTCTTATTCCTGTCACATCTAACAAGACTGTTCCTTGTTGGGAAAGTCCCATCCACATGGTGCTTCAAGAGTCCAGGCTCATTCCACCTTGTGGCTCAGTATCTTCATTAGGGCAACTCCTAAAGTTGTCCTAGAAGCCATTTGCATCCTACAGGGGCTGAAGGGGCAATAAGCACAGAGAATTTCAAATGGGGAATTTAATACGCCAGGCCTGGAAATGGTTCACAATGCCACTGATGTTTCACAACCTGAGCCCAGTTCCACAGCCACCAAGTTGCAATGGAGGCTGGGAAACACTATCAGCTATGTAAGCCCAGGAGAAGAATCAGACTTTGATGATTCCCCAACAGCCTCCGCTGTAATGACTTTTCTAACCATTTTGGATATCTTCTCACTGATGGGAGATGGAGATAGGAGAGAAGCACTGTTACAGTGGTCTGTAGAGTTTCTATCATTCTTGGGTTTCTAACTTCTTGCTAGGGAGACTCCTGGACCTGCTCATGGCAAGGGTCTTCAAAAAAAAATAGGAAGAAAACAAAACAAAACAAAAATGTGACAAAAGACACTTCTTGGTCACAGACAGCTACCCAGAGGGAGCGAGTAGTTGAACCTGTGGGCTCTGGACCATAGTTGCAGAGGACATAAGCTCAATTGGCATAACATACTACATAAAACATTGTTCCACCTCCTACTTCGGGGAGTAGCGACTGGGATCTTAAAAGCTTGCAAGCAGCCATCTAGATGCAGCGATGGGTCTCTCCTCATCCAGAGCAAAGAAGAATGAAGATAACCAAGGATTTATGGAAAAAATTAGTCCTCATGACTGGTACACCATGTGATCCTCATCCTATATGACTATGAAACCAGAAGAACTAGATGGTGCCTGGCTACCACAGTCAACCACTCGGAGGGGGTTTTATGTACGAGATATTGGATAGAGAGGGAGAATAATGTGGAACAAAGCTCAAAAACATTTTGGGAAAAAAAGGGGGGCGGTGGGGGACCAGGTCTGCTGGTCTGATAGAGCCTGGTGGAAGCACTGAGACTATGGTCCCTAGCTGCCCTTCAGGTCTTGAATTGAACCCACACGTATGGCTTCCAGCCAAACAAAAGACAGGCATATGAGTTGAACATTTGCCTGAGGTAGATAAACTCCTTGGAGAGAACAATCATGGGAGAAAGAAGGGCTGCTTATGCACAGGGAGACAGCTCAGGAGGCAGGAATGCATGGAAAGATGGACACAGGGAAGAGGTAACTATCAGGAGGAAGTGGGAGGGGAACTGTTGCATTGGGGTAAATTGTAGCCAATATCATGAGACAATGTGTGTGTGAACTGCTGTATGGAAAGTGAATTTGCTCTGTAAACTTTCACCCAAATCACACACACACAAAAAAAAGTGACAAAAGAAATTATCAGGAGATCATAACTCCTGGGTTATTATGGACACCTGTGCATAGTTTTAAAATAATTAACCAGACATGTCAGGAGACTAGGCATTCACTATGAGTATCTCAGAGAAGTACCTGGTAGTCCAGCAAAATTGTAACACCTTCTTAGTGCACAGCTGGGGCGGGAATTTTGCTACAGACCTGCCAAGTCACTTGCTCATTACTCTTTCTTTCCCTGGTCCCCAATGTCAGAGGGAGGATCATCAAAGGAGTTTGGTTTTGCTAAGGTAGACAAAACAATTTCCTGGCATCATTTCATTTATTAGCAACTGTGAAATATCAGTGATGGGGTGTGGGCCCTAGTGGTACCTGCCCACATGCAGAGGGAGAGTAGACAACAAAACGTCTGAGGAACTATAAGAGAGATTCTCTAGGAGTAATAGCTCTGTGTGATATAAGGAACCCAGAGAGTGAACAGTCAACGAGGTTCTGGGAGTAATTTGATTTTTATGGTAAACATTGGGAGAGCTTTATCCCTACTGTTGCTATTTTCATTGAAGCTTTATCTTGTTTCCTTTTATGGATGCTAAAGGCTGAAAACCTTTAACCCTAAGAAAGAGTCCTCAGATTTGATTTGGTCATCATTCAGTTAGATTTTCCAGTCAAAACGGAATTCCGTTTTCTGGGGTTCCATGGAGGGAAAGGTTCCAGAAGTTAGAAGAAGGCACAAATGCAAAATCACCCCTTCTTCCCAGTCCACATCCAAAGACCAGCAGAATGGAGATGGGTTAAGGAAGGAACTGTGTTTTCGCCTTTAAATCCAATCCAGTTTTGATTCTTAAGGGACCTGTGAGAAGGGCCACCATATGTGGATTCACTCCTGATCCCTACATGTAGAACAAACTGGATCCCATTAGGCTGGCAGACCACCAGAATTCTTTTCTCACTGATCTGAGGGCCCACAGTCTTCAGCCCACCACAGAAATGCTCCATTGTCTAGGTTACAGGCCATGCTAGAAGTCTACAGCCATGCCGCAAAGCATCTGGCTATTCTGTGTGGTACTTAGGATTAGAATGCCCAATGTTCAAATGTTTAGTAAGCTTTCCTATGACATTATACAGGGCTCTTATGTAGTTGGACTCCTCAAGATCCATTTGTGGACCTGTGGAGCTTCTTGCTTTGCTTCTTTACTTTTCTTCCCAGTCTTCCATCTCATGTTCTGTTCTCTGATTTTTATATTCACAGACAGTGGACAGGAATAGGAAACAAAAGAAGCTGTCTCCTTCCTTCAATGAAAGGAGAACCTTCCTTGATACTGTCTTCTGGGAGACATTTTATTTCAAGTTCATCACAAATATCTTAGTTCATAGTCAACACCCAAGTGCCTATAAAGCAGCATTTAAAAGGAGAGTTTTGTCACCAGTGATGAATAGGAGAGCAATAGGGGAATTTCAAGTAGCTCTACAATATGGTAGAGGTCACGGACTCAAAGGCGGACAGGGCTCAGGAAAGTAATGAAGAGTGAAGCCAGAATGAAGTGTGGAGATTGGAGCAAACTGAAGAGCAGCTGCCCCATCTGAGGGGCCGCCACACTCCTACAGAAGGCTGCCAAGCCAAATGGGAAATCAATGTCGCCAGATCTACCAATTTTGCAAGAAAAGCTGAGAATACAGATTTCTGTCTGAATGATCCCAATTCAGCAATGTTGTAAACTAATTCATACTTTTAAAAATACTTTGCCAGCCAAACTAAACATATCGGCTGGTAGATACCCATGGGGCCTCTAGTCTGAAAGTCCTTCAAATCAACCCCTCTACACAACCAGAAGCCTGGAGGTTCAAACCCACCAGCCACTCCTCAGAAGGAAGATGATGCAAACTGTTAATGCCCTTGGCTGCTAACCAAAAGGCTTGCCGTTGAAGTCCACCCAGACACTTTGTAGAAGCAAGACCTGGTGATTGACTTCCATAGAGATACCACCTCAGAAACCCAAAGAGGGGTCACTATAAGTCAGATCCAACTAGATGGCATTGAGTTTGTTTCTTTTTGTTGTCGTTGTTGTTGTTACACACAATAGAAAGCCAGCTATCACTGATTTGTTCCTCTGGCCATTTGTACATTTTTAGGTCATAAGAAGTCCATGTGCAATAGCCAAATAAAACAATGCACATTCAGAACATATCACTAGGAATACAGATAAACGAAAATAAATTCAATCTACAGTGGTAAGTCAGCATATACAAACCTTCCTGTGCTTCACCGCCTCTAAAAATATGGTCTTTTTTCAACATTTTAAATTACTCAACATTACTAGATAGAATTTTCCTTAAAAAGAAAAGACCTTCAAAGGTTAAGATCCAAGAATTTGGTCTTGGGAAGCCAGGCCACAAACATTATTAATCAGCAGCCTTGGGCAGGGGTGGAGAACTCCACTCAATTAGACCTCAAGAAAGATCCGTTGATTGATTGGAAAAGGGAGAATTGCTTAAATCCTGCCTCCAGGGGGAAGTGAGAGAGGATTTGAGTAAAGGTGCTGAAACTTGAAACAAAGCAAAAGTCCTGCAAGCAGCCTAGAGAAGCTGAGCAGACAGGCCTGTCTAAGAAGGTTTAAGAAGCAACAAGGCCTATCCAGGACTGATTTCTATAAAGGATTCATGAGGCTTTCAACAGAGATAATTGACACACAAGCAGTGTAAGCCCCTTTGGCCAAAGCCCTGGGCCAGACCTGCATCTAAAGGTTGGAGTTTAGAAATTGATTCCTTAAAAATAAATAAATAAATAAAAATAGGGGTCTAATTTCTAGCCTTCCAGCCAGGCACTCTAGTAGCATAGTGACTAAGGCATCTGACTGCTAACTAGAAGGCTGGCAGTTCAAACCTACCAACCACTCCTTGGAAGGAAGGTTGAGCAATCTACTTCCATAGTGATAACCGCCTCTGAAACATTATGAGTTGCATTTGACTCGCCAGCAGTGAGTCTGATTTTTCTTCACTTGAGATACTGCAGTTTTTAAAGGTTGAGAAAAAACAATAACCAGTTGCCCTTGAGTCACTTCCAGCTCATGGCCTTGAAAGCAGAGTAGCACCGTGCATCTTAGAGTTTTCAGTGGCTGATTTTTCAGAAGTCGATCACCAGGTCTTGCTTCTACAGAGTGTCTGGGTGGACTTCAACGGCAAGCCTTTTGGTTAGCAGCCAAGGGCATTAACTGTTTGCATCATCCAGGGACTTAGGGTCAAGAAGACTTACTCATTCTACTCTTCTTGTTTCTTGGGTTTTAAAAAAGTATGTAATCAGTAATAACGATAGCAGCAATTTTTTGATGTTTACAACAGGATAGAGAATACAACATAATCACACCAATGTAAAAAAGATTCATAGAACAATATTAGAAAGAAATACATTAAAATATTAATAGCAATTTTGTTTGGATGCTGGTCATGGGGGATTTTTAAATCCTTCTACAGCAAACTAAAATGAAATCCATTTAACTTCATAGAAGGTTGTTTGTTTGTTTTCCTATAATTATGAAACCAATGAATGGAAATTAAGTAAGAACAGTTAGAGTTTTATGAGGTTCAACTTTTCTAGGCTGAGTCTCAATTCTTCTTATAATGAATAAAAAAGCATTTTATAATTTATACTTTATTATACAATACTTCAACAACAACAACAATTTATGCTGTTTTGATTCATGAAATTAGATATGTCACTGGGCCTCCATTGTCATTGGGGACAGGAGCAGGATGCTATCAACGGACTGTGCTAAGGGTCTGAGGTGTTCAGGTCCAGGGGGCTGTGGACACTGTATGGCAGGGCCAGCTCTGAGCTGTATGGTGTCTGGAGGGAATGAGTGATAAGAACATTCCCTCCACTATTTTTAAAAGCCAAGTCCCTGATTTACATGGGGGCAGGGGAATAAAGAGGGAGGGCTTTCGCCACATCCCATTTTCACATTTTCATCTATCATAATTTAGATCTTTACATTTCTGGAGTTGGTGATTGATAGCCTCCAAACACATAAACACTCTTCACCTGTACAAAATGCACCAGGGACATAGCTCTCATAAAGGCGGGATCAAGGTGGGAGTGAATGCAATTCTAAAGCCCTCTCTTCAGCAGGAGTAAGTCCCCAAATCAGCTGTGGCCATGGAAGATGACAGTTTCTGGATGCTGTTAGTTTGCAGCAAATTGAAGTTTTGTAGTTTTATCTATCACTAGAAAAGCCTGAAAAAAAAAAAAAACAATGTAGCCGTTGGGGGAGAAAGCAGGAGCCCCACCGTCTCATTTTTAACAAGGACCAGCTGAAAAATGAAGGCGAGCACCACACAAACCATCTTATGTCTGCCAATTCATTTCCTGGCCCCAAAAGAAAAAAAAAAAAAAAAAAAAACCCTCTTGTTTCCTCTCATGCAGGCCAAACATGGCAAAGCACCAGGGGAATTCTGAATGGAATCAATTGCACTTGTTACTAACTGAGTTTTCTTTTATTCTTATATTACCAAGAGCTGGATACTCAGCTGCAAGCAATTATAATGAAGAGTTACTGAGTAATGGTTTCCAGATTGCTCCATGATGGGGCATTAATTGAAAGGGACAATTTAAGAGCTTAGGCCATGTAAATGCATTTCTTATTCTGTCAGATTGAGAAATTTCTGGATGCAAAAGGCTGAAATGCTCAGAACTGATAAAGACTTAATAATGCTCATTTAAACCAGCATTTTCAAAACGAGCTTCATGTTTTTAAGAGAACAAACAGAAAGTGGTGAACCTACAGGCTTATTCATTCAACCAGGAAATTTTTCTAAATAGCACATTCACGTGCTACATTTATATTATAAACATATACATTATATTAAATGTTATTTGATTGGTTGCATTGCAATGCCAGTTAAACTTTCAAGTAAACTTTTATATTTTAGGTTGCATGTTCTTAAAATGCATATTAAACACTTCTCTCTCTCTCTCTCTCTCTCTCTCTCTCTCTCTCCTGCCCTCCTCTCTTCATGTTATATATGCCTTACAATTTTAAACAGCATTTTAAAACCCATAAATAAATGTTATGTATGTGTGTGATTTAAAATTTAAAGCAGCATTTTAAACAGATTTGCATACATACAAAAATGGATCTCCACAGAAATTAACTATCAAGTCCATATCAGAAAGCTTTATTTTGTATTTTTTTAAAGTAGACTTTTATTTCCCTGAGCTCCATTAAACAACACCATTTTCAAGAAGGTTCTCTGATATATCACATTAAGGACAAGTAACATAAGAGAGTAAGAGAGTTAAAACCAAGCGAGGAAGAAGCTCTCTAACCCTGTAAAAAAAAAAAAAAAGGTAGAACTAGCCTTTAAGGCCTAATTTCAGACTTTCCCAGTTCTATTTTTGAGAAGGAAGGAGAGGAGAGAGGGAGGGAAGGATGGAGGAAAGAGGGAAGAGAGGGAAGAAGGAAGGGACAGGAGGAAGGAGGGAGGGACGACAATGGATCACACAGAAAGAGATAATGTACAGACAGACAACGGATAGATGTAGGTATATGCTAAGAGCTAAGTTCAAAGTTGAGGTGAACAGAAACGGTGAGATGGCTGCCACCACTCCTTTTCATTCTATTTTCTAAATCTGAACTGCCATCTGAGAATTGAACTTTTACCCTTTCTCCTGCCTTAAGCCTCTCTCTTTCCCGTCTTGCATTGTATGAGGAACTGTGCTGTGATGGGAACTTCCCCTAGAGCCTTGACACAAACCATGAAGTAGAAGTAAAAAGGCGGAAGAGAGAAGTTGTCAACCTTGGTAAATGGAGAACATCCCATCAAAGACAATGAGAAGGCAAAGCCTTGTTACTATTATTGTTATCACATTGCCCATTTCATTCATTCATTCATCCATCCACTCATTCATTCAACAAACTCTTATATGCCTTTCCCCACCATCTATCACTTCAAAAAGGATCTCTGATGGTGTAGTAGTTAAAGCATTTGGCTGCTAACCAAAAGATCAGCAGTTCGAATCCACCACCCATTCTGTGGTACAAAGATGAAGCAGTCTGCTTCCCTGAAGATTTGCAGCCCTGGAAACCCTGGGCGGGGGTGGGGTGGGGGGAGAGTTCTAACTCTGTCCTAAAGGGTTGCTGCGAGTTGGAATCAACTTGATGGCAATAGATTTTATCACTTCAAATGTTGTTGGCTAAGCAAAAAAAAAACTAGGATAAAGACATGTTATCCATTCACAGGCATAGCTTTGCTTATTAGGCGATTTCTAGGCTATTTCTTGGGTCAAAATCTTCTTTCTTATTGGACTAGTCATTTATGGAATGAAAGCCCTGGACTTGTATCTGTCTCTTCACTGTGGGCTATTATTTATTTGATGATAGTGAAGGAAACTTCAGTCCAATGTGAAAAAATATGGTGGTCTTTTCTGCTCCCCCTAAAGTCAGGGTCAAACTGCATCAGAATGTCCCAGGCAACAGTTCTTAAACTAAGAAAATTGGAGTTGGAAATAAAACTACTTGAAAAGTTGATGGTCAAAAAAAAAAAAAAGTGAGAGTTGACTATTGTCACAGGTAATGATCTAAATTAATCTTTCAAATGGAATTGTCAAGAGTCCAAAATAAGATAGAGGAAAGCATTTGTTGATATAAATAATATTTGTATAACAATTACTAGCAAGCAGCTTTTTCTAAAATGTTGCCTTTTCATCCAAAAATCTTGTCATGTAACTATGTACCTGTCCTATAGTTTGCTACTCTCTCTTCCAAGACTTTCCTAATCATTGCCAAAGTCTGAAATTTTAACTGTGAGTTTTAGTAACTCATTACTTTTTTCCAAGATTGGAGGGGGAAAGGTTGCTTTTTAAACATTCCATATATAAAAATAAATTAGCTAAACAGAAGGATGTAGACAGTCCATCTCAAATGCACTTGTGAGTTCTTATTTTGTGGATTATGGTTAACTCAGCTGCTAACAGAAAGGTTGGAGGTTCCAGTCAACTTGGATGCCTCAGAAGAAAGGGCTGGTGATCTCCTTCTGACAAATCAGCCATTGAAAACCTTATGAAGTGCTGTTCTATTCTGATACACATGCCGTCGCCATGATTTAGAAACAACCAGATGGGAACTGGCTTGGTTACTGATGAATTATTTTAAGCCACATTGTGATCTTGCCTAAAAGAAAAAATGTAACCATCGTGGAGTGCTTTTAAAATATAATAGGGGAAACCTTTCATCCAGCCATTCAGTTGCACTACTGCTGTTCCTAGGAGCAACCAAACACCTGAATAAACTGAGTGAACTCCAGTGCAAACGGTTCTGGTAACAGCAGATCTCGGGCAGGATGGATTTGGTGAGATGACTCATTTAACACTCAGTTTAAAAAGTGTCCTTTTTCTTAGTACTCCCTTTAGCTGTGGTAAAGAGAGTGAGGACACATTCTTTTTGATAACATAGTTTATGCTGAAAAAAGTTTGGGCAAATATATACATGCATGACTGAGTAAGAAATGAGTATGGCTTTTACCCAAAAGGGGTATCATTATAACCTTGGATCCTGAACAGATACTTTGTTTCAACAGTTTATAGAAAAGAATTAATATTGAATTTGTAGGTGTGCAGGGAAAGATTTAGAAGTTGATTAAGAGAGGTTGATTTAAAAAAAAAAAAAAAGTTTCAAAGATCCTAAAATGCACAAAATATGCAGAAGAGACTCAATTTTCTACACGACCAAAAGTCTGGTGTTGCCCACTTTATGTTTGTGCTGAGCAGTTTTTCAGTACTTGGAAAACCTAAGATAATTCCTGTGTTTGCAGGCACCATCCAAGCGAGGCAGCAACAACGTTTGTGAGGGATTAACAATCAAAATCGAAAATCTACCACTGCTCCACGAGTGTGCCTTTTCATTTTGTACGGATCATAAAACACATAACGTGGACCAGACCCTTGTCCAACAAACGTTCAAATCCTAATTCTTAAAAATAGCTTTGATAGGAGAATGTTCTCTCTTCAATAAAACAAAGATTTGTTTATTGCTACAATTTAATTAAGAACCTTTTCCAAGAGGAAGATCTGGAAACCAGGGATCTTTTTTTTTTTTTTCTCTCTCTCTTTTCTTTTTTTCCACCCGGGGTTGTTTGTTTATTGATTTAATTTTCCCTGAAGTAAAAATACACTTTGAAATGTAACATGTCATTATGTAATTTGTAGTAACAAAGTGCAGGCCCTTGCACACGACAGCAAACAGAGCCCCTCCAGCTCACAGACAGTCCCCATGTCCACTGGCCCCCTCCCCGATCTGATTAACAGCCTGTGTAAACATTCAGCCAACCAGAACACAGGCCAGTGCACAGTTTGGTCAGCCATAAAGCTGCCAGCCAAACCCAGACATGGGGGTTTTAATGCAGAAATCTTAATTTGGGGGAAATGATCAAAACTAAGACAACATGGCACCACTGATGATCATGACGGGTTGACTTTTATTTTCCTTAATCCCCACAACCTGCTAAACAGGGAAGGATGATATTACCAGTGAGGGAGAAATGCTTAATACAATGTTGGTGAAATGCTGAGTTGTGGAGAGAGAATGGTCAGAAGCTCAAACATCTGAAGGACTATCTAGGGGAGAATAAATGAGCTCCTATTTTAAGGAGAAATTTTAAATGGTCACAGTTATTTGAAAAAGTTCCTGTTTTGACATGGTCAGGATGGATTCTCTTCATCAGTGTATTTCCTGTTGAAAACTAGTATGTGTTCAGATTGTGCAGAAATTCATGGGATTTGTACAAAGGGGTGTTTTGTTGGTTTTTTTTTTTTTTTTCCTTCCTCTGATTCTCATTGCTTTTGGCAAAAGACATTAGAGCCTTCACATAATGGAAAATTCAAAATGTTAACGTAAATCAAATATTTAGTAAGAAACTTAATTATTTTTTTAAAAAAAAAATTTTAAAGGAACAAAGTTGGGCAATCCTACTTCCGTAGTGATACTGCCTCGGAAACCCAAGGAGGGGTCGCTATGAGTCGGGGCCGACTCGATGGCAAATAACAACAACAACAACAACTCACAAGATGGCTAACTTTTTTTTTTCTGGCTGAGGGCAGTATTACATAGCTTACTCTAAGGGCTATATGACACCCAACTTTTAACAGAATTGAGGGTTTTTTTATTGCATCTTAAAAAAATATGTTGGTGGTAATGGCAGTGATAGAATTAACTATAACAAATAAAGTAAAATAAAATAAAATAAGCCCTTAGCCTCTTGGGTAACTGATTATCATAGAGAACAGGGCTTTAGAGCACTTCCTCTTCATTCCCACCTTTGTTCTAGCCCAGCTCCTTAACTTTGAATCTCTAATTTGTCTGAAAACTAATATGATTGGTCATTTTATGATGCTTTCTAGGATTATCTACATCATTGGTATAGTCTAATAAAAAAACAAACCCACTGCCTTCAAGTCGATTCCAGTTCATATGAGTCCAGAGGATAGAGTAGAACTGCCCCATAGGGTTTTCCAAGGCAATAAATCTTTATGAAAACAGACTGTCTCATCTTCCTTCTGTGGAGCTGGTAGTTGCAAACCACTGAACTTTGGGTTAGCAGCTGTATCCCTTAACCACTTAACCACCACTTAACCACCAGAGTCTAATAGTGCTCACAAAAAAGTGTTTCTTTTTGCCTATCATAACAACCTCCATGTTTTATTCTGAGTGGTTTTATGCTAAAGAAATTAATAATTAAACATAATTCATCCTCCAAATAGACATACTGAGCATTTGTTTTCTTCCCCAGGCACTACACAAAGTACTTTCCATTTCATTTAAAAACCAAAAGCCAAACTCACTGCCATGGAGTCGATTCTGACTCAACAACCCCCATTGGGTTTCCAAACCCTCAGAGTCAATATGAGTATTCTCCCTATTTACAGATTAGGAAAGTGAAGTACAAAGAGGCTAAGTAGTTTATTCTGTGCCTCACAGCTTGTGAAGGGTAGAGTTCGAGTCCTAGCTGAGGCAGTGTAGTTTAAGAATCAATCCACTGCCCTTTCTAGACACGACGTTTTTGCCTTTGTCAGGAGGTAGGTACACCTCAGACCCATAGGGCCATTGTAAAGCAGTGGATGGGAAGCCCTCCATAATGAGTTCACTTAGGGAGCTCTGGTGGCATAGTGCCTAGGCATTTGACTGCTAACCAGACTGCTGGAAGTTCAAACCCACCAGCCACTCCTTGGAAGGAAGGTTGGGCAATCTACTTCTGTAGTGATAACCACCTCGGAAACCCAAGAAGGGGTCACTATGAGTAGGATCTGACTCAATGGCAGTGAGTTTGGTTGGTTTTTGGTTTAGATAGCCTGGAGAATTGAGAGAGCATTACCTTCAGAGCCTAGAAGCCAAAGTTTTATTAGCTCAGCCCCCTAATTAGTTGGATGATCTTGGAAGCATTCATTCATATCTTGAAGCCTGTGCTTCCTCACCTGTGGGGGAAAAAAAGAAGAAATTGTTGTGAGATTTAAATGAAACAGCATTTTTTAATGCTAAACATATATGGTAAGTTCTTAGGCCTTCTTTTCTCCCTCCCAAGCAATTCAGTTTACATCACTTTATGATATGCTTTCATCATTACAACTTTACTAAAACAACTTACTTAAAAAAAAAAAAATTCAGGGTGTAGCTTAATGAAAAGAGTTTCTCATCTTCAGTAAAGAAAAAGTTTAAACAGAATGTTCTGGTACGTTTTTGTGAAATTCCCTGTGTCACCCTAATTCTACCTCTAAAAAATGACTTGGTCTTATATTCTAAATACTATTAAAAAGCAGACACCTTGCCTTCACTCTAAATCACAGTACGATAATCTTCAACATTCAACAATCAATAATGTTCATTTGAAAAGTGTATAGTCATTGCAAGTGAGCAACTGTTTGGCCAATGGGTTAAATATGAGCAGTCTCAAGAAGCTTCCTCTCTCATCAAGCATTTACCAACTGTGGTTGTTGGGCCTTCTCTATCACAGCCTGCCTTTGACCAAGTCTCTTTTGTGGTTGGATTAAACCAAGGGGAAATAAGTATAAACTACAATATGAAATATTTTCAAAATGCTTTTCCAACTCTGAGTTACTCAACCTTAAAAATCAAACCATAGTAGCTGCCATCAAATCTCCAACTTGTGAAGACCCCAAGTGTGCCAGAGTAGAATTGTGTTCCATGGGGTTTTCAATGGCTGTGATTTTTTGGAAGTAAATTACCAGGCCTCTCTTCCTGAGCACCTCTGAGTGGATTCAAACTGCCAACCTACTACTAAGGTTAGTAGTCAAGCACTTAACCATTTGCACCACTCATCACAGCAGATGTCCAACTCTGTGGGGTGACAAAATGCAAGCGGATATTCTAAATGACCTTTTAGGGTTTACACATCTCTTTCAAAACATTTGAATCTCCCTCACTCCCAGCCCCATGAACACTTGTGCAAAGTTAAGGGTCTTAAATGTTTTTAATGGTAAATTAGTTGTCGATACAAAGATAAGTTACTTTTTCCTAAGTCTATATTCTATTTCCTCTAAAAGGCTCCATACTACCTGTGCATTGGCATGAAAATGATCTCAGAAGAAAATTTTTATTCCCAAATTCAAACTCCATTAATCTGTTGAAAGAAGGATAGATTCTCAAATGGGGTTTCATATAATCTTCGCCTTTGAGATCATCTGTATTCACAGCCCAGTATTTGTACAAGATGAAATGATTTACGGAATTGGGCCTGGAAACATTGAAGGGCGACTCCAAAAGGCAGGAACATGCTGCCGAGTCAATCATTCATCCTGCCAGGCAGACTTTTGTAGACTCCAAACTGTTACGAGACACTGCTCTCCATCCAGAGCAGAGCCGTCACACCACCATGCATGGAGAGCTGAAGTTTCTTGCAGGGCACTTCCACCCCCAAAGCAGACAAGACGCTCACGTAAACAAGGCCTGAGACTTTGTAATGAGACACATGCTTTCCCAGATCAAAGCCTGCGCCAGAGAGACAGCCTGTGGAACAGAGTGTCCTTCCTGGAACATTCAACTCCCAGGGAGAGACTTGAACTGGAGCCACAACCTTGCCACTTGTAGCCAACAGCTTAGCATAAAAAGGCCCTCCTGGGGAGGGGAGCCTGCATCTGCTCAAATAATAGATCAAGGGGTAGATAAGACAAGGAAGGGAAGAGAAGTTTCTGCCTTGAGACATCTAAAGCTTAGATCAGCCAGTTAGAATAAAAATCACGTCCGCCAACCCTAATTCACTATGCAATGGACAATGATTATCAATACAATGCATTGCTGTTGAACCAATTCCAATTTATAGCAACTCTATAGGACAAAGCTATAATCTTTGCAGAAACAGACTGCCATATCTTTTTCCCAAGAAACCACTGACCCTTCAGTTAGCAGCTGAGCTCTTAACCACTATCCACCAGAGCTGCTGCTGCTATTGCTACTACTTTTTTTTTTTTAATTTTTACTGTGATTTGGGTGAGAGTCTACACAGCTAATTCATTTTCCATACAGTATTTCATACCCATTTTGTTTCATGACATTAACTGCTATTCCCCACAATGTAACAGCTCTCTTTCCACTTCCTCCCCATAGTTACCTCTTCCCTGTGTCCTTCCCTCCCATGCACTCCCACTCCCCTCAGCTATCTCCCTGTGCAAACACTGCCCTTCTATTCGCCCATGATTGATTGACTGATTGATCACTCCAAGGAGTGTATCTACCTAATGTAAACATTCAGCCCATATGCCTGTCTACTGTTTGGCTAGAAGCACAGGAGTGAGTTCAGTTCCAGACCTGAAGGGTGACTAGGGGCCATGGTCTTGCAGATCTCAGGCTCTATCAGACTAGTAAACTAGTCTCTTTCTCTCTTTTTTTTGAATGATTTTGTGTTTTGTTCCACATTGTTCTCCCATTCTATCCAGGATCTCCTGCATTGATCCCTTTCCATGTGATAGTGGTAGCCAGGCCACTATAGAGTTCTTCTTGCCACCAGAGCTTCTTGAATATCCGTATAGGTAGTTGTCAAGAAGAGGAGCTTTGGTGTTGCAGTGTTTAAGGCACTCAGCTGCTAACCATAAAGTTGGTGGTTCAAACGCACCAGTCCACTCTGTGAGAGAAAGATGAGGCAGTTTGATTCTGGAGAGATTGACAGCCTCAGAAACCCTATGGGCAATACTACTCTGTCTCACATGGTCTCTGAGTTAGAATCATCAGTGGGTTTGGCTTTATTTAGTAAGACCTCAAAGTTTCATTCATATGTAAAAGACATGTACACCTTTCAAAAGTTTGCTTTATGCCGCTTCACTTTTACAAAAGGCCTACATTAGTACCTGCTTCACTAACTAAAAGAAATTCAAATGAGATTTTCACTTTTAAGTCAAAGGCAAAACTAGCATCCAGCATTTGTTTTGCAGTGAGCTATTAAAGGTGCTCTGGTAGCACAGTGCCTAAGGCACTTGACTGCTAACCAGAAGGCTGGTGGTTCAAACCCACCAGCCAGTCCTGGGAAGGAAGGTTGGACAATCCTACTTCTGTAATGATACTGCCTCAGAAACCCAAGGAGGGATCGCTATGAGTCAGGGCCGACTCAAGGGCACATAACAACAAAAACATTAAAGAGGGAGTGCACACCCAGAGTACTGAGAGTGGTGTCCCCAAGCTCCATCCCCAGGAACTACACTCAGCATTTCAGCATCAAGCCACCATAACTTTGAACTATGTCTGTGAACACTGTATGATAGTGTTCCTTTACGTTTTATATGCTATTTGGTTTGATTTGGTAGGTTATTTTTGGGTTCTGGGAATGCTCAAGAATTTTTCCCATATTAATTAATGATAATTGCTTCTTTGCTTTAAGACATTTAGGCTTACAAAAGGTTTCATAGGAACACCATCTTTGAATAGCAGGGGAAACCTGTATGTCCCTGGGTGTTTTAACTACACAACTTATTTTGCTTGAAAAGGGAACCTGGAGATATTCCTAAATTTAACATCTGCAGCCAGAGAAGATGACTAAATGTATTACTCCTGAGGAATAACTTTCTCCCGTCTTCTTGGAAAACATCTGGGGGTATTACCCTCCCTCCACTCATTCCCCCACCTCCCACCCCAAAGCTGACTCTTGGCTGACAGTTTATCAGAGATAAATGGAAACACCTGGGAGCCAGATAAGGCCAACTGAGTGTGATCAGCTGAGGAGCCCTTGGGGAAGCATGCCACTCAATATTTCTCTCTCCGAGCCAGGCGAGGTGGGAGTGCAATCTAGCCTGTGACAGATGGAAAGGCTCACTTTCACATTCATTTCTTCCTTCATTCATTCAAAGCGACTTCAAGAGGTCAGCTGGCTCAGCTTCCTGCCTGAGGTAGGTCAATGCCTAAACCACCAGGTAAATTAGATGGTTATTGATCCTGTTTTTAATCATTTTCACAGAAAGACATTCAGGAGCTAATATTGTACCTTGTTGAAATATTTAGTCACCCTTTCTTTTGTGAAACCAAACCCTCTCTGGCTATAATCTCTAGTCTCTACAGAGATAGGGGACCTAATATAATCTTCTGTGGCTTGTGAGTGTTCAAAAATATTTTTATTGACATCTCCAACTGCAATAACCTCCTTCAACTTGAAAATGGCAAATCTCCTTTTCTTTCCATGTCCCCACACCAGAGGTGTATCTACGGAAAATAGTGCCTTTGGCAATGAGTTTTAAATTGCTGAATGGCTTCTCACAGTTGGCAATGAAAACTGCAATGGTGAATAGAAATTGCTCACTGGCACCCGCCTCCAACCAGGACCCAGAGCATGTGCCATACCTGCCGCACCCTAGATACACCTCTGCCCCATGTCATACTAGACTAAACAATCTTCGTGTCCTTTAACCTTTCTTCAAAGTGCTTACTTCCCTTCCCTTTAATTAGCTTATTCCTTCTCTCTCAATTCATTCTAGCATCTACACATTATTTACAGACCGTAACTTGACACCAAGCTCTAACACTTGACACAGATCTAGTGGCTTAAATTTATTTCTTCTTTATTTAAGAGAGATTATTCTAGTGCGTGTTTCCACACAATCACTACTTGCTTGGCTGATTCCCAAGTAAGTTACTTTACGTCTCCGGGCCTCAGTTTCCTCAGCTATAAAGTTGTTTCAATCATAAAGAAAAAGACCTGTGCACGTGGCATCAGCGGGCCCTACCAGCAGTCAAAGGATGTTTTCTAGAAGTAAATTCAGAAAGACACATAGGAATTAACTAGGTAAAAGAAGACAAAAGAAAATGACAGTCCCACTTGAGCCAGCTGCATATGCAAAGATCCTAAAGACTTAACTAATATGAACCAGCATGAATAGATCCCAGGGAGCAAAGGCAAGTGGACTGTGAAATTAGGTTAGTGAAGGAGGTAGAGGCCAGGTAACATAGGGCCTTGTAAACCATAGTAACGATTTTGGTTTTTATCCTGAAGGCACTGGGAAGATGTTTAAGTTATAAATAGATTTGCATTTTTTTCTTTTTCTTTTTTCAGGGAAACATAGAAATAGCATTTATTTCATGGCTTAAGTTAAAATAGGTTATATTTTAAGGATATATTGGTCTTTTGACCCTTACAATTAGAAAGGACTCACATTATGCCTCACCACCACCGTCTCTCTGCCATTCTCTAGCAAACTACAAGCCAGAACAGTGAAGCCTGCTCTCTCCACCCCTCTGAGTCTCATGGCCTTTGCCTCTGCTTAGCTTACCACATTCTTCTCAACATACTGTTCTTCTTTTAGTCTTTGTGGCACTTAAAAAAACAAAACAAAACAACACTGTTGCAGAATGGATTGGACACAGAATACATATGGGGAGATTAAGAGGCTCTTGCAGTAATCCAGGAGCAAGATGGTGAGAGTTAGGACTACAGTGGCAGCAGTGAAGATGAAGAGTCAGAGATAGATTTAGAAATGAAAATCAACAGCACTTAATGATTAAATGGATATAGCAGGGAGGGGGAGGGAGGTGTCAAGGATGGCTGCCAAGTGTCTGGCTTGCTCATCTTTGGATGGTGGTGCTATTTACTGAGAGAGGGAATGCTGGGGGAGGAATGGGTTTGGAGGAGAAGGTATGAGTTCAGTTTTTGGACATGCAGAGTTTGACGTGCCTGTGAGATGGCCAAGTCGAGATGTTGAATAGACAACTGGATTTATGGATTGGAAGCTCAGAGGAGAGTCTAGGCTGCAGAAATAAATTTAAGAGTCATCAGCATATAAATGGTAATTAAAACCATGAGCATGGACGAAATCACAGAGGGAGGGTGTAGAACATGAAAGAGAAGAGGGCAGTGGATCAAGTCTTGAAATTTTCCAATATTTAACAGTAGGTAAGAAGAGGATGAGCCAGGAAATAGACTGAGGGATGACCCAAAAGATAGGAGAAAATTAGGAGGGTGTCAGACCGTGGAATCTGAAGTCAAAAGTTATTTTCAGAAGAAGGGAACGTCAACAGTGAGGCTGTTACTTTCTCTTGTCCTCCTTACGGACTTAATCCAGGTCACTTTCCTATCAGTGTGTTGTCCTGGGTTCTTCCAGCTTGGAATTTTGTTCTCTTTCTTATGCACAACTATGGTTTATGGCTGAGCACTTTAACTGGGCTTTCTACCAAAAGTGATTGTTACAGCAATGTCAGATTTTATCGCATTTATCTAGAAGTTTCTGCTATCCAAGAAGCAGTCAAGAATTAGGGGAAAAGGTAAATAAATAAATACCCCTGAAAAAGTCGATCACTATTACTAAAGGGGTTAGGGTGGAGGAAGAAGAATAAGGAGGAAGATGACAGAGGCATACAAAAATTGCTACAGTCAGTGATCATTAGGAAGTAGATTCATATATCCAAAAAGCCAACAAAAAAAATTAAAAGCTTATGCCTACTGCACTTGACTGCTAACCAGAAGGTTGGCGGTTTAAACCCACCAGCCACTCCTCGGAAGGAAGGTTGGGCAATCTACTTAGGTAGTGATACTGCCTTGGAAACCCAAGGAGGGGCCGCTATGAGTCAGATCCAACTTGATGGCAGTGAGTTTGGGTTTTTGTTGGGTGGGGGGTTTACAGTTAATTTGGTATAGGGAAAAGTAGATCTTATTTCCTTGTGGAAAATATCACAGCATAATGCCTGCTAATAGTAAAGAAATCAAATAGATTTTAAATAAATGTTTGTTAAATTTAGAATAGAAAAACAAACTCCATAGTGTGGTTTATCACGTTCTTCTGTCCCTTGAGTTTTCTATAAATTGGTAGTTAGAGCTGAGGTTCAATTTCATTCAAGTTAGATTTTTTTGGTTAGAATTTATCATAGGACATGATATGAACATCTACCACCACCATCAGCTGTCACTGAGTTGGTTCCAACCCATGGCTACACCATGTGTGGCGGAGTGGAACTGTGCCCCACAGGGTTTCCAATGGCTGATTGCTCAGAAGGAGATTGGCAGGCTTTTCTTCCAAGGCACTTCTGGGTGGACTACAACTTCCAACCTCTGGGATAGCAGCCAAGGACATAAACTATTTGTACCATGGAAAAGCATAATGCTGTGCGTTCTCTTTTCTGTGGTGATAAGATTGATGGGTGGGTTCAGGTATCATCGGCCTTCTAATCTGTTATAAAGTTCCCTATTAGCCTTTCACCTTAAAACTTTTGACTATTATTGCTCAGATTTATTATTTCATTAAGAGTTGGAAAATCAAGAAGAGCCTAGTTTTTTCAACAGATAAATTATAAGGAAAAAAAAAAAAAAAAGAAGAGGGAGAATTTACAGAGACTTAAGAGACACAACAACTAAATGTGGTATGTACCCTTCATCCTGTTTATCAGTAAACAAGTATTCATGAGTCAAAAGGGGAAATTTTAACACCAATTAGGAATGTGATCCTTGTAAGGAATTATTATTATTATATATTTGTCATTATACGTTACAAATTACATATTATTGTTGTATGTTTTTATTATACATTTTATATATACATATAGATTCAAACCCACCAGCCACTCCCCAGAAGGAAGATTGGGCAATCTATTCCCGTAGTGGAAACCCAAGGACAAGTCGCTGTGAGTCAGGATCGACTCGATAGCAGTGAGCTTGGTTTTTTTGTTTTCTATATTTGGGAGCTCTGGTGACATAGTGCCTAAGGCACTTGACTACTAACCAGAAGGCTGGTGGTTCAAACCCACCAGCCAGTCCTCAGAAGGAAGACTGGGCAATCTTCTTCTGTAGAGATACCACCTCGGAAACCCAAGGAGGGGTCACTATGAGTAGAATCGGCTTGATGGCAATGAGAATTATACATGTTATATATGACAAGTTATATTATGTTATATTACTGTGATTGTATATGATAAAGGTATATTTTTAACAGCCTTTTTTTAAATTGAGATGGAAACTGAAGTATTTATGGATGAAAAGATATGATGTCTGATATTTGCTTGAAGGGAGCTCTGGTGGCATAGTGCCTAAGACATTTGACTGCTAACCAGAAGGCTGGTGGTTCAAACCCACCAGCTAATCCTCAGAAGGAAGACTGGGCAATCTACTTCCATAGAGATACCACCTTAGAAACCCAAGGAGGAGTCACTATGAGTTGAATTAAACTTGACAGCAGTAAGTCTGGTTTTGGTTTTTGGTTTATTTGCTTGAAAATAATTCAATGGACAGGATTATGGGCAGTGAAGGTACAAAGGCAGTAGATTGGTGAGAGATGACACAGGATCTGCCAGCAGTTGTTAATCGTTAAAGGTGGATGATGGTAACACATGAAGCTTCTTTGTATCATGCTCTCTACTTTCAAGAAATGCTTGAAAATCCCCATAATAAAATGGTTAAATTAGACCCCAAAAAATTTACTTCTTTTTCATTATATATTATTTTGGAAATAAGTATTTCTAAAATGTCTCCTTCTGCAGAATATACTAAACAAAGATTAAAATATATTACTTGAAAGACACAGTGGTGAATAAAAAGATAAATAAGAAGGGTAGTGGAGGGATGACTGTATTGTTATCTCTCTTACTAAAACAGTCAAATTAAAGTGAGCATCAGGGAAGAAATCACTCCATTCCATGATTGGTTAAAGATCAAGACCTCAGTTAGAATCTGACTTCTAATTGAAAACACTCCTGGACATCAGTTTAGGCTGCAAAACTTTGTGACCCGCAAAAGTCTGACTCAGAATCCTGCTTCAATTGTCTGCTCTATGACTATGTTCTGGAAAGGTGAGCTTTGTGCCTCAGTGTCCACATATCTGAAGCCCAATTCTCTTACCCCACTCCCTCCTTTGTTCTGTTCCTCTCATTCAGGCAAGTCACACAATTGATTCCTAATTCAGTGGTAGTAGTGCCAGTTAAGTATGGTTGGTGCAAACGGTTTGTGCTTGACTATTTAATCTAAAGGTTGACAGTTCAAGCCTGCTCAGGGGTGCTGTGAATCAAAGGACTGGTGTTCTGCTTCCATAAAGATTACAGCCAACAAAATCCCGTGGAGCAATTCTACTCTGTAACACATAGGGTTGCCATGAGTCAGAATAAACTCAACAGCAGCGGGTTTGGTTTTTGGGGGTTTAGGAAGGAAAAGAATGCCAATGGAATACAAACTGCTATGAAATGGCCTCTTTCATTTTCCAAACAACTTCAGACAGATATCACCTCTCTTTCCTTTGTACTTTAGTACGGTTTCTATCCTGTTACCCGTTTGGGTTCCTTGCAAGTCTGCTTGGTGGTGGAAAGCTGCACACTGCCCTCTGTAGCCCCCAGCTTAGGGATGTCAGGTGGCCCTGGCAAGGGACAGAAGGGGAGGCTCGTGACTTACTTTGGTCCACAGTCAGCTGAGGGCACAAGCCAGTGTTGTGCATAACCTGGGTCTCAACATCTAGGGTCTCAGGCTCCATTGAGGTGGCTGGGGTGGCAAGTTCAGGGAATACCTAGTATTCATTTGAGGCTTTTTGCATCCTTCCTACCTATATTTTCACTTATGTCAAGTTCACAGTCAGTTCAAGATGGTGCTCACCCACTGGTACCCTACGTATCTTTTAAGAGCCGTCGTCCATGTTCCCAAATATGCAAATCTTGCCCTAACCTCCTCATCAGAGCTAAGGGACCCATCTTCGGATTCCCATAGGTCTTTGCTTGTCAAGTTTTTATAATATGTTTATACATCTACAGCCAACTAGTTGGTTAACTCATGGGGGATGGGGAGCTCTGTCTCATTCACCTATGTTTCCATCCCCCAAACCAGGACCTGCCTCTAGTCCATTGCCTGGGTGCAGAATGTCCTAAAGCTCCTATGTAAGTTGACAATATATATGAGCTCCTCCTAATAGGTTTCCAACTCTCTTATACCTCTTGTTTCTCATTTTCCACCCCTGTGCCTGCTTCCTGCTACCACTCCTTTTCCACGTGACCCTGTTATGGATTGAATTGTGTCTTCCAAAAAGATAGGTTGAAGTCCTAACCCCCAGTACCTGTGAATGTGTCCTCGTTTGGAAATAGGGTCTTTGAAGATGTTGTCAGTTAACATGAGGCTATATTGGAATAGGGTAGTGTCCTTATAACAGGAGAAGATACACAGAGATGGGAGCTAGTCAAAGTACACCATGTGACACTGGAGCTACAAACCAAGGAATGCCTGGAGGTACCAGAACCTGGGAGAAAATCATGGAACCCATTCTCACTCAAAGCCTCAGAAGGAATCAACATGAACAACACCTTGATCTTGATCTCTTGGTGTCCACAAGTGAGACGATAAATTTCTTTTGTTTGAAATCACCCATTTTGTAAGGCTTCATTATGGCAGCCTAAGAAACCAATTCAGACCCACGTGTTCTCACTTCCTCTGAGTTAAAAGCAAGAGCATCAGTGAAGAGAGGGATTAATCTCATGCCAGGGTCTCAGGCTGTATCCACAGATTTCCATGTGCCAGGACACTTGGCTTGTGACTGCTGAACTGGATGAGAAACGCTGGCCCTATCCAGGAGTGCCCAGACACTCACTGCCTCATGTGTGCATCACTATTTCTGGATTGACAAGCCCTTCCTTTAGTCAATAGGAGCTTTGTGAGCTAAACAACAGATGCCATAACGTCTAAAAGACAAATAAACATGGTTATTCAACATTCTATTGCACTATGTGTAATTCAGGAAATTCAATTATGGTTTCCCCAGAAACAATAATACAACCTCAGGCCCGGCACCCCGACCTTGTTCTCTGGTGCCCATGGGGCTGACCCTCATGCCTTCACATAGTCAGATGCAACACAATCTGCCAGATTTACAATGGCCATTGGAAACCTAGTTGAGTCCTCCTCAATTCTGTGCTTCCAAATTTAAAGCTATTTTTTAGTGCTTGGTATAAAGACTCAGGGGATGAAAGAAAAGCACTAACTTACCCCAGACACATTTAGGTATGGGATGATTATGCATGATGGGCTACAATCCAGAGTCTGGATACATTTGAGGCTCAGAATGGCAGAGCAAGACTTGACTTTACTAGACCATGAAGTGTGAGGACCAGGCCTGCCCACTACCTAGAGCAGGGCTTATTAACCTGGGTTCTGTGATATTCCTAGGAGAGACAACATGGAATCATGGTCAGAAGTGTGGATTCTGGTGCCAGACTTTGTAGGTTCAAATCCCAGCTCTTCCATCTATTTAGTTATGTGATCTCAAGCGAGATATTAACCTTTTTTGTGCCTCAGTTTCCACATCCATAAAATTAAAAACAAAAAAAAAAACAGTTGTAATCAAGTCGACTCTAAGTCCTGGTGACCCTAAAATTGTGTTCCATAGGGTTTTCAATGATTGGTTTTTCAGAAATAGATCACCAAGACTTTAGGTTAGCAGCTCATTAACCCTTTACACCACCCAAGGACTCCAACTCACTAATAGGGATGATGGTATTGGCAAAAGATAGGGTTATTTGGTTAGTTTGGCTTTGGAGCAGCACAGAGTATTACTGGATCTCTTAGCAGAATTTATAATGACAGCACTTAGCTATTTTTCATGACCCTACTTGTAATTCTGTGCCTGAGCCAAGATCAGAACTGGGACATGTTACCCATGTACGACATTGAGTTGGTTCTTTTTAATTTTCTTAGCAAACTGTATTTCTTTTTCCATTCCTCACTTCTCTGCAAACTTTAATTAAGCCCTCTTCCAACTGGAGAGCAAAGCAAGGGTTAGGTTGTTTTTGAAAAGACTTGCAAGCCTGTGTGGCGGCAGAGGCAGATTTTTCCACAGTTTGACAGTTCCAGTTCAGCTCCGTGCTGCTGATTTATAAGACACTGAGCTCATTGGCTTGATCCTCTGTTCTGCCCCAGTCATTTCTCAACCGAGTCACACAGGCTGGAAACATCTGAGAAAGAAATTTACTGAGAGATGCACAGACAGCCTATTCACATTTCATAATTTTCAGGAGCCTTCAGAGGACCCAGTGGTAGCCAGTTAACTCATGCACAATCCCTGGCCATTGTAGACAACACCCAGGTCCCCTCCAAGCTCCATTCTTTTGACTTTAATGCTAAGTGAAGGGGCTAACACTGCGCACACTATTCTCCAACCTTGCCCGGCCTCGCCTGTGACAGCAGGATTAGACAGGGAAATATGGACAGAAGGCACCCAGTGGATTTAGTGATTTAATTGTCTGAGCACTTAAGAATTCAGGATTAATTCCTCCTTAAGTATGTTTGCTTCTTTCTCATTAGCAAGAATCTGTTTGAAATAGTTCATTTGAATAAAGACTCAGTCAAGACTCAGAAGAATGTCTTTTCATGAATCACCTACCTCCTCTTCCCCTTTCTCCTTGAGCCAGCCTCTCTGCCTCTCCCTGCCAATTTTGTCTTCACATACAGAAACCTCTAATCTGAAACTGGTGTTCTCACTAAACTCTCCATTTGTGCTTGAAGTAATTTGCAATGGCCACTTTCTGCATCTTGTTCTCAGACGTGTCTTGGTCAATTAGTGCAATGTCACAGCCGTGTGTAGTTATTGTAACTCCAGCTGTGAACTGTTAATAATAAACTTACCCACAGGACAATATAGCCATATGGTTGATGGTCAATCAAGACAAAAATGTGCATTTGGAAAAAAAAAAAGAAAAGAATGCTCCTGTCAACAGTAAGTGGGTGTAGGTCACTGATCAGGATGCTGGCACGCACCAACCAAGCTTGGGTTAGTGTCGTGTAGCCAGCATCCTTGACTTGCTGCTACTTTCCAATGTTTGTCCTGAGACACAAAGGAGCGATAACTAAAATGACACAGCTGGAATCAGAGGACAAGTAGACAAAACATAGTGAAATGTATAATATGGGTTGGGGAATAGGGATTTGTTGAAAAGAAACATACCTCAGATTCTTTTCTAGGAGGAGAGATCTGCATTTTGGTCATGGGAAATGATCTGTGTACAAGACAAATTTTATTTAATTGGGGTTTTGAGACAAATAAAAACAAACTGATTTGTGGTGAATGAGTGAAGGAGGAGTGGTAACCCACTTGGGTGTGGTGTTTCCAATCAGCTTCCTCCACTAGCTTGTAGGGCTTTTCTGATAACTTTAGTTTAGTTTGGTTTTGAATTGGTGATTTTTGGGGTGAAGGGAGTAGGGAAGCTCTTGGCAAATGGCTGACCCTTGACTTTTATTCCCAGCCGTGGCTGTTTCAGTATGGACAGCAAATGGCAATGCCAATCAAACATCTACTTGTTTCAATGGCAGAACTTAACATATCTCTATGTCAGTTTCATATGAAGTGACAAAGAGCCAGTGTAGAATGGTGGCCAGTAAGTAAAACACCAAGCCAATTGTTTCATTCAGTCTGAGTTGTTTTGTTCATTTGCTCATTTGTTTAAATGATACGTCTTTAACATAACATCTACCATAGATCTCTCTTGATAGCACACCAAGGGCCAGTGTCTAGTCTCGATACTTCGCAGTTCTCAGTTCAGCATTTTCTAACTGCAAGCCCAAATGAAAGCCGTACACACAAGTTTTCGTTTTAATTCAGACACTCCTCAGGCCTCCTCTCTTGCTCAAGAAGTGAAATGATTCCATTCCTGTGAAGGTTTCTTTTCCATAAGTAGGAGCAAGTGTTTTTCTCCACTAAAAACAGAAAACTTTTATATTACCATTCAAAGGGTAATCAAGCAACAAAGGCCTTACTAAAAGCCTAGAGTCCTCTTTAGTCCTCTTTACTTGCTGTGGAGCCTGACTTGATTACCTGATAATTAGAAGTACCCTGCTTTGTACAGTACTGCATTGTCAGCGATGGCAAGCATTGATCTACAGGTGGCTAGATGGGTGGACAGGCTGAATGATCAAGTATGTCTAGGCAGGGGGGAGTGGGTCCATGACCATGTATAGGGTCAGCAGACAATATTTCTACATGTGTAGAATGTATGTGCTATAAGAATGTC
>NW_006921595.1:9629360-9631066 GCF_000298275.1 Orycteropus afer afer | reverse complement strand
ACTTTTGTCCAAGTACTTCCTTCTTCCTCTCATTTTCATTCTGGTTTTGCCTTAAGGTTGTGGGAATCTGGGGGAAGACCACCCTGTCAGGAACACACACATGCTCACACACAGACTACTTCTCTTCTGTCCCGGTCAGTTGACTGCTGAGGGTTCGCTGGGTGGTATAAACAGGGAATGGAGGAGGGTCTCAGCTGCCAACAGAAAGAAAGGAGGTTTTAGTCTACCCAGAGGTGCCTTGAAAGAAAGGCCTGGAGAGATCCTTCTGAAAAATCAGCCACTAAACTCTATGAAGCACAGTTCTACTCTAATACGCGTGGGGTTGCTATGAGTCAGAATGGACGCAAGGGCAACCAGTTAAGGGTTACTGAATTTCGTGATGTTCTGAGGCTGTTTCATTAACTCTGTGGTTATCAATTAGGGGCAGTTTTGCCTCCCAGAGGATATTTGGCAAGGTCTGGAACCATTTTTAGTTGTCATAATTAGTAGGGAGCATGCTTCTGGCACCTAATGGGTAAAAGTCAGTGACGCTGCTAAACATCCTACACAGGATACACGGCGCCCCCTCTACCCCAAAAAGAATTGTCCAGCCCAAAACACCAGCAGTGCCAAGGCTGAGAAATCCTGCACTAACGTCATGAACTCAATTTTAGTTGATCATGCTGACTTACAGACTTAAGTTCAAAATGAAAATAATTCACCTCAGAGGTACCAAATTCCTCTTTTTCATCATCTCATCTTCACTCCACCAAAGAATTGTGTCTAATTCACCCCAATGCTGTCCAAGCCAATTTTCTCTATGATGTTATAAAGCAGGGGTCGGCCAACCACAGCCCAATGAGGCTGACACCTGATATTGTATAACTCACAAGCTAAAAATGGTTTTTACATTTTAAAATTATTAAAAAGGTAAAAATAACAATATTTTGTGACATGTGAAAATCACATGAAATTTAAATCTCAATGTCCAGAAATAGATTTTCATTGGAACAAAACTGTGCCCATTCATTTACATATTGTCTATGGTTGCTTTTGCACTACAGTGACAGAGTTAAGTAGTTGCCCATATGGCCTGCAAAGCCTAAAATATTTATTAGATAGCCCCTTACAGAAAAAAGTTTGCCAACCTGTGCTATAAAACCTTAGAGACAATTATGTGGACCATGCCCCAGACAGACTCAGTGATTCCTAAAGGTCTCAGCCATACCTTCAAGTGACTGTGCTATGTGGGTAAGGAAACTTGCATGATTTCTATGTATAGTATTCTCAGATATTATAAGGGTGGTGGTGGTGTGTGTGTGTGTGGGGGGGGTCACTTAAATACAAGTGGATTGCATCCTAATGTGTCTATCATTATAGCTTTCTTTCTCCCAATAAAAGTTTCATCATTGTGGATTTAAAGCTGAACTTCCCTCTTAGTCCTCTTCCCCAGCTTTACTTTGAATTGATAGTCAGCTGGAGGGAGAAAGCAGGAGGGTCTGGATTATCCTCCACCTAGATCCTCAAACCTGTTGTCATTGATTTAATTCTGACTCATGGCAACATCCTACGGGTCAGAGTAGAACTGCTCCCCAGGGTTGTCAATTGCTGGTTTTTCAAAAGTGAATCTCCAGGCCTTTCTTCTGCAGTGCCTCTGGGTGGACTCAAACCTCGAACCTTTCAGTTAACAGCCAAAAGCATTAACACTTTGCACTACCCAGGGACTC
>NW_006921595.1:9627764-9628932 GCF_000298275.1 Orycteropus afer afer | reverse complement strand
CCAGAAGGGAGAGAAATAATTTCTGGACTTAAAGATGATAATAATAATAACAGCAACATTTATTGAGGTGTCAGGTAGTAGTCTGAGCACTTTGCATAGAACCTCACAGCAACCTGAAATGTTGATAGCATTTGAACCCACGTCATGGATGTAAAACTTGAGCTCCATGAAGTTAAGTACTTGTCTAAGCTCACAAAGCTAATAAGGTAGAAAAGCTAGGAATCAAACCATGTGTACCTGACTACTCTTTTCTCCATGTTGAGAGGATACTTTATGGAAGAGGTGAGAAGTGAACAAGCCCAGAAGGGTGAGCAATACACAGACTGGCAGATTATAAGGAAGAAAATATTCTAAATAGGAGAAAGAGGAATAAAAGAACAGAGTCTAGAATGGATGTGTTACATAAGGGGTGGTTCAGAGATTGTAGAGAGGGGTCTCTTGGAAGCACAGAGTTTGCACAGGGCAGATACTACTGGAAAGGTTTGACTGGGGCCCAAGCATTGCCAAATGCAATCACCTCTAGGAAGAGAGCTTGCAAAGTCTTGACATCGATGTTGAGTTCATGTAGAAAGAATGTACTATAGTAAAAAGAGTATTGGACTAGGCTCATAGCCTAGGCCTGGCTCTGTCCCTAATCAGCTCTGTGACGTCCAGTCCATCCCTCTCTGGTAGCCTATGACTCTGGGACAATGTACGGTTGTCCCAATTCTAATTCTCCCTTCATTGCAAAGTGAAAGACCTTGGGTTCCTGGGCCAAGGGCCTATGAATGTAGGTTCTGGGAGTGCCAAATGTTGCTGGATATTTTCAGCAAAGGGTGAGGATCTCTGATATCCCTTCTCTCTTCTACATGACATGATTTTGTATTTTGGGACCCCAACTACTAGTGTATTAGTGGTTGTGGTAGTTGTTGGTTTAGCATGTTACCAAGTCCCAATTTCTTCAAACATTAAAAAGGTGTGCTTTTCAGAACTACAGACCAATATCCCTCATGAATATAGATGCAAAAATCTTCAACAAAATCCTGGCCAATCAACTCCAACAACATATCCAAAAAGTGATACATTATGACCAAGTGGAGTTCATACCAGGTATGCATGGATGGTTCAACATTAGAACAACTATCAACATCATCCATCATATAAATAAAACAAAGGAAAAGAACCACAT
>NW_006921595.1:9611415-9620074 GCF_000298275.1 Orycteropus afer afer | reverse complement strand
AAAGAAAGAAAGATGTCACCTTGAGAACTAAGAAGTGCCTGACCCAAGCCATGGTATTTTCAATTGCCTCACACATGCACACAGAAGCTGGACAATGAATGAGGAAGACTAAAGAAGAACCAATGCATTTGAATTATGGTGTCGGTAAAGAATATTAAATATACTGTGGACCACCAGAAGAATGAACAAATCTGTTTTGGATTAAGTATAGCTAGAATGTTGCTTAGAAGCAAGGATGGCAAGACTTCATCACATGTACTTTGGACATGTTATCAGGAGGGACCAGTCCTTGGAAAACAACATCATGCTTGGTAAAGTAGAGGGTCAGCAGAAAAGAGAGAGACCTTCAAAAGAACGGAGGGACAGACACAGTGACTGCAATCATAGCCCCAAATATAGGACGATGTGGGAATGGCACAGGACCAGGCAGTGTTTTGTTCTCTTGTACACAGCGTTGCTAGGAGTTGTAACTCACAGGGCATATGGAACACATATGGACTCAATGGCACTAACAACAACAACATGTACATAAATAGTTTTCAGATCGTGTCCAATTGTTCTACACACATGAACATGCACATTTTTTAAACAGTCTGGGTAGAGAATATAGTATCCTCCACTTTTCCTGGTGTGTGAACTTTGTATATACAAAGTTTAAACAAATGTGCATGTTTATGATTTTAAAGATGTACATATGTAAAACATTCTATAGTATATTTATCCACACAGTTGATTTAACTGAAAGACCCTGTATTTACATCTTTTCATTGTGTTCTGTGGGACAGTGCTACGGACACTGTTTATGTATGTGACATTGATGATCGAAAACCAAGAGGCTCTGTGGAAATTAGCTCTTTATACGTTCTGAAACTATTCCAGACTTAAAAATTAAGAAACAGGCCATGGAGGAAGGAGATGGGGGTTGCAGAGAGGGCACTGAATGTGTACTGATTCCAAAATATTTAATGGTGGTTAAAAAAAAAAAAAATTGTTACATATAAATTGCAAAATCTGAAACTATTTTCCCATTCAGGGAAAGAAAGAAGCTTTCTGCTTCTGCTGACATGTGATTTTTCGACAGAGGAAGAGGCACAGGGCAAGGACTGGGGAGTGGGCAGCCCTCAATGGACGTTCCATCCAACACTTCTCAACGAGGATTCCAGAGACCTGGCCTGTAAATGCCTAGATTGTCTTTCTGCTCAGCAGCCACGGGCAGCCGAACATTTTGCTTGGTATGTCCATAAAAGCTTTCTTCCTGCATCCAACATTTCAGATTTTCATCCCAGCTCTGCTTGGAAAAACTCTAAAATCAGAAAGGAAGTGGTCTGAAGTGTTGAAGTGTTTAGCCACATTTGGAATACACAGCTCGCAGGAATGAAATGGCACATTTATCAGGACTTGATGTGAGACGCCTAGGTTTGAGGTACTGTATGGATTTATTTGAGCCGCACTGACCAGAGGTTACTAAACTTTTTCAGCCCCTTGACGTGATTGCATTTTTTTTTTTTTTTTATTGCTCTCCTCAACTGTGTAGGTGCTTCTACCCTTTGGCACCTAATATTAATGTTGCTGACAATTCTGCTTATTTTCCCCTTCTCTTTATCCATAATTCAGCCTTATGAATCCAATAAATATCAGCCTAAACTTAAATTATACATTTGTGAATTCTCTGCCTTTCCCACTGTTCGTTTTCAACAGCTTTGGGGCAAATTATCATACCAAGTGAGGTTTATTTGTGCATGGGGGTCCCTAGGGAAGTACTGGTAACATTTATTAGGTCATATCAAGTCGTTCTAGAAACACATGCTGTAGTACTAATCTACAAACACAGAAAGGAGAGGCACTCTCAGAACTTACAATTGCTCTCTATTTTAAATTCCATTAACATTAAGAAATTTTCTGTTCCGCTCTGTAGAGCTGCCACAAAGGGGCAGGGTTTGTGTGATGGGCAGAGTGAAAGGTAATGAGTGTTACTTTGCCTCTACCCTAACTCAAGAGTCCCTAAGTAGTGCAAAAGGTTAATGTGTTCAGCTGCTAACCCAAAAGGTGGAAGATTGAGTCCACCTGGAGATGCCTCAGAAGAAAGGCCTGGCAATCTACTTGCAAAAAAATCAGCCATTGAAACCAGCCATCCTCCCTATGGAGGATGGTTCTACTCTTACATACAGCCATTGAAACCCCTATGGAAGACAGTTCTACTCTCACATACAATCAGCCATTGAAACTCCTATGGAGGACAGTTCTACTCTTATATACACAGGGTCACCATGAGTCAGAGAAAACTTGTAGATAACTCCTAACTCCCACCTTGATCATATTTATACTAGCAAAACGAGGTTAAGATAATCATCAAGGGCAGTCTTATGGAGCCATAAGATAATGGGGAGAATTTATGGACTGACTATATACACAGAAACTGCAGGCCTCTGCGAGCACCAGCTGGCAGATCCACCACCCACACCTCAATAAACAGCTTCTTCAAACAGCCAAGAACCAGCTCCTGCTAGCCCGGGCCATCGCTGAGGTCCAGAATCACAAAGCTTTGACTGTGTACTGTCAACATTCACAAAACTCAGTAGGCAAGCTCTGTCTGACTTCTCGGATAAGATATCTGAAGGCAAGGACCCCAAAGACGAGGAGGGAGAAGAAACATCCAGAAGACTGTATCAAGCAAGAAGATGTAAGTAATTGTGGAAGGATAGTCAGAAGTAAGAGAACACATGATAAATGGGTCAGGGTGTATGTTGTAATGGAAAACTGACATTCTCTTATCTCCGTCCTCTTGTCCCTCCCCTTCTGATTCTCCACCCTGGCAAAGGTGGGATATGCAGAGACAGACCTGTTCCTGTTATGACAGGTTTTTTCCATAGACTATGCAAAGAAAAAGTAGCCCTGTTTGAGCACCAGTGTAACACTTGGCTGCTAACCAAAAGGTTGGTAGTTCAAACTCATCCAGCTGCTCCATGGAAGAAGGACCTAGGAATCTGCTTCTGTGAAGACTGAGGCTAATAAAAGCCTATGGGGCAGTTCTGTGCTGTCACATGGGGTCACTGTGAGTCAGAATCAACTCAACAGCACCATGAGTGGAGAAGGGAAAGGAAAGGGAGGCTCGTCCCAACTCTTTGCCACATCCCAACACCACTACCACCATCATTCTACAGAAAACTTTTCTTACTGATCTTAGGGAAAGATTTTATCTGAATGAAAACTTATAATGTGTAGCTGTATCCTACGAGCTAACATTTGTGGGAAGATGTATGAATTTTGCCTTAGAATCTCTGACCCATACATTACAGATGGAGGGAACCTACTTCTGAAGATTTGAAGATTTTGCTTATCATTGCTTTGATGGGAACAATCAGGCCTTCTATTTCTGCCATCCTAGAAGAAGAATCAGTCATAGATCTTTCTATGCCTTCTATTTGAGAGTTTCCACTTCAACCCTCATGCCTTTGCTCTCTCATCCAGATTACAAGTAACTTCTACAGGAGGCCTAGTTTCTTTCCTCCTTTTTCAACTTGAGCCTCAGCATCTTCTGCTGTCTTTTCTGCCTGATCAAATGTAACCTTACAGCACCAATTTGCTGTCACACATATGGTCAGAGATAGCATCAGGATATGCAACAGTAAAGTCCTTGTTCTATCTCTGAGGAGTCCATGGGGTAGGCTCCCCAGCACAGTGAGACACCCCTTGGAAGGGGGAAAATGCTACATACTCTATTCCACTCTTGGAATTCTGCAGGACTCATTAGTCCACATGGAAGGTCCTGAGACTTCTCATAGGAAAGAAGCCTTCTCACTGTCAATAACTTGACATTGTGCAAAATTACTTTACCATAGAACTCCATCTTTTGAGTCATGTATTCTACCATTTTGCAAAACTGCTTTTCTGAGCAACATGTGTCAAGATTTGTCACCTCAAGACTTGTGGGTCTGCCCAAGGGCCAAATGCTTGCTGTGTGCTATGTCCCAGGAAATGAGCACCCTCAACATCCTCCTTGCCCTCTACCTACCCCTCAAGGGTGCAGCAGTTCCTGCTAAGGTCCAAGATACAGATCTGGAGTAACCACCCCTAGAATCCCAACCCCAACTCTATGCACTATTATTACTACTCCCCAAATAATTCAATGAGTTTCCTCTTGTCTGACTTAAAGGGGCAAATACTTATGGTTGTTCTGTAAAATCATTCCTCCCCTTTTTCTTCAATGAAAGAACCTCTGGTTTTTAGCTGGACATGTGGCCACTCTTAGTAAAACTACAGTTCTCAGCCTTCCTTGCAGCTAGGTATCCTATAACAGAAAATGTTGTGTGCCACATCCAGGAACTGTGCTTAAAGGGAGGAGCCAAGCTCCTCTTTATCTGCTTTTCCTTTCTGACACTGGAATAATTTTATGGAATAATATTATGTAGACATTTGAGCATCCATCTTGGACAGTGAAGTGTAAGCCACAGGTTAAGTAAGATAGGAGACTGGGTCTTGACACTGTGAAATGCAATATCAACTCCAGACTGACACATCTGAGTTTCTTTCATGTGAAAGAGAAGTAGACTTTTTGTTATTTAAGTCACTGTTATTTGGATGTTTCTGCCCCCTCAGCAGAATCTTATCCTAATTCCTTTGGCTTATCTCTTCAACTAATCTCTCAGAGCTCTCATGGATAAACCAATGTTCAGATTATTTCCTAGAACAACATCTCAGGAAGTCATCTTGATGGAACATGGTAACATGAGGATAACCTCAACTCCTTCCCCAAAAAATATTTCCCTTGATGACCATCTGCCCCCTTGACCCTGACTCTCTCTCACCCAAGACTCTTTGCAAGGACAGCAGAAAGTGGGTTGCTTGGGCAAACCTCCACACTACATGATTAGCATGTCAACAGATCCAGGCCTGAGTGGTCTAGTCTGAATAGCAATATAATTTCTCACTCATTGCCCCAAATAGCCATTCCCTGTGTTTGCCAAACTTTTGGTCTTCATATGTTCACTTAGTTGTGTGCCCATTCACTATTAATGCCTTTTCCACATGTAAGCCATCTAATTTGGCCATATATTCTGACAGGCTTCAACATGACTTTAGGTTCAATCCCACACAACTTCTCAATAAACACAGATACTCCAGTCCGTTACAATAATCCTTCCAGTCCACTCCGAGTTTAAATCCATGGCACTAAGTCAGATAATTCACAAAACCAGGCTTTCTAATATCCAGAGAAAATTAAGCAGTTGTATTTACCCACTTGGTGGTAGGGTCCTTGCCTTGTATATCCTCTCAAATCCTTGGCAATGTTCCATGTTCTGGTTCATCCCCTTTCTTCATCAAACATCACCCATGTGGTGTTTCTGTTTCTTCAGGAGTCAGTTCTCCACTAAAACAAGCAAACAAACAAAAAACCAAACTCACTGCCATCCAGTCGATTTTGACTCATAGTGACCCCCTTTGGGTTTCTGAGGTGGTAAATCTCTACAGAAGTAGATTCCTCAGTCTTCCTTCCATGGAGTGGCTGGTGGGTTTGAACCACCAACCTTCTGGTTAGCAGTCTAATATTTAGGCACTGTGCCACCAGTTCTCTGCTGGATGATGGTTAATTGTTTAATTTTAAAATCCTATATAGTACATCAGTGCGAATCAGTTCATGTTGTTTATTTCAAGTTGTATATTTACTTTTAAACATGGACTTTCTCAAGTAATATTTTATATCAAAGAGATGAAACCCTGATGGTAGAATTTCAAGTACTCTGAAAGGGAGATATTTGTACAAGAAAATGGTGTTTTACCATTAGTCCTTAATTTACCCTTACAAAGTATGAGAAAGCATACTGTCATACTTATAAGCACAATTGCACTTTGACTCCATCCAGTCCCTAGCATATGGTAGCTGCTTAATACATGATGAAAGAGAAGAAGGTAAAGATGAAAGAAGGGAAGAAGAAAAATAATGTAATCTAATCCATAACGTTTTTTTACATGGCTTCTAGCATGGAAGTTGGTGGCTAAAAACAGGATTTTTTTTTTTTTTCATTCCTAAGGAGGCAGGACAAGGGACATAGATATCAAATTTATTGCCACTAACCCTTTTATTCATCTGACTCATAGTGACCCCTCCTTGGGTTTCCAAGGCAGTATCTCTATGGAAGTAGATTGCCCAGTCTTCCTTCTGAAGAGTGGCTGGTAGGTTTCAACCACCAGTCTTCTGGTTAGCAGTCAACACCTTAGGCACTATGCCACCCTTTTATTATAATATTTGAAATATTTTTGTTGTACAAAAAACTTTATTAGATGCGTAGATCTATGTTTATGGAAAGTTTTAATGGTTGCAAAGTCAAATTGCAAAAATGATTCATTTTTCAGTGATCTTGATATATCATGCTGCATTCTAATAAAATTTTCAATACTGGCGTAATGCAGATTATAATACTAATGTTTCCCGTGGGATCCAGTGATCAGAACTCTTTTGGTAAATGTTTTAGAATTAAGGTTAATGCACCAAAGAGCTGTAATTCAGTGACATTTAATAGTAGCTGATGCAATATGAAAAATTCAACAGCAAATGCAGGCTGTAGCAAAACTCTCCTTCTAGCTTTGGAGTCTGGGCAGTTCACAGAATGTTTTCTCCCCATACTCTGAGATGAGTGTGGTTGTGACACCTTTCCCACAGATACACAGTGATTTAAGAAAGAGAACAAAAAAGTCTGGGAAATATGGTATTATTATTTCATGGATCCTTCAGAAGGTAATATTATAATAAGAAATGAAACTTGAACTCTTTGAACTGAATTTTTTCAGGCAAGCATTTTCAAACTCTTGAAAGGAAAACATCAAAGTTTGAAGGGAAGATATGAAAAAGACTTCCTCTCTTACACCAAAGTGACACAAATTCAATCTGGCACACATATATAGTGAGTTTTGTGTGCCAACAAAGATAAAAAGGACACATGCTTGTCCTCAAGGACCATATTACAATTATCTGTCAGCTGATTGAGAGCTTTGGTTGTGAATTATTGCTCCCTTCCATCCTCTGCCTATTCCAAAAGGGCTAAGGGAATACATGATGTTTAAAGATACTCTATTAAGATGTTCAACCTCTTTCATGATCTTCGGAAACAGAAATTGCAAATAAAATGAGAAAACATTTTCATCTATTAGTTTGGCAAAGACCAAGAAGTTTCATAACAGAATGTGTTGACGAAAGTGTGCATTTCTGTATATGGGAGTTGGAAGAGATAGGACCTAATAGACAGCAGTTTGGCAATATTTACCTAAAGTTTCAATACATAGTCAAGTTGGTCCAGCAACTCCACTTCTAGAAACACACTGCCCTTTAGAAGTACTTTGCTCATGTGTGAAATGATGTATGTTATGTATGTTTATGGCACCATTTTTGTAACAGCAAGAGATTAAAAGCACCTAAATGTCCCTCCGTAGAGTATGGGTTAATAGGTACATCCACAATGAGTAATAAAAAGCTACAGCAACTGAGCAAGCTCTGAGCTCATACGGAACCACAGTCAAATATATTTCTAGGTGAAACAATCAAGGTATGAAAGAGATTATATAGTATGTTCTCATTTACGTCTAAAGAGGTGTAGTGTATATGTTTAGACTTATATATGCATATAATTTCTCATGGATGGGGCGTGAGAAGCTGGAAGCACTGATTACTGGTAGAGAGGAAACCAGTGACTAAGATAGGAAAGGGCCTTCATGGTCATTGTGTACCTTCTTCTATATATTTTATACTATGTGCATATGTTACTTGTACAACTAATAAGATTTTAAAACAAATTTTCTAGAAGGGTACAGTTCTAAACCACAGGTCAGAAGGAGCAAATTCACTGTTGGATTAGTCATTCTTACAAGCTCCTGTTGAGGGGCAGTGGTGGCTCATTGGTAAAATTCTCACCTCCCATGAAGGAGACTAGGGCTCAGTTCCTAGCTAACGACCATCTGTCAGTAGGGGCTTGGAATGTTGCTATGACGCTGAACAGGTTTCAGCAGAACCTCCAGACAAAGACAAACTAAGAACAAAACCAGCCAATGAAAACCCTATGGATCCCAATAGTCCAATCCCGTTGGGTATGGGGTGCCACGAGGCAGGCAGGGACCGAATCAACAGCAGCTAACAACCATGAGAAGGTTCTAGTACCCTTGAAGCCTCTGGAGCACTTGTAAAATCAGATCCCTACAGAGAGGACCAGAATGGCTTTGTCTAGGAGTCTTGAGGATTTAGTCCTATCTCAGCATCTTGGGCTGCCTGGGTATTATCTCCACCCTGATTCTTCCCACTTGGAGGAAAAGCTCTTTGCTTGGGTTTTTGTATCTACCTCATCCTTCAGCCAACCCCTTAGCCATGCTTTTCCTCCCCTATGCTTCCTCCCATCTCTATGCACTCAAATCCACCCTAATTACTCTGTCCTAAATGCCTACGCACTTTTGACTCCTATTGCTGTAACTGGGAAGCACTTCTCTATAGCATAGGATACCTCAACCATGTTGTTGTTGTTGTTGTTTGCCATCAAGTCGGAGCCGACTCATAGCGACCCCTCCTTGGGTTTCTGAGGCAGTATCACTATGGAAATAGATTGCCCCATCTTCCTTCTGAGGAGTGGCTGGTGGGTTTGAACTGCCAGCCTCTGGTTAGTAGTCAAGTGCCTTAGGC
>NW_006921595.1:9607783-9610054 GCF_000298275.1 Orycteropus afer afer | reverse complement strand
TCAGATAGGAGCTCTGATGGTGTAGTGCCTAAGGCATTTAACTGCTAACCAGAAGGCTGGCAGTTCAAACCTACCAGCTACTCCTCAGAAGGAAGATTGGGCAATCTACTTCCGTAGTGATACCACCTCAGAAACCCAAGGGGGGATCGCTATGAGTCAGAGCCGACTCAACAGCAGTGCGTGCATCGTGCATACACTTCAGATGTATATGTAACTTTGGCCATACTTTTGTTCCTGCAGAGAGCTAACAACACACTGGGAAGCTCTGGAACCTTCTTCACCATCCAGCCCCCTACTGTAAGACTTACAAAAACAAGGTTCAGTACAAGCATATTTCATGAGGGCTGATTGTGAGTTGTGAGACTCAAAAACCCCACTGCTGTCCGACTCATAGCAACCCTATATGACAGAGTAGAACTGCTCCCATGGGGTTTCCAAGACTGGAAGAATTTATGGAACAGACTGCTTCATCTTTCTCTCCATGGAGCAGCTGATGGGTTTGAACTACTGACCTTTTGGTTAGCAGCTGCATGCTTTAACCACTATGGCACCAGAACCTCCTCCTTTGTAGGAGTACCCAGGCTTGGCTTAAACTAGGACTCAGAATCTGACTCAGAATCTTCTAGAAGGGTGGTTGTGGAGTTCCAGTGATAAATAAATCCAAGGCTGTTCCCTTTTGAACAGATACCCTAGATGTTCAAGAGAAAACAAGAAGCCACTCAAAACCATTTCAATAGCCTCCAAATTGGTCTCTCTGCTCCATCTCTTCTCTGCCATAGGCAACCTCTGTAATGAGTAATTTTCCCAGAGGCCCACTTTGATTATCAATTCACTGAAGAGGGTCCCTGTGGTGGTTAGGTTTGTGTGTCAACTTGGCTGGGCCTGATTAAGTGGCTGGGCAGCTCAGTGTAGTATTCCCCAGGATGAGACTGGTAATCAACTCCATGGTGGAATCTATTGTGAGCAGCTGAGTAGCTGCTTTGGGTATGTGGTCTGCTTCCTATATATAAGAAACAGCTTTGGGAATGGTCTTTAGCTCATGGCATGCTTGAAACCTACATGTAGCTGTGTCATTGTTTAGCAGCCTACCATGCTCTGCTGACCTTGGGACTGTCAATGGACTTGAAATAATGGCCTGCCATGTGTTTTGGTAATATTGGGACTATGCCTTTTCACTTATCAGACTTGGGTTTGTCAGTCTCAGCAGCTGAGTGAAGAAAAGCCTCTAGCTTCAGTGGGCCTGAACAGAAGGCAGAGCTGAAGCCAAGGTTGAGGAGCTTTCACCCAGCCCCTAGAGCCTGGCACTTTGAACTTGGACTTAAAACCTCCAAACTATAAAAGAATAAACTCCTGTTAGTTAAGGCCATCCCATTTGTTGTATATTCCTGTCAGAATGGCACTAGGTAACCAGAACATTCCGCAAGCATCACTTGCAGTCCCAAAGTTTTAGCTTGGCTTTTAGAGTGGTCTGGGTTGAATTGGTATCTTCCAGGGCTTTCCCTAGCTAAACTCAATGTTCTCCTAAAAGGCACTTTCCCATCTCTGTGCTTGTTGTCTGGCACACAACCCAAACCCATCATTATATATGGACATCTTACCTTTTTTCAAAAGGCAACTCAACACCACCTCTTCCAGGAAGGCCTTTCTGATTCTCTCAGGGGATTGGCTCAGTTGTAGGTTTAAAGAGTGTTTCAGGCTAATAGTCTCAAAGAGTCCTCTGTTTTCTACTGTTCCAGTCTGTCTGTATTTTTATTATATATTTTACTAAGAATTTGAGTTCTGCCACATATTTTTCTCTCATTCTATCCAGGACCAGCTATTGTGACCCTGGTCAGAACAGTCAGTGGTGGTAGCCAGGCACAGTTCTTCTGGTCTCAAGGTAGATGAGGCTTGTGTAGACTTGTTTCTTCTTTGAGCTTTTAACTACCTTCTTACCATTTTGTTTCTGGTGAGTAGAGACCCATAGTTGTGTCTTAAATGGCCACTCACAAATTTTTAAGACCACAGATGATACTCAATTCACTAGGGTGCAGATCATGATTTTAGTGAACTATATTATGCCAATCGACCATTTTCCCATGAGACTATAGTCCTAAGCCTTCAAACCCAAAAAACCAATCTTGGAAGTTATTTATCCATATTTATGTCTTCAGTGAATATATGTTCCTGCACCCATATGTTTGTATTTACATGTACCAATAGACATTTCTGGGAGCTCTGATAGCTTAGTGCCTAAGGCACTTGACTGCTAACCAGAAGCTGGTGGTTCAA
>NW_006921595.1:9597359-9607403 GCF_000298275.1 Orycteropus afer afer | reverse complement strand
AACAGCTGCTCCTTAGGAGGAAGATGAGGTGATCTACTTCCATAAAGCTTTACAGCCTTGGAAATCCAATGAGTGTCACTTAGAGTCAGAACAGATTTGATGGCAGTGGATTTGGTTTGGTTTTGGTATAGATGTTTCTATCTGATCTCAGCTATGTACACAGCTATGCCTACCCATATACCAATTTGCCTATACCCATCCATGTGTGCTCAAATACTCATTTTTACTTTGGTTGTGCTATGCTCACTATATCCACATCCAGTGCCACTTTTCCCAGTACACACACACACACACACACAAATTATACCTTCCCTCCCCACAACCTCTCCCTGTAAGCACCAATGAACATTGGTCTCTCTATATTTATCTATATTTGTCTTCTTATAAAAGAGGGTTCAGACACTACTTGTCCATACATGTTTATTTCACTTAGCATTATGCTTTCCATGTCCATCCAGATTATGTTTTGCAGAGTCATCATTATTCTTTATGGTTGCATACTATCCCACTGTGTGCATGTACCACAATTTGCTTATCTATTCTTCTGTTGATGGGGACTTCAACTGTTTCCATTTATTTGCTACTGTGAATACAGCAGCAGTCAACATAGTGTCGTGAATTTATGTGGTGGGTTTGTTGACTTTTTTAATGTTGAACCACCCTTGTAATCTTGATATGAATCCCACTTGATCATGATGTATAATTTTTTTCGTACACTGAAGTCTTTTGGCTAGAATTTTGTAGAAAATTTTTACATCTGTGTTCATAAGGGATATTAGTCTGTAATTTTCTCTCTTTTTTTTTTGTGGTATCTTTGCCTGGTTTAGGTATTATGGTTATGCTGGCTTCATAGGAAGAGTTCAGTAATAACTTCCCTGCCTCTTCTATGTTTTTGAAATGATTGAGTAGGATTGGTACCAACTCCTCTTTTAATATTTGGTAGAATTCTCCACCGTAGCCATCTAGTCCCAGGGTTTTTTGTTTTTTTTTTTGGTGTTGGTGGTGGTTTTTTGGATGGCATCTTCAATCTCTTCTTTTGTAATGGGTGTGTTTAAATTTTCTGTCTCTGTTTGTGTTCGTTTGGGTAGGTAGTGCATTTCTATTAATTTATCCATTTCATCTAGGCTTTCAAATTTGCTGGAGTACAATTTTGCATAGTAATCAGTCATGAGCTTCTTCATCTCTGTTGGATTGGTTGTAATCTCACCAATTTCATTTCTTAATTTGGTTATTTGTCTCTTCTGTTTTTCTCTTTTGTCAATCTAGCCAGTGGTTTTATTGATCCTTTCAAAGAACCAACTTCTGATTTTATGATTCATTCTATTGTTTTGCTATTTTCTATTTCATTTATTTTTGCCTTGATCTTTATTATTTCCTTTTTTCCTGGTAACTTTTGGCTTCTTTTGCTCTTCCTTTTCTATCTGTTCAAGTTATTGGTTTAAGTGAATGATTTTGGATTTTTCTTCTTTTTTTACCCCCTTGGGTGTAGTGCCTTCCCACCACTGTTCAGCTTGACTATCTATGAATCCACTTATAGATTATTATTGTGGTGGTGGTTGTTGCAAGACTGTGTATATAACAGTTTTCACCTCTGTTGCCTTTAACTCTTGTGCTCCTCCTCGTGTCTCCCACTGCCTTGATCATTTTGTGCTGAGCTTCCTCTTATTTTATATTGGCTTTCCCTTCACCCAAGTTAATACATGGCCACCCTCCAGTTAGTGATTTACCTTCCCTTCTACTTCCAGTTCTGGTAAACTTCAAAGAATGATTCTTTCTGTGTGTAAACCTTTTCTTAAGTTTTTGCAGTAGTGGTCTCATATAATATTTGTCCTTTTGGGATTGCTTCATTTTATTCAGCAAAATGTCCTCTAGATCTATGCAGGTTATGACATGTTTCACAGATTCATTGTTATTCTTTAACGATGCATAGTATTCCATTTTGTGTATGTACCAAAGTTTGTTTATCCATTGACCCATGGATGGAGACTTAGGTTGTTTCCATCTCTTTGCTATTGTAAATAATGCTGCAATGAACATGGGTGTCCATGTATCAGTTCATGTCACAGCTCTTCTTTCCCTCCAATACATAACTAGTAGTGGGATTGCTAGAACATCTGAGATTTCTATTTCCAATTTCTTAAGGAAGCACCATGCCATACTTTCCACAGTGGTTATACCATTTTACAATCCCACCAGCAGTCTATAAGTGTTCCAGTCTCTCCTTACTCTTGTGAGCATTTGTTCTTTTCTTTTCTTTTTTTTTTTAAAACTATGCTGTGAATGCTGGGCTGAGATGATATCTCATTATTGTTTTGATTTGCATCTAATGGCTAACAACAATGACTAATGATCACAAGAATTTCTTCATGTGTTTGTTGTTGTTGTTGCTGTTAGGTGCCATCAAGTTAGCTCTGACTCATAGCGACCATATGGATAACAGAATGAAACACTGCCCAGTCCTGCACCATCCTCACAATGCTTGATTTCCTTGAGCGCATAATCGCAGCCACTGTGTCAATCCACCTCATTGAGGGTGTTCCCCTTTTTCACTGACCCTTTACTTTACCAAGCATGATATCCTTCTCCAGGGAATGCTCTCTGACAATATAACCAAAGTAAATAAGACAGAGTCTGGCCATTCTCACTTCTAAGGAGCATCTCAGCTTTACTCTTTCCAAGACAGATTTTTTTTTTTTTCACTTCTTCTGGCAGTCCATGGTATTCTCAATATTCTTTCCCAACACAACAACTCAAATGCATCAATTTTTCTTCGATCTTCCTTATTCATTGTACAGCTTTCACATGCATGTGGGGTTATTGAAAATACCATCACTTCAGTCAGGCGAACCTTAGTCTTCAAAGTCACATCCTTGTCTTTAACACTTTAAGAGGCTTTTGCAGTATATTTGTCCAATGCAATATGTCCATTTGATTTCTTGACTTCTTCCATGGTCATTGATTACAGATCCAAGTAAAATGAAACCCCTAACAATTTCAATATTTTCTCCATTTATCATGATGTTGCCTATTGGTCTAGTTGTAAGGATTTTTGTTTTCTTTATGTTGAGGTGTAATCCATACTGAAGGCTGTAGTCTTTGATCTTCATCAGTAAGTGCTTTATGTGTTCTTCACTTTCAGCAAGCAACGTTGTGTCATCTGCCTACTGCAGGTTGTTAATGAATCTTCCTCCAATCCTGATGTTGTGATCTTCTTCATATAGTCCAGCTTCTTGGATTATCTGTTCTGCATACAGATTGAATAAGTATGATGTACTACTGAGACTACTTTTGAATTATTTTCAGGAAAATTTTACTTGCTTGTGATATTAATGATATTGTTGGATAATATCTGCATTCTGATGGATCACCTTTCTTTGGAATGGAATGTCCTCTTTGATAAAGTGTCTGTTCATGTCCTCTGCCCATTTTTCAATTGGATTGATTGCCTTTTTGTTGTTTAGGTGTTGAAATTTTCTATAAATTTTAAGGATTAGTCCCTTTTTCAATATGTCATTGCCAATTTTTTTTTCCCAGTCTGTTTTCTTTTATGCTTTTGGTGAAGTCTTATGATGTACATAAATGTTTAATTATTAGGAGATTCCAGTCATCTAGTTTGTCTTCAGCTGTTTATGCATTTTTAGTTATGTTTGATAGTGTATTTCTGCCATGTATTAGGGCCCCTAAGTTTCTCCCTATCTTTTCTTTGATTATCTTTATCTTTTAGATTTTACCTTTAGGCCTTTGATCCATCTTGAGTTAGTTTTTATCTTTCTTCTTTTTCAATGTAGGCATTTATTGCTACAAATTTCCTTCTGAATAATGCTTTTGCTGTGTCCCAAAGGTTTTGATATGCTATATTTTTATTTAATTACAATTTTGATTTCTTCTATGACCCAGTAGTTTTTTAGTAGTGTATTATTTCGTATCCATGACTTATTTTCCCTGTTGATTTCTAGATTCATATCATTGATCAGAGAAGATGCTTTTTAGAATTTCAATCAATATTTTTAAATTTGTTGAGTCATGTTTTGTGTCCTAGCGTATGATCTATTCTGGAAAATGATCCATGTGTGCTCAAGAAGAATGTGTATTGTTCTGATGCTGAGTGAAGTGTTCTATACCTATCCATTAGGTCCACTTGCCTTAAGGTTTTATTTAAGTTCTCAATGTCCTTAGTAATTGTGGTAGGTAAGTCTGTGTGAATGAATAAGGAAGACCAAAGAAGAGCTGATGCTTTTGAGTTATGGTGCTAGCAAAGAATGCTGAGAGTACCAGGGACTGCTAAAAGATCTAAAAAATCTGTCTGGGAGGAAGTGCAGCCAGAATGCTCCTTGGAGGCGAGAATGCCAGACTTCGTCTCATCTACTTTGGTCATGTTATCAGAAGGGACCATTCCCTGGAGAAAGATGTCATGCTTGGTAAGGTGGAGGGTTGACAAAAGAGGTGAAGGTCCTCAATGACATGGATTGACACAGTGGTTGCAGCGATGGGGTCAAGTATAGGAAGAATCATGGAGCTGACACAGGACCAGGCAGTGTTTCGTTCTGCTGTGCATAGTGTCACTATGAGTTGGAAATGACTCGATGGCACCTAACAACAAGAAGTCTGTGTGTCAACTTGGCTGGGCCTGGTTGAGTGGTTGGATAGCTGGATGTAGTATTCCCCATGATGAGACTGGTAATCAACTCCATGGTGGAATCTACTGTAAGCAGCTGAGTAGCTGCCTTGGGGCTATGGTCCACTTCCTGTATATAAGGAAAAGTTTTGGGGAATGATCTCTAATTTATGGCACACTTGAACCCTGCATGTAGCCATGTCATTCTCATCACCCTGCCATGCTCTGCCAACCTTGGGCTTGTCAGTCTCAGCAGCCAGAAGCTGTCTGAGTGAAGAAAAGCCTCTAGCTCCAGTGGGCCAGGAGCAGGAGGCAAAGCTGAAGCCAAGGGTTGAGGAACTTTCACCCAGCCCCTAGAGCCTGGCACTTTGAACTTGGACTTAAAGCCTCCAAATTGTAAGAATAAACTCCTGTTTCTTAAGGCCATCCCATTTGTGGTATATTCTTGTCAGAGCAGTACTAGATAACCAGAAGAGTAATCTTCTTTTTAGATGTTGTGTCCATAATTGAAAGTGGTGATTTGGAGCCCCCTCACTCTTATTGTAGAGTTGTCTATTTCTCCTTTCATATTAGTATTTGTCTCATGTATTTTGATGCATTGTTGTTAGCTACATATATTTATAATTGTTATGTCTTCTTGCTGGATTGACTCTTTATTATTATGTAATGTCCATCTTTATCTCTTGTAACAGATTTGGATTAAAGTCTATTTCATTTGATATCAATATGGCCACACTTGCCCTTTTTTTTTAATGGTTGTATGGAATATTTTTCTCTACCCCTTTATTTTCAATCTGTTTGTGTCCTTTTATCTAATGAGTGTTTCCAATAAACAGCAAAAGGATAGGCCATATTTTTTATCCATTCTGCCACTCTCTGGCTTTTGCATGGGGCATTTAGACCATTTACATACATTTAAGGTTATTACTGAAAATGAAGAGCCTACCTCACTCATTTTGCTATTTGTTTTTTTATTGCTTTGTGTCTTCTTTGTTTTTTTACACTAATTTTTCTGTTTTTGGTTTTGTTTATATTTGGCTGCTTTCTTGTAATTAGCCTTATTGCTAACTCCCTTCTTTTCTTTTGAATGTTTCTTCTCAGTGATTTCTATGTGGTTACCACATATGTTACATTATACAGCTCACAACTGCAACATTTAACATATGAAAAACATTTATCATACAACCTTAACATAATAAATCTATCTGATATGCATTTCCCTCTTCCATTTCTGTTGGTGTGTCTTCATTAACATCAATAAACAAGCTATATTTGATAAAGTTACTTTGTGCTTATTTCTTGCCAACTTGATGTTGTATTATTTGTAGAATTTAATTATTGAGTTTATTCCCTGAAAATATATACTTGGTCCTTGTGGTTGCCCATATTGCATTTTTGGAACTATCTCTTCCTCTCTTATTGTTTGTTTTTGTCCTTGTGCATAGAAAACAGTATTATTTAATGCTCTTGCCTTTCCATTTGGAATACTCCCTTGAGTAATAATTGCAGAACTAGTCTGGTAGTGACAAATTTCTAGAGCTTCTGTTTGTTTGAGCATGCCTTAACTTCCCCTTCATTTTTGAATGACAACTTTTCTGGGTAAAGAATTTTTGGTTGGCAATAGTTCTCATTCAGTATTTTATAGATGTTGCTCCACTGTCTTCTGGCATCTAGAGTTTTTGTGGAGAAATCCACATTGATTCTTATGAAACCCCCTTGGTATATTATACTGTGTTTTTCTCTTACTGCTTTGAGAATTCTCTCCCTGTCTTTGGTTTTCCAGAATTTTATCAGGATATGGTGCAGAACAGTTCTTTTTATGTCTCTTCTAATTGGGGTTCATATGGCTTCTCTGTTCAGATCTGGGAACTCCCTCTGACTATCTCTTGGAAAATCATTTCTATGCCTTTATTGTTGTCTTGGTGCTCTGGGATTCCAATAATGTTAAATTTTCTAATTGAATCACTTTTTTTTTTCACTTTTCTTTGTTCTTTTCTCTTGTTTCTCTGAAGAATTGATAAGTTCAGTTATTTTGTCTTCTAATTCATTCATTCGATCTTCTTTCTGTTCACAACTTTGTTATTGTTTCTCTTGCTTTTTCTAATTCAATTGCCTTATTCTTCAGTTCCAGTAATACTCTTTCATATTTTTTTTATGTTTCCAATTTTCTTGTTGAATCTCTCATACATTTTTTGTTTCTGCATTTGTTTCCTGATCTCTGCTAGTTTTTTCCCCCTGTGTGCTGTTTGTTTTCTTTAAACATATTTAGCATCATAGTCTAAAAATTATCATTTCCTTACATTAGTCTAGCTTCCATAGGAGAAATATCCTTTTCTTTATGTTTTGCTTTTAATTACTCTTTCTTCTCTTGAGATATTATGTGGTTTAGTACTTTTTGTTGGACTTAGGTCATTTTGTTATCCTTTTTATTTATTTGTTTGTTTTACTTTAAATTTTGTATTTGGGTTTTTGAAGGAAATTTTTCTTATTGAATGCCCTACTGAGACAGTGGCCAAGTGCCTGGCTGTCAACCAAAAGGCCAAGGCCCACACCCACCATTGCTCGGCAGGAGAAAGATGTGGCAGCCCACCTCCACAAAGACTCACAGCTCTGGGAACCACACAGCTCAGCTCTAATCCATCCCACAGGGTCACTATGAGTCAGAATCAACCCAGTAGCAGCAGACTTGGTGGCTTCTCCTGAAAACCACTAGAAGGCACTCTTACCTTAGCTTTTTTCAGTGCTGATTCAGTCCTGGAAGTTTAAACTCTAGAATTCAATACACATGCATGGGAAAGGGGAGGGGTTTAGCTGGTCACAGACTCTGACATAAGCAGTAGCATTAACTTTCCTGAGGCAAAGGTGAGGAGATCTCTATGTCTCTCCCTCATGGGCACCCCTTCACAGGCATGGTGGGACAGTGGGACCCATGGTGTCCCACTGTGGGCAGGGAGCTAACCATTTCCATCTGTGTCACTGTCTGTCTGAAATATTCCCCTCACCCTATTGCCCTTGCAGTTCTTCCCAATCCTAGTACCTGTCTGTTTCAGGCCTCGGCAAGATTCAATAGCATACTCTTGCGAGGTCAGTCTCCCTTTGCCCCCTCCCAATTGCACAGCCCATGAATTCTCATGGCCTATCTGTGTTTGTCTCAAAAAATCAGGCTATAGGTTCCTCTGATTAACTCCCTTTCTGTGTTATCTGTTTGGAATGTTGCCCATCCCATCCCATTCCAAAATGACCATGATAAACAAAGCATGGACTCACAATGTTAGTGGTAGGTTTCACAGCTTCTGCACTGTCCCTGTTCCTCCTCTCTCCTGCTTCTGTAATAACCCCAACTCTCCAACATCTCAGCTGCTGCCTGGTATTCTGTGATCTCAGTTGTTTCTATTTGTTGTTCAGTGGGTTAGTTGCTGGGGGAGCAAATGAGTATGTGCACTCATTTCATCATCTTGCTTTGCCTCCACTATCATTGGTTTTTGATTGTATACTACTTTCTGTAGTGGATGAATATCAACCAATTCTTTTTGGTATAGAGACTGTGTATCCTGTCCATCTTCTTTTAATCTCCACAGTAGTGAACATTATGCCTCACACATATTATATACTTGCATCATTTAGACTGAAAGGATCCCTACATGTTCCTCAGAGCCACTCTTCTTATTTTACACAGTGATCAAGTACCTCGTCCAAAAGATGCAGAGCAGATCACAGATCAAAATCCAGTCAGCCTACTAACCCCAGTGCACAGCTCTAGCAAGAATAACAAGCTTGCCAGATATCATAGAGTGTAATAAAATGCCTAGAGCAATAAGTATATTTTTTTTTGACCTTTTCCTTGTTTTTAACTTTTTTTTTTTTTAATCATAGCTATGAAATAACTGGAAGTCCAAGGTGACCTCCACTATGGTCTGAACTTTAGAATTTAATTTAAAAGGCTGGCAGGGATAAGGAAAGAACAAGAGAGGTCTACCTGTTTGGGTAAGACAATATTATATTACACACACACACACACACACACATATATGGAAATAGAGTCAGGATTCACAACCTCATGAGACTACTTCTACCTGTACACAAAACTACACTAACTAAACATTTCAGAGCTTTGCTTTAAAATCTCCTGTTACTGCCATCATGTTACACTCATAGTGGTCTACACCTCACAGAAGACTTCTGCATACATCATCTCATGAGAACAAGCACAGCTGTTACTGTCACTGTGGAGCTGATCACCACCTTGAATCTTAGCTTCTTAAGTGATATGGTCAAAGTCATAAAGCTTCTGAGTGTTGGAGCTTATACTTGAATACAGTGTGTGTGTGTGTGTGTGCACACGTGTGTGTTTTTGTGTGAAAGAGAGAGAGTTGGGATTGATCCCATTTCACTATATACTTACTATATACTTACTCTACACTATATACTTACTCTAAGACTGTATTCTAAGAAGTCCCAGAAATGTTTTCCATCATATGGGAGCTAAAAAGAGGATGAAACTACCAAGAGACCTGAGTTTAGCCCCCACTCTGTCACCAATTCATTGTTGACTTAGGCAATTCACTTAGCCTCTCTGGTTCTCAGTTTCCCTAACTGGGAAATAAATGTGTTGAAGAGTTCTGTCTTTGACTCAATCATTTAAATTCAGGTAATCTGTGATTTTCAAAATTAAACTGTTTGATAAAAGTCAAGCCGAGCCACTTCCAAAAATTCTAAATCCTGGCCCAGGTTGCCAAACACTTCAAGTGAGGAGGTGGAGACAAGACCATGTATCTGGTCTGAATCCAACAAGAATCCAGCCTGTCTTTTTGCTCTGGTTAAATGACTCAGCTTTAGCCATTAGCGCCAGAGTAACCAGCACAGCTTTGAAGGTAAATCAAAATCAGGTCTGCAGAAGATCAAAAGCTTTACTCCAGAGTCCAACAAAAGGCACATTTCTCAGATTCTTTTCCCTGTGGACTTTAAAATCTTGTGAGTCTAAGTCCTTAACTTAGACTCCAAACACTAGTAATTTCAGGCCTACAGCCCCAGATCAATAAATTCCCAAATCATAGTAATAAATCTGAAAGCAATGTTTACAGCAGAGAAGATTCCCTTTATCATGCTAGCATCTATATGTATTGGTCATATTTATTACTAATAAACAATAGAAAGGGTGAGGGTTTGTTATTTCATGAATTTTTATTTTTAACACAGACTAATTTTAATCAAATTCAGAAATTTTCCTCAATGACTATAGGTCTTTAAAGAAACAAGACATTCATCATGAGAAAGATTTCTTTTTTAATTCATAAATTTTATTTTTTTTGTTGAAATCATACACAGCAAAACATCTACCAATTCAATAATTTCTATACGCACAATTCAGTTATATTGATTATATTTTTGTCAAGTTGTGCAACAGTTCTCTCTATCCTATTTCAAATTAT
>NW_006921595.1:9595143-9596314 GCF_000298275.1 Orycteropus afer afer | reverse complement strand
TCAGGTCTGAAATTGAACCCACTCATGTGACTTCCAGCCACTCCTCGGAAGGAAGGTTGGGCAATCCTACTTCCGTAGTGATACTGCCTTGGAAACACAAGGAGGGGTCGCTATGAGTCGGGGCCGACTCGACGGCAAATAACAACATGTGACTTTCAGCCAAACAAAAGACAGGCATATGAAGTGAACATTTACACCAGGTAAATACACTCCTTGGAGAGAACAATCATGGGAGAATAGAAGGGCTGTGCACACACAGGGAGACAGCTCAGGGAACAAGAGTGCATGGAGGGAAGGACACAGGGAAGAGGTAACTATGGGGAAGAAGTGAGAAGGGAGCTCTTGCATTGTGGTAAATTGTAGTCAATGTCATGAGACAAAGCGTGTATGAAGTGTTATATGGAAAGTGAATTTGCTCTGTAAACTTTCATCCAGATCACAATTTAAAAAAAAAAAAGAGCACAATGCTAAGGGCAGACATTCTTCACTAATTAAGCTGAACTATTGCCACTCCTCAGAAGGAAGGTTGGGCAATCTACTTCCGTAGTGATACTGCCTCGGAAACCCCAGGAGGGGTCCCTATGAGTCGGGTTCGATTTGATGGCTCATAACAACAACAACAACATTGTTAGGTTTAAGAAGCCCTGATGGCAAAGTAGTTAAGCACTCAGCTTAAACGTTTCCGTGGATGGTTGGGGTTCAAAACCATCAGCTGCTCTGCAGGAGAAAAGACCTGGAGATCTCTCATAAAGATGACTGGCCTGAGAAGCTCTACTGGGAAGTTCTACCTCGTCTTGTAGGGTAGTTATGAGTGCAAATCAAACTCAACAGCACACAACATTGTTTGGTTCAGAGATGGTTCAGAGGATAGTTTCAGTTTAAGGTTTAAAGATCATCTCAGGGCAATAGTTTCAGGAGTGGGAGGAGAAACAGACATACAAAAGGAGCATACCAGGCATGCAATTGGGATCTCGGATAAAGCTTTCTTAACTCAGCATTAGAATACCATCTTCACAATTTTTTTGCCTTTCCATTCCACTATGATATTATTTACTTAACATTTAAGTTTATGTTTATACTGAACAATGGTATCTGTGAAGTTATAGGTTTGATATGTAAGTTGTATTCCTCTCCAAACATTAAACTCTATAATAACTATTTAAAGTATTTC
>NW_006921595.1:9573916-9593618 GCF_000298275.1 Orycteropus afer afer | reverse complement strand
TTTTTTTTTCCCCCCAACTTTTTATTGTTATTTGATTGAAAGTTTACAGAGCAAAGTGGTTTCCCATCCAATGATGCATACGCATTTTGGTTTTTGACATTGATTGTGACCTCCACAATGTAATGTCACCCTTCCTATTTCCTCCCTGTTGATTCCCATTGCCCCTTGTCTTCCTTCCTAAGCTTCTCTGCTTTCTGGGTTTTATCCCTGAACAAAAGGCTGCTCTTTTGATTTTGTGTGGGTGATTGTTCTAAGGAGTACAGACCTTTTTTTTTTTCTCCTTATAGGCTTGTCTGCTGCTTGGCTGAAAGTTGGTCCACTGGGGTGAGTTCAGCTCCAGGCTTGAAGGATGACTAAGAGCCACAATCTTGGGGGTTCCACCATTCTCTATCAGACCAGTAAGTCTGGTCTGTTTTACAGTTTTGAGTTTTGTTCCACATTTTTCTCCCATTCTATTTAGGAGCTTCTATTGTGATCCCTTTCCGAGAAGTTGGTAGTGATGGCTGGGAACCACCTAGTTCTTCTGGTCTCAGGGTTCAGGAGGCCGAAGTTCACATGGTCCATTAGTCCTTTAGACTATTTTTCATATGTCTTTGCTTTTCTTCACTCCTCTATGCTTTGGACAGAGAGAGACCAATAGTTGCACCTTAAATGACTGCTGTCTAGCATTTAAGATCCCAGGCACTACTCACCACAGTAGTATGTAGAACATTGTCTTTGTCAAATATGTTATGCCAATTGAATTAGCTGCAAATGAGTCTTTAAATGACTCTAATCTGCATTAAGCTTGGAATAAACCCATACATTAATATTGGGACAATCATGTTTTGTTGCTCAATTTAGTTACCTCCCAAGGGAATGTATCATAAAAATGCATTTACTATAAGCAATGAATTCTCAAATGATGTTTGCTGAGAGGTTAAAAGCAGAATGAGCAGTTAGTTCAGCCTGCTTCTCCAAAAAGCTAACTTTCTGCAGGTGTTCAGCCATTTTATCTAATAAAACATCCCTACCTAGCTTAGGTAAGGGATGGTGGATAAAGACCCTGAGAGGCAAAAATCTGAAAACTGTAGGATCCTACACCCACTTTCCCTGGGCAATCCCAAGATTTTCACATCTGCCCCCACCTCCTCCCTGAAGTCAGAGAAACTCACTTTTTTTTACTAAAACTTAAATGTTTAAGCAATAGACAATTGTCACTGGAATTGAGTTTTCAGTGACAAGAGTACAAAGGAAAAGTGAAAAATTAAAAGGTATTTTTGAAGTTATTATAATGGTTTTTGTTAGAAATGTCTTTATATTGCTCTTAAATTGAGTTTAGGAGTAATGTTAAAAAAAAAAAAAAAATCACCTCACTGCCATCAAGGTGATTTTGACTCATAGTGAGGCCTTCTTGGGTTCCTGAGGTGGTGTCTCTATGGAAGTAGATTGCCCAGTCTTCCTTCTGAGGAGTGGCTGGTGGTTCAAACCAGCCTTAGGCATTACACCACCAGAGCTCCTGGAGTAATGTAAAGAAGTAGCTAATATGTTTTAGATTCTTCAACTGAGCCAGGCACTGTTCTGCATGATTTTAATCCCATTTAGTCTTGTGAGGAAAATACTGTTATTATCCCATTTTGTAGCTGATGAAACTGAGCTCAGAGAGTTTACATGACTTATAAAAGGTCACCTGGCTAACGAGTACTGCACTGAGATTGGAATGAAGTCTGCCTGCAGCTAAGGCCCATGTGGCCACTAGGGTGTCCTGCCTCGTGCTTTCACAGTCTTAGGATTCATGCATTCTTGCTGATGTGCTGCAAAAAACATGAAACAATGAGAGCTTTTTAAAAATAGTACTCTCTACTTTTCAAAAAAATTAGAGCTTTGCTTCTAAGGGTTCATATAATGAGCCCACATTTACACAATTTTGCTGTAACTACACCTGTTTGTATATGTTTAGCTACTTTTTACATCCTTTTTGAGGATGTAAGATGGTCATATAAATTAATTCACAAAATGAGACTATATATGCTAAATTTAAATCTTAACATTTGTGGCCTACTCATCTTAGCTCTGACTAGCTAGATTATGCACTTATGTAAGAATTGATCTCTAACTTTTAAAGTTGGTTGACTATAGTATGGGTTTTATCATTCATCCACTTATCAAATACTCAGTTAAAATCTGCCTTATGGATGCAAAATAAATAGTACACAGTCCTTGCCACCAAAGTGACCATGTGAAAATTTAAAAATTACAGTAATGCAACTAGTGGCACAATAGATATATGTATAAGACTCCAGGGAAGCATAATATGAAGCACTTAGTTCTATTGGGGAAGTCTTCCTGGAAGAGGTGGCATTTGAGTTCTGGTACTTGCTAGCTGTAGAACATTGAACAAATAACTCAACCTCTCTAAGCCTCACAGAATGATCAGGATTCAATGAGACAATGTTATCTAGAACTGTGATTCTCAAACTTTTTGCTTTCAGGATCCCTTGACACTCTTAAAAATTATTGAGAATCCCAAAGAGCTTTTGTCTATGCAAATTATGTCTAGAAGTATTTATTTCATTAAAGTAATAATAAATATATTGCATGTTAATATACATAACATTTTAATGACAGTGATATTTTTCAAAACAAAAAATAAGTAATAAAAATGGCTTTGTTTTATAATTTTACAGCTCTCATGAATGTCTAGTTTAATGGAACATGGATAAATTTTCATGTCTACTTCTGTGTTCAATCTGTTGTAATATGTAGATTTTTTTGAAGTATAAAAAAAAAAAAAATCTAGCATCACAGTTATGTGAAGAGACACTGGAAGAACAGTTAGATAGCCTTTCCAGATAACTATAGATATTCTTCTTTGATATTACACCAAAACTCAACAATTGGTAGTTTCTTAAAGGTTAATTACAGTGTTAAATCTGAAGTTAAATGAATTAACCTCTTATACTCTGTTACATTAGGAGCTCTGGTAGTGTAGTGCCTAAGGCACTTGACTGCTAACCAGAAGGCTGGCTGTTCAAACCCACCAGCCACTCCTCAGAAGGAAGGTTGGGCAATCTACTTCCATAGTGATACTGCCTTGGAAACCCAAGGAGGGGTTGCTATGAGTTGGGTCCAACTCTACAGCACATGACAACAACAACAACACTCTGTTACATTAAAATCCATTGGTCTACCTTGCACTTTGAATGTATCTTTTACCCATGCATGATTTTATAACATCAAGCATTGAACATCTGAAAAATACTGGTTCACTAAGTTTTGCTGATTCCAAATGTTGGTACATTTTATTTTACAGTATATTAAAAAAAGAAAGAAAGAAAGAAAAATGCATTTGGTATTTGAAAGCTATCAAGTTTATGATGGAAAATATGTTATTTCAAAATTCTAATTTTTCTTGAAAGCTTAAATTTTATTATTGGCTGGCTATAAATACTATCCATTATTTCCTTGACACAATAAACTGACTTTGTTTCCTTTTGTAAAAAGATCTTCCAGATATCCACGTCTGAATAGCCACAATGTCTCTGTTATTATTTTAAGTAAAAAAAAAAGGAGGTTCCATGAAAGAAGTGGCTATTCATATTACAACTCAAACTGTTGTTGTTGTTGTTGTTGTTATGTGCTGTCGAGTCAGACCTGACTCATACTATTACACAGTGCTTTTTCTTAACACAAATACCATACTTCAGTGTGCAGGAGAAAGATTTTACGTAATGTTCCTATTTGTCACACAGAAAATTAAAAAATATATACTTAAGAGTGAAGGTTTAAAAAAAATAGTAATTTTATACTCTTATCTAAGACATTTTTTCAGTGCAACTACCTTTTTCTCCCCCTGGCAAGTATATGCCAGTGAAGAATACTAAAATCATTAGTAAAATTTGATGCCTTTGACTTGATTTGTTCTAAGTCACATCAAATGTCTTGATATTGGTTCTGTACCATCAGTGCAAATGTTAATTTGGTAAAAAGGACAAATAACAAAGAGGAGCACTGGTGATGTAACAATTAAGCACTTAGCTGCTAACCAAAAGGTTGGCTGTTCGAATCCACCCAGTGGCTGGGTGGGAGAAAGACTTGGCAATCAGCTCCCATAAAGATTATAGCTTTTAAACCCTATGAGGCAGCTCTACTTTGTCATATGGGGTTGCTATCGGTTGCCAATTGACGATGGTACTTAACAACAACATTGATGTGAAAATAATTTTGATCTGTTGATCTCCAGAAAAAGATCCTTAGCCCACACTTCGAGAACTGCTGAGCTAGAGGGTCCAAAGAACACACTGTGAGAAAGTTCTCACAGTCTCTGGCACTGAAAACCTGATAAGAAGATTGCTCTGGAAACAGTTTCCCTGGCGTTGTAGCCTGGCTTTGTCATTGTTGTTGTTGTTATATCCTGTCCATTGGGACCCGACTCATAGCAACCGCTCCTTCAGTTTCCGAGGCAGTATCACTACGTAAGTAGATTGTCCAACCTTCCTTCCGAGGAGTGGCTGGTAGGTTTGAACCACCAGCCTTCTGGTTAGCAGTCAAGTGCCTTAGGCACTACGTTACCAGAGCTCCCCCCAGCTTTGTCATTGTTGTTGTTGTTGTTATGTGCCGTCGAGTCGGCCCCGACTCATAGCGACCCCTCCTTGGGTTTCCAAGGCAGTATCACTATGGAAGTAGGATTGCCCAACCTTCCTTCTGAGGAGTGGCTGGTGGGTTTGAACTTTGTCATTAGCAGTATGGAATTAAGCAAATGACTCTACTTCAGTAAGCCTCAGCTTCCTCATCTCTTCTTTGGGATAATAATATCAAAAGACTACTTGAGGAAGAAATAAGTCGGAATATGCAACGTGCTTAGCTTGGTGTCTGGCTCATTGTAGCCAACAAATGTTAGCGTGCAATGTCATTTATTACTGTTATTAATGTTGTCATTACCTGTACTCCTTTGCAAAATGTTATACATATTAAGTGTTAAACAAATACTAGTGAAAGAGTAATGACCATCTCACTTCTTAGATAAGTTTTTGTTTTGCCAAAAGAAAGATCTAATTTAACAACACATCCCTCAAGGCAGCCTCAATAAATGTGTACTGACTCCATAAAGAGCCATGTATAGGAAGAGGTTATTGCAGATGTATCTTTATTATTGAACATTATACTTGAAATGCTTCAGCTCCTAAGTATGAAAGAAGATAATAAAGATGAATAAAAATCAAACAGAGCATTTTAATGCTTGAACATAATTATTCTGAAAGGGATTCTAGATCTAAGATAACCCTAGCATGGTACCTTCAAAAGGGTCTTAAAGAAGAAAGTAAAACAGGTGGCATATCAGGCATAGAACAATAAAACAAAAATTATGCAGCTAGTTACTAGGCATCTGTAAGAGACGTCTGTGGGCTTTAATTTTTTTCTTCCTGTTAATTTTGAAAACAGAACAATTATTTTTCTCTCCTAAGAAAATTGTAATTGATAGGCAAGAAACCCAGTGTTATTCCTAATATTTCTTAATTTGGCAAAAGTCATGGCATCTCAACTAATGACAACAGAAACTTTGATACAACAGCACAGACTTTTCAATCTCAAAAACTTTAAGAATCATTGGATTTCAGGGAATAAAATAACTGAAGGGTTACTACATGTGTCGTATTTCAAGCTGAGTGTGTAAATAATAAAGGTCAAACTCAGAAAACAAGGCTGATAATTCCACAGTGACCAGCCAGACTCCAGTTCCCATCATTTATTCACATGTTGATAGACTTCCCCAGGAAGCCTGGGAAAATAACAGAAGTAACTCAACTTCCCCCAAGAGAACAGGCCTCATTTTTCCTTGGCAGATTCATTCCTAATCACATAGCAGGGAACCATTATTAACATCTGGATATTCAAAAAGAGCCACTGAATTATTATAAAAATGTTTCAAATCATCGGTCTAAAACTCAAATGATCTACAATGTGTATGATGCTTTTTCCTCCCTTTAGTCAAGAAGATAAATGGAGAATTCTTTATATTTCAACTTCCATTACACATTTGTTTTTAATCTGGGAAAATTCATGTCTGTCTACTGTACCTCCATATCAAAGACTGATATTTCAGCACTGGCTTCTGCTCCACCCACCATACGTTTCTTTTGAGAATACAATTTTTTTTTTTTCTTTTTTTTAGGAATGAGATTCCTACAGAAATTAATTGGTTCAAAATAGCCACAAGGAAGATGCTAATACTAGGTTAGATTCTCCTTCTGCGTAGTTATAAGCAGTTAGATTGAACAAGAGTTAGTCACATCAAATGTCTTCATATTTAATTAGCACTTTCTTCCTTGGAATGGTTTCTAAAACTAAAGTGTCATGTCTTGTTAAAAACACATGCAGACATTATCATGCTCTTTGCTCATCAAAGTCTTCCACACTAAAAGGCTACTAATCATTCTGTTTGGTCAAGATGTAGTTTAGTTAATTTTTTGTTGTTATGTGCCATTGAGTCAGATCCGATTCATAGCGACTTGAGTTTTCAAGGTGGTATCACTACGGAAGTAGATTGCCCAATCTTCCTTCTGAGGAGTGGCTGGTAGGTTTGAACTGCCAGCCTTGTGGTTAGCAGTCAAATGCCTTAGGCACTATGCCACCAGTTTAGTTGATGGTACTTGATAAATTAAAGTTGTTCCTCTATTTAAAACCCTCCTTCCTATTACTCTCAGAACATTGTATAAAATTTCCAACTTGGCCTGCAAGGCTCCACTTGCAGCCCCATCAAGAGAAGATCAGGCCCAAGTGAAAAAGTGTTTTTGAACCCCTCAGCAAGGATGTATAAAGATCTTTGCAAGCAACTTTTATTTAAGCAAAGGTCATTCCAAACTTCTTGCCCTAGTCATGTGCACCACCTTTCTAACACTCTGCTCCACCTGCCTGCATAACCATAACCCTACCCCATCGCCTGCTCCAACCTCCTCTTCCACCATACTACTCATCCTAGCCATCCTGCATGAAGCCTCTGCCAAAAATGCTCTTTGTGTCTGTTTCCCAGGCAAATCCTATCCAGCCTTCAAGTCTCAGTATAAGAGTCACTTCTCTGAGGAAATCTGGCCCAGGACCACCTTCTATACCCTCATGGACTCTGCAGTCCTCCACAGTTACTCTGACCACAACAGTGCACAAACAGCTTTTAAGGTAGTCCACTGTTTTAATGTCTGTCTCTCTATTAAGCCTTATAAATGCAGAGATGGCTCTGTTTGTTTTACATTGTGCAGAGGTTGTTCATCTTCAATTCTGGCAGTGACCTTAACAATAGTCTTTAATATTGTTACCCTTTCACATCCTCTTCAGTCAAATACCATAATCTTCATTCAAATGCTCTATAAGGAACTTTAATATATTATTTATCAATAAATGTAGAAGGATGCATGAATCCTTTTGAAAAGACAAACAATGTGTTGTACTGTGAATATTATTGTACCATAATTGTACAATTCGTATTTTCCTATATGCATTATATTCATACATAGTAGGTGAGACAAAGTCTGGCCATTGTCCTTGGTCAGGTTCTCAGAAGGAACCACTCCCAGGAGAAAGATAACATGCTTGGTGAATTGAAGGGTCAACAAAAAAGGGGAAGGCCCTCAATAAGATGGATTGACACAGTGGCTGCAACAATGGGCTCAGGTATAGCAAGGTTTGAGAGGCTGGCACAAGAGCAGGCAGTGTTTTGTTCTGTTGTACATAGGGTTGCTATGAGTCAGAGATGCTCAATGGCACCTACCAATAACAATTATAATCAGAGTCCAAAGAAGGGACTGTCCAGGCTTCTTCTTATTTCACCTGATAGTGACTGATCTTAGTATTTTCCTTGTATATATGAAAACACACACAAAATTACCCTGGAAGAATCAGCCACTCCATTTGTTTGATCAAAAGTGACAGTTGAGGCATGAGTAACTGCTTTGAGAGTTAATATACCTATGTTGATGGGTACTCTTCCCACCAGGGCACCTACTACACCTTTTACCTTCACCATTTCCCTTCTCTTTAATTTTTTCCAGAGCAGCTTCCCAGGCTGAAACTTGCAGCATAACCAGTAGTAGCAGGACTGAAGATAAAATTCCAAGGTGAAATGTATTAAACACAGAGTTATTTTTCAGCTTCTCCTGTTGGCGCAGCCTCCAGTAGAACTAATACCTAATGATTCCAGGAAGTAAAAAGCAATTAAATTTCACTTGGTGTAAAGTTGAAGAAATTGTCCCATGTGAAAAGAATGTTTCTTTGCCACATTCCATAGGTGGCAATAAACAGGCAAATTTCACTGGTTTTGATATAGTAGCACAAGCTTTCACAAGGCTCAGGTTGATTTCATTTTAAAAAGATGAATTTATGGGACAGAGGATTGAAAGGTTTGTACTGACATGTTTAAAACCCTCTTTTAAAAAGTGGCATATTGCATCGTTCCATTTAAGTGTTCACACCGCAGACTGAAACATAATCTGTTTACTGAAAAAACAACTTTTTATTGCCCTGTGAATAATTTCCCATTGAAAAAGAAAACAATGTACAGTATTTTAGTGCTTTGTGAAACATCTGGAAATTTTTCTTCAGTTGCTAAAGCTATTAAGAATTTGCATCCACATTCAAACTACTGATTTTTCAATTTAATGCAGAACAACTTCAAACACTATTGAACAAACTTAAATGTGCTCCAAAAATGCCACAGCTTCCAAACTCCCAGGGAGTTCACTTGGGGAAACAAAGCATCAGACTCACCACAAGGCGAGTCTGGTCTCACAGAGGGCCCATTAGGGAGGTTTTGCATCTTTGTCTTCACTTTTCTTAACTCCGTGTGAAGTGTTAGAATTAGGCCAGCTGCTCTAACAAATAAACCCCAAATCTCAGTGGCTTAACATATTGGAAACTTTTTGCTTGCTCACTCATGTGGTATAGTGCCTAAGGCATTTGACTGCTAAGCAGAAGGCTGACAGTTCAAACCACCAGCCACTACTCAGAAGGCAGACTGGGCAATCTACTTCGGTAGAGATACTGCCTCGGAAACCCAAGGAGGGGTCGCTATGAGTCGAATTGACTCACGGCAGTGAGTTTGGTTTTTGGTTTTCACCAGTGTGGATGTGTGAGGTAGGGAGGCAGTTTTCCAGGTAGAGAGGTAGGAACCCCAACTGCTTCCATCTCTGTCTCTGCCGACTTCAACAGGCAGGTCCACAGCAAGGAAAAAGAGCATGGAGACTTCCCTCCCAGTTAGAAGAAGTGCAGTTACTCCTGCTCATGCTCAATTGGCTAGAACACAATCACGTGACCAAACTCTCCGCAAGGAAGGCGACAACTGCAGACTTATCCCAACAAGGAGGAGAGTTGGTCGAATCGTTAGCCAGTCTATAAATTCCAACAAACACATTGCAAGATTTATTTTTATTTTATAAATTCAAGCACGTAGAATGCTCAGTATTCATTTATCCTATCTTATTCTGGACTCTATGTAAAGCACTGTATGGAAGGTATTGGGAGATTTCTGAGGTAAGTAACAGTGCCGAAAAGACATTTCACTTTACACACTCTTTCTTGATCTCAGCTGCTAAGACTGTGTACCTCATTTGTGAAAGTTGTGAAATGTGTTCATTATGGAGACATATCTCTTTCAGAGGACCTACAGCAAATCTCCCAGTTTACACTCTGGACAGAGTGCAAGCTTTGGAATCAAGTATCTGGGTTTGAATTAGCAGCAACACTCACTAATGTGAGACCTTGGGCTAGGCAAATAAACTTTCTAGTCTTAAATAAACTTCTCTGTAAAGAAGGAATTAGCTTGAGGACTCTTAGGGGTTGAGATGATTTTAAGTTAAGATGTACTGGTGTTTAGTACAGTGCCTAACATTGGGAGTGACTGTGATTGCCCTACTACACTTAAGTATAGTGATTATTAGCAGTTTCTGAAAGTTTGCTTTTTGCATTATTTTTCTTTACTTCTCTTCCCAGACTTTGATTTGCACACAAGGGACTTAAATGCAAATCTAAGACTTATGTGCTCTTCACAAAAAATTAATTCAACAAATGTTAAAGTGATGATTTGTAGGCCCAATACTTACCTCTAAAAGGTATACAGTGGTATGAGTCAGTTCCTCTCAAGAACAGTTCATCTAGAAAGGATGAATTAAAATACAAACAACTGAGCCCCATCTAGGGATTCTTTCTCACCCTATGTTCGTTCTCCTCCCCAAGTCTACATTAATGACTTTTCTCTGTGCTACCATCAGATCTTTTCCTACTTCTTGATCATATTGTAATTGTTTATTGACTTATCAGCCTCCTTGTTAGACTATACATTCCATGAGGAAGGGATCTATATATCTTATTTGTGCCCAGCACATGCCACAGTGTATGGCTCCTAATAGGTGCTTGAGAAATATTTGTAGGGTGGGACTGAGTTGAATACAGCTTAGGAAAAGGTAAGTTCCATAACACCTTAAAAGAATCAAAGAGCTACTAGTGTTCAAAAGATGGAGATCCACACATCTGGCTAGGGGGAGGAGGGGAAGAGGAAAGATTTCCTGAAGTATTTGAAGTGAACTTTAAAGGCAGGGTAGAGTTTTAATAAGCAGAATGCTAGGGGTGGCATTGCAGCCAGAAACAGGTACAAGCTTGAAGGTAGAAATGCAAAGATGTTTATGTGGAATAGTGTATTTTGCTTATCCTCTGCCCACAATGTGTTAAGGGAAGGTGTGAGGGACAAGAATGTAAAGGCGAGTTGTGGCTATTCTAGAAGGGGTTTTGACTCTCAAGCTGGCAAGTTTCCGTTTAATGATGTGGGCAGTGGGGAGCCAGGGGTGGTCTTGGTACTGAGAAGAACAATCTGCCAAGTGTGCAGGGGCTGGAATGCATTAGTGAAAGACATCTCTTCGAAGACATGACCACAATCCACGTGAAGGCAATAGGATCCTAAATGAAGAAAATTAATGAGAAGGGACAGGACAGGAGGGGATTAGGGCACAAGGCAGCGGAAAAACCCACATCTCTTGATAACTGGACAGACTTTAAGGGACAGTGATAAGGGAGGAGTGTGAGGTGAGTGACAATATGGTTCTGTCATTCACAAGAAGATGCAGAACTGATTTGGTGATTGAGGGAAAGGTGAAAAATTGAGTTTGAGACCTTTTGAACTTGAGGGGTTTGAGAGAGGCAGGGTTAGTTATCAAGGTGGGGCATCCAAGTGGAGTTGTCTAAGGGGCAGCAGGGCAGGAAGAGCTGAGTCAGTATAGTGAGGAAGGGAGGGAAGCTTCTAGTAGAAGTGGAGGTGGATGGTCAGGAGGGCCATTTGACCTAGGCCTTGTCTTCACGTAATTTCTTAAACTGAGACTTTTGACCTTGTCTCTAAATGGGTTGACATATACAATCCTTGAGTTTATTAAGTTTTTTGATAAATGGAGACTTTCAAAATGCACCACAAATTTGTAACCCTGTCAAGACACTTACTCACAGTTGTAATATACATACATACTTTAAAAAAAAAAAAAAGTCTTCTAAGAGCTCAGGCCATCAGTTCCCTCATAACCTGCATTTACTTCCAGTTAGAGCATTTTTCTCCACTGACTACAACTGCTGCTTCCCTAACCACTGTCCGTCCTGTCCGCCTTTGGGAAGGAATAGTGTTCTGTTTGGTTGGGACCCCAGTAGCCAGCCTGACATCTGGCAGAGAAGATACTCACTAAATAAATATTTTAGGAGGGAGGGAAAGAGGGAAGTTGTCTACATTGAAGTAATAACTACAGACATCAAAGAAGAGAAAGATTATATAGAAGAGAGAAAATTATCTTCCTTTCAAAAAGGGCAATAAAATAATCTTGTAGCATTAGTAGTCACACCTAACATGGCAATTTTCAAATGCAAACCAGGTGCTATATTTTGTGTGAAGCTTCCTGACATTATCATGGAGATTCTGTCCAACTTGATGTTGCACTGGGGAGAATATCAAGGGGAATGTCACCCCAGTTCTTCTTAACACCTTGGATCTACTCTTGAGCAAGTTAGAACTTCTCTGGAGAAGCTTTCTGATTCACCTTTTCTCCTTTCCCTCTTTGCCTTTGGCTCCTGGCTGAGCATGAATAGAAAGAGATGAATTCAAGATGTGGTCAGTTTGAGCAGATTTGAAGACAAGAGAAAACTATTGGGCTTTTTTTCTTCCCCCTTAAATTCTGGGCTGACTGCTTCAAGAAGAAAGAACAACACAGTAGCAGTTGGTATAAGAATCTACTTCTGATACACCTGTTTTACTTCCCAAAGCCAACTTTGATACCCTTAATTTTATCTACTCTACAGAGTACATTTTCACATTTATCTCATCCTGACACCAATTAGCACATGAGTTTCGGCAAAAGAATCTATGGCAATTTAATCCGCACCTTTGAAGAAAAGGAAGCACTAATCGAAATGAGGACTGTCCCAAAACCAATTGAACAGGTGTGCATTTCCATAATGGCTGCACAATTCAGCAATATCGTGTTGTTTGCTGCTTTTGCTTGTGAACTGAATTAGTAATCTTCACATGCCCTGTCCCAGTGATTGAAATAAATTACTTTGTTAAATTGCGAAGCAGGTTGACCCATCTGTTGGCCCATGAATGTTCAGATTCTCAGAGGGTTTATTATTCCAAATAATGACTGCCATATGCAGCGGTAAACAGTTCCTTTAAAACTGACTGAAGGATTTGGTGCTACTTTTGAAGGCAATTTATAAAGCTATTCATGTTCCCCTAACGGATCTGCCCTTCAACTAAACTTCCAGAAAAGTTGTTTCAATCAGTTAATCCTGGCCAAGACACTTTGTTCTCTTTGGAGAGAAAAGAGGAGAAGTATGGAAGCATCTGTTCCAGGAGCACCTACTATGTGTCAGGTACCAGCTGAGCCTCACCACAACCCTAGATACTATTACCCTGGAGAAAACAGGAGGTCAGAGAGGTTAAGTGACTCGTCCAAAGATAAATGCTATGTTGCAGAAATGGAACTCGAATTCAGTCCACCTGGCTCCAATATACATCCTGCTATTTCCACCAGGCCCAATGAAAAGTGTTTGCACTGTGAAGTGTAAACCATCTACAGTGGGAATTTTGAGTACTCACAACTCAGACCTAAGGAGGAAAAACTAGTTACAGAATATTTATACCACAGCTAATAGCACTATCCTGATAGTACTTGTCCCCTGTATGAGTCCCACTGTACCCTTCCCAATCTTCTCCTTTAGAGCAGAGCTTTGAGCTCTCATTGGCAAGAACCTAATAGGAATGTGTAAAGACAAAAATCTATGGGTCCTTTTCTCATATGTGGCTTTGCTTACTTTAGATCATCCTCATTTTCAAGTCCCCAGGGAGAATGCACGCTCTGCTCACACAAGGTCCATAAACTTCTCTGACCACGGGCTAGTCATGATTTGTTCATGATGTTAACAGGGACTCACTGTGGTGAGATTACAGATGTTAAATTGCTGATGGATGGCCCAAAGCCAGCACATGGTCGGCTCTTCTGGTATTCAACTGCAGTATTAATCATCTGTGGAAAGGTTTTTTTTTTCCCCCTTGGTGAAAAAATAAAATGGCTAATATACAGTATGGAATGAGGGCCCTGGAACAATTCCTTCCTTAAAAGGAAAATACTAAAGCTATTAAAAGAATAAACTCCTTCATGTGACATGATGACAGTGGGATTTTTCTGAGGAGCTAAATGAATAAGCTCACTCTTCTTTGATTTATATGAGTGCAAAGAGTCTCTCAAAGCTTTAAAAGGCAGGGAGCCCATTTAGAGATGTGCCAACAGTCTCCACTCCCTTTGTTTAAAGGGAGTGAGAGGCCAACGTTGAGCCAGAGGCAAGTGTTTGACAGGCAGAGACCTGAAGGGGTCGGCACCTAAGTACTCAGCAAGAGAGGGAAAGAAGGTGCCTTGGGGGTTTGCCAGACCTTTGGTTGAGTACGCTTGCCTTCTTTCAACAACACTCTCCACCCCCAGCACCTCTACATAAGCCAAACCCTTGCCTTCCCTCTGTGGTTGGTCTTCTCCCAAGGTCATAGTGAATCAGACTCGGTTCTTTGCTGTCAGCTTGAATCTTAAGGAGAGAGGAGGAGGGAAAGGGAAGAGAGGAAGCAGTTGCTGGGAGTCAACTCCAATTCATGGTGGCCTCACATGGGTCAGAGAAGAACCATCTTTTACAGAGTTTTCAATGACTGATTTTTTGGAAGTAGAGCACCAGCCCTTTCTTCCAATGCACTTCTGGTGGACTCAAACCTTCACCCTTTCAGTTAACAGCCAAGCACATTGACCACTGACACTACCCAGGGACTCCAAATCCTGAGCAAGAAGCCAGAAATCAGTTTTGTTCTTCATCTCCACCAAAGAAGGAACCAGAAGCAAGCAAAACCTATGTTATGAGCCTTAAAACCAAAAAACCAAACTTGTTCCTGTCGAGTCAGTTCTGACTCACGGGGAACCCCAAGTGTTACAGAGTGCAACTGCTCCCTACGATTCCCTTGGCTGTCATTTTTGCAGAAACAGATTGACAGGCCTTTCTTCTGTGGTGCTTCTGAGTTCAAATACCAACCTTTCAGGTTAGCAGCTGAGAGGAACCCATTTAAGAGCCTTAAGGATTCTCAAAAATGGAAGAAATAATAATAAAGAACCCTTTGCCAATGAGTCAAGTCCAACTCATGGAGAACTTTCATAAAAATAAATTCCTCACTCAACAGAATTTACAATCAAGAAAGGTTACCCCCCCCCCCAAAAAGAAAGAAAGGTTACCCAGCAATTTCTACATAGGAAATATGAAATTTAATTGAATTATGTGTTATGTTTATCTAAATAAAATGTAAAATATACGTGAGCATAAAAGTGTATGGTTCAATCATGAGGAAATATCAGATAAACCCAAATTTAGAAAAACCCCAATTCAGAAAATTTTGTATACTATTTCTAAATTTTGAGTATACAATATTTTCTGCATTGGAGTTTTTCTAAATTTGAGTTTATCTGATGTTTCCCCATGATTGATAACCAGACACAACTCTTAAAAAAGTGACAAAGCTATGAAGGAAAAGAAAGACTGAGAAACTGTCGCAGATTAGAGGAGCCTGAGGAGAAATGATAATTACATACAATATAGGATCCTAGATTGGATCCTAGATCAGAAAAAGCACATTAGTGGGATAATGAAGAAATATGTAGATTATGGTAATTTTTTTATTTTCCCTGCACAACCAAAGAATCAACCATTTTTTTCCAAGTATGTCTAATTTCTTTTATTGGAGAATGATATTCAGAAACCAAGGTCCAGAGCTAAGTGTGTTCATTGTTCTCTCAGTGGAAAGAGTTAGGTTATTTATGTATTTACCTATATATGTATGTATGCATGTATATATGTAAACACACATGCATACAAACATATATATATATATACACTTACTTATGTGTCTATTTATCTGTATACATATTAAAATAAACATGACTCCATGCTGATATCTCTAACTCCAATCCAGCACTACAGCATATCCCTCCTTTGTTTATCTGTAAGTTCTTTCTGCCCCAATGAAAAACCTAGCTCTCATTATCTGCAATATACTTACTTCTTTGTTAAAACGTAGTATACCTGTAAAATCTTTTCAGAATTGCTAACCTGTACCCTTATGAAAAGCGAATTTATCAACTAGAGCATAATATTTATATACATTTCTCTTTTTTTTCTCTTTAGCCTTAGAATATGAAGTCAGAACAAAGTTTTGCAAAGTTACTTAGATCAACTCCTCTCCCCTCCCCCATATGATATAACTGTGGCCATGTCAAACATTTGTAATACAGTTAGATTGATTTGTCACAGTCTATATTCCATCTTAAGGAGCTCTGGTGGCATAGTGCCTAAGGCACTTGACTGCTGACCAGAAGGCTGGCAGTTCAAACCCCCCAGTCACTCCTCGGAAGGAAGATGGGACGATCTACTTCCGTAGTGATACTGCCTCAGAAACCCAAGGAAGGGTCACTATGAATCTGGTCCTACTTGACGGCACATAACAAAAACAACAACAACATAAGTGTGTGAGCCATTTTCCTAAGATAAAGTTCTCTTTCTCTATATATATACATATAAGCTTTACTGGTTTTGCTTCTCTAGAGAACCCAGTCTAACACATTTGGTACAAGGAGTGGAGTCCTTCCTCAAAGGGACTCACTTCACAGCAAATAAAGTGCAGCAATGGGACTATGCTCATGGAATTCACTGGTCTTGCCATGTTCCCCATCATCCTGAAGCAGCTGGCTTGAAAGAACGATGGAATGGCCTATGGAAAACACAATTACAGCACCAGCTAAGTGGCAATACCTTGAAGGGTTGGGGCAGTGTTCTCCAGGAGGCTGTATATGCTCTAAGCCAGTGTCCAATATACGGTGCTGTTTCTCCAATAGCCAGGATTCACGGGTCCAGGAACCAAGGGGTGGAAATGGGAGTGATACCTCTCACTATTACCTCTAGTGACCCACTCAAAAAATTTTTGCTTCCTGTCCCTGCTACCCTATGCTCTGCAGGCCTGAAGATCTTAGTCCCAAAGGAAGGAACACTCCCACCTGGAGACACAATACTGATTGCATTGAACTGGAAATTAAGAACACCACCCAGCCATTTTGGTTTCTTCATGCCTCTGGATCAACAGACAAAGAAGGGCATTACTGTACTATCTGGTGTGATAGATTTTGATTACCATGGGGAAATTGGATTGACATTACATAATGGAGGTAAAGAATATTTCTATACAGGAGATTCTTTAGGACATTTCTAGTACTACCATGCCCTGTGATTAAAGTCAATGGGAAATTACAGCAACCCAATTCTGATATGACTACTAATGGCCCAAACCCTTCAGGAATGAAGGTTTGGGTCACCCCACCAGGCAAAGAACCACAATCAACTGAGGTGCTCACTGAGGGCAAGGGAAATACAGAACAGGTGGTAGAAGAAGGTACTTCTGAATATCAGCTATGACCATGTGACCAGTTGCAGAAACAAGGGCTTTGATTGTTATATTTCTTCATTGTATATGCGCATTCTGTTATGAACTGTGAAATGTAAATAAGATTAATGCATTTCGGTTGTACGCATGTTAGCATATCATGTTGTGTGCAAAATGACTTTATAATTGTCCTTATTTAGAGATTATATATGGTTAAGAAGATGTCTACAGCTGCCAAGTTGGCAGGGGGTGGACTGTGATAGTTGGAGCTGTGTGTCAACTTGGCTAGACCACAATTCTGTGTGGTTTAAGCAATTGTGATGTAGGTTGTTCCCATGATGGGATCAGATGTATATGTTTTGAGCAGCCAATCCATTGAAAGGGAATTTCCTTAGGAGTGTGGCCTGCTTCCAGTATATTTATGGACATCCTGGGAAAATGAGACACTCTTCTGTGGATTAAAATTCTGTTTTGCTGCCTACAACTGTCCATGAGTGAACAATACACCATTCGGCCTGGAGATCTTTGATTCATCATTCGTTGGAGTCAACAGCCAGTATATTGCCTGCCAACCTTGAGCTCCTCAGCCCCTGCAGCTGTGTGAGTCGGGAAAAGCCTCCAGCTTGACGTTTGATCCAAGAACTTGGGACTTGCCAGCTTCTATAAGTGTGTGAGTCATTTATCCTAAGATAAATTTCTCTTTCTCTCTGGTTTTGCTTCTCTGGGCAATCTACTTCCATAGAGATACCACCTCAGAAACCCAAGGAGAGGTCGCTAGGAGTCGAACTAGACTAGACGGCAGTGAGTTTGGAGTTTTTTATCTGGATTCCCCCACCCTTCTGGTCCACACAGTAATTTGCATACAATAAAATTCATTTTTTGTGGTGCACAGTTCTATGGGTTTTGACAACTCTGTAAAATCATATATGTACCATCACAGTAACATACAGAATAATTGCTTTACCACAAAATTCCCTCATACCACCCTTTGTGGTAGAAATCTTCCATTCCTAATTTCTGCCAACCACTAATATGTTTTCTGTCCCTAAACTTTTGCCTTTCCAAAATGTAATATAAATGGAATTATATAATATGTAGTCATTACTCCATAGTGGGGAGCTCTGGTGGCATAGTGCCTAAGGCATTTATTTGACTGCTAACCAGAAGGCTGGCAATTCAAACCCACCAGCCACTCCTCAGAAGGAAAATTGAGCAATCCATTTCTGTAGAGATACCACCTCAGAAACCCAAGGAGGAGTAGCTATGAGTTGAATCGACTCAATGGCAGTGAATTTGGTTTTCTTTTTTTTGGTAGTCATTACTGGTATATAGGAATATGATTTACTTTTATATATTGATCTTATATTCTGAAGCCTTGCTAAATTCATTTTTTAGTTCTAGAGGCTTTTATGTATTTCTTTGGGATTTTCTACATGGACAATCGGATTGTCTGAGATTAGAAACAGATTTATTTCTTCTTTTCCAATATGTATGCCTCTTCTTTCTTTTGCTTGCTCAATTCCATTGAATAAAAGCAGTGAGAGAGAACATAGTTGCCTTGTTCCTAGTCTTTGAGGAAAGTTTTTCCATTTTTCCCTGTTAAGTATAACATTTTGGTGCCCTCATGGCACATTGGTTAAGCACTGGGCTGCTAACCAAAATATTGGCAGTTCAAACCCACCAGTGGGCCTGAGGGAGAAAGATATGGCAGTCTGCTTCCATAAAGATTACAGCTTTGGAAACCCTATGGGGTACTTTGACTCTGTCTTATAGTATAGTGTAATGACCAACTCAGCAGCAATGGATTTAAGTATAATGTTAGTTGTAGGTGTTTCATAGATACCCTTCAGCAAGTTGAGGAATTTCCCTTCTATTCCTAATTTGCTAAGAGGTTTTTGTTTTAATCATGAATGGATGCTGAATTTGTCAAATAATTCTTATGAATCTATTGAGATCATCATATGGTTTTTCTTTTTCAGTCTGTTAATAATGCGAACTACATGCATTGATTTTTTTAATGTTGAAAGCTTTGCATTCCTGGGCTGAACCTCACTTGGTCATGATGTAGTACTCATTTTATATATTGTTGGATGCAATTTGCTAATATTTTATTAAGGATTTTTGCATCTATATTCATGGGAGATATTGGTCTGTAGTTTTCTTTTCTTGTATGGTCGTTGGTTTTGAGACCCATAAGGGTAGGGTATAAAGATGGAAAAGGAGATGGTGGGGGGAAAGCTCTAAATTGCCTATCATTTTAAAGGTTGAATAGAATGCAAATCAGAACAGCAGAGGAAGCAAAGTGATGTTGAAAGCGCCAAATCCTAGCCACTAGACCACCAGGGAACCTTGGTGCAAAGTTAGGCTGAAAGATAGACCCTAACAAGGTGATTTAAAACACATGAATTCAGAAAGCTGAGTATTCAATCTATATACAGGTTTATGCAATTGGGGTTCAAACAAACTCTGTCCTTTCTTGAAGAAGAAATAGGGCTTGTGGACAGCTGATTCAGGTAAGCCTTGCAGCTTTCTTCTCCTTGTTTTATGATTAGAATGAATTTGGCCAAGGTCTTCTTAGATCAACTACTGTGTAATTTTGCCAATAATGTCAACTGCACTCTCCTGAGATTTGCTAATTAAATTTCAAAGCTTAATTTTTTTTTTTTTTTAATTAGGATTTGGGTGAAGATTTACAGAGTAAATTCACTTTTCATACAGCAGTTCACATATACTTTGTCTCATGTCATT
>NW_006921595.1:9569964-9573021 GCF_000298275.1 Orycteropus afer afer | reverse complement strand
AAAAAAATTAGTGTACAAATTCCCTATTAAACACTGACTTGGTTGGAAGTTGGATAAATTCTAGCTACACTTTCAAAATAAGCAAGAGATGAGTACACAAGATACACAATGACACCGAAGTCTAGACTCTTGGAATAGAACACCAGAAAATCTGAATATATTGAGTCTTAATAAATATTTATTGTATGAATATGTGTATCTACAGCTTGTTATATTCTTGGAATGATTTTCAAGCCTCATGCCACTCTCATTTTCAACATTCCTTGTTTGACAAAACAAAGTGTGAATTTCTTTTAAATAGCCTCATTTTCTTTGATTCTCTACTCTAGAAGAAAACACATCCCTTGAGTTTCTTGTTAATCATATTCATCCAAAGTCATATTTGTCCAATATTCAAAGTGATATATTTTATTCAAATTTGTCTCAATAGATAGCCCACTGTCATTGACCAAGAGCAAATGAGGTTACAGCTTGCACTGCCTGTTTTCAGCTTCAAATTTATAACAAGGGGGGTCTCAGTCTAGGAATATGCCTCTTTCTCAAGACCTGTCACCAGTGACAAATATCCCAACCTGGTTGGGACGCTTGTGTATTGAGTCTAAAATGTCTGCATATGAATAACAGCTGTGATATTTTTGTTTTCCTGTGCCAGACACTGTGCTAAGTCCTTTATACACATTATCTCACTTGTCCTCGCAACCAGCCTGTGTGACCTTTGTAATGAAATAGTTAATGTTACATATATTTCTTGGAAAAAGAGAGAGATAAAATATAAAATAATACATCACATAGATTTGTTGAATTTATTGGATATTTATTGTATGAATATGTGTATCTACAGCTTGTTATGTTCTTGGAATGATTTTCAAGCCTCATGCTACTCTAATTTTCAACATTCCCTGTTTGACCAAACAAAGTGTATTGGTTGTATTAGTTGTATTAGTCAGAGTTCTCTTTCAGGATTGTTCTGTTTTAGGCTTGTTTCTCTGGAGACCTCTGATTAATGCAACTCGCCATTAATATATCTCTATCACATGATCCTGTCAGAGTGCCTTCCTACCATGAACCACCATGTCACAATCTCCTCTTTATGATTTGCTTACTGTCTACTTCCTCGACCAGAACTTGAGCTTCATGAGAACAGGGACTTTTCTGTTTTTCTGGCCACTGTGATCCACAATCTGATGCTGAGCCTGGTATATTGGGGCCCTTCCTAAATATTTGCTAAAACACTAAGTGACTACTACAGGCCAGCTAACCCCTTGCATGTCAAAGACAGTGCTTTGCAGATATGTCCTTAGACTGGTATGATTATTAACTTACTAAGGTCAATGTCCACTTAGTGTCTCTGCCATTTCAGGCAAGAAAACAGGCCAACTGAGCAATTCTTACCTGCAAAGAAGACTCAATGGCAATGTTTATACTGTACTTTATAGTCTCTGCAACAAAGATACTCTGATGAATAAAAATGATTTCCATCTCGCTCTAACTGGCGCCATGCCTACTAGCTTACACAAGCCCTAGTTGTCAGTTGTTTCTGGTTTAAAGAATGCTTCTCAACTGACAGCCCTAAACCTTATGTGTCACACAGGATAAAGTCCCAAGAAAAGAAAATTTATTACAGAAAACTCTATCTGGCCTGGGTCCAAAATTTGATGGAGAATATTAATAATATTGCTGGGACCTGACTCTCATAAGTCTCTCAGTGCCCCCCAATACATTTCTGAATGAGCTTGATATATGTGACTTGCACTTTGTTTTCCATCCTATAAATGAGTTTTTTGTTAGCATAATTGTTTTACAGCTCTCCAACCAGAATTAGACCTCACATGTCGCTGCTGTATTTGTTTCTTTAGAAATTTTGGTGGTGCCAATGACACCACCTTTCTCTCCATCCTTCCCAGCTTTGCACTTTCTGGTCCTGTTACTTGGAACTGCTCTGCACTCAATCCTTGTCTTTGAGATGCTGTCCTCTATGTTTTGAATTCCTCCACCTTTGGCCTGTGTCTTAGTCTTACTTGTTTTTTAACCCTCAGCTATACTGTCCCACCTCCTTTCCCTGACATCATCCCCCACGTTCACATGTATTTGTCAGGTTAAATTGGTTACCTTACTCTGAATCCTAAAGCACTTTATGCAGCTCTTTTGTTTAATTTCATATTTATCTACTTTCAGTTTAGTTTTACTAACCTGTCAATGGTCTCCTGGAGTGTCTACTTTATTCATCTTGTATCCCTAGCACATCACAGTGTCTTTCAGATTATGTTGTTGTTGTTAGCTGCTGTCATTGAATTGGCTGCTAACTCACTGTGACCCCATGCACAAAAGAACAAAATACTGCTCAGTCCATTGCCATTCCCAGTTGCAGACTGGACCGTAGTGATCCATAAGGTTGTCTTTGGCTGATTTTTGAAAGTAGATACATAGGCCTCTCTTCTAATCCATTGTAATCTGGAAACTGTTGGCATCTGTATAGCATTATAGCCACACTTAAGCCTCCACTGGCGGACAGGTGGTTGTTGCATATAGGATTCAAATCTGAGTATCCCATATAGAAGATGAAATTCTACCACTGAACCACAGCTCCTCCTGATATATTCTGTAACCAAAAACAAACCCACTGCCACTGAGTCAATTCTGACTCATATTGACCCTATGGGACAGAGTAGAACTGCCCCACAGGGTTTCCAAGGCTATAAATCTTTACGGAAGCAGACTGCTTCATCATTCTCCCTAGAACACCTGGTGGACTCAAAAGCTTTTGGTTAGCAGCTGAATACTTTAACCACTATTCCACCAGGGCTCCTGATATATGCTATGGTAAAATATAACTGTATATACTAGAAAGTATAAAACTGTACATACTATAAAATATAAAACTAAAACTATATATACTATAAAGTATATAGTTCTACTTTACCATTGTTGTTGTTGTTGTTATGTGCCATCGAGTTGGACCCGACTTATAGCGACCCCTCCTTGGGTTTCTTAGGCAGTATCACTACGGAAGTAGATTGCCCCATCTTCCTTCTGAGGAGTGGCTGGTGGGTTTGAACC
>NW_006921595.1:9493631-9569726 GCF_000298275.1 Orycteropus afer afer | reverse complement strand
GGCTGGCAGTTCAAAACCCTCCAGCCACCTTAGGAGGAAGATTGGGCAATCTAATTCTATAGTGATAACCACTTCTGAAACCCAAGGAGGGGTCACTGTGAGTTGGATTTGACTCGAAGGCAATGAGTTTGTTTTTTTTTGTTTGTTTGTTTATGGCTAGATAACCCCTGGTGTTTCAAAGAGGACAGTGCTTTGCAGATCAGTCCTTAGGAGAGTGCCTGGTGCATTGACAGTTATGATCATTGACTTACTAAGGTCAGTGTCCACATTAGTGTGTCTCTGATGTTTCAGGCAAGAAAACAGGCCAACTGAGCAATTCTTATATGCAAAAAGGCTCAATTGCAATGTTAATAGTGTCATATGTATATGGTAAAGTATAACAATATGGGATATCATTGCTCATGTCAGCTGGATCTTGACTGAAAGCAAAGAATACCAGAAAGATGTTTACCTGTGTTTAATTGACTAAGCAAAGGCATTCAGCTATGTGGATCATAACACATTATGAATAGCATTGTGAAGAATGGGAGTTCCAGGAACATTTAATTGTGCTCATGAGGAACCTGTACATAGACCAAGAGGCTGTAAGTCAAGCAGAACAAGGGGATAGTGCATGGTTTAAAATCAGGAGGAATGTGTGCCTTTCATCATACATATTCAATCTGTATGCTAAGCAAATAATTTGAGAAGCTGGACTACATGACGAAAAACAGTTATCAGGATTGGAGGAAGACTCATTAACAACCAGCAATGTGCAGATGACACAATCTTGCTTGTTGAAGTGAAGATTACTTCAAGTACTTACTGATGAAGATCAAAGTCTTCAGTTTGGATTACATCTCAATATAAAGAAAACAAAAGTTCTCACAAATGAACCAGTAAGCAATATCATGATAAATGGAGAAAAGATTGAAGTCATCAGGGATTTCAGTTTACTTAGATCCACAATCAACACCCATAGAAACAGCAGCCAAAATATCAAACAATGGACTGCACTGGGAAAATCTGCAGCAAATGACCTCTTTAAAGTGTTAAAGAGCAAAAATGTGTCTTTGAAGACTAAAGTACTCCTAACCCAAGCCATGGTATTTTCCATCATGTCTTTTGCATGTGAAACTGGACAATGAATAAGAAAGACTTCAGAAGAGTTGACACTTTTGAATTGTGGTATTGGTGAAGAATGCTGAAAATACTATGGACTGCCAGAAGAACCAACAAATTTGTCCTGGAGGAAGTGCAGCTGGAATGTTCCTTAGATGTGAGAATGGCCAGACTTCATTTCACCTACTTTGGTCATGTTGTCAGAAGGGATCAGTCTCTGGAAAAGGATTTCATGCTGGTGAGGTAGAGGGTCAGTGAAGAGGGGAAGATCCTCAACAAGATGGGTTGACACAGTGGCTGCAACGACAGACTCATGCATAGCAAGGATTGTGAGGATACCCCAGGACCAGGCAATATTCATTCTTTTGTGCATAGGGTCGATGTGAGTTGTAACTGGTTTCGCAGCGTCTAACAACAGAACAGTTTAATATAATATACCTAATGCAGTGTGATATTATCTAATAGCATTTATTACAATGACTATCATTTTTATTTTTGCCTCTCAAAATTCCTCAGTTGAAGGTTGAGGTCCACTTAGAACTGTTATAGAATGCCATATTTAGCCAAATTACATACATAAGTTGAAACAGAAGGCTAATCATACCAGGTGGTATTAAAAACTCTTACCACACCCAGTATGAAAGACACTTGCATGATGATGTGCACTGAAAAGGAATTCAACCTGTATGGGAAATGAATTTGCGCTCTAGACTTCACCCAAATCACAATAAAAAAAAAAAAAAAAATTTAAAGCAAGAAACATTCAAATGCCATCTCTGGAGCATAAACATTAAGACAGTGAATAAATACTGTGATGGACATGCCTGCGCATTGATGTGCTCCAAAACATACAGGAAGAAAGAGAGAAGAGATCAAACTGCCCCTATGTTCTGTATCAAACAGTTCCTTTTCCTAGGGGGGGGAAAATAACTAAGCAAAACTTACAGTGACCTTTAAAAACAAGAGGTTACAATAGGAGCTCTGGGAGCATAGTGACTAAGGCATTTGAGGCCTAACCAGAAGGCTGGCGGTTCAAACCCACCAGTCACTCCTCAGACGGAAAGTTGCATAATCTACTTCTGTAGTGATACTGCCTAAGAAACCCAAGGAGGGGTCACTAAGAGCCAGGTTCAACTTCACGGCAGTGAGTTTTGAGTAGAGTTAAGTGGTTATTGCTTTAAAATATCATCTCTCAGAGAGCAAGCCGAGGTCTTTGGATCAAAATGGAAAAGTTCTTCCTCAATGGTTGATAATAGGTGTGTTATTTAATAAAAGAAGCTCACACAAAAGTGTTGTTTTCTCCATTGCTTCAAGGTCAGCAAGGCTGGGAACTGATTAGCAAGGCAAGCACTGTCTCTCAAACACAAGAGAACCGTCCAGGCTGGAGCTCAGATTTTTCAGAGCAGCAGATTTCCTTCCACCAACCATCTTTGGGGAAGGGAAAGGAGCTCCCGGGACAACTATCAACACAGTAGCAGCTTGGTGCATTTTCTTGTTCTCCCCTGGGGAGCTATTTTCTTTGCAAAACTACTGTAATTTTAATGAGCTGCCATTTGCTCATTACAGTCATCTGGGAATTTAGTCAGCATACAGACTACAAAATAGGACCCTGTATAATGTTTAGGATTTTGTCATTTAATAAAACATTTTATAAGCACAGTGCATACCTATTAACTGCTAACCACCCTTCTCGGGACCTGGCAGCCTGGCTTGTGGTCTACAATGCACTGAATACTATAGGTGAGTTATAGAGAGATGTTCTCCCAAGTTCCCATCCGTCTTTATTATGACACTCAAATAGCAGATGATGAGTAATCAGTCACTGCTAAATCCAATCGCTGGGAATTTAACTGGTCTTGACTTCTTATCATTCAAAATCTTCTTGAGGCCTGCCTCCTTTGGAAAAGGAAGGCTTTAGGCTTCTGATCCTTCAGAGGATTTATTATCTGCTGTGTGTGTGTGTGTGCATGTACGTGTGCATGTGTGTGTATGTGAAAGAGAGAGAGAGAGCATGCACATGCTTACCACTGATAGAACCAAAACAAAACAGGAAAAAAGCAATTTAGTTGCTGAATCCATGTGCCTCAAAGCGACCCCATATGTGTCAGAGTACAACTGTGCTCCATAAGGTTTTAAATGGTGGATTTTTCAGAAGTAGATCACCAGGCCTTTCTTCCAAGGTGCAGCCAAGCTTTCCATTAGCAGTGAAGCACACATGTTAACCATTTACACCACTCAGGGACTCCTCATTATAAGGCCAAAGCCATTCTGAATACAGTCTAATGACTAAAACTCAGATTTGGTTTTCAATGGACAAATCTAATCTCTCCTATGCAGAGACAGAGGATTAATGAGAATATGCCTAGAAAAAAATTTACTCTGCCATCAAATCGGTTCCAACTCATGGTGACCCCATGTATATCAGAGTAGAACTGTGCTCCATAGGGTTTTCAAAGGCTGGTTTTTTGAAAATAGGTTACCAGGCTTTTTTTCTGAGGTGCTTCTGGGTGGACCCAAACTACCAACCTTTTGCTTAGCAGCCAAGTGCATTAATGGCTGCATCACCCAGGGACTCATCACTGATAGAGCAGTTCCTAAACATTGGTCCATGAACTGGTCCATCAGAATCTTGCAAGATGGGTGATGAAAAATGGACATCCTAGGCCCCAGCCCGGAAGGACCTGGGTGGGGCAAATAGTTAACACTCTTGGCTGCTAACCAAAAGGTTGGAAGTTCAAGTCTAACCAGAGATGCCTCAGAAAAAAAAGGCTTGACAACTTAGGAAAAAGTCAGTCATTGGAAACACTGTGGAGAACAGTTCTGCTCTGATGTACCAGGTCACCATGAATCAGAATCAACTCAACAGCAACTGATTTGGTCAGGCCCCAGCCCATGCCCACTAAACTGTCCTCAGAGACAAGGCAGACAATCAATTGACAATGATTGCCTCTATTTTTTTTCTGATACTTAGTGACTTGGAAACTACTTGCAAAATAGAATACTAACCAGGTTAAAAGATATGTACTGTGTCCCCACAATGGGATGGTTTGCTTTAAACAGGAAATAAAACATAAACTATTGCACACACAGAGAACGAATCTCTGAGCAAACCACCTATTAAATAAGTGAGGTGAAAATGGAGGAGACTTAATACAATCTATCACCATGCTTAGAAAACTCAGAAAATACACCCTACTGAGAGGCTTAGTTTTCTTGAATGTTACTACTCTTTTTGAGCACAAGCCTTGCTTCATTTTACCTTCAGTTACTATCACTATGGGGGGGGGGGGCTCACTGCCGTTGAGTCAATTCTGACTCATAGCAACCCCTCCTTGGGTTTCCAAGTAGATTGACCAGTCTTCCTTCTGAGGAGTGGCTGGTGGGTTTGAACCACCAGGCTTCTGGTTAGCAGTCACATGCCTTCGGCACTAAGGGGACTTATATAGCCTTAGGTTCCAAATGAATCATGACTCAACCCAAAGAACACAGCAGGAAAAGAGAAAAGGAGGCCCCAATAATGGGAGGCAGAAGGGTAGCAGCATTTGAGCCACAGTGGGAGCGAGCTGAGGGGAGGCCATGCTGGTGGACAGGATACATCATGGGCAGGTGAGGGAATGAGCGCATAAGAAAGCTCCCACTTTGACCACCTTGCTTGTGTTCCCATTATGAATTTCTCATGGCTTTCTCTAAGAGCTTCTCATCATAGTCATAACAGTGTCATGATTGTTATGACATCATGTCATATGGATTATCTCAAGTCAATGCATTATCTTAACATTTGTCAGAAAGGCACTACTTTTGGAAGACTGTGCTTATAGGAAGCAATTACCCTTTGCACTACTAGCCCAGTTTGCCTTCTGATTGGAGTAGGGGGGTTGGAAGAATATATACCTCCACACTTCCCAAGGGAAGACAGTTGTGACTGATGGAGATGCACAGGCACTGTCCAAGGCACAGAAATCAGCAATGTAAACTGGGAAACTCCACGCTTGAGCCAACTTGCCCTGCAACAGTAACACTGTTGTTGTTATGTGCCATCGAGTCAGCCCGTTGGGTTGTCATAGCGATCCCTCCTTGGGGTCCCGAGGTGGTATCACTATGGAAGTAGATTGTCCGACCTCCTTCCAAGGAGTTGCTGATGGGTTTGAACCGCCAGCCTTCTGGTTAGCAGTCAAGTGCCTTAGGCACTATACAACCAGAGCTCCTAACAGTAACACTATCAACTAACATTTACTCGGGGCTGATTCTGCTTGGGGACAGTGCTCAATTCATTGGAAGCATTATCACATTCATTCCTCACAAACACCTTATAAGCTCAGTATTGTTATTATGATGATGCCCATTTTAAAGATAGGGAAGCTAAAGCTTAGGGGTGTTGAATAATTGGCTCGACTATTTTAATCAACCCGTGTTTCTAGATTCAAACAATACCATCTGGAGCATTGCAGGCTGCCAAGAGTTTTTTTCTTAGTGATGAGAATTGCCAAGAACAGAGAAGAGAATAATTATCTGGGAAAAAAAAAAAAAAAAAAAAGTCTTCTATTAACCACCATCCAACAAAAACCAAGCCAATTTGGACAGACAAAAAATAATTATTATAATATGTGTACAGAGAATGAGAACTGCTTTAGCCCAGGAGATTTGTAGACGTGAGTTTTGCAGTCCTTTTGTGATCTGCTCTGTCTCCTGGCCCTTTCTCTCTGCCTCTCTACAAAAAGAAAATTGGAATAAAAATGAAGAGGAAAAAAATATCTTCATGTTCCTTCAAGCAACAATCAAACCTCTTTCTAGAACTTGTCTTCTCTGAAAACTAAACTCTCCCAGGAGCATTTTAAGAGTGCAGAGCCCTTCACAATAGGCGATTGATAATTCAGGACACAACCCTTTGCATTCCTTGGGCCACTTTCCTCCAAGGAATGCCACCCACACTTTAGCTTTCTCTTAACTTCTCTTTCCTGGATCTTGCACCTTATACAACATCGACATTCAGCAGGAGGCAAATTCGAGTCCTTTGGGGTTTCGAAGAAGCTAGCTGTGACCCAGTAGCCCATCAAAGCATCTGACATTTGCCCCTCACAGACCCTTGCTGCCCTTTCCAAAGACCATCCACCCACTTTCTATGATGATTGGTATTGATGCGTAGTAAGCAGTAACAATGCACCACAAACAATGAGGAGCACAAAAGCTCCTTTACCTTCTAGCCGGCACCCAATGTCTTGCAGATAAAAATAACAATAGCTGCCATTCACTTCATCCTTACCATGGTTCAGATCTTGTGCTACCCAACTGACATTAATCCTCCCAAGAACCTTAATAGGTGGGAAGAGGTAGTTATCTTCATTTTACAGATGGGGAAACTGATGTTAAGAGGGTGTGCTAACACTAGCATGCTCCAAAACCCAAGCTCTTAACTAGGATACCATGGTTCTCCCTGGTTGTTTTTGTTAATTACCATTGAGTCAATCCCAACTCATGGTGACCCTATGTGTGCAGAGTAGAACTGCTCCATAGGATTTTCAAGGCCGTATCCTTTTGGAAGCAAATTGCTAGAGCTGTCTTCCAAGTCTGCCAAGGTAGGTTCAAACCAGCAATGTTTGGGCTAGTTGTAGAGCGCTTAACTCTTTGAGCCACCCAGGGACTCCTAGTTTCTCCTACTGTTTAATTATTGTTCAAGACCAGACAGAGGAGATTATGGGCTTTGAACGACACACATTTCCTATTCAGATTATCTCTTGTCTTAATTTTGGTTGGATTAATAAATATGAGTTGGAATTGACTGGATGGCAGTGAGTTTGGTTTGATTTTTGGTAATAAGCATATAAAAAGGAGTGCCAACAAGATAAGAAAAAAAAAATTCTTGTGTGAAACTTAAGTCTCTGAAGATTTTGCTTTCACTATTTCACTTGCGATTACTTTCCATTTAGGCAAGCTTTGCAAACACCCCTGAAGGGGTAGTGGACAAGGCAAGGAATGACAGGAAACATGGATGAAAATGCAGGTCTCCTCTTTCACAGACCTAGTCACAACTGTTCCAATCAAGTGTAATGAAACAATTGGACAGCAATGCAAAGTGATTTTGATTTTCTTTTTTATATTTACTATTCACAAATGCCTTCTAACACATTTTCCCAGATTTGTGTCAAAATGAGAAGAAGAAGACATTGCAATGATTTTTACAAAGATAAATTTGTTCCCTTTCAAAGATTATTCTTTAGTCTGAGATTATTTTCTTCTTTCGTTTTAGTGTTATAATACCCTTCCCTCTAAGAAGTGATAATAATAGTGTTAATTGTCTCTCTTTTTCAATTATACTTACTTGACAAAATAAAAAGTCAGCCACTTTATATCAGTTTTCCAAAAACCTCTCTTAAAAATTTTACTAGTTCAAGAAAGTCTTTGGATAACTGTTGCTGATTTTTCTAAATGTTCTATGATTAACTTGTGTTGTTTTCCAAAATGAATACAGTTATTTTAAAAGAAATAAACCATAAATTTTAGGGGAACCACATACATGTGCTATCTTCCTTTGTATGACTTTATTTTTAAGGCTCATTTATCCAGCTATCTCTGATTTTCCTGCCATCATTAGTGGAAAAAAAAAATAGAAAAGCAACAAGAAGGCTTTTCTTGGCAATGATGAGAGAGTTAGTGGCAGGGGAAATAAATAGATGTATCAGTGGGTTATGTGAAATTTACCAAGAGAATATTTTAAATTATCCTTTATGAAGCCAAATTGACATAATAAGAAATCATCTGTTTGTTGGACAGCAGAAATTTTTTTTTTTCTGTATTGCAGAAGTGAAACAAACAAACAAAATCCCAAAATCTAGACTGCCACAAATAATGCTAAATATCTGATTGTATATATATATATATATATATATATATATATATATATATATATATATATATATATATATATATATATAAGCCATATTATCTTTGACCTCCTGAAGGCTGTCTGACAATCAAGACACAAAACTTCTATTGTGAACAGACTCTATTTCAAGAGCAGACTGAGGAGGACTTGGCAAAATGAAGTTTAGGTTTAGACTAATTTCACATGCTAATGAGAATCTCCAGATAAAAGCTGCTTTATAATGGGTGCTAACCAGTTGGCAGATTAACAAGATTCAGACCAAAGGAGCAGAAATTAGTCATGTTTGTCATAATACCATATGGCTATAAAGAAACTTGGTTTAGAGTATCCCAGAGGTTTGGAGGAACAATATAGTTAGGTATCCCAGACAAATCAGAGCCTTCACACAAGGAGATTACACAATGTTCACTTGTAATTCCTTGAAATCCTTTTCAGCATTGGAAAAATTTTTTATCCAGCAAAATCAAATGCTAGAATTTGCATTCACTCCCTTCCCTTCAGTCTTCAGAATCCCTGCACCAAAGAGGGAAAATATAACCAAGAAAAGAATACATTCTTGAGAGGCATTGTCTAACATGGTAGCCTCTAGGCACATGTGGGTATTTCAACTTCAATTGAAATAAGTTAACATGAAATAAAAATTAATGTGCAGTTATACTGACCACATTTCAGGTGCTCAACAGTCCCATGTGGCTAGTGACTACCATACTGGACAGAGCAGATACATAACATTTCATCACTACCAAAAATTGTATTGAACAAAAAAGTTGTACTGGACAAAAGTTATATTGCTCTAGACTCAAAAACTCCATGAAGTTGAGCATCATTTGATTTCCTTATCTGCCAAATTAGGAAGCTAATATTTATGTCACGGCAACATTAGAAATGTATGCAAAAGCTCTTTGTAAACTATAAAACACCGGAAAAAAACCAAAACAAAATTCACTGCCGTCAAGTTGTTTCTGACTCACAGTGACCCCTCCTTGGGTTTCCAAGGCAGTATCTCTATGGAAGTAGATCGCCCAATCTTCCTTCCGAGGAGTGGCTGATGGCTTTGAACTGCCCCTTCTGGTTAGCAGTCAAATGCCTTTGGCACTATCCTACCAGAGTTCCCAACTATAAAACAAGCTCCTAACTATAAAACAAATAAATGTTAAATATTTTGGTAATGATGATGGTTAATGATTTCCATATAAGAAGTCATTGGATATTTTGGAAGTGATACACCATCTCAGTCTTCACTCAAAATGTATACAATTCCAAATCATGAGACCTTTCCTTCAGTTGTGTCTCTCTCCTTCCCTCCATGACTGAGGGCAAAGAACTAGAAAATGTAAAAGGGTCCCAGAATCCTATTTCACTAAACTTGACTGCTAAGCTTAAGACAATGTCCTGTTAGATTCCTGTGTAGGCCCTGTGATTATGACGAAATTCATGTTATTTGCCTAATTTAGTGGTTCTAAGCTGATGACCCATCCCAAGCAGCCTGAAGGAGTATAAGGATTGAGCACACTAGGCCAGGCCCTGGAGAGATGGAAAGAGATGTGGTATTTTAGTTACTTACATTGTTAGAGGGAGCTCTGGTAGCCTAGTGCCTAAGGCACTTGACTGCTAATCAGAAGGCTGGTGGTTCAAACCCACCAGCCACTTCTCAGCAGGAAGATGGGACAATCTACTTCCGTAGTGATACCGCCTCAGAAACCCAAGGAGGGCTCACTATGAGTCAGGTCTGACTTGAAGGCACATAACAATAACAACAACATTTAGAAAGTCTTTCCAGAATTTATGTGTTTTCCAGGATAAAACTACTAGGCCAATTGACATAAATAGTGATTTTGTCTGAATTTTCTTAATTCAGTCTAATAATAATATTTGATTGGATTATATGTGGTTGCCATTTTTACAGACCAAAATAATCAAATGTGGATAATTTCTTATGGTTCAACCTAGTATTTATCTCAAATTGACCTATAGCATAGGAGCCAAGAGTTCAGATTTTAGACAAACAGACCTGAGTTCAAACACTACACTGCCACTTAAAAGTGATGTATCTTTGGAAAATTAATAGCATAATGAGGGAAAAATAAATGCAATTTACAGATAAAAGCTTTCAACACTGGGTCAATGAGAAACTAAATAAATAAAGTGGGTTTGGGCTGCTTAAGGCAGGACTGAATTGATAACATACTCTCCTTTCAGGGTATTTTAATCATCTTGAATGCAGATCACAGCCCAGAGGTAAGTTTGGGGTAAAAAAAAAAAAAACGAGATCTCTAAACAGCAAATGGTTATCAAAAGTACAGGCCCTTCATACCTGACATATATAGTAAAGCCACCTTCAGGTGTGACCAAGAAAATTGTGCTTAAAAACCTACACTGATTGCAGAAAAGAAGAAGGAGTAAGTGTAAAGCTCAGATACAGAAATGAAAGAAATAAAGAAAAGAAAGGGAATGAGGGAGGAAGAGAAGGAGAAAGAGTGAGGGGAGGGAGAAAGGAAGGAAGAAGAGAAGATAGAAAGGGAAGGAGGTGGGGGGGGAAGGAGGAAGAAGGAGAAAGAAGAGCAGAAGCAGAGATGTCAGAGACTTTGGGACTGACATGTTAACCAAACCAAAGAAAACCAAACTCATTACCATCAAACCGATTCCGACTCACAGTGATCCCCACTGGGTTTCCGAGGCTGTAAATCTTTATGGAAGTAGATCACCCCATCTTCCTTCTGCGGAGCAGCTGGTGGGTTTGGACTGCTGACCTTGTGGTTAGTATCGAAATGCTTCATCCACTACACCACCAGAGTTCCTTCCTATTAACATATTAACAGCTAGTCTAAATGAATATTAGGCTGTCATTTAAAATTAAGACCATATTTTCTTTATTTCCAGTAGCAAGTTATGTATTTATTTATTGTGATTTTGAAAATAAGGCATCCTTGGTGAGTGCTCTGTACAACCTCACTGTGTTACAGTGATGCTCTAGTATCAGGGAACACGAACACTCCCTGAGAAAGCAGATGTTAAACCTCAGGATATTTCTATTTTAAAAAGAAATAAATCACTGAACTAAAGTTATTCACAGAAAAAGGGAGCCCAGAGCCCTACACTGACAAGGGAGGCTGATGAGAGTGGCTGCCCTGAGGCCAACCCACCCTTTGTAGCCATGTCTGAGACCTGAACACAGACACCAGGGGCCTGGAGGACATGCATCAGAGCCAGAAGATGAAGGCCAAGCCAGGTTGTCAGGGCCAGGGCAGAGAGAAAACAATAGCCAAGACACAGAATCTAAACAGAGAGGGAGTAGTTGAGGAGTCAAGGAATCTGGGAGCAAAGACTAGCAGAATAGACAAGCAAAAAGTGGACTAGATGAATATCAAGCTGATGTCCAAATTCCAAGGGGCCAGAAGAAGTATACGACTAAGCAGGACAGGCCAAAATTCATATCCCTGTGGTGGGTTTTACATAGTCTGACTGTAGGTGTTTGTGGACAAGTGGGGTCCACTTAAAAGGGCCAGAAAAGGATGAACTTCTTTGCACAGGAAACTCACTCATATAGGATGCTTTGTTTTGAATTACAATAAATAGCTTGTTATAGGAAATGAAGAAAATTTAGGCTTAATTTTAAACAACAGCCTAATATCCATTCCAACCAGCTGTTAATATGACTGTATGAGGGAAAGAGTACAAAATTTAGATTCAAACAAATCATTTGACTCACCTTTGTTAATGCCTGAAACTCTATGAACTTGCTTTGTCAGCTTAAACCAAAGTTCATTGTGAATTCATTTTGATTCATGGCCACCCCATGTGTTACAGAGTAGACTGCACCACAGAGTTTTCTTAGCCATAATTTTTACAGAAGTAGATTGCCAGTCCTTTCTTCCATGACCTTGCAAAGTGGATTCAAACTGCCAACCTTTAGGTTAATAGTCTAGTATCAACCATTTGCACCACCAAGGGACTGTCAGCTTCAAACAGGAGCAATAATCCCATCTCTGTAGTGTTACAACGAAGATTACAAGGGGCACACCTGGAAAGTGCCTGGTCTAGTATCTGGTACTTAATCAATATTCAGTAAACACGAGGTCCCTTCTGCCTTAATGATTCATTCATTAGTATCTGAAATAACAGTTTTTAGGTTTATTGTTTCTGTTACACTTGTGCTTGATCAGTCATCCCCACTTACACCTGCAGGATACATATTCCTTCCTAAAAAGGCTGTCCTATTTATTCTTCCAAAGCAATGTAAACTGCAATCCCCAATTTTAGACTTTTATTTAGAATGAATATCTGAGTCTTATTTTTGGTCTCAGTGCTGAGAGTATTCATTAACAGAATGTCAACACCAGGAAGATTACATTGTCAGCTGACGGCAGCAGGGAGGAAGAATTGTCAAAAAGCGGGGGTGACCTCCCCAGTACACTGGCCAAAAAAAAAATTAAAAAACAAAAGCCTGCAGCCCTCGGCTTGCAGCTGAGCAGCTGCTCTGGGCAGAGCACTTGGCTCTCCCTGGCTGGGCTACATATTTCACCCTCCAGTGGAGCCCGTGATGGGTCTCCTCCAGTCCCTGGCCTCTGGACGTATCAGGAGCAGACATCTGTGGCCACGTCTGCTGGGACCACCCAGAGGGCAACCCCCGAACCCTGGGGCTCCCCGTGAATTTGCAGAAAGGTCAGGAGTCACTTGCTCCAACCAGTTCACTAAAAGCATCTCAAGGAGAGCCGATGGAAAGGTCATCTTGAGATAGTGACAGGGCACAGCTTGAGCTGGGGAAGGAGAAGAGGGCAAAAGGATTTTTTTTTTTTTTAAAGTAGCAAAAGGTACATCTGTTTCTGGCTCCATTTAGACTGGTGAGTCTGATTTTTATTTCGATGGCATTTCCTTGGATTTTCCAATTCATGTCTAAATTACAAAATGTGTCCATTGTGCACTTGTGGGCCTGCCTACATGTGCCACGGAACACAACACTGCAAATGCGTTTTCTCACTTCATTAACCATTGCTTTAAAATGGCATCCAAATGTCCGCTCTCCCAATGCCGTCTAGAGGAAATTGTGTTACTTCTTTCCCCCAGTGGAAACAGAAGGAATGGCTAAGTCACAAGCTGTAATGTTTAATATTTTTCAATTTCACATGTCCAACTTAGAAAGTTGATTGTAAGGACAGCCTGGTCAGCCATGCTACCACGTGGAAGAGCCCACCTTGTCCTGGAAAGGGTTCCATTAGCCTTGCAAATCTCTGCTCGCCACCCCAGCCAGCTGAAACTGGTCTCACCCCCCGGGGAGCCCTTTTCACTTCACTGAGTGAGGCGCTGACTCCACCTCCCACAGGCAGGCCAGGATGCATTCTGCTGACTTAAGAAGATGCCACGTAAATTAGAACTCTTGTAACCATATGGTTCAAACCTGCAGGTCATATTTTATACACAAGTGACTATGACAGGAGGTATTTTTGTGCTGACAAGTTGTATTTCATCCATGTTTACTTAGAATTCCATGCTATCATTAAAAGCTGAGCAATAGAACTTTATTATAATTTTATTCAAACGTTTGATTGGGTTTCCTTCTGTTAAGAAGAAGGAGGAAGAGATGGAGGAAAAAAAAATACCATATAGTTTTTCCTTCCTCCACAACTCTTAATATTTAAGTGTTTGGTTCTCAAGCCTTGGCTTCCAGACTAACCAGGATTGAATGCACCAAATAGTTCCCTTATTTGGGCTTCTAAAATAGAAAGTCCATTATTTTCACTACTATTCAATGCTGTCCCATCTCTGGATGTTTTGAGCAGACAACCAATTGACTCAACTTCCTTGACTTTGCCTCATAAAGCAGTAAATGAGAGCATCTCCAATACAGTGATCAGTTACCTCTAAGCCCTCTTGGTTGAGGAAGAAAATAGTAAACAAAATTCTAGCTGGATCTTTCTACAGCCTCTGGTCCTCTCTGGAGACCAAACCAAAACCAAATTAGTTACCATAGAGTTGGTTCTGATTCATGGTGACCCCATGTGTTTTAGAGTGGGACTGTACTGCATAGGGTTTTCAATGACTGTGATCTTTCAGAAGTAGACCACCAGACCTTTCTCTGGAGATGTTTCTGGTTGGTTTCAAACCACCAATCTTTCTTGAGATGGTAAGAAGTTGTGGCAGAGAAACAGCAGCAGTAGAACTGCACAGTGGGCTTCCTGGCCCACAGAGCAAGGCAGCTACAATGGGCATGCTGACCCACAGAACAAGATTGCCCAACACCTTCTAGCAGGAGGCTTCCTGGTGGAGTGGACTGCCTCTAGGCACTTACTAGGAGAGCTAAAGAAAGCTATAACACTTGCAGAGCAGGACAGAGGCCAGGCTGAGAGGAGACTGTCATAAGGGGGCTAAGAGAAGCCTGTCCTCAAGGGACCGTGAGAAATCCTGTACAGCTGAGGAGAGAAAGTACATGGCTGAGAGAAGGGTCTGCTTGTTTGCACAGCCGAGAAGAGCTAAGAGAGCTGTCCTGTTCGAAGAAGGGTAGGATGTGCTGTCCAATTTGGGGAGCCTTCCAGACTCTGCCTATGTGTTTCCTGATCTGGACCCTGAGCCTATTGGTCCTGATCCTGAGTTGTACCTGCTGCTTCCTTGATAAACCCCACAATTATGAGTATGGTCTGTGAGTTCGTTTTGGACATTGCAACGAATGTCGAACCCAGTATAGAAGTAGAATGCAGTGGGAGGGAGAGTTGGTGTCAGAGTTGGTAAAATGGTTGGAGAGAGGAGGTATGTGTGACCTCCACTCATAGGAATCAGCCTTGGGCTGATGCTGATGGTGATTCTCTCCTCCACTTGTGAAGTTAGAGGAGGTCAGATGCCTCTGCCACACCATTTTCATAATAGCCAAGTGCTTAACCTTTTACACCACTCAGGTAGTCTTCTCTGGAGAACAAACCTTGGAGAAATACCTCGAAGTTTACTAGAATTCTAAATAAACCCACACTCAGCAAGCCCTAGAGACTCTGTGGCTATATTATGGTTACAGAAACTGAGAGACTTCAGTATAAATGAACTCAAGCTGGGAAAAAAAAAAAAAAAAAGTTCCTGTTAGTATACCTTCTTGAGACTATATCCTGGACTCCCAAACATTCTTCACTATGCCTTTGTGATCCAAGGTAACCCCATTTTTTCTGAACCCAAACTGAGGAATGTAGTCTAGGAAAGGTATTTTTCTGACTTTTGAGTGAATTTCTATAAAATACTCTGGCAAAACTATTCAAATTATAATCACATTTAGTTACACATTTAACAGATGACTTTTATTGAAAACAATGTAATTTCTTTTTAATTGGGACTACCTTGACCATTCCTCAGAAGGAAGATGGGGCAATCTACTTCCGTAGTGATATTGCCTGGGAAACCCAAGGAGGGGTCGCTATCAGTCAAGTCCGACTCGACGGCACATAACAATTACCTTGACCATTCAGGGCACATGGTTGCCACACCTAAAATCCAAAGCAGCATAGAGAAATTCTGTCCCTGAAGGTTAGAGGGGTATCCCGGGAAGCTCAGGGAAAGTGGATCACCTCTCTGCAGCCAGGAAGACCTGAGTTCAAATCCTGCATTTACTTCTTGCTTTAAGCAATTCCATCGTGCCTACAAGTTTCCTGTCCTCACTTGTAAACTGAGACAAAATGTGCAATGCCTACTGCACTTAATAGGTGTTACTCTCTTTGCTCTACTCCCAATTGCAAAAATCTGAGCCCTGCCAAACCATGAGACTGCCCAGAGGGTAGTTGTCTAAGAAGGGAGAAGTGTGAAGTAAAGAACTTGGATTTTAGCTCCTTTTCATGCTCCTCCTTCTTGGCACCATGTCTCCTTCCCAGGTATTTATCTTTCAAGTCTTCACTAGCAATGGCTTAGGGACTGATTCATCCCAGGTTTATTTTAAAGACAGAGTCAGCAAAACCTTAAGCTTTTAAAGATTAAGGGGATAATTTTCTTTTAATGAACATGTATCATTCTATTAAAAAGTAATATGTAATTACGGCAAAAAAAAAAGAAAGAAAAGAAAAATGCAGAGGAGTAAAAACTGGAAGAATTGCCCAACATCCTACTACCCAAAGATAAGAACCATTAATGTTGTGTTGTTTTCTTCTCGTCTTTTCTACATGCTTGTTTTTTGTAGCCTTTTATGTGTATGTTTATTTTAAAAAGGTGATTATGTTGTCTTTAGTTTTGTGAACAGAATGCATACACAACTTTGTATCTATTTTTTAATTTAACATTATAACCCAAGAGGCATTTTATGCATTATCATCAATAATAATGTTAATGGCTGCCTAGTAAAGGATACATTATTAAAGGGAGAATTTCCCCCTCCAGTAGGTGCTGGAGAAGATTATGTATAAAAGCAAAACTAAGTGTAGGTTCTTTGATTTTTTTGTCTGTGTTTATTCTCTGGTATAAAGCTGATACTGAGAGTAGTGCCTGGCCCATGATTGTTGTGGTTGCCATCAAGTCCAACTCTTGGCAACATTATGGTAGCTGCCCTTTAATGAATAAGAATAGATGAGTATGTAAGTACTGGGACTCCCTCTCCAAACCCCACACAGTTTCCTGATTTACTCTGAACTCATTCTACATAGTGATTGACAAGTAATTGACTCTTTTCATGTTTCGGTTTCATCCTTGATCTATTGCTAAAACACCAGTGAGAGTAATATATGATTTCTAAAATTATCTATAGATATTTTTCTCATGAAATGTCTTCACAAGCATATTCTGAAAACTACATAGAAATCTAAGAAGGCTTCAAATTGTCTAGAGTTTTTTCAAAATTATAAAAACACAAGTCAGAATAAAGCCATCTTTGTGATTTTCTGATATACCTAAACATGTTGGAAACGCTGCAAACAGATAAGAAAGGCATCAGTCTAATGTGAAAATAAATGATAAAGGTTTGTTTAGCCAACCAACAGCCTTGATTCCCAAGAAAGTACATCAAGACTTTGCCCTACTCTGGAAGTATATGTGCTAAAATACTGGCCAAGGTAATACCTAGGTAGGTTCTAAGGTCTCATCTCCAAGATCTGGCGCAACATCAGTAGCTCTTCCTAAGCGCCAGAAATAGATTCATGTAAAGTTTCAAATAACAGTTGAGAAGAGATTTTCTGACATGCCTACATCTAGTGGAAGGACTCCATGAGCTGAAGTAGATTTTTTTCTAATCTAAGCCCCACCATCAAACTTGTTATTGTTGATAGTTACCATCAAGCTAGCTCCACCTCGTGGTAACCTTGTAGATGTGTAAGAGAACCAACTGCTGCCTGTGGCTGTGCCTTCTTCACAATCATTGTATGCTCAAGTCCGTTTTGCACAGCCACTGTGTATTTTGAGTGCCTACCCACCTACAGGGCTTATCTTCCAGCACTATATCAAATAATATTCTGGTGTGATCCATAGGATTTTCAGAAGTAGATCACCAGGCCTTTCATCCTAGTCTGTCTTAGTCTGGAAGCACCACTGAAAACTCTACCCTGGATTACCCAGCTGGTGTTTGAAACACAGAGGGCATAGCTTCCAGCATCTTAGCTACACACCATTCACCACAGAGCAACAAATTGATAGATGGGTGGTGGCCATCAAACTTACTCTTATCTTAAACTAAATAATTCATATATTAGTATTATTTGTTGTTGTTGTTGTGTGCCGTTGAGTCAGACCCGACTCATAGCGACCCCTCCTTGGGTTTCCAAGGTGGTATCACTACAGAAGTAGATTGCCCAACCTTCCTTCCAAGGAGTGGCTGGTGGGTTTGAACCGCCAGCCTTGTATATTATTTTTATTTAGCTTCACTTTTTTTTTTCATCCCTCCCAAACCTGTAAATACCCGAGGCCTATTGTATGAGCAGAATTCAACTTTGCAAACAGTTGGAAGGTGGGAAAGAAAAAAATGTTAGTTTTATAACATTATCAGTATCATTTAGTTTCTTAGGTCAGCTCAAACACAACCCAGGAAATAAGGAAATGGAAATGGAACCCCTGAGGGAAGGCTAAAGGAAGTGGGGAGATTCAGTGTGATAAATAAGAAGAGATCAAGAATTTTTTAAATTTTAAAAATTAATCTTTGATGATGTGAGAGGATGTTTATGCAGGAGAATGAGCTCTTTTTTCCATCTCTACTGGGGCAGGTCAAAAGAAAATGGACTTAAGCTGTAGCCGAGTGGGTTTAGGTAAGACAGAAGAAGGAATTTCCTGAATGTGGAGGTCGTTAAAAACTGGAATGAGTTACTAAGGGAGTCTGTGGACACTCTTCCTCTAGGGAACATTTAAAAATAAGATAAATTTTCATCTGTCAAGGAGGGTTTAGAAGTAATCCAACCAGAAGGCCTCTCAAAGCGTTTTCCAGCCCTATAACCTGAAGGCCAAATTCACTCCAATTTTATTTCTATAGTTAAATTGATGGGAGATGGAGGCCTGAAGCAGAATTCAGGATTGCAGATATGGTAACTAGAGGCTACTGCTTTTAGTTTCACAATAAGACACTACTTTGCATAAAAGACTAAAGTTGTATTCCATCCTGGTAACCGCAACTCTATACTCAACAAATTAACTGTTGCTTAGACATCTTCACCTTCTGCACAAACATAAACTACCATCTCTTCCTCTAAGCCCTTTTGTTCCTTACATCTACTGAAAACATCTTTCCAGTTTTTAACGTTATCTTTCCCAGACATTCATTCCAAATATTCCATTTTACAGCTAGTCATTTTCTCCTAACAGTCTCTCAAAACCTAACCAAATGTTTTTCCAGTGATTATTTAGCCAGCTTTCAACCTCAGAAAAATCAAGCTAAGAAACAAGTTTACATTTTGAGAAATTGTACTTCTCGTACTTTCTTTTCTTTTCGTTTTCTCCTGAGCTTTCATCAAGCCAATCACCAGGCTCTCATATGTCCCCAATGTCCCATATGTCCACTCTTGACACTGAGTGCTGATGGAACTCACTTCCTTACTCTACCAGCTTTGTTTCAGTCCCATGGTTTCCCTTTCTTCTAAATGCTTCAAGTCTCCTTTGTTTCAGGCTAAATCAGGAATTTTTAAAGGAATTGATAAACAAACCCTCCTCAGTGATTACTAGTGAATCTTCCTCTTCATTCTTAGCCTCAGCCTCCCCCCCCCTCACTTTAGGCTCTCCCTCCTCCTTCTCACCCCCTCACTCCAAAGCATTTGTCAAAAGTTCCCTCTGAGTTTCCCAACTCCTTTGTGCAGCGTGAATTCTCTGATTCAAGCGTAGAGAAAAGGAATTTGGTTTAGGTGAGAAAAGGGAAACTGAAAAGAGAAAAAGGAAAGGAGAAAGGGGCTTCAGCCCCACACACAGTGAGCTAGCTGCTTCCCAACAGCTATCTCCTGAGCAGAGGGAGAAAAGTCGTTGAAGAACTCGGTTTGGCACATGTCATAACAGGATTTGGGCAAAAAGAGATGTATAGCCTCTATGAGAGACAACCTGAATTTATTCATTGGTTGTGAAGTAAAGTAGATCGTGATATTTAAATTATTCACGAGACCATCAAACTTCTGTGACTTTGCTTTGGATTCTAAATTAAAGTGACCAAATTTCAGTCATCAAAATAAAAGAAAATCATCATTATTCTTACTTCTATAGAAGTTACCCAAAGAACTTCAGTCTTTGGAAGGAGTAGAGTGTGTGACAGCAGAGAGGGGAGATCATCCTAGTCTTTATAAATCATGAGGAAGAGATGTGTTCTCTTGTTGTTGTTGTTGTTGTTATGTGCCGTGGAGTCGGACCCGACTCATAGCGACCCCTCCTTGGGTTTCCAAGGCAGTATCACCATGGAAGTAGACTGGCCAACCTTCGTACAAGTGGGGAAAATCAGGGGCAGAGGGATGGAAAACTCAGGTGGCCAAGGTAACCTCAAGGTTCAGTGCATCCGTATGTAACACGTACTCCTCCAGTATGCCCAGTCAAGATAAAATTAAATAGGCAGTAAGATAAAAAATAAACATCTCTGTGCACAAAAGTATATTAGGGTGAGCTTATGAATAATTTCTTTCAAATAATAAAGTGCATCATTAAATATTTAACACACTGAAATAAACTAATCAATAGTAGGCAAGCCTTCACAGTAATAGCTGATTTCATCTGTCTCTCAAATTCTGCCATCCCTCTATCCAAGCTGACCTCCAGAGCTAACCACAGCCCCAGTTTTCCTTAGGCCACTCGCACTTCAACTCTCCATTCTCAGTAAGAGAAATAGAAACAGTGACAAAGACAGAGGTAGGGGAGTCACAGAAGATTCCTTGAATTGATTCTATTTCAAAGAACATGTCCACACTCAAAGACAAATAAACCACATTAGAGTATTGCAGAAAACCAATTGCCATCAAGTCAATTTGGACTCATGGTGACCCCTTGTGTGTCAGAATAGAACAGTATTCCATAGGGTTTTCAATGGCTGATTGCATGTTGGATGGTTAATCTAGCTCTGTTAACTGGTAATCTTTCATAAACTATCCCAAAGCTAACTGTGTCTTTTTCCCCTGAAGGTTTGAGAGGTTAAAACGCATAATTCCTCTCACACTGACACCACTTCCTTACCCCAGTTTGTCCAAGCACCACTCTTACTAGCACATGAGAATCTTTATTGTCCCACCTGGTCGAGCCTTTTTACTTTGAACCCTTGATCTTAAGATAACCAGCTTGGCCTATCTTGGTCCCTCTTCTCCCTTGCTTCTAGTACAGAACAAGAGCGGAAAACACCCCAAGACAAGAAGAATCTACGTGTCTGGCTCCCAGAAGCATGTAACCCAGGCAGGGGGAGGTTTGCCAAGGCATCTGGGAGCACCACAGAGCGTCATGTCCTCTGCTCAGGCTTTAGGGGTAGACAACTGGTTTAACCACAGCAAACAAATCACACCCTGGAACAAAAAGCCCTGAAACTTAGAGGGAAGAGAAGATGAAAGCCGCAGGTCGCTCTGTAAATTATATATTATCCATGCCTGGGAATGCCCAGAGGAGTCATGAATTTACAGATTTTAACAACAACAACAAAAAACCAATATCTGACACCTTATGTTCCTAAAACTCATTACAGCTCTGGGAATGAAAGTATAGGGAGGAAAAAAAAAAAAAAAACAGTGAATAAATTATTTAAGAGAGGAAAAGCTTTCATTATTTTCTTGCTTTTTTTTTTCTTTAGCTTTTCCCAATAGTTTCAAAACTGATGGAAAGAGAGGTAGCCCAGCCTCCTAAATTATCCCTTGAATTCAAATTATCTATGGTTTGGGATTGAAAGAACCTTTTGTGCCTTTATGAACTGGACTGAAAAAATAGATCATCCTCCAACCATAACCATTTTTCCTCTCTCTAAAATATCATAAGGATAAGCAATAAGGCATTTTACATCCCATACCATCTGAGAGAGAGAGATCTGATTGTTTTTGTAATCATCCTATCAAATTAATGAGGCCCCTATTCCTTATACTAAATTGGAAAAGGTTTTGGAACAGAAGATGCTAATCTTTCCCTGATGCCTGAAATCTGACTACCGCCCCATATAATTCATTCCAAAAAGGTTTGCCCAGCATTTTTATTGTTCTGTAATGCCCCAAGCTGGTGCCTGACAAATTTTAGATGTCCAATGAACATGTGTATTTAACTCAGTCTATCAGGTCCTTCAAGATACTGGGCTCATTTCTGTATCCACACTTCCTCACTCCTAGTAAGCACTCAATATAATCTGAATGAGTAAATGAACAAATGAATGAACCACCATGTCTAAATCACTAAGGGATGGATTTTCCCCTCTTTCTCCCCACCCCCACCCTTCCTATTGATCTTTCCTAAAAATAACTCCTTGTCCATTTCCTTCCACTAAGACATTTTAGTAATCAAAGAATGCACCATATTGCAAGAGTCCTACACATAATTTCTTATTTTATCTGAGAAAGAATTTACTGGAGAGTCCTCCCTACAGCATGTGGATTGAATTTCCATTCTCTTCTCCCTATTTCCACCTTGCTTTTATTTCTGTCTCCATCAGAGCAGAGCACTCAATATGCTGCAGAAATAATTTTCTCCTGAATGAGGTTCGGCCATAAGTCAAGGGCAGATTTATTAAGGGCCTTGCACAGCCTGTTCCCCAGTTTACTGTCGACATGACAGTTTAAATCTTTGATCACCCTTACACATAACCCCTTCACTGCTGAACATTCCAAATCTATGAGAAGAGCAGCCCCTCCTGGCATGTGGGGTGTGTTGAAAATGGTTCTGAGCCCACGCAGGCAGGCATCTTCACCAGGACCTGGTGAATCTTCACATGTCTGGGAATATTCAAAGTGTTTTTCCCACTGCCACTGCCCTCTTCTGCCATCTCTGTCTCCAAAAGGTCACGTCATCACAGTCATGTTCTGTCATACGTTTCTTTCTCAGGGAGGTGGGAAAACTCCACTGCACTTTGTGTTATCAGGAGAGTAGCTTTACTTCATGGGTCAGTTGAACTTTCTGTGAGAGGTTTTTGTTGTTTCTGCTTTTTTTTTATTTTATTTTTTAATGATTTTGCCTTTCTGTGACAGTTTGCCAAACATCTACCATCTCACAAACCAGTCTTTAAAAAAAAAAAAAAAAAGCTTGAATGGAAGAGTGGTGAGGTATGGGTGTCATACGATTACTTTTTCATGTAGTTAATGTTGTATATTGGCTTTTGGGTACTTTGGTTACTACCATACACAGTGAAAGAGAGAGAGAGAGAGAGTTAATGATTAAATTGTGTCTTTCAAAACTTTATATTGAAGTTCAAAAGCCTCAGTACCTGTGACCATGACCTTGTCTGGGAATATGGTCACTGAAGATGTTACCAGTTAATATGAGGTTATATGGAGTATATGTACAATGAACATGTGCATTTAACTCTATCTATGAGGTCCTCCAAGATACTGGGGTCATTTCTGTGTCTACACTACATCACTCAGTATGCACTCAATATAATCAGACTGATTAAATGAACAAATGAATGAACCACCATGTCTAAATCACGAGGAGATGGGTTTTTCCCCCTCCTTCTCCCCACCCCACCCCTCCTATTGATCTTTCCTGAGAATAACTCCTTGTCCATTTCCTTCCAGTAGGACATTTTAGTAATCAAAGAATGCACCATATTGTGAGAGAATCTCTTATGAAAGACAAGAGACACACAGGAGGAAGATGACCATGTGAAGATGAAGGCAAAGGTTGGAGTGATGCATCTGTAAGCCAAGAATTGCTGACCATCACCAGAAGCTAGAAGAAAGGAAGCATGGAACAGATTCTGCCTTAAAAAAAAAAAAAGGAACAGATTCCCCCTCAAAGTCCTCAGAGGAAATCAACATGCCCAACACCCTGATTTCAGACTTCCAGCCTCTGGAAGTGTGAGGCAATAAATTTCTGCTGTTTCAAGTCACCCAGTTTGTGACACTTTGTTGCAGCAGCTGAAGGAAACTAATAGCACACTTTTCCCTTTACAAACAAGAACAATTCTGCCATTAAATCTCTTTATTAAAAAGTAGTTAATTAGTTAAGCCTAGCATTAATCTTAGTGATTTCTCTTCCCTATATTAAATGTTCGGAAGGAAGATGGGGCAATCTACTTCCGTAGTCATACTGCCTCGGAAACCCAAGGAGGGGTCACTATGAGTCGGGTCAGACTTGACGGCACATAACATATTAAATGTTAAGACAAAAAGCAGAGGCTGACAAATTCCTTTTGTGTGATACAGGAAAATCTGGAGCTACAATATTAGATGTAAACTAGAAGACATATTTATAAATTATATAAAATGTAGGTTATTAATGATGGAAAGAGATGGGCCCTTCATAGTTACCCTAGGGAAGAATAAGCCCTCAAAATATCCAGTAAAGGTCAAATTTTCATTGAATCAATATTTTCTGGAGCCATGGGAGCTGAATAAACCCCTGGAATTATTGCCCTGAGATAATCTTTAAACCTTAAACCAAAAATATCCCCTGAAGCCTTTGCAAAACCCAACAATAGTTTAGCTTCAGTGATAAAGAATGCCTGCCTTGAGCACTGAGGTTTTTTTAGGATCTATCTATATGGCAGGAGCTCTGGTAGCGTAGTGCCTAAGGCACCTGACTGCTAACCAGAAGGTTGATGGTTCAAATCCACCAGCCATTCCTTGGAAGGAAATGGGGCAATCTACTTCCGTAGTGATAGTGCCTCAGAAACCTAAGGAGGGGTCACTATGAGTCAGGTCTGACTTGATGGCGCATAACAACAACAACAACAACATCCATATGGCATCAAATTGACAACAGCAAATCAGAAGATTAGATGGGAAGCTTAGAGAGCAGTGAGTTTATGTTAATGGGGAAGGAACAACTTGGAAAAGGAGGGTGAGAATGGTTGCACAACTCGAAGAAAGTAATCAATGCCACTAGATTGTTCACGTTGAAATTGCTGAACTGATGATGGTCTGCTGTGTATATATTGTCAACAACAACAGAACTAAAATTATTTAAAAAACAATTCTCCAGTCAAGCAAACTCTCACTTCACTTGATGGGAAATGAAGACTGCCTAGAATTGGGGTGGAGGAGATGGGCAGGGAAAACAGAGACTAATTAGAGGTAGTTTCTAAGAATTTGGGGGGAGTTCCCCACTCATGAAGGAAAGTAGAAAACCTATATAAACAGAAGCAGCACAACCACCAGAAACTTGTCAGGGTCCCTGTAGTATCAACCACAGCGGATGTTCCTTCAAAGTTGCAGTGACTTCTAGAAAAATACAGAATGCTCAGAAACTAGCCATGGATTGGCAGGGTCAGACAGTTGGCCACAAAAGTGCTTAAAGACGTCGTACATCTTCTGCCTTTGTTTAGGAAAATCTCAGTCCCTGCCCACATCCAGTTGTTGCCAGAGACGCTTGAAGAGAAATAAGAATGTATTTTTCTTTCGGCAGAAGATTAACTATGCGTCATCCTGGGAGTTGAGTGTTGGTGTGGTCCTCAGGGCCTCGCAAACTCTGCCTGGAATAAGAAAAGAAAACAATACAGAAACTATGCGAAGAGTTGAAGAGAGGAAAATCTTCAGGAATTGGTTACGCCTTGAAGCTAAAAGTCAAATTCCCAGAAAGTGTTTCCTACTTGGTGCAACCCACAGAAGTACAGTGCACCCCTGCTGGGATCTCATATTTGCCCTGCAGAAAACGCCTGAGCCCTGAACTCTCTTCTAGTGTTAAAACTTAGGTTTGTCAAAGGAGAAAAAAGTCCACTGGGCTGCCTTTTTCTCCTGCCAAGTCCTCGATTGTCACTAACAACTGCCAGTTGTACAAGGTCATCCACCCTTCTCATTTACAGGATATTTTCATTACCTGCTAAGCAAGCTGTGAGAGTGCTTACTCAGAGAGAAATATATGCATTCTCTCCCTGATCACATCCATCCATCTTTTTCTTAGTCCATTTTACTTGGGCTGTAGCAATGATTTTGGTCAGGCATTTATCGTGGGTTTTATGAGACATTTGCTCATATCTACTAATATTGGTAGCATTTGTTTTTATTGTGGTAAGTATAGATATAACAAAAAATTTGTCATTTCAATATTTTTTACATGTACAATTCAGTGACATTAATTACTTTCATAAGTGATGTAACCATCACCACTATCCATTTCCGAAATTTTCCATCATCTATGCCCCTTCCCAACCCTGTCCAGCCATAACTCATTCTTTCCTTCTCCCACCCACTCCTCATAACCACTAATAGACTTTGATAGATTTGCCTAGCTTTTTTAAAAAAATCTACATGCTTTAATATGCGATTGTAATAACAAAGATGTACCGTTCCTTAAATATTTTCATTTTTAAACATTTTAAAATAATGTTTATGATTCAATTTGATGCCTATAAATTCTTATTTATAAAAAGAAGCTGCCCATAAATTATATATTTGAAAAGCCGCTTTCTCAACCTTTTCCCCAAAACACCTTAAAAGCCAAAGTCAGAGCGGGTAACTGTGACAGCCACATTGAAACAATGGAGCTAACTGACAGGTTTTCTGCTTGTGTATTTTTTCTTCTTGCCCCAAAGTTTCTGAGCCTTTGGGAGCCTCCAGGGACAATGGCTCTGGTTTAATAACTGTGAAATCCTATTGAACTAGCAATAAAAATATTCTCTACCACCAAACAATATGGTACTTACAACAGCCAGCATCCCTGCCAATCACAGGCATTCACGCAAAAGTGTCTTGAGTTTCTTTAGCAACGGGAAAGCCCCTTGTAAAATGTGTGTAAACAAGCACAATCGTTTGGCAATGTGAGGGGAGCTGTGCAGCCACGCACCATAGCTCAGATTGCATTGAATGACAGTATTTATGGATGCCTAAAAGAAAAACTTCTCTCTTGTTTGCAGAAAATAAATTAAAATATCAGGGTTGCATGCTAGCGACCATGACCTTTACCACATACATTTTTATTCTTAAGTCCATGGTACATAAATTAGAGCATTTATTCTATAGATTCAGTAAGTCATTCCCAGGGCTCTTTATTGTGATGGACAAGTTTGGCAAAAGAGCAAGTTATTCCACACAAAGATGATTTTATTTTTTCAATGAAAAGAGGAAGCAGAGCAAAAAGAGGCCTTTAAAATAACCCAAAAAGGAAGAAAATGCTGTTTATTTAAATCTGAGATGTGTTCCTTTCTGGGAAGATGTCATTGGGCTTCAGTGAGATGGTGAAGGGAAGGCTAACCAAATAAACACTCGAGAAAGATTGAGGCCCATGCTCTCTCGTCAATGATTTTTTTTCGACATGATATCAGGAGCCATCCTGATTTAGGCAAATGCCAAGGCTCTGACTGTGGGCAAACCCTCTGAAGCTGAAACATTTAGAACAAATCGTCACCATATGCAGAAATGTAAATCAAGAAATAAGGACAGAAGAAGCAGAAATGATTCTGCCATTTAGTTGGAGAACCTGGTTACACATGAGATGAAGTCAGAGTAAAATTTTTATTGTTCTTCTGTCCTGTGTCATTATTATTCTTTAACCTCTGCTTGATATGAATTGGGGGTTTGATGCAGCACAGATCAACCCTTCCCAGACGAAGGGTTGGAAGGAGAAAATTCTCATGCAGATTGAATAAGCACAGAGATGAAATAAAAAGCAAATTATGTTCTGTATTTTTTCTCGGTCCTTGATTCCTTGAGTTGGAATGTGACAGTTCCAAAAGGGCTCAGAGAAAAGAGGGGTCATGAAAGAGGGGTTCTAGGAAGTGCAGTGACAAAATTCCTTGTCAAATTGTACTCCCATTTCACTGATAAGGATAAAGTCTTTAAGAAAATAATACTAATCTTTCTGTTAACTTATAGAGTAATGCCAATAAACAGCAAATTTCTTATTAAGTTATAAGTTCTTCTCTAGGCTGTGGTCACCTTGAGAAGAGGGACCTAGTAGCCTTTAGCTTCCTCACAGCATCTAGCACAATGTCCACCCACAGAAGTTTCTCAATAAATGCCTTCTCAGTAAGTGGGGGAAAAAAAAAAAAAAAGATGATTAGTTTAATCATATGAAGCTACCTCTTTTGTAGATAAAAAATGGTCAAATAATCACAATTTCATATGATTAAACTTAATTCTTGCTGACTATCCCTGAGTGATGCCAACAGTTAACATGATTGGCTATTAATTGAAGGGTTGGAAGTTTGAGTCCACCTAGAGGCACCTTGGAAGAAAGTCCTGGCATTCTGCTTCCAAAATATCAGCCATTAAATCCCTCAGGGAGCACTGTCACCATAGGTCACAGTCGACTTGATGGCAACCATTTTTTCTCCCTATACTCTTAGCTACTTCATTTATTCCACATTTAATGCATGGCACTGGCTGGACTTAACTCTATTTTACAAGTGAGGAAAGAGATGTGTAGATTAGTCAAGAGATTGACAAAGCCAAATAGTTAATCGAAGAATAGCTAAACCTTGTTATCACTGCCAGCGAGTGGGATCCAACTCATAGTGACCCCTCCTTGGGTTTCCCAGGTGGTATCTCTACAGAAGTAAATCACCCAGTCTTCCTTCCACAGAGTGGCTGGTGGGTTTGAACCACCAGCCTTCTGGTTAGCAGTCAAATGCCTTAGGCACTATGCCATCAGAGCTCCTTACACCACCAGAGCTCCTTTTATCATCAGAGCTTCTAAAGCTCACTGCTGTGGAGTTGCATCCAACTCATAGCGACCCTTCCTTGGGTTTCCAAGGCGGTATCACTACAAAAGTAGATTGCCTAACCTTCCTTCGGAGAAGTGGCTGGTGAGTTTGAACTGCCAGCCTTCTGGTTAGCAGTCAAATGCCTTAGGCACTATGCCACCAGAGCTCCTAAATCATGTATATTAGTCAGGCAATTTTTTATTGCAAGTGAAAGAAACACAGTGTAAACAACCATAAATAGAAAGGTGGATTTAGCGGCTCTGATAAACTGGGAGGGAAGTCTCTTAAGACACAAAGGCCCAAACAACACCAGTAGTCTTTCTCTCTCTCTCTCTCTCTCTCTCTCTCTCTGTCTGTCTCTCTAGCTCTACGTGTCTCTCTTCTTTTACATTAACCTCATTCTCTCTTATGTAGCTTACCACCCAAAAGTAAGAGATCAAAATATGTCCCAGTACCTGCATACCAGCTCTCATGGAAGGAAATGATTGACCGTAGTTGGGCCACATGCCCATACCTTGGCCTAACCCTTGTGGAAAGGAAGGTTGGGATTGGCCAGGCTTGGGTCATGGACCTACACCTAGAGCCAGGGGTGGGGTCTTGTGATTGTCAATCCCTGAGAACCATTTAGGATAGAGAAAAAGCCATTGCCCAATGGAAAGAGAGATGAGCAGACAAAACTACAAATGTCCAATATTTGTCCAACTTTATCAGTCCATCCCCAAGTACCCACCTAACTTGCCGGTAGCTCTAAAATAGTTAATTTGCTGACTCACAAATTACATCCTCATTACAAAGTTGGTATTCATCAGACTGAAGGGCCAAATCACTACTTACTCCAAATTGAACTACTCCACCCTCCCCCACTCTTCCTGTCTGGGGCAAGGGGCTACAGGAGTTAATATACTCTATTACTATGTCAAATAGATTTAGTCTATATGTGACCTATTTATTGTGTGATGTCTATGGACTTTACTGTGGCCAGGTCAGACATGGTCAAGAGTTTCAGAATCTAGTATCCCTTATTTCAACATATACGAAACAGAAGTATATATGGGCATCAGTACAAACCCACCACACATAGATAGACAAGCTTGCAAGAGGTAAGAATCAGAGAATAAGTTATACCGCATTTCAGAAAGAAGCCAACATCACTGGAATTTCAGAATGAATTTTGGGAGGACAAAGGCTATTAGAAAATGTAGATTTTCTGGCATCATTATAATATTTACCTGTTGTTGTTGTTGTTAAGTGCCATCGAGTCAGACCTGACTCATAGCGACCCCTCCTTGTGTTTCCAAGGCAGTATCAATACGGAAGTAGATTGCCCAACCTTCCTTCCAAGGAATACAATATAAACCCAGAAATAAAATAAATAGTTAAAGGCATCTATGCATCCTCAGTAGGAGCTCTGATAGCCTAATGCCTAAGGCACTTGACGGCTAACCAGAAGGCTGGCGGTTCAAACTCATCAGCCACTCCTTGGAAGGAAGGTTGGTCAATCTACTTCTGTAGTGATATCACCTTGGAAACCCAAGGAGGGGTCGCTATGAGTCGGGCCAACTCGATGGCACATAACAACAACAACAACAACATGCATCCTCAGTAAACATCTATTGAATTAAACTGGATTAACTTAAGCGTTTCCCAGTCTTTCAATTAAGCAGAAAAGTATGCCATGGTTGGTGGACCAAGCTGTATTCTTGCAGGAAAAGTGAGAAATCTGTTAGCAATTAGGAGGTGGTGACACAATGCCCTAACAGAGTTTGGCTGGGTTGGAGTAGGGTGTGACTGTATCTACTCCATGACACAGTATGAGAACACAGTAAGATGGGTTGAAGAAAGGGTCTTGATTTTTAAGAATACCCCCATGGAGCAAAGATGCCCTGCCTGTGTGCCCTGTTAAAAGGTGTTCTCTAGTTTCAAAACTATTTTCATAAAAGGGGATTCCACTTTAATATCCTGCCATGTACTTAATAGTGAAGATCAAGAGCTTCCTGGGGGAAAACTAAGACAAGTTTAATGAGACAAGGGTCAAACATCTTGAAAGAATATGGACTTCCAGGGCCAGGCACTTCAGAGACTGTATAGCAAGGGGAATATAAATGGGTCCAGAGAACAAGATGCCACCCTGTGGCTCCTAATAAGTCTTCAACCACCTCTAAGGAACTCTAAGCAGTATTGGGATTAATTCAGTATTTCCTTGGGCAAAAGGCTTTCCTGCAGGGTTTGCTGCTTGAAAGGAAGCTTTCTCTGGAAGATTTTTAAAAACCACACACTCACCAAGAATTTACTACTGTCAGGATTGGGCCATTTTATACATCAATCCACCAACCCTTTGGAGAATGAATGAGGGTAAGAGAAGGGAAGATGCTTATTGTCATTGATCAAGAATGCTGTTCTTGACTGGTTGGGTCACATTTGAGTTTTAATTGTAAATAATATATCATTTTAATAAAAAATAATAATAACACTTATATGGAATTTATGACATGCCAGTCAAGGTTCTAAGGGCTCTCTGTTATGTGAACTTATTTAGTTACAAAACTGCCCTATGAGTCACATGCTATTATTACTCCCATTTTACAAATGAGGGTCACGAGTAGTAAATGGCAGCATTGGCATTTGAAAGCAAGCAGTCATCACCAAAAACCACACTCTGTGTGTGTGTAATAAAAAAGATATGTAACAAATCATTTGCCAATTCAACACGTTTTACATGTAAAATTCAGTGACTTGATTACATTCATCAATCATATGGTGCAACCATTACCACTGTCTTTTTCCAAATTATTCCACCAACATTGACAGAAACTCGGTGGTCCCTAGGCAATGACTCTCTCTTGCCCTTTCCCTCATATCACTGGTAACCCCCAATAAACACTGGTCTCTATACATTTGTCTATTTCATATAAGTGGGATCGTACAGTATTTTTCCTTTTTTGACTGATTTCTTTCACTCAGCACAATGTTTTCTAGGTTTATATGTTGTGGCATACATCAAGACTTCATTTTCTTTATGGCTAAGTAATATTCCGTTATATGGGTCTATGACATTTTGTTCATCTATTCATCTGCTGCTGGACATCAAAGGCCATACTCTTAACCACTATATAAACTGTTACAAATGGGGCTTTTTACCTTTTAGGTAAGATGATGTATACAGAATACGTGGAGAATGCACTTAACACCTAATATTGTTATGCCAGTAATATATGACATATGTTATATTATAATTAATAATTATCATTACTAGGACCATTATTACTACAAATAATTAATGCAAACCAAACAAAACTTGCTACTATTGAATCAATTCCAACTCATGGTGACCCTACAAGACAGAGTAGAACTGCCCTATAGGGTTTCCACAGCTGTAAATGTTTACAGAGGCAGACTACCACATCTTTCCCCCACAACGCAACTGGTGAATTCCCTTCACTAACCTTTTGGTTAACATGTGAATGCTTTAACCACTGCACCAACAAAGGCTCTTTAATTAATGGTAAAGGCAACCTAATCTGACTAAAAATACTATAGGAACTAATGAGGAAAGAATAGGAACTGGACTGGCAGGCAAAGCTCTGACCCTGGTTCCAATACCAATTCGCCGATTTGCAAATTTGGGTCTTGTTTCATTTCTCCCTAGCTCTTTCTATAGAGGTGATTTCCCAAGGGGAATTTGGTTTTGAGATCTTCAGATGAAAGTTTAAGTGTGTGTTATGGCAGAATTAAAAAAAAAAGACAACTCAATGTTGTCAAGTCAATTCTGACTTACAGTGACCCTATAGGACATAGTAAACAACCCCTTTGGGCTTCCAATGCTGTGATAATCAGAAAATATTAAAGTTGTCAAGGATTTCATTTCACTTGGTCTACAATCAATACCCATGGAAGTAGCAATTGAGAAATCAAACTACATATTGTATTGGGCAAATCTGCTGCAAAAGACCTCTTTGAAGTGTTAAAAAGCAAGATGTCACCTGAGGACTAAGGTGCACCTGACCCAAACCATGGTATTTTCAATCACTTCATTGGATTTCCAAGGCTGGACAAAGAATATGGAAGAACAAAGAAGAATTGATGCATTTGAATTAAGGTGGTAGTGAAAAATATTGAATATATCGTGGACTGCCAGAAGAATAAACAAATCTGTCGTGGAAAAAGTATAGCCAGAATGCATCTTAGAAGCGAAGATGATAAGACTTTATCTCGCGTACTTTGTATATGTCATAAGGAGGGACCAGTCCCTGGAGAAGGACATCATGCTTGATGAGGTAGAGGGTCAACAAAAAAGAGGAAGACCCGCTACCAGATCGATTGACACAGTGACTGCAACAATGGACTCAGACAAAGCAATGATTGTGAGAATGAGACAGGACTGGGCAGTGTTTCATTCTTTTATGCTTACATAGGGTCACTATGAGTTGGAATCAACTCAACTGCACCTAATAACAACAAATCTTTAGGGAAGCAGACTGCCACATCTGTCTCCCAGAGAGCAGCTGGTAGATTCAAACCACTGACCTTTCAGTTAGCAGCTCAGTGCTGAACCACTGCACCGCCAGGACTCTGGATATTAAAGTGAGACTTTTAAAAGGAGATCTTGAATCTAAATCAGTTAAAAAATGGAATGAATTTAAGCATTATCAAGTAGATTTTCAAACGTGGTTTTCAGTTGTTTCTATGTCCATTCTAACATCCATCCAAGAGAAAAGATTAAGCAGCCATCAGAATGAAAACCTAGCTGGGCATATATGTTTTGGGCATCATTTAAGTATGAAGGCTAGGAAATGCATTTTGCCAGTATCTGAATATCCACCCACCATGAAGCTTCAGGAAAGATAGTGTTTGGAACTGGATGGACAAGACATTTTGGTGCTGCGTGGGCACAGTCTTAGACTCTGAATGTCAGTGCTCTGTGGCAGGAACAGGACTTATCAACAGCTCCCTGCCTGCCCCTACCTACCTCACAGCCATAAGAAAGAAGACTTGGGAGGATGTAAACTTGTGCTCCTAACTGTGCTGAGATTAAACCTGTGCTCTTAACTGTGCCGACATTGACTGATTTGGGGTTAGTACCAAAGCAACAAGTAGGATTTTTGTTTCTATTTTCTTTTTTCGTTTGTGTGTATGTTTATTTATTTTTCAACCAGAGGAACTTTCAGAGTGCTGTTGACAGAGAATTTAGAGAGATGAGGGCTGTTTCTGAATTTTTTTTGTTCCCTCTAGAGTACATATCACCACTTTCAGAATACTTATATCAGCTGTTAATCCTTACTTGCAAGTTTTTATGTGGCTATTAATGTTAAAAACAGAAGCCATGGTGTCCATATTAACTTTCAGGCATAAAGAAAAAAAAATTATATATATATATATATATATATATATATATATATTTCTCTTGTTTAGAAAGCTCCTCTGTTTCCCAGAAGTGCCCCGAAAGGGATGTTTGTTTTAGGTGAGGAATGGGAAGGCAGGCAGAAAGAGTACCAAGAAATGGCTATTTTTTTTTTTTTTTTTTTCCAAGTGTGGCAGATCATTAATAACCAATGAAGGATGGACTCAGGAAGCCTCTGAACACATGTGTCTGGCCTGCAGTTAAAGACTTCATTAATATTCTAGGGGAATATTGTCCTTATGAAGTTTTCTGTGGACCTAAAGTTTAACCCACAGATCCATCCAAGACATTTGGGGAGCTGTTGGCTCTAAGATAACTCACAGAGCTTTGATTATCAGTTGAGGAAAGAGAAGTTTATTTCTCTGCCCCAAAATAGAAAGAAGTTTTGTTTTGTTTTGTTTTTAATCAGTTCAGGTTTAGTCTATTTTGACTCTATAATCTCAAAGGTTGAAAATCCATTTCTTTGGGAAAATGTTTGGCTCTAGTAACATAGAGCGTGCCATATTTATTTTAACCATTTTTAGAATTACTTCAGCTTGACAGAGTTTATCAGTCTATGCCAGAGGCCTTTTAGATTTCAGTTTAGTCTGTCCAAAACCAGCTTATCCCCAGAGGCCCATACGCATGGTTAGAAGAAAACATTGCATCCACATTTTGGCGAGAAGATTGGAAAGGAAGACAAGGAAGTTTCGCATTGCCTAATGCACCAAGGGACGATGCACAAAGTAAAGTGAATGGTCCCAGAAACTGCTAGGAGACGGACTCCACTGATACCTAGATCGGGCCATGGGGTGAAAAGGGAAAAAGAAGAGGGAGAATTCTGGCTATTTCTGCCTACCTTGGGAAGAGTGTGCTGGGAGGTAAGAAGTAGGGGCTGCAAAGTCAAGAAAACAGAGGGGGGAGAAGGAATTGGTCTTGTTTTTACACAAACTCTCCTTAGAAGAGGGAAGAAAACAAGCAAGTAATAATAATTTAAAAAAAAAAAAAAAAGTTAATCCAGAGCCGAAATAACCCCCTAGTGTGAAGGCACCACAGAATCCTCTATCCTGCCAGACCCAATGCCGTGAGCAAGCGACTCATTCCAGTCCGTGGGCAGCTTTTCTGCCTGAATACTCAGACCTTCAGCTCCATGTAAAAATACCTGCATTGGTTTATTTTTTTGTAGTTTTTTCTCTGGCACTCCTCGTGGTTCATACTCAACCAAAGGCACCATGGAGGAAATGTCTGGCCATCTGCTGTGGTAAAGATTTTTAAATAAATAAATAAATAAAACTCAGTGCCATTGAGTCGATTCTGACTCATAGCAACCCCCGTCAAGTTTCCAAGGCTACAAATCTTTACAGAAGCAGACTGCCTCATTTTTTTTCCAAGAAAACTCTATGGAGCATTTCTATTCTGTGACATATGGAATCATCATGAGACAGAATTGACCCAGTGGCAACTGTTCTGTTTTTTTCCTGATAGAAACGAGCCCTGTTATTTAAATATCAACTGCTCTACTTCCTCTACCTCACTTCCATTTTATCTGCATTCTTCTATTATTTTTTTGGAACCCCTTAAAGAAAATGTCACTATAAGGAATAAGTCATTAGTATGTCTAAAGGCAGGCATTTTTTATGTAAAACTCTGAATCTATAGTGAACAAAAGCAACTGTTCAAATCCCTAAAAAAAATAAAAAATTGCCCAGCAATTTTAAGTTAATGGGCAAGATTAATGGATTGTCATATAACGTGAAGGGAAACTATTACAAAAAAAACTAAAGTAGCTCTATAAAATTGGTTTGGAATTGGAGTCCACCTGAACGCACTTCAGCCGGGAGGATTACTGTCTCCAGTGTTTTCAGCTAAGAGGTGTATTAATTTGAAAGCCATGCCTTACCGGGTATACAGCACTTAGTGGTTGGTTTTATGTTAAAAATGCTTAGTATGAAACCTGTGCTGAAAGTTTGCCCAAACATCTCATAGTTGACTGCAAACCCAAGTGCCTGGGGGCTCTGAGCCCACACCTCAAGAATGTTGGTGATTGGTGGACCTTTTTGGCTCCACACCTGGATTTGTCAGGGCCTCTTAGCGGCTGCTGGGAATGTGCCCTGCCTGGGGCCCTCAGCCCTCCCCCATCACCCTTCTGACAGATTAAAACACAACAGGGTCTGTTGCCTGACTGACACATTCCTCTCCTGTCTGCCTCTGAAAGGACTTTATTTAACAGTCCTGGAGTCTCGCTTTTGACTGACAGATTGTGAAGGGTAAAAGTCATTCAGTTCCATTAAGCTCTGTAACTGCGGTGGAACAAAACACCTTAAAAAAAAAAAAAAAAAAAGTGGGAGTGGGGAGGGGAAAAGAGAGCTGTGAGAGTGGGGGCATGAGCTTTAGGGAGAAAAAAAGGGGATTCTTTTCAGGTTCAAAAACAATCCTTCTCTTTGCCTTCTGTCTATCAATTAGGGCGGCATTCCCAGAGGGAATACAGGCCTGGCCTCATTGGTGTCATTCAGCTGCCAATCTCCTGACATGGACACCAAAGGGCCTCATGTAGCACTGCGGAAACTGTCTGTCAGGCCATCAGCAGCTGCTATGACGACATCGCCTCTGTTTTTCTAGGACTGTTCTAGAGAAAGGGGGGCCTACCCAACTGAGTCAAAGAGTCTGGGCTCCAAATCTCTGTTCATATTTTCCTTTTACAAACCCCCCCCCACACACACACACACATCTCCATTGCAATGTGAATTTCTTCACAAAAACAATTACAGCTTTTTTTTTTTTTGCCTGGCTGAGCAACAAGGTAAATGTCTTAGTTATCTAGGATTGTTATAACAGAAATATTACAGGTGGATGGCTTTAATAAGCAGACATTTATTTTCTCACAATTTAGGAGGCTAGAAGTCAGAACTCAGGTTGTTGGCTCTAGGGGAAAGTTTTTTCTCTCTTGTCAGCTCTAGGGAAAGGGTCAGGTTCTTGTCTCTTCAGCTTGTTTCCTGGTTCCTTGGAGATCTCCATGTAGCTTGGTATCAATCTTCCCCCATCTCTGTTCCTAGCTTGCTTATTTAATGTCTTATGTATGTCAGAAGGAGCTCTGGTGGTGCAGTGGTTAACACATTCGGCTGCTAACCGAAAGATCAGTGGTACAAACTCACTAGCTCTTCAGAGGGAGAAAGATAAGACAATCTACTTCTGTAAAGATATACAGCCTTGGAAACACTATGGGACAATTCTACTCTGTTCTGTGGGGTGGCTATGAGTCAGAGTCAACTCATGGCAGTGGGTTTGGATTTTTTGGTTTCTACTAAGGCATTTGACTACTAACCAGAAGGCTGGTAGCTCAATCCTGCCAGCCAGTCCTGGGAAGGGAGATGGGGCAATCTAATTCCGAAGCGATACTGCTTCTGAAACCCAAGGAGGGGTCACTATAAGTCGGATTCTGATCCGTCCCAGGGCAGTGAGAGTTGAGAGAGATATCCAAAGAGGTTAACTCAAAGCACACTCTACACTAATCCTACGGGAGCTCTGGTAGCATAGTGGCTAAGGCACTTGACTGCTCACCAGATGGCTGGCGGTTCAAACCCATCAGCCACTCCTCCGAAGGTAGGTTGGGCAATCCAATCCTACTTCCGTAGTGATACTGCCTCAGAAACCCAAGGAGGGGTCGCTATGAGTCAGGGCTGACTCGATGGTACATAACAACAACAACAACACACTAATCCTGCCTCATTAATATAACAAAGATAATCCATTCCCAAATGGGATTATAACCAAAGGCATGTTGTTGTTGTTATGTGCCATCGAGTCTAACCCGACTCATAGCGACCCCTCCTTGGGTTTCCGAGGCAGTATCACTACGGAAGTAGGATTGCCCAACCTTCCTTCCGAGGAGTGGCTGGTGGGTTTGAACCGCCAGCTGTCCGGTTAGCAGGCAAGTGTCTTAGCCACTATGCTACCAGAGCTCCCAACCAAAGGCATAGAGGTTAGGATTTAAAACACATGTTTGGGGGGGAAACAATTCAATTCACAACAGTAAATAAAGACTCACCAGCAAAGGACATGATCTTGGGTGTTAGAAGAGGATTCTTCTGGGAAAAATGAAGTCCTGATTGAATTTGTTCAATGATGTCAGTTCAAATGAGTCCAAACAAATGCTATCTGTGGCAAAATATGGCTCCAATAGCCCAAAGGCCTGCATAGGTGGAGACCTGTGTGAAGAGCAGTGTGGCCAGGCAAATGACTTCCTGCTAAGCCTAAACTTGTTTGACTTCCTGTGGGTTTCATTCCCCTTGCACCTTGAATTTTGTTTGTAGCCTCAAGGTTTCAATGGAACTCAAAACTCCAAGCCAAACTTAGCACCAAACAACCACTTCCCACTTCTCTCTTTTTCTGCCTTGTTCCCTGCTTTTCCCAAAGCCACACTCACATAAGCTAGCTTGGGTTTGCCCCAAAGATTCCTAGGCCTCAGCTGATCACACTGAGGACTCAAGACTACAAAGGAGAGGTATGTTTACCTGAGGTTTTTGTCTTGACTGGGGAAAATTCCTCTACTCCCTCCCTATCCCCTGCTCACTCCCATACCAGTCATGAGGGAGTCAATTCTGAACTATGTTCCATAGGGTTTTCAGTTGTCAACTTTTTGAAAGCAGATCACCAAACCTTTCTTCCAAGGCACCTCTGGTAGACTCGAACTTCCAACCTTTTGGATAGCAGCCAAGAACCACCCAGGAACTCCCACCTACCTACTCTCAACCAGAGCTGCTGATAGCAACCTGCAAAGATAGGTGATTGTCTTTCTGTTTCCTGTGATACTTGTGATGCTTGTGATTCCTGCCATTTCCCTGCAAATCTTTTCACATTACAGGGAGCTACTTCCAAGCGGTAATGATAGCTCTTTATACCAAACGGAGAGCTGGAGAGCACCGCTGCCAAGCCCCATGGCTGCTGGGCCTTTGTGTTGCAATGCCTCTGCTTCACATCAGGGAGGAAGGACTGGAGTTCTTCACACGTTCCACATGAACCGTACAAAATGTTTAGCCAAATCCTGCAAGAACACGTACATAAAGCTGTCTCCACATTGCCAGGGCCGTGATGTCTATCTCTTCTCTATTGCTTTTTTTCTGAAAGCTTTGCTGGAGTCCTATACTTTTGGAGAATAAAGCCCATCTGGGGTGGCTGAAATCTGTCCACACAGCAATGCCCCAATCTCAGGCACCCCGGATGCTGAGCCTTGGATATGTAACCATGTAAATGAAGACTATGCCTAGGGAAATTCAGACTTAGCCAGATTGGTGTTTTTTTGTTTTGTTTTGTTTTGTTTTTTGGCACTGAGAGCATGTGGGGAGGAGTAAATAAATGGAGAGGGTAGGAGAGAGGGAGGTTAAGTCATTTTCCTGCTCTATGGCTGCAAGCTCGGGGTACAGCCCTTTGCCATCTGCACCAACAGAAACTGCAGCAAGCATGGGAAGCACTAATAGTTCACTAAGGAAATATTTCTAAAATGCTTTGAAGGTCTTTGGTTGCTTTTGCCACATATTGCCCTTATTGAAACCAACCTAAAGGATTGATTAGGCAGATAGGGATACATATGAGAAGCTCTAACCTTGGGACATCACCAAGAAAGAGACTTCCATTGCTGGATCAAAGGATGCTGGGAGCATATCACTTAGGATGGATCACCTTGAAAACATCACTTGGAGTAGCCCTCAATTAGCAGATGTTTTGGAGCTCCGAGATGCTAAATGTTGACATGGATTTCCATCCTGGGGATGCTTTGTGTAAAATATTCACTGTGTATCATCTGAGTTTAATTATTTTTTCTCATATTATCTCCCCTTGACTGGTTATGTGTGAATAACCTTAAACCAAACCTGTTACAGTTCAATTTCATCTGAATAAAGTAGCTCCTACTATTTTGTATTTACACACAAGTTTAATCTACCTCTCTCAGGTTCTTATAGACATAAAAGAGCAATAAAAACTATCATAAACACCATTCTTCCATCTTTTATATTCACTTTCATACAAACCTTGAGGCTCAGCAAAAGGCACTTGACATAAAAATACTTAACTTCTTCAGCTCAATTCAAGAAAATTCTGAACCAGAAATATAAATGCGTAAATTTTGTGAGAATAGCTCTAACATATTTCTTGGAATGTTGTGAATTTCCAAAATATCAGATACACCCAGATTCAAAGGCAAGTACAACTTCATTATTGTCAAAATTTATCCACCATTTTCTGTTATCGACACACAGCTCTCCTTTATTAGTCTGATAAAATAGAAATTGCTTTGAGGAAACTGGTCTACAGAAAGTGTCAGAATAACCAAAAGCAATTGACTGTAGAAAAAAAAAAACCTAATATATCATACTTAAATAATGAAACCATATATCAGAAATGCATTCTTAGCACTTTATGGAAATAGTTTGGAAAAGCGCATTTGAAAAAAATGAGTGGAAATGACCCATTAAAAGTACAGAGAGAGATGTCAGAGCCCCAAACAGAAATGAGACTAATTTTTTCAAGTTCAACACTTCGATTCTTGGCAATAATCTTGTTTTTGTTGTTGTTGTTATGTGCCCTCAAGTTGGACCCAACTCATAGCGACCCCTCCTTGGGTTTCCAAGGTAGTATCACTACGGGAGTAGATTGCCCCATCTTCCTTCCGAGGGATTAAAGATACATGGGCACATTAATCTTTGTTTTACTTTTCTAGACCCCATGGATTACAGTATCATGACTTCACTTTATGAGAGTAATCATTATATAGGAGAAGACTGGCTTTTTAAAAATGAACTTAGCCTCCATCCATAGGAAAGAAAAGAAAGGTCAAGCTAAAGATAAAACTCACCCTGTTTGGAAGTACTGAAGCCTTTAAATAGCAGTGGACTATATATTTAGTACAAATATTTAGGATTTGCATTTTCTTTTATAGGACTGATTGGTTAGAAAGAAAAAAAAAAGTTGAGCCCCTTAACTTTCAAACATTTGTTTTGTTCTTCAATATAGAAAGAGCAGGAATGGAAGGGGAAAAAAAAATAGAACAAAGGAAGAGGTGCGAGAGAAAGATGACTGAGCTTGTCAGTAGGGTCAGTAATGATTCATCTCTGAAACGCCTATTCATCAGCTGGGTTAAGAAAGCCACAGAACCCAAAAGATGAATCAAAGCTTGAAAGACAGCCAGCCATGGATGACTTTTCTCAAGACATTGACATTCAACTATCACTTAAGTTGTTGTTGTTTGTTCTTATGTGCTGTCGACTCGGACCCGACTCATAGCGACCCCTCCTTGGGTTTCCGAGGCAGTATCACTACGGAAGTAGATTGCCCCATCTTCCTTCCGAGGAGTGGCTGGTGGGTTTGAACCACCAGCCTTCTGGTTAGCAGTCAAGTGCATTAGGCACTACGCTACCAGAGCTCCCATCACTTAAGTAAGCAATGAGAAGTTGTTCTCATTTTCTTCCAAACAGAAGTTGGGTATTGGTGCAAACAGTTAAGTGCTCAGCTGCTAACTGGAAAGGTTGGTGGTTTGAACGACCCAGAGACACCTCAGAAGGAAGGCCTGGTGAACTACTTCCAAAAGCTTGCAGCCATAAAAACCCTATGAAGCGCAGTTCTCTGCACACATGGGATCATCATGAGTCAGAATAGATTTGACGGCAACTTGTTATCATGATGCTTCTGTAGTCTGAAGGAATTATCATCAAACAATTTATATTCCATCATTCTTTGTCCAACTTTTAACCTTTCTTGTTTTTTACACATTCAAAAACTAAAGCAGTTCATAGTAAAATACTGTTAAACCTTTTGGGAAAGGGCAAATTTTCACAAGTCCCAATGCCTTCTGCTGCCCTGGAAAAACATGTCTGTAATTGGGACTGAAAGCCTAGAGCTATTAGTATGTTGAAAATGAATATTTCATTGAACTTCATTGTATTTTTTATGATAATTTTAAAAGGAGTGGATGTTAAAGAATCTTTGGCAGAAGATCTTTGTTTTAAAATGTTTCTCCAAGAGCCAAATCTCGGTTTTCTTGCCCGTCACCATTTGTTTCTTTGTCAAGTGGTGTTGACAAGTTCATAGAGCTTAAGCGGCCAATTCTTATTCCTTTTTGGAGCCTCATCTTTCCTGGGAAAAGGGAACTTTTTGAAATCTCCAAGTTCTTTCCAAGACTCTGGAGATGAAAGAATCAAGAGAGAAAATCTAGCTCATCCTGGTTCTCATTTAGTCCATACACTTGATCAGAATATTTTAAATGCCCAATTTTCCATAAGAAGAGATCAACATATGACCTATTTTCTAAGATAAATAAATAATGTGAATCTGGAATCAAGCAAAGTTGACAAATGAGAATATTGTATAGGTCACAAACCAAACTCATGATGCCCAAAAAAATGCCACTCCTTTTCTTCTAACAGGCTCATACACCAAGGATGTCATGGCTAAGTTACCATTCCCCTCTAATTTCCAGCTATATAACTTGAATAGTATTTCATACAAGCCTTGTCATAGTATTTTGCCATAGTATGTTGTTGTTGTTGTTATGTGCCTTCAAGTTGGCCCCGAGGCATAGCGATCCCCTCCTTGGGTTTCTGAGGCAGTATCAGTAGGGAAGTAGATTGCCCAACCTTCCTTCCAAGGAGTGGCTGGTGGGTTTGAACCGCCAGCCTTCTGGTTAGCAGTCAAGTGCCTTAGGCACGACGCTACCAGAGCTCCCATGTTGTTGTTAGTTGGTGTCAAATTGACTCCGACTCATAGCGACCTCCTGTATGCGGAGCAGAACTGCACTCCATAGGGTTTTCAAGGCTGTGCCTTTTTAGAAAAAGATTGTCAGGCCTGTCTTCCATGGTGCCTCCGCATGGGCTCGAATCGCAAAACTTTCAGCTAATAGTTGAGTGCTTAACCATTTGCACTACCCAGAACCCCATACCGTGGTATAATGGGGGAGATAAGAGTTGTTTTCTTTGGGCTCCTGGTAAAGGTCTTCCACAAAGCCTTGTCTTTCTCCCTGTTTCTTCCGTAATCCACTCCACAGAGAAAATAAAAACTGGTGGGAGCCAACCAAGAACCAAACATCAACTTCTCCATACTGACATGTTTATAAACATCATGTAAATTAAATTTTTCTTTAGTTCATTTCATTTGAACTTAGCTTTTCTACTTTAAATACTTGAAATGTTTATGTAATTTGCTATTTTCCTAGAACAGTCACCATCATGTTCTTTTAAAGAAGTGTCAGGAAACACAATGGTGCCCTCACTATTGGCTTGACATTTACGACACTGGCTGCTGGCTGCAGAGGCTGCTTTCCTCCTAGATTGATGTATTGCCTTTTCTGGATGAATGCACATTAAGATATTAGACTATTGTAAAATAATTAATCAAATGCAATCTAAGCATCAATTCCTCAATGGTGTTTAAAATATTTCAAATTAAGTAAGATCCCCAATATAAGACAGTTGCTCATTTATTAAATCATATACAAAACAGGGCAATTCAAGTCCCCTCAATCCAAAGAGGCATACAAACAGAAAAGGCCACAGAAAATCAAAGTTTTCCTTTTAGGCTCGTGTTGGAACTTATCCCATGATCAGAATATTTTTGTAAGAGATTCTTCTTCATTACTTGTTTTCTATAAGTAGTTGAGTACAATTTCAAATCTTAAAAAAGACAAAAAAAAAAAAAAAAAACCACCTCATTTTAAGCAAACAAAGCAATGGCAAGGAGTAGCTTTGAAATCAATATGACACCAAGGCACTGAAATGTCCACTTACTTAATTAACCTTAGCTTTATGTTTATACTATGCCTCTGGGCAAATCTGAAATGTATTATTTATAATTAAGACATTTCCTCTCTTGTCACAAGTCTATTATCTTTACTACTTTATTTTCACCTCCATTAGTTAAAAAGCAAAAGAATGTGGGCAATAGTGCAAAATATTTCAAGAAATGAAATCAGCTATTTAAAAATATCTACCTACTATGACCAGTAGTAGCACTTATAACAATACGACGGCAAGTTGGGACAACATATCTTTCGTTCTTTCTAGAGACACAGTGTTAAGTGGAGACATTGAGTTCAATTATGCAGCTATTTTAGGTTTGGTTCCTTAGATTAAATGATTGGGATAATTGTCCCAATTATTCTCTTCACTTTGTATGTGCAGATCCAGACTTAAATGTGGTTGGGTATACAATGGGAATGAGTATGCAGTGGGAAGACAGGAAACCTGGATTCTATTTTTAAGTGGGCTAGTGATTAAGTCTATAATTTTGAACAAGCTTCATTGATTGTGTGTCTCAGTTTATCCATCTTAAAAAGATGGAAAGGAATACCAACCCTCATTTTTTAGAGTAAATCGGCTGTTTTGAGAGAAAATGTCACATAATAATAATTAGTAATGATGTTGTGTTAGCCCTGTTTCCTAAAATACTGAGCCTGAAATAGGAACTAAGTTCTGATACTTTCTTTGGGAGGTGCAATCCCAGAGCAGTGGCAGTGAAAGAAAAAAAAGAAAAAAACACAGAGGCAGGGAAGGATAGGAAGCAATACCAAGCAATGCATCTTTATATGCTGGTTAATGCTTCATGATGAGCCTCAAAGAGACTCAGGAGTCCAGAGAAGGAGGAAGGAAAGGCAATTTATCTATCCAATGCCTTCCTAATTTTGTTTGCCCTTGGTCAAAGAATGCACCACGGGGAGTTAACATCTTCACACTTCCAGGTTATACCATCTGTCTCCTTAGGCAGACCCCATGCTCTGTGGGGAAGCATGTCATCAGAGTTGGGCATGATGGGAGAAGCCAGACAAAGGGGTGTGTCACTGGATGGCACCTTCAGGCTGCAGAATAGTGTGGTCTTCACAGAGTCTGAAAACTACAACAAACAAGGCCTGAGTAGAGCAAGCAGTGAGTGGAGAACCTGGAAGAGAAAACTGAGTGAATGTGAGAGAACTTGTGTTCAATACAAACACATTTACCCAAATTGGATCCTACTAAAACTGCAGATCTGGTATATCAGTAAGTTATGAAAAGTTACCAAAGTGCCAATCAATTTACCAAAGTTCATTCATCAAAATCAAATACATTGAAATTTCTGACTATGAACAACAAAAAGAGAGAATGCTTTAAATAAATTATTTAAATACAAGAGACAAAGTGTTAAAAGCATGGATGCATTTCAAATCTCAGAGTTCACTATACTGCCAATAGGAGATAGCATGGAGGATAGAGCCCTGCACTAGGAATGGGGCCCAGCTCCTCCAATAACTATTGATATGACTTCAAGCAATTCACTTCAGTGGGCATGAAAAACAACTTGATTTTGCCAGGTATGATTCTAGGAAGTAGGACAGATGCATGGAGTATTGTTTTTCTATTAAAGAACTCAATTTCTAGTTGGGAAATATAGTGACTCCACGCCCCCCCCCCCAAGCACACACACACGCAGCTCACACCCTCATGCCCAGCATCCATTCTCTCTCCTTCCACTAACAAATCAGTTGCTGTCAGGTTGACTTTGACTCATGGCAACTCTGCATGTCAGAGTAGAAATGACTCCATAGGGTTTTCAGTGGCTGAATTTTCAGAAGAGAGTGCCAGGCCTTTTTTCCATGGTGCTTCTGGGTGGATGCGAACCTGTAGCCTTTCTGTTAGCAACTGGGCAGTTAACCATTGCACCACCAGGCTCCTTCTTTCTAGTAATAGTGTCCTAAATATTCTTCTAGGACCCACCACATCTTAGTCTCAATCTAAACCCTGTGGTTTAGAGTAGGTGCCATGTCCAACTTCAGAGGGGTGTACCCCAGGCCTGGTCAATCAGTGCCTCATAATTTTTTCAGGATAATGCAGAGACAATCTGACCTAATCTGAGGATTTAGCCCAGAACGACTGGCAGAGAGTCAGGCCTTCTTTATTCCTCTGGATTTGAAGCTATAGCAATCTCTTTCTAGGGCTTTTGGCAGCCATTTGTCTTTGCCAGAAAAAAAGCATGCCTGAAAATGGAGAGGAAGGCAGGACTGAGAAATAAAGAGGGATTAGGTTCTAAGAGCATCGTTTGAACCTCTGGATGCAGGTGGACTTTTGTGATTACTGAGCCAATAAAGCACTCAGCTGCTAACCAAAAAGTTGCCAATTCAAGTTCACCCAGAGACACCTTGGAAGAAAGGCCATTGAAAACTCTATGGAGCACAGTTCTGCTCTTACACATATGGAGTCACTGTGAGTTGATGTTGACTCAACAGCAATTGGTTTGGGCTTTTTTTCCTGGAAGTAGTCTGAGTTGAGTTTTCTGTCACTTGTAGCTGAAAGACTGAACTGATATCAGGAGACAGATTCTTGTAGAAGTAATTACAATGCAGTGTGATAAATCCAAAAGTGGTGAGAGAAATAAAATGCTTTAGGAGTACTAGACAGGGAGAGTATTGCCACTTTGCATCTCTTTTAGTAATGTGACTGCATCTGCATAGATAATCCCTAACCCCTGACCCCATCTCAACATTGTATGATTCAGGGAAGCACTGGATCATGTGAACATCTCTTCTGTGTCTGAGACTGCTACACAGGGAATAAGTGTGCTCATAGCCATCTGTTTACTAGTAAAGCCGCATAGCTTTCTCTGACTCCTTAAAGATTCCGTCAGATTATTAACATGATAGGTCACTGGTTGGAAATGCAAGCCCATAGCCAATTAGTGAACGAGGAGGTGCGCCTGCCAGTTGATAATTACCACACCACCTGCGGCACTTAGGAATATTACCTCATGACATTCCTGGGTCCTTAGGTAAATCCTTAAACTTCAGGCTTGAGAAAATTAATCACATATGTGTCTTCCTCTCAGATTTGATGTGCATTGGTCTGGGAAAAGTATCGTAGCTGTTCTGTACAGATATGAAAGGCATTTGAGTACACGAGGTGATGGGTATCATAGGAGGGGTAATAAGAATCAGAGGAAGTTCCTGGAGTTGTCATTATTCAAGCAATAGACCGCATCCTGGGGTTCCTTTCCTGTAGTGCCTACAAGCATGTGGATGCAAATAGGCACAGAGGTAGCCCCAGAAAATGGCATGGATGGAAAGTGAATACTTTCATTCAAATCACAATAAAAAGGTTTTCTTTAAAAAAAAAAAAAGATGGCTTGGTGTCTTTCCCACGCAATGGAGACCCTTCAGCCAGAGATGGAGAATCCTCCACACAGTAGGTACCATCTGGTCAAAAGGGCCTTCTTCCTTCTCTCTCCAGGCTGACCTCACATTTCAGATGCAGTGGAATATATTTTAGATACATGCATCACCCGTTCCTGCTGCTCTCTCACAGAGATTCTGAACATTCATGTATTCCATTATTTCAGTGCATTTACTATTGTTGTTAGGTGCCACCGAGTCCACTCTGATTCTGTCTATACACGACAGAACGAAACACTGCCCAGTCCTGCAATTCTCACTATCCTTGCTATGCTTGAGCCCATTGTTGCAGCCACTGTGTCAGTCCATCTCACTGAGGAGATGCATTCACTAGATAATTACAATAATCAATAGAGGATGACAATATAAGCCTGGTAACTACATTCAGAACTGAGATTAGCATTCCTTATGCATTCCCAATATAGACCCTCCCACTCAAGTTGTCATCCTGAAGAAAACTCAGATATTTATTTGCATCATGGGATATATGTTGATGGAGGGAGAAGGTTACCAATTCAGCTCTAACAGAAGGCAGGTACTATGTTAGGTGTACAACATGTATTATCTTGTTTTGTTCTCCCAACAGTTCTGCAACATAAATACTCTATTTACCTATTTTTACAAAGAGGAAACTGAGGTTCAAAGACATTAGCTAACTCCTCCAAGATCCCATAGCTAGTAATAAGCAGCAGATCTTGACTTCCAGCCTGGAGCCTGTATTTTTACCCATTATGCTCAACTGCCTGCCCTAGCTTTCACCCTTTTCCCAGGGAGGATGCAATTCAGTCTTACAGGACACTCAGTTCTTTTGCTTGATAGATTTTGTTACACAGCATCATTCCCAACTCTTCTCCCTCCCATAACAGAGATGAGGAAGTTGTCAGACATGATAGTGGATTTGTAACTAAACTAACAGTGTTATTCCCAGGAAATTGCTGGGAAGATACTGAAGTCCTGTATATATACCATTACATAGATATTGCATGCATAGACTCACACACTGAGAGTAAGGGTAGATTTAATGTGAATCCTCTCAAAGAAAGACCTTGAGAGAACATTTATCTATCTGGCAAATGTTTATTGCATGGTTCCTCTGTGGTACTGGAAGAATACTAGATACTTATGGTGATATTTACATTTCTAGGTCAGATGTCTAAGCAGGTAACTCTAAATCGATGCTATAAAGTTCCGTCATCCAAGTCCTTTTAAAATGGAAGAACTAGAAGTATAAGAAAGTGTTTTGAAGGAAGTGGCATTTTAATTAAGGCTTAAAGGATGAGAATTGTGATAAATGGAAAAGAGGACAAATAAAATTCCAGGGAACATTGAGAGTAAAGAAAACAAGGATCAAAGGTTATATTTCAATGTGATTGCTAGGTAAAGCCTATAGGAAAGTCTTAGGAGGAGCTGGATAGACAGAATGGGGCCAAACCATAGAATATATTTATAGAGGACGTCTGGTATTTTTGTCTGTCCACCACCCATACTGCCTTTAGAGAACTATTCCTCCATGACTGTGTGTGGTCCCAGAAGCACTCTCACCACTGTTTCCAGGCACCCAGTCATAGGAGAAACTAATCAGAGCTGGCTTTAATGAACTGTCCAGGGATGGATGCAAGATCCAAGCAGGGTCAATCAGGGCTTCCCTGGATTAATGTAAGGAAAATCAAAGAAAGAAATGCCTCTTTGTACTGAAATTAGAAGACCACAATTTTGGGGATGTTGGTGGGTATCTTCCTCATTACCTAGAAAGGATCTGTCTATAGAATGAAGCCATAACAATGAGAGAACTGAAGCCAGAAGTTGACAAGAGAAAAACAGAGCCTTGAAGACATTGTTGGAACCTCTAGGGTCCACCTATGTCTGAAGCTATAGATTCATCCTTGAACTTCCTAGTTCCATGAATTAATAAAGGCTGGCAATTCAAACCCACCAGCCACTCCTCGGAAGGAAGATGGGGCAATCTACTTCCATAATGATACTGCCTTGGAAACCCAAGGAGGGGTCACTATGAGTAAGGTCCAACTCAACGGCACATAACAACAACAACAATTTTACTTGAACTAGTTTGAGCTGTAAGAGTCCAAACTAGTATAGCTAGTAAAAGCCATGTCAAGGAATTTGAGCTTCTTGATGTAAGGCTGAGAAGCATGAAAATCCCTGTTATAGATTGAATTGTGTCTCCCTAAAAAATATGTTGAAGTCCTAACTCATGTACCTGTCACTATGACTCTGTTTGGAAACAGAGTTCTTTGAATATTTTATCCATTAGGTTAACATGCGGCCTTTTGAGGGTAGAGTGGGTTCTAATCCTGTATGACTTATGTCCTTATAAAAGAGGAGAAGATACACGGAAGTGGAGAAACAGAGGAAGGACAGCTATGTGACAATGAAGGCAGTAGCAGCTATAAGTTTAAGCCAAGGGTTGTCAGGAGCCACCAGAAGCTAAGAGAGAGGCAGGGAAGTTTCTCAGAGCTCTCAGAAGGAGTCAACACAATTGGTATCCTAATATCTGAAGGCTTCTAGTCTCCTGAACCAGGAAATCATAAATTTCTGTTTGTTCAAGCCACCACTTCCTGGTATTTTGTAATAGCATCCCTAAGAAACTAAGACAGTCCCCTATTCTTAAATGCTTAAAGAGCAGAGGCTCATAGATCAGACAGAAAGACTATAGAGAGAATAAATCATTTTTCTTGTGTCAGGAGCACAGAGATTTCATATTTACCATGTGATTGAAAGAAGTTAGACCAATACTATAACCATAACAGAATGACATACTTTGCTACCCAGAGCAAAATCCACACAAAATGATGACATGAGTTAGGGCTATAAATTATTCCCTATATTGTTAATGAAATATGGGTAGTAGATGTCTCATCCTATAAGGTGACAGCATCTCAAGAGGAGCGGATGAGTTGTAAGGTCAAGGGAACAGGGCCTGAAACAGCATTACTGTAGCAAATATGGAGGGTCTGGTTACCTCCCTGTCTGAAACCCAAGACATTTGGACAAAAAGAGGTGCTGAAATATCTGCAGTTGGCAATGACACCTGAGAACATGGGTGATCCCAGCTCCCTACATACAAGGGCAAGGAGCATGCCTTTTGCTGAAAATAACTTTGAACTTTCTGCCCACCTCCACCCTTGAATTCTATCTTGGACAAACAAGAAAACCACTTTGTTCTCAGGCTCAGGTCCCAGTGCATCAAGTTACTAGTCACTTTGGCAAGTCCACATCACAAGATGTGAACCGTTACCAAATAGGAGCTACTCTGGGTTGGGAAAGACTTCAAGTGGGCACTTGATCTTCTAGGGCCTCTGGATAACAGAACATACAAGTCCGGAGACATGCCTCCTCCTGCTTGGAAGATCTGCCTCTGGGATTACTTGTCACCTTATTGACTTTAAAAAGCAACAAAGAGGCTGAGGGTGGCTCTACCAGGACTAAACTGAAAGCTTCCCAGGATCCTGGGCATTGTGCACTGTGCCCAACTTTGCTGGGCCTCCACCCACAGCCTTTGCAGGATGAAAAGCCCAAGGAGAAACAGGAGGTCAGCCAGATGCAACTCACCACTAGAATACTCAGCAACACTATGTCCGTAAAGGAGGCCAGGGCAGATGAGGGAGCTGGGAGACCCCAGGAGCCACCACAGCTGAGTCTCAGAAGATGCAAAGCAGACCTCCTGCTGCCTTGGCCCCACTGTATTTGATCAATCCTCAGACACTAGTTTTTCACATTTTTAACAGCTCTGAAACTAGGCTGCATCATGCAATCAGTGCCGTGTCATGTTTTAATTGGCAGCACTTTTTCTTTTCTTGATGATTGATGAAATACCAATGTGTTTTTTACAATTGATGGCATTTTAGGTTCAACAAAATATTGTGTATCAGAACCCTGACAGCAATGTTAAATTAGAACTCCCTAGCCATTCCAAAAGATGTTTTATAATCTAAAAGGTCCATCACAGCAGTCACAAAACCCAGAGCAGGGTTCACAAAACTCAGAAGAGATCCCAATGCAGCAAGAGAGATAAATGGCTTCACCCAATTTCATTTCCTAAGAAGTTGCAATGAACAAAGGAATATTTGACACATGAACCATTCACATTTGGAAAACAACATGTTGCTGGCTCCTACAGAGGTCACCAGCTCCAACAGGTGTTTCTCATCTTGACACCCGATATAAGGACAGATGGTGACAAAAATGGTAAAAGTGACAGAGATAGTAACAGGAGGGTGACAACAATAAGACCTAACATTTAAATAGAGCTTTATAGTTTCCAGAACTTTTTCCTTAGCATTGTATGCTCTTGGGCCCACTTTATATCATTGTCCCTCTTTTTAAGGTGAAGACATTGAAGCATAACACAATTGAGCATCTTGCCCAAGACTGCAGTTGGTCAATGGGAGAGAAGAGACTAGGTTGCCAGGAAATCTGACTTCAATATTCCATAAGGGACAAGGGAAAGATTTACCCCTAGGTAGACCTTCAATCCTTCCAAGCTCAAAAAGTAGAAAAATGATCATGACATATCTACTTTTCACCAACATTCAAGAAAAAAAAAAAAAAGTACTAAAGACCATAAACCACCACTCATCTATTAGTTTGTCATACTGTAGTGGCTTGCATGTTGCTATAAGGCTGGAGGCTATGCCACCGGTATTTCAAATACCAGTAGGGTCACCCCTGGGGACAGGTTTCAGCAAAGCTTCCAGATTAAGACAGACTCATAAGAAGGAAGGGGACATCCACTTCTCAAAGAATTGGCCAGTGAAAACCTTATGAGTAGTGAAACACTGAAATATTACTGGAAAACTTGATGAATAGCCCTGAAACACTGTCTGACATAGTGCTGGAAGATGAGCCCTTCAGGTAGGAAGGCACTCAAAATATGACTAGGGAAGAGCAGCCTCCTCAGAGTAAAGCTGGCCTTAATGATGTGGATGGAGTGAAGCTCTCAGGACCTCCATTTGCTAATGTGGCATGACTCAAAATGAGAAGAAATGGCTGCAAATACCTAGTAATAATCAGAACATGAAATGTATGAAGTAGGAATCTAGGAAAATTGGAAGTTGTCAAAATGAAATGGAATGCATAAAGATCTATATCCTGGGCATTAGTGCACTAAAATGGACTGGTTTTAGCCATTTTGAATCAGACAACCATACGATTGACTATGCCGGGAATGACAAGTTGAAGAGGAATGTCATGGCATTCATCATCACAGAGAATGTTTCAAGATCTATCCTGAAGTACCATGCTGTCAGTGATAAGATAATATCCATATACCTCCAACGAAGACCAATTAATCCTACTATTATTCAAATTTACGCATCAACCACAAAAGCCAAAGACAAGGAAATTAAAGATTTTTACCAACTTCTGCAGTCTGAAATTGACCAAACATGCAATCAAGATGTGTTAATTATCACTGGTTATTGGAATGCAAAAGTTGGAAACAAAGAAGAATCACCAGTAGTTGGAAAATATGGCCTTGGTGATAGAGATAACGCTGGAGATAACATGATAGAATTTTGCAAGACCAATGACTTATTCATAGCCAAAACAAGGCCAGGAGCTGATTGTGGAAAAGACCATCAACTGCTCATAATGCAAGTTCAAGTTGAAGTTGAAAATTAAAACAAGTCCACAAGAGCAAAAATATGATCTTGTTATATCCCTCCTGAATTTAGAGACCATCTAAAGAATAGATTTGATGCACTGAACAATGACCAAAAACCAGAGGAATTGTGGGATGACATCAAGAGCATCATCCATGAAGAAGCAAATGTCATTTTAAAAGACAGGAAAGGAAGAAAAGACCACAATGGATGTCAGAAGAGACTCTGAAACTTGCCCTTGAATGGAGAGTAGCTAAAGCAAATGGAAGAAATGACAAGATAAAAGAGCTGAACAGAAGATTTTCAAAGAACAGCTCAAGAAGATAAAGTCAATTGTTATAATGAAATGTGCAAAAACCTGGAGTTAGAAAACCAAAAGGGAAGAACTTGCTCCACATTTCTCAAGCTGAAAGAACTGAAGAAAAAATTCAAGCCTCAAGTTTCAATATTGAAAGAGTCTATGGGCAAAATGGGAGCTCTAGTAGCATAGTGCCTAAGACATTTGACTGCTAACCAGAAGGCTGGCGGTTCAAACCCACCAGCCACTCCTCAGAAGGAAGGTTGGGCAATCTACTTCTGTAGTGATACTGCCTCAGAGGCCCAAGGAGGGTCACTATGAGTCAGATACAACTCAACAGCAGTGAGTTTGGTTTTGGTTTGATGAGCAAAATATTGAATGATGCAAGAGACATCAAAAGGAGATGGATGGAATACACAGAGTCACTGTACCAAAAAGAATTGGTCGATGCTCATCCATTTCAGGAGGTGGCATATGATCACAAACCAATGGTACTGAAGGAAGAAGTCAAAGCTGCACTGAAGGAATTGGCAAAGAACAAGACTCCAGGAATTGATGGAATATCCATTGAGATGTTTCAATAAATGGATGCCATGCTGGAGGCCAAGAAATTTGGAAGACAACTACCTGGCCAATTGACTGGAAGAGATCCATATTTGTACCCATGCCAAAGAAATGTGATCTCACAGAACGCAGAGATTATCAAACAATATCATTAGTATCACAGGCAAGTAAAGTCTTACTGAAGATAACTCAAAAAAGGGTTACTATGAGCCAGAGCCGACTCGACGGCACCTAACAACAACAAAGGCAGTAAAAAGGACAAATGCATGGTGCAAATGCCCTGTTTAGAATTGTTTAGAATTCAAATGCCCTGTCTACATTGTAGTGATAACTCATATTTTAGTATGATAAATAACTTGTGCCTGAGAGATACATTTCTCTGATTGCTAAAGCAATACAAGTTTACAAACTAAAAAGAGGTTCAAAATGTTGAAAGCACTTGCACAATCAATTATCCCCCGTTAATGAGTGCCTTCTTTAACAAGAGCCAAAAGAAAAAAAAAAGGTTGAAGCATAATTCTGCTACAATGGGAGCAGAATTATGGCAATTAGGGAGACAAGAAATACATTAAAAATATATATCAATACAAGATACTAAGTGATTAGCTCAAATAGGAGGAAAGAGCTATGGCTTGGGATTGCCGAGTCAGGCTGGTTGGAGAAGGAAGGATCTGAGATGGGCCTTGAACGATAATAAGGATTTTGCTCAGCTGAGGGGAGGGTGGGGGGTAGAACCGTGTCCAGCATGCAGGTGTAGAAAAACATAAGATATTATATAAACCTTGGCTTGTAGCAGGGTGATCAATGAGGGTCACTGAAGGGAAGTGGAAATGATCCATTCCCAGGAGTGAGTTAGCACCAGCACAGCTTGTAAATAGAGTCTGAAGAGAGAGTTTAAAGGCAGGTTGTAAAGGGTCTTGAAAACAAGATTAGGGTATTTGAATTTTAGTCTATAAATAATGAGGAACCACTAAAAGTGTTGAGCAAGAGAGAAGGTGATAAGATCACGTCTTAAGGGTGTAATCTGCAACATGTCAGCAAGAGATTCCACGCAATATTTCCCTATAAAATGGAGTGAGAGGAGGTCCCTGAGATACAGGAGACCTCCTCTGAGATGGGTCCTGAGAAACAGTTGATTTGAACTTATTTCTCAGTCTTCAGGGATAAGTGGCAAAATGGAGGCTGTCGGTGGGAAAAACTACTGAAACTGCCCAAGATCATTTCCACTATGGACCTTACACTCAGGAGAAAGGTCTAGACTATATATAGAGAGATATAGGTAGATACACAAGGAGATTTTAAAAAGTTTTCTTTATTGATTAATAAATTCCAACGGCTAGTTGTGTGTGTGTGTGTGTGTGTGTGTGTGTATCAGACTAGTTGCTGCCAAGTCAATTCTGACTCACGTCAGAGTAGAACTATGCTCCATAGGGTTTCCAAGGGCTGATTTTTCGGATGTAGAGAGCCACCAGGCTTTTCTTCTGAGGCACCTTTAAGTGAACTCCAACCACCAGACTTTCAATTAGGATCAAGTGTATTAACCATTTGCACCAGCAGGGACTCCCTGTCAGTTAGGAGTCATGTGCAAACTACACACTCACATTCACCTCTCTATATCAATACAAATAGATATGTTTGGCACTTAATTCTGTTTCTTATTCTCTCTTCTCTTTTTCTCTATTGTTCATCCCTCCTCTCTCCTTTACAGTCTAGTTTATCTCAGTACCTTGTGACACTGAGTTTTTCAAACCGTAATAACAATGTGCCATTCTAGCAACCTAAAAGATTCCATTACTACCTTGCCTCTGCATACAAGAGTATTGAAGATAGAAGTGCCTACCAAAACTGTGATTTGCAAAATTCATTCATTTGCCCAATAGATAACAGTCCTGAGTGCTTCCCATGTGCTGGGCAGGAAGCTTGGGGCTAGAGGTCCAGCAGTGAACAGGGCATTACCCATTCATTCATTTAACAAATGTTTGTGGAACACATGCTATGTATAAAGCTGTGAGAAGAGCTGTGTAAGTCGTGGTTCCTAACTTAAAAGGATCACAGCCTAGCAATAAAGAAAATAAACCCCTACTGGCAGTATCAATATACATGAAGTCATCACCTTACAGGGAGTCCATTCACTGTTCCAGTCTCAAATGAAGTACTCCATTCCACAGGCCCAGGAGGAACCGCAGTCTGGGGAGGAAATTAAACCTTTATAACTGTCCTGAGCATATGGGATTAACAAATTCTCTTGTAAAAGTAAATGCCAACCACCGGGCTGCCGATTGGCCAGTTGCCCCCTCAAAGGCATTTATGTTTATTTATTTATTTGTTTATTTATTTGCTAGATTTATCACATTTGTGGGCTGTGCCATTTGGCCTTGGGGTCAAATAAATCACTTTTAAAACTTTAACATCGTTCTTAAGCACTGTGTGCCCCGGTGTGCCCCTGACAGACATTTCTAAAGGCTTTACAAGAACAGAATTAAATTCATTTTACAAATAAATACACTGGGAACAGCAGAATTTAAATGCACTGCAGAAGGAAAAAATATAAATTCCAGGGAAAGCCTGAAGATAGGATTGAAGTGTGTGGCAGTTCTTTTTTGAATCAGATGAATTCCTCAAAAACAAGGGAGGAGGATGGTAGGAATTCTGCCTCTCATCTTCTTGGCACATAATCCAATGTGGGAGGTATGTACTCCATGAGGATTTGTCATAAGGTGCAGGAAGACAGCCAAGGATCATAACAAAGCATGGAATGGAATGGAATAGAAATGCAGTTTTAAGAAAACTGGCTTCATCATTTGGAAGTTCAGCCGAGACAGATTGTCCCATTTCCTAGGCCTAAGTCTATCTCTCTCACTCGCTGCCATCAGGTCAGTCCTGACTCATAGCAGCCCCTCCTTGGGTTACCAAGGTGTTATCTCTACGGAAGTAGATTGCCCAGTCTTCCTTCTGAGGAGTAGCTGGTGAGTTTGAACTGCCAGCCTTCTGTTGGTTGGCAGTCAAATGCCTTTGGCACTATGCCACCAGAGCTCCTAAGTCTGTCTCTAGAGACAGTAAACATGTAGAAAGAATTGACTCTGGGCCCCAGATTGAGGGTGTTATTCTTCAAGTATAATTAATATTGCTTGCAATGATCCTTTTATTCATTCATGAAATATTTATTGGGCACAAAGCACGAAACAAGGAGCCCTCGTGGCACAGTGGTTAAGCACTCAGCTGCTAAACAAAAGGTCAGTGGTTCAAGCCCACCAGCTGCTGTGTGGGAGAAAAATGTGACAGTCTGCTTCTGTAAAGATTGCAGCTTTGGAAACCCTATGGAACAGTTGTACTTTGTCCTATAGGGTTGCTATGAGTTTGAATCAACTTGATGGCAATAGGGTTTTTTTGTTCTGTTTTATGTACTAAACACAGGAATAGGTGCTATGGAATACAAAAAAATAAGGCAGCATCCCTGAATTTAAGAAGCATTCATGCAAAAAATAAAAATAAAAATAAAAATTACAGTATAATACAGTAGTAATTATAGTATAATACAGTAAATCTTCCAAAAGTCGCCAGTGCAAGGTACTATGAGAGGCTGTGGAAGGAACTCAAGTTTGAACCAACATCTTGTTCATTGTCATATATCCTCAATTTAGCACATTTCTCTGGAAATTGCAAGCTATACTTTTTCTACTATAAAGCATCTTGTTTTTTTCACTCTCATTCAAAGGAACTGACTTCTTTTGTCTAAATTAATTTCCTATGACTAGGCATTGTGACATTTGATATTTAAGATATGTAGTACTTTTGTTCTCTTTATTACCTTAAAACATCATTTTGGATTAGCCAATAGACCCTAGTCCCAACTGCATTGAATAAGGGACATTCTACTCTGTAATTTATGCCACTACAACAAGTTCCTAAAGACCAGAAGCCACATCTTAAGTATCTGTGATTCCTAACCACCATCTCCGCTCCCCGCAAAGAAAAGAGTATGTAATGACTAGTTAGAGTTTAATAATTTAGACACAAGGTAGCTTGATGTTGTCATCTCATAACCCATGACCCCTCTAATGAAAATGTGACAAGATTTCCATGCAATTGACATTGTGAAGGTAATCCTGACACCATTCATTTATATCACACCTGGCGGTTTAATGCCTAAGGCATTTGACTGCTAACCAGAAGGCTGGCAGTTCAAATCCACTAGCCACTCCTTGGAAAGAAGATTGGGCATTCTACTTCCATAGAGATACTACCTTGGAAACCCAAGGAGGGGTTGCTATGAATCAGAATCAACTCCACAGCAGTGAGTTGGGGGGGGGGTATTTTAAAAAAAGAAAGAAAAAAAATTCTGACTAGCGTATATGTTCTTGGACAAATCCTTTCACTTCTCTGAACCTCAGTTTTCTCATCTGCACTGACTTCACAAGATGGTTACGAGGCTCCAATTAGATAATGTATCCAAAGGTGCCATATAAACTATCAAGGATATGATAGACTAGCAATCTAACTATGCAGACATCCTTTTTAAAAAAGAATAGAAATGCACACTTTCTGTTGTGTTACTGTGTTCCTCTTTTTTTCAAAACGGTAATTACTAGTATCACAATTATGTTGTTTGTCTTCTTCTTGTTGTTGTTAGATGCCATCAGATTGGTTTCTACTCATAGAGACCTCATGCGCAACAGAACAAAACACTGCCTGATCCTTCACTATCTTCACAATCACTGTTTTACTTCAGCCCATCATTGCAGCCACTATGTCAATCCACTCTTTGAGGGTCTTTCCCTTTTTCACTGACCCTTTACTTTACCAAGCATGATTTCCTTCTCCAGTGACTGGTCCCTTCAGGTAGCATAACCAAAGGACAAGAGACAAAGACTGGCCATTCTCACTTGTAGCGACCATTCCAGCTGTACTTCCTCCAAGACAGATTTGTTCATGCTTCTAGCAATCGTACTGTTTAATAAATGTTAGCTATTATTCAGCTAGGAGCTCTAGTGGCATAGTGCCTTAGACATTTGACTGCTAACCAGAAGGCTGGCAGTTCAAACCTACCAGCCGCTCCTTGGAAGGAAAGTTGGACAATCTACTTCAGTAGTGATATCGCCTTGGAAACCCAAGAAGGGGTCACTATGAGTCAGATTGGACTCTATGGCAGTGAGTTGTGTGTGTGTTTTTTTTTTTTTCTTTTGGTATTATTCAGCTACATTTTATGCTAACTAAACCTTTAAGGAGGTTTAGTTACGAAGATGAATAAAGAATAAGGAAGACTGAAGAAGAATTGATGCATTTGAATTGTGGTGTTAGACAAGAATATTGAATATACCATGGACCACCAGAAGAAGGAACAAATCTGTCTTGGAAAATGTATAACCATAATACTACTTAGAAGCAAGAATGGCTAGGCTTCATCTCTCATACTTTGGTCATGTTTTCAGGGAGGAGCCATTGCCTTGGAAAGGATGTCATGCTTGGTAAAGTAGAGGGTCAGCAACAAATGGGAAGACCCTCAACAAGATATATTGGTGCAGTGGCTGCAACAGTGGGCTCAACCTAGCAAATGTGAGGATGGTGCAGGACCAGGCAGTGTTTTGTTCTGTACATGGGGTAGCTGTGGGTCAGAGCCGACTCAGTGGCACCTAACCACAACAGCAACAATAAACTTTTGAGAACTCTCCAAGATACAGAACAACTAATTAAATGATTATTTCTATGGAACTCCACTATCTATGGACCAAACAATTGACTTAAAATGAATTTTTAGTAGACCATTTCTTTACAAGTATGAGTTGTGTATCAAACGAGATTCTGAAGCTGACAGATGGGGGTGGGAAAACTTATGAGAACAATTCCAAAACCAAAATGGCATATTCTGCCAAAATAAAACCACACATTCCATGGACATATCAAATTATAACAGAGATTTTAGCAATTTATCAGGTTTCAGAATAACCAACTTCAGACATTTTTGTCTGATCCTCACAGAACCCTATTAATCAGAATGGCAAATTATCCTTGGGTGGTGGAGGTGTCATGCAAGTAGCCACTAATGGAAGATCCAATGTCAACCCCTTGACTTTATAGTTTAGCTATGATAAGTCTTTCTCCAAAAATACTTGAAACCCTTTGCCCAGAGAAAAACTTAAATAAGAACTCTGGAATTCTGTAACACTCACAGAAGCCCTAATTTAAAGGAACCATTTTACCACCCCAAAATGAATAGTTCTGTTCACTGCCTGCTCCCAGTACCTTCCAGCCTCATGCCTCACTGGTCCATCGCCTGAATACTTGGCCTCCCCCATCCGTAAATGCCCACCACTCCCTGAACACATTTTAGCCTTGCAGGACCTGGTTTGGGATGTGCTGTTTGTTCCCTAATTCTGGTTGCCCTCTCCATTCCCCTGCCCATGCAATCTCCTACTTACCTTTCAAGGTTCACCGAAGCCCACCTCTTCTGTGATGCCTTCTGTACACCTTCCAGACACAGTTGCTTCTTTCTCAGACCTTTGGTCATGTCAAAGAACTGACACCTGGGGCTATGGATTCTCTTCTATTTGCATGCTTTCAGAGTCTAAGACTGCAAGTTCTTCAGAAGTAGAAATCTGGCCCCAATTATCTTTATATCTCCAGGTCCTTGCATGGTGCCTGGCACATACCAGAACCAAAAGCCAAACCCATTGCTGTCAAGTTGATTCTGACTCATGGCAACTCCATGTGTTGCAAACTGGATTTACACCATAGGATTTTCTCGGCTGTAATCTTTACAGAAACAGATTATCAGGCCTCTCTCCCTAGGCACCACTGGGTACATTCAAACTGCCAACCCTTAAGTTAACAGTTGAGTACAAACCATTTGCACCACCCAGGGCACATAGCAGAACCAGAGTTCTGCAAATACATCTAATTGCCTTACCATTAGCCTCACTTTGTAAGAAACTGAGGCTCAGAAAGGTAAGGTAAACTTGTTCAAGGTTGCTTACCATAAATGGCAGAGTTGGGATTTGAATGCAAGGAAGTGGGCTCTAAGAACTATATTCTTATACACTACCATTCTCACTCCCAATGAATGGATGATGAAAAAATGAAAGACTGAAGGAAGGAAGGAAATCTACTTCTACTGGACTTGAAGATGTGAGCTGCTACCATGTGAACAGCCCATGGAGACGGAGCCATGGCAAAGAACTGTGGGTGGCCCTAGGAGCTGATGGTCTCAAACCTTCAATTGCAAGGAACTGAATTCTGCCCCCAACTATCTGAACTTAGGACTGAAGCCCACACCTCAGATGAGACCCTTGGCCCTGACCAATACCTTAATTCCAGCCTGGAGATATCCAAGGGGACCAGTTGAACTGGACCCAGACTCCCAATCCAAGGGAACTACAATATAATACATATATGCTGATTTAAGCTGCTAAATTTCTGCTAACGGTTACACAGCAAAATAAAACTAATACAATTACTATAGCCAACTCATCAAAATCATGCATTTATTTCAGTTTTTTCTTACCTACTGATAGTCTTTCCAGATGTAGATGAAAAAAGTGTTTTGTTTTGTTTTGTTACAGTTGTTCACTGCTCCTCCCTGTGGCTTGATTATACTTCCCCAATCCATTGCTGGTTGGCTAGCTTTGCCCAATGAACTGTGAATAGAAGTGACATATACCATGTCTGAGCAAAAGCTTCAAGAACCATTGAATGGTTCTGTTATTCCCCCTGCCTCTCACTGCCTCAAGATCAACAGAGACTGAAATTGAGACTGCTTCTTCAACCAGGATTCCAGAAGGAACTCCACCATGGAGCAGAACTGCATCCAAACCATAAGCTAAAGTGAACAAATTGTAAGCCACTGAGATCTGAGCACTGTTGGTTACTGCAGCATCACTTAACTTAAGCTGACTGATAGATACTTCATATTTCAACATGTAAATATGAGTAAATACCAAATAATTGAGCATATGCCCAGCTTTATCAATCTAGTAGCTTTTTACCAGCATCTACAGAATTCTCTAAGAAATCAAGTCGAGAAAACTTTACCACCTCTCATTCTTCCACTCACTCTAAACCCTGCTGTAAATTTTTAAGCTAAATAATTACTGCTACATTGAAGAGTATCATTTATCATTGTTTCTCTTCTTCCCTCCCATGTGCCTTCCCAGAATCACTGACTGAAACTGTTCAAGTCTGGAAAAGTAAAGCCATAATAAAGAGTAAGAAAGTCAGTGAAGAAAAACAAAGGCCTTTGTTGGTCCACAGTTAGAACCCTTACCTAAGAGCTAATAAGAACAATGATGGTATTGTTGTTAGTTGCCATCAAGTCATTCTAACTTATGGAGCTGTCATTTACAAGTACCTACTATGTTCCCAGGGCTGCTCTAGATATATAATCCTCCTAATAAGCCTATAGGAGCTCTGGTAGCATAGTGCCTAAGGCATTTGACTGCTAACCAGAAGGTTGGTGGTTCAAACCCACCAGCCACTCCTCAGAAGGAAGGTTGGGCAATCTACTTCTGTAGTGATACTGCCTCGGCAACCCAAGGAGAACTACCTATGAGCCGGAGAACTACCTATGAGTCAGGCCAACTCGACAGCACATAACAACAACAACAACAATAAGCCTGTGAGGTAACACTGCAATTACCTGCATTTTATAGAATAGGAAAAAAAGTTCAGAGCTTGTTTCCATTTCGACCAGGACTCTCTTTCTTCAGAAGAAAGATCATATTAAACGGCAGCCCAGGCATTTCCTTGGGAGTAGTCTATCTTCCGAACTGCTTCAAACAGAAGAGTATAGGAAAATTTTCATTTTGTGGTTAATTAAATTAGTGCCTCAGTTGCAAGCATAATGAAATTCAAAGCCATTTTATTAGACCTCTTGGGACTCTTTTTAAAATTCTTCCCCTACTGTATTAGATTAGTCCCATCAAAATGACCCTGTATAAAATAAGGTCAGGTACTTTCAGGGTATTTCTTTGTTGCTCCTACCTACACTAGGGCACATGAAGCTTGCTTTGTTTAGTCTTCTAGTTTCCCTTCCAAATACCCCAGAAAGAAATCAGAGCTTCTTCTCAGCATCAGAATCAAACTGAGCCCCAACTCAGTGGCCAATACAGTGTATTTCTGGGCATATCATTGAAATCATTATTTAACATACCTCTGGGTAACAGGGGAGCTCTGGTGGTGTAGTGCCTATGGCATTTGACTATTAACCAGAAAGTTGGTGGTTCAAATCCACCAGCAACTCCTCAGAAGGAAGATTAGGCAATCTACTTCCATAGAGATACCACCTCAGAAACCCAAGGAGGGGTCGCTATGAGTCAGAATTGACTCGATGGCAGTGAGTTTGGTTTTTTTTTTTTTCTCCCCTAGGTGACAGAAGTAGCCTGTTTTAAAAGGAATTTCCTATGTCTATGACAAGTGTCACTCCACACCTACACACAGCCTTTTAAAAACTTGCCAGTGTCCTAAAACATCATTTGAGAACAGCACACCAGTAGCTAATTGCTTTCAAGTTGATTGTGACTCACGATGACCTCCCATATGCTCCATTGGGTTTCCAATGGCTGATTTTTCAGAAGTAGATCACCAGGACTTCTTCTGAGGCACCGCTGAGTGGACTTGAACCAGAAACTTTTTGACTAGCATCTGTCTTAGTTATAACAGAAATACAAGTGGACGGCTTTAACAAACAGAAATTTATTTTCTCAGTGTTTAGGAGGCTAGACATCTTAATTCTTAGTGCCAGGCCTAGGGAAAGGGTTTCTCTCTGTGTGTCTCTTGGTCCTAGCAGGATCCCAGGGCAGGGACCCTGGGTCCAAAGGGTACACTCCACTCCGGGCTATTTCCTGGTGGTAGTAGGTCCCCTTACATCAGATCAGGGCTTTGATGGCACTAAGGGTGTTGCATCCTGCTCTTAATCCTTATGTACTTGATTGGTTTATCACATCAAACAATCATTGGGTATCATTACATATCTGCCACATTACATCATTACATTACCACTAAACCCCTGAGAATCATGGGCCAGCCAAGTTGACACAAATTTGAGGGGGGGCAGAACTCAATCCGTGACAGCAGCTAAGTGTGTTAACTGTTCACACCATCCGGGCACTCCAAGTACTATCTCCACCTTAATGTTCCTTAAATGTTCTTCCCCTCTTTCCCCTTGATTTATGTTCACGTCTTAAACTCTCCATGAACTTTAAGCTTCTAAAGCAAAGTCCACATCAATGCAACTTTCTATCTCTTTATTTCTTGCACAAAGAAGGCACAGAGAAATAACACATTGAATTGGTTGTCTTTGACTCACTCTTTGTCCTATTTAGAAATAATAGGAGCAAGGATGCAGCAATATTTAGTGGCATGTTTTATGCAAATATTACCCAATAGGGCTCTGCTTTAGATATGTGCTATGTGCTGGCACTTCTTGCTGTGTCTTAGAAGTGTCTCTGTTGAACAAGCAAGAGAATGGGAACATGGTGGGTGGGATCACTTTTAAAACAGATAGAATATTCACACTGCTGTTGATTCAGGGACCAGACCAGAAAAATTTGACCCCTGTGTTTTCAGATCTGATCTAATCCTTGTTCTTCAAGCCAAACTCTCATCATGTTGACTATGGCCTGAGTCTGAGTTCATCTTAAGTCCCAGAACTAATGGCTTTGTCAATATTTTTTGTGTTTCCTGGTAACTCATGAAGCACTGCTGCACTCAAGAAGCAAACAGCTTTGACCAAAGCATGCACCACTTATACCCCCCAGTGGCTTCCTCACCACCACATTCAGTGTAAACTCTTAAATGCACTCAAGACATTCTACAATGTTGTTGTTCTTGTTGGCCACCAACTCATGGGCACCCCATGCATAACAGGACAGAACACTGTCCAACCCTGCACCATCTCCATGATCTGTTGTGGATTGGGCCATTGTGATCCATAGGGTTGTCATTGGCTGATTTTCAAAGTAGATCACCAGGCCTGCTTCCTTCCTAGTCTGTCTTAATCTGGAAGCTCTGCTCAGACCTGTTCAGCATCACAGCAACATTCAAGCCTCTCCTCACAGACAGGTGACGGCTGCACATGAGGTGCATTGGCTAGGAACTGAATCCAGACCTCCTTCATGGAAGGCAAGAATTCTACCACAGAACCAACACTGCCCTCCTATGTTTTCAGTCTTTGCTCATATGCTTCCTTCTCCCTTGACTCAACTGGCCTAGTCATGGTTCTTTTGAACACGCCCTGCACTGTCCTGCTTTCATCCTGCGTTCATACTGGTGCCTTGGCTTACACATCTTTGTAGCCATACCTCCTGTTATGACCATGAACTTTCTGGAAGACCCAGCTCCAAGACCACATGTCTCATGAATGCTTTTCTCTCTCCCCGTTCTGAATCTTCATCAAATTTTTCCTCTCTTACAGCAGCTATTATAATTATTTAGGGGCTGACTCTTATCAACTTATTAAATTTTAATATTTATTATACTGCCAAAACTTATTGAGGTCTCCTAATCAGGCATTGTGCTAAGTACTTAAAATGCATTATCTTATTTAATCCTTGCAATATTCCATGAAAAATCCCTGGGTAGTGGAAATAGTTAACACACTTGGCTGCTAATCCAAAGACTGGTGGTTCAAGTGCACCCAGAGGCACCTCAGAAGAAAGACATGGCAATCTACTTTTGAAAAGTCAGTCACTGAAAACCCTGTGGAGCATAGTTCTACACTGACACACGTTTGTCATGAGTCGGAATTGATTCCACAGCAACTGGTTACTGGTTAAAAGTATCCTATAAAGGAGTTAAACATAAAAATAATAGTAAGATATCTGGCCCACAAACACATGAAAAGGTATTTTTCATCATTAGTCATTGTTGTTGTCATTAGGTGCCATTGAGTCAGCTCCAACTCATAGCAGCCCTCTGTACAACAGAACAAAACACTGCCTGGTCCTGCACCAGCCTCACAATCCTTGCTCTACCTGAGCCCATTGTTACAGACACTGTGTCAGTCCATCTTGTTGAGAGCCTTCCCCTCTTTTGTTGACCCTCCACCTTACCAAGCACGATATCCTTCTCCAGGGAATGGTCCCTTCTGACAACATGACCAAAGTAGGTGAGGTGAAGTCTGGCCATTCTTGCTTCCAAGGAACATTACGGCTGTACTTCTTCCAGGACAGATTTGTCCATTCTTTTGGCAAACCATGGTATTTTCAGTATTCTTCACCAACACCACAACTCAAAAGCATCAACTATTCTTTGGTCTTCCTTATTCATTGTCCAGGTTTCACATGCGTATGAGGTGACTGAAAATACTATGGCTTGGGTTAGGCTCACCTTAGTATTAAATGAGACAGCTTTGCTCTTCAGCACTTTAAAGAGGTCTTTTGCAGCAGATTTGCCCAGTGCAGTAGTTCATCTGATTTCTTGACTGCTGCTTCCATTGGTATTGATTGTGGAACCAAGTAATTTGAAATTAGTCATTAGCGAGATGCAAATCAAAACTACAACAAGATATCATTTCACCTCTACTAAAATGGCACTGATCAAAAAAAAAAAAAAAAAAACAGAAAATAACAAATGCTGGCAAGGATGGGAGATGGGAACCCTTATGCACTGCTCTTGGGGATGTAAAATGATTGGTATGGTGCTTCCTCAAAAAACTAGAGATAGAACTACTTTATGATTCAGCAATCTTACTCCTAGGTATATAGCCTAGAGACCTAATAGAAGTGACACAAACAGAGGTATGCACATCTGTGTTCATTGCAGCATTATTCACAATAGCACAAAGATGGAAACAAGCAATCTAAATGCCCATGAATTAATAAATAATTAATAAATAAACAAATGACTTGGTACATACATGCAATGAAATACTATGCAGTAATAAAGAATAGTGATGAGTTTTCAAAACATATTATAACATGGATGAATTTGGAGGAAATTAAGTTGAATGAAATATCAATTGTTGTTGTTGTTGTTATGTGCCGTCGAGTTGGACCCGACTCATAGCAAACCCTCCTTGGGTTTCCGAGGGAGTATCACTAGGGAGGTAGATTGCCCCATCTTCCTTCTGAGAGGTGGCTGGTGGGTTTGAACCACCAGCCTTCTGGTTAGCAGTCAAGGGCCTAAGGCACTACGCTACCAGAGCTCCTTATGATCTCATTTTTTTTTAAAGATAAGGATAGATATACATACAGACTCGATTGCCATTGGTGGTTACCAAGGATGGGAGGTGAAAGGAGGGGAAATCACACTCTAGATAGTTGATGCTGAATAGGTGATAGGAAAGGAAACACTGAATGTGAATGAAGTGTGCACTACCTGACCAAGGTAAGTGATGTCACTAAGAAATATATAAGAATAAGAGGTGCATTTGGTAAATGCTATAACGTATACAGTTTTACAGCAACCATAACCAAAAAACGTGTGTGGCTACATAAGTAGTTACATATGCATATATGCATATAAGTAGATGCATGTGTGCATACACATGTGGATATATAGGTGTATCTATGGACATATGTATGTGTGTGCTACATATATATTCATATACATAATAAAGCACACAAGGAACAAGGTTATGAATATGTCTTAGACATAATCAAATACCTTGTGGGATTGGTTTACAGAGTTTGAAGGCTTAAGACCATAGTCTCATGGGACAACTTGGTCAGTTGGCATGACATAGTTCATAAAGTTTATGTTCTACATTCTGTTTGGGTTAGTAGCATATGGGGTCTAAAATCTTACAAGTGGCCATGTAAGGTACAACTATTGATCTTTATGTGTCTGGAACAAAAGAGAAAGAAGGAAAAGACTCAAAAATGAAACTAGTCTACAGGACTAAAAGACTCCATGAACTTAGGCTTCATCTACCCTGGGAACAGAAGAACTAGATGGTTAAATTTTGAACTGAAACTACTCCCAGAGGTCACATTTCAGCTAAATAATAGATTGGCTTATAAAATAAACATTTCACCTGTGAATACTGTCCTCCTTTTTAAAAAATCATCTATATGAGACCAAATGGTCAGTATTTACTCTAAAGCAAAGATTAGAAGGTAATGAGGGGCCAGGGAACTAGAGTAACAGTAATAGAACAATCACAACAGAAATAATGAGAAGGTTGATACATTGTGGAAAATATAACCAATGTCACTAAACAATTTGTATACCAAACCAAAAAAACAAATCCACTGCCATTGAGTCGATTCGATTTATAGCAACCCCCATAGGGTTTTCCAAGGCTATAAATCTTTACAGAAGTAGATTGCCCCATCTTTCTCCCTCAGGGCAGCTGGTGGGTTTGAACCATTGAGCTTTTGGTTAGCAGCCAAATGCCTTACCCTCTATGACACCAGAGCTCTTTTTTGAATAGAATTTATACAGAAATTTTTTAATGGGAACCTAATTTGCTGTGTAAATTATTCTGAAAACACAGTAGAATACTGTGTGTATACATGTATGTATATGTATATATATATATATATATATATATATATATATATATATATATATACATATAATACACGGAATGCCCTGAGAACTGAGCTCATCCTAAGCTTGGCACATTGTAAGTGCTCAATAGACATTTGCTATCATCATCATCATTACTATCAAACACATTTTATAAAGAAACTGAGTTTTAAAGTAGTTTGTGTATAGTTACACAGCTGGTAAAAAGTAGAACTTGTACACTGTGTCAATCACTGTCCTAATACAACATTTTAATATCTGTGTCTTTAAGGCAAAGACTAGACAGGCATACCTTTATACTGGTTCAAATCTTAATACAGAGCCTTACCAAGAGGCACCCTGTAAACATTTGATGAAATGAATGGATTATACATGAAACCACCAGGAATTTCATGATCTTGCTATGTCATGTCCACTGACTGACATCTAAGTTTGGTTTATTAGATAGGGTAAAATTTTGCATACCCAGGATAAGCTTTTCTGAAAATAGGTTTGTTTCTTATTCTTAAGTTCTTTCAAATGAAGCACTTGCCTGATGTTATTAAAAATGCCCTTACCCAATGCAGGATGTAATCACATCCAAACATTTTCACAATTTAATGCAATCAACACAAGTTGCTCATAGTCCAAACTCTAAAACCCTCCTGCCCAGACTCCTGGACCCTAGGTAAACGGATGTTAACTCCATTATCCACGCCCACACTTCTCTCCCTTCATCCTCTTCAGGGTGCTCAGTTTTGTTTATGTTGCCATAAATTAAAAGGCATGCTTTTTACATGTTCTGAGTCCATTCCACTCAGGATGACAGAATAAGGGGAAAGTGGTTTCCCATAACCTTCTCAAATATCCCAGGATGAAATTGCATCAAGAGGCATGCATCACAGGGAGGCACCTTGATACCTGAACAGCAGCATGGCCTCCTGGCAGTCACACACCACCACAAGCAAATGGCACACCGGGCCAGAGGTGCAGGGAGATAATTTTCACTGATGCATGAGCTGAAGCCTCTCACCTTAGGCAATGGTGAGTCTCTCAGCTAACCATGAAAATCGGTCACATCTGTGTCCTGGACTTGTGCATGGACACAATATTTCAATTTGTCTCACCAGTATTTTCCAAGTGACCCATGACTTCACTCAAAGTCCCAGATATCTCCCCCTGTGCAGAGTCCCCACACAGGGACCCAGAGTCAACTACACTTCCTGAACCTTAAACAGCCAAAATCCTACCCAGCCTGAGACCCGGGACTCTTGACTAGAGGCGTATCTAGGGTCTGGCAGGTATGACATGTGCTCTGGGCATCACTGGAGGGGAAGGATCCAATGAACAGTTTCTATTTGCCATCAGTTTCTATCACCAGCTATGAGAGATTGTTCAGCAATTTGAAACTAATAACCCTAGGCATTATTGTCCATAGATATGCTGCTGCTCTTAACCATATTATGCATACTGCTTACACTGGACCCCCTGTCCAGAGGAGAGGCCAAAGGGTTAGCTCTTGAGGATGAAGGGGAAAAGCCTCACCCTATTGACAGAGCAATGTGTTTTGTACAACATGAAGGTTCCAAACATAACAGTCATACATGCACACATTCGTTCCCACCTAAGAAATACTGGGCCTTTTTAATACCCCACTTCATCTGACATCTCTTCATCCTGACATCAATCTAGGTGAAATGGTTTATACTAGGGCCTATTTTATCTGTGCTCGGAAGGAAGATAGAGCAATCTACTTCCGCAGTGATACTGCCACTGAAACCCAAGGAGAGGTCCCTATGAGTCGGGTCCGACCCGACGACACATAACAACAACAACAACATTTTATCTGTGAGAGAAAGTGAGCATCTTAGGCAATAGTTCTCAGTTCTGGTCACACAAGAACCATGTTGAGACCCTGGCCCACTTCAGAACAATTGCATCAAATCTCAGGGAGAAAGGGTCAGACTTGTATTTTTTAAGCTCCATAGTGGCTGTACTGTGCAGGCAAATAGAGAACCACTAATCTTTCAGTTCTGGGAGCTCTGGTAGTTTAGTGCCTAAGGCACTTGACTGCTAACAAGAAGGCTGGAGGTTCAAACCCACCAGCCACTCCTCAGAAGGAAGATGGAGCAATCTACTTCTGTAGTGATACTGCCTTGGAAACCCAAGGAGGGGTCGCTATGAGTCAGTCTGACTTGATAGCACATAACAACAATAATCTTTCAGTTCAGTTACTCACAATTGTCTCCAACCTCTTCAAAGTAAAGACCACTGCTGACTTGAGCATTAAGCTCTTTTAAGAACCATCTATGGGATCAAATTGGCAATAGCAACTTAAAAGATTAGATAAGAAGTTTAGGAGGCAATGAATTTGGGTTAATGGCAGAGGAATAACTCAGAAAAGGAAGATGAAAGAATGGTTGCATGTCTAAAAATGTAGCCAATGTCCTTAAATGGTAGATATAGAAACTGTTGAATTGGTATATGTTTTGTTGGGCATAGTCTCAACAACAACAAAATACAGGTACCTTAGAGAGATTGCAGTTTCGGTTCCAGCCAACTACAATAAAGCAAACATCACAATAAAATCATTCACAAGGATTTCTTGGTTTCCTAGTGCATATAAAAGTGATGTTTATACTATATTAAGGGTGCAATAGCATTATGAAAAGTTTGAAATATTGTGAGAATTACCAAAACGTGACAGAGACATGAAGTGAATGCATGCTGTAGGAAAAATGGCACTGATAGACTTTATAAACACAGAGTTGCCGTGAAACTTCAATTTGTAAAAAAATACATTAACTGCAATGTGCAATGAAGTGAAGCACAATAAAGTGAGGTATGCCTGTAAATAAAATTAAAAGGAAAATAAATTAAAAACTACTTAAAACTCAAATCTTCTGCTTCAGAGCCAGTTCCGACTCATAGTGACCCTAAGGGACAGAGTAGAACTGCCCCAACAGGTATCCAAGACTGTGATCTTTGTGGAAACAGACTACCACATCTTTCTCCCACAGAATGGCTGATAGGTATGAACTGCTGACTTTTCGTTTCACATCCAAGTGCTTTAACAATTGTGCCAGCATGGCTCTTAAAGACAACTTAACCACTAACCAGTTGCCCAAAACAGAGATAGATGGGGTTCTTACCTGAACCAGGGACTATTTTGGGGAAGTTGTAGAGTAGTTTCTTTTGTTTTTTGTGTATCTATAAGTATCCCTCACCTTCCTTTGACCCTGATGTGTCCGGAGATGTTAACCAGGAGACCTGGTCCCCTTCCTCTGTGCTGGACCACCTTGTCAGATAAAGCCAGGTTGCTTTGGTTTCCAGAAACTCAGCCATTAACAGAACAGTCTGACCAGACTTCTCTGTTAGTAATCACAAGATTGGTCTCAAAGAATTTCCAGCTAAACGATAAAGGTAGGGGTATTGTGAACATATGGGAAGAATGTGCATCAGGGAGTCAGGGGACACGGACACTGATGTGGCAATGCCTTCATTATGCTGAGTGACTGTCAGAAAGTGAGTTACCCTCTCTGAACCTCTGTAGACTTATCTGTCAATAGCCAATTAAAAAATTAAATAGTATAAATGTATGAAGAGTTAATGTAGTCCATATAAGAATTATTACTACAGTTATTGCTGTTGTTATCAATATCTATCCCTTAACCGGTATTTCATTTATCCTTCTGGTCACCTAGCTGTCTGTCAAAGCTATTCTTTATTTATTTAACCTTTTTATTGTGATTTGGGTGATATGTTACAAAGGAGATTCGTTTACATTCAAAGTTCATACACATTTTGTTTGTGACACTGGGTACATTCCCTGGAGTGTAAGATCTCACCTCCTACTTCCTCCCTGTAGTTACCCTTTCCCTGTGCCCTTCTTACCTATACATTCCTGCCTCCCTATCTTTTTTTCTGGTGCAAATGCTGCCCTTCTGATCTCCCATGGTTGATCATTCTAAGGAGTGCATCTCATGGTATAGGTGTTTGCTCGCAGGCCTGTCTATTGTTTGGCTGAAAGTTAAGCCACAGGAGTGAGTTCAGTTCCAGGCCCAAGGGATGACTTGGGGCCATAATCTCAGGGGTTTTACAGTCTCTATCAGACCAGTAAGCCTAGTCTTTGTGTGAGTGTGTGTGTGTGTGATTTTGAGCTTTGTTCCACATTTTTCTCCCACTCTATACCGGATCTCCAATTTTGATCCCTTTCTGAATGGTTGGCATCAGAAATTGGGCACTATCAAGTTCTTCTGGTCTCCAGATCATATATGTTGAGGTTCTCATGGTCCATTAGTCCATTGGACTAGCTGTTTCCATAAGTCATTGATTGTCTTCACTCTTCTTTGCTCCAGATGAGAGGAGACCAATAATTGCCACTTAGAGGGCCACTTGCAAACTTTGAAGACCCCAGTCGCTACTAACAGAAGTAAGATGTAGAACAATATTTTTGTGTACTGTGTTGTGCCAGTTGAGCTTGATGTCCCCAACAGCTATGGTCCCCAGGCCCCAGATCCAGTGACTCACTCACTCAAGGTGCTTATTTGTGGCTGATAAGTTGTTCTAACCTTACCTGTTGTTATGTTTAAACTCTATCTGGATATATTTATAGCACATACAAATACATATGTAGAAATACTGTCTGCCAAACCTGTGAATGGTTGTGGGTACATTCCCATTTGCCTGTCCATAACTGTCTACATATGTATCCACCTGAAGATTAGTGTTTGCTATTACTGATAATGCAGTATTGTGTCTACAATAGTATTTGCCTTTATTGAACAGAGCAGTTTCTGTAGGTGTAGATATAGGGTACAGGAGGCACTTTTGTAAGGGTTCTGTAAGGTTGGAAAAGCAATCAGATCATGCACAGACCACCTTAGCTGCAGGTTCCAAATGATTTCTGGTGAATGGCCAATGTTTAATCTATTTATTCTACTCCCCAAGTGCTCTCAAAGCAGAATCCCTATCTCAGCAGGGATCTTTTTTTTTTTTTTTTTAATTTGAGAAAAGCCAGGGTGAAATGGTTCATTTGCATCTGACCTATGGCTTGACAAGAGATACTGGAGGCTTGGGTTGAAAGACAATAAATCTCCTCAATATGGCGGGAAAATTTGTAGCCAGAGCTGGGCAAAGCATTTCCTATAACAGTGAATTCAGAAAAACTGATAGAACTGGCTGATAGTCTATTTGCAAAATGTAGGTGTCCCTCTGTCCTATTGTTGGCTGACAAGGCCTGAGAATACGAAGCTTTGTCAGGCAGTGTGCTTGTCTTGTTTTAGTTTGGTTGTAAGTATCAAACTGGTATTTTTCTGGTATGTTGCTTTGAAAACATTTAGATGAATTTTATGTAAGTGTTTAATTAACAAACTCAGAATTAGGTAAGTGTTTATCTATGTAGAAGTTTGTTATTGTTGTTAGGTGCCGTCAAGTCGGCTTTGACTCACAGTGACCCAGTGTCCAACAGAACAAAGCACTCCCCAGTCCTGCACCATCCTCACACTCAATGCTCTCTTTGAGCCCATTGTTGCAGCCACTGTGTCAATCCATTTTGTTGAGGGTCTTCCTCTATTTTGCTGGCTCTCTACTTTACCAAGCATGATTTCTTTCTCCAGGGACTGGTCCCTCCTGATAACACATCCAGAGTACATGAGACAAAATCTTATTACTCTTGCCTCTAAGGAGCATTCTGGCTGTACTTCCAAGATAGATTTGTTTGTTCTTCTGGAAGTCCACAGTACATTCAGTATTCTTCACCAACACCATAACTCAAATGTAACAATTGTTCAGTCTTCCTCATTCATTGTCCAGCTTTCAAATGCATGTGAAGGGATTGAAAATGCTATGGCTTGGGTCAAATGCACGCAAGTCCTCAAGGTAACATCTTTGCTTTTTAACACTTTAAAGAGATCTTTCGCAACAGATTTGCCCAATACAATATGTCGAATGATTTCTTCATTGCTGCTTCTGATCTTCCTCAATAAGTGTTTCAAGTCCTCTTCAATTGCAGTAAGCAAAGTTGTGTCATATGCATATTGCATGTTGTTAATGACTCTTCCTCCAATCCTAATGTGTTCTTCATCTAGTCCAGCTTCTCCTGGATTATTTGCTTAGCACACAGATTGAACAAGTATGGTGAAAGAATGCAACCCAGACACACAACTTGCCTGATTTTAAACCACGTCATATCAAATGACTACCTCTTGGTCTATGTACAGGATTCACATAAGCACAATTAAGTGTTCTGGAATTCCCATTTTTCCCAATGTTATCCATAATTTATTATGATCCACACAAATGTCTTTGCACACTCAATAAAAACAGGTAAACATCTTTCTGGTCTTCTCTGCTTTCAGCCATCTGACATGAGCAATGATATCTCTTCTTCCACATTCTCTTCTGAGTCCAACTGGAATTTCTGGCAGTTTCCTGCTGATGTACTCCTGAAACTATCTTTTAATTATCTTCAATAAAACTTTACTTAGGTGTGATATTAATGATATTGTTCAATGATTTCTACATTCTTTTGGACCACCTTTGTTTGGAACGGGCACAAATATGGATCTCTTCCAGTTGGTTGGCCAGGTAGCTCTCTTCCAAATTTCTGGGCAAAGACAAGTCAGCACTTCCACCATTGCATCAATTTGTTGAAACATCTCAATTTGTATTGTGTCAATTCCGGAAGGCTTGTTTTTCACCAGTGCATTCAGTGCAGCTTGGACTTCTTCCTTCAATACCATTTGTTCTTGATTATATGCTACCTCCTGAAATGGGTGAACATCAAGCAATTCTTTTTGCTACAGTGACTCTGTGTACTCCTTCCATCTTCCCTCAATGTTTCTTATGTTGTTCAATATCTTGTTCATAGAATCCTTCAATAATGCAACTCAAGACTTGAATTTTTTCTTCAGTTCTTTCAGCTTGAGAAATGCCAAGTGTGTTCTTCCCTTATGGTTTTCTAATTCCAGATCTTTGCACAGTTAATTATAATACTTTACTTTGACTTCTCAAGCTGCCCTTTTAAATCTTTTTTTTTTCCAGCTCTTTTATTTTATCATTTCTTCCATTTGCTTTAGCTACTCTCTGTCAAGAGCAAGCAAGTTTCAGATAAATAGCATCCATTTTGGTCTTTTCTTTCTTTCCTGTCTTTTGAATAACCTTTTGCTTTCTCTATATATGATGTCCTTAATGACATTCCACAGCACATTGATCTTGTCATGAGTGTTCAATTTGTCAAATCTGTTATTGAGATGGTGTCTAAATTCAGGTGGGATATACTCAAGGTCATGGAGTAGAAGCTTAGACCAGAAAAACTATTGCTGCAGGAGTCCTTTAGGGCCAAGATCCCTGGAATTACAGAATGCATCCTGGGGACTATGAACTGTGGTAGAAGTGCCACACCCCTTCCAGTTGTCCCCCAGGGAGGCAAGTGTTTCCAGTAGGTCCAGGTCATACCACATGTGTCAGAAGTGCACTGCATAGGGTTTTCAGTGCCTGATTTTTCAGAAGTAAATCACTGGGGTTTTCTTGCAAGTAATCTCTGAGTGGACTCAAACCACTGGCCTTTGGGTAAGCAGCCAAAAAAGAACACCTAACTTCTTAACCATTTATACCACCCAGAAATGTTGCCAGTAGGCCCAGGCTCAGTAATAACTTCTCAGAGGACAGAAGTGGTCTTTGATTGACCTCTTCCTGCAGATTTCCTTCTTTTCTACCTCTTTTCCTGGCTCAGTTCTCTTTTCACTCATTTCAGCTGATAACAAAGATGTTAGGTGTCCCTGGTGCTGCAAATGGTTAAGCACTTGACTACTAGGGGAAAGGTTGTTGGTTCAAATCCACCCAGAAATGCTTTGAAAGACAGCCTTGGCAATCTACTTCCAAAACATCACAACTGTGATAACCCTATGAAGCAGTTCTACTCTGCACACATGGGGTCACTGTGAGTCAGAGCAGACTTGATGGCAACAATAACAAGGCTTATACCCTGTGCCTCAACATCCTAAACAGATCGTTTACAAGGAGTGTATTCTATAGTGAAATGACAAGCCATAGGAATAATATCAGTAGGTCCAGGACAAGGATTTGAGAATGAGTTGTATTAGGAGTCATACCATGTAAAAGGCTTTCAAGCCTTTCGGTGGTAACTTGAGATAACAATTACCCTTTTCACCATTTATCCCAAAAGCTCTTGTGTCAAATATCTATTGCCCCAGTGAAGCTGCATAAAAAACAGCCACAAAACCTCAGTTGCATGCAACAATAAATTTTGGTTGGGCTCGCCAAGTCTGTGGATTCCAGCTAATCTGGACCGAAGTCAACTCATTTTGGTTGAGCTCTCTCAGGAGGCAGTTGTCAGCACCAGGTTGACAAGGTGCTTTTACCACTAATAGTGGCTTGTTTGGGAGCTCTGGTAGCATAGTGGCTAAGACATTTGCCTGCTAACCAGACGGCTGGTGGTTCAA
>NW_006921595.1:9486799-9493531 GCF_000298275.1 Orycteropus afer afer | reverse complement strand
CCACTCCTCGGAAGGAAGGTTGGGCAATCCTACTTCCATAGTGATACTGCTTCGGAAACCCAAGGAGGGGTCGCTATGAGTCGGGTTTGACTCGACAGCACATAACAACAACAACAACAACAGTGGCTTGTTTGCTTACATGTCTGGGCATTGGCTGTTGCTGGCTGATCTAGGTTGGCCTTGGCTGGGATGACTAGGGTGACTTGCTTCTCTCCACGTGTCTCATTTTCCAGCAGGCTATCCATACCTGTCTCTCTCAAGGTGATAGCAGAGGCAAGACCATAAATAGAAACAAACAAATACTTTTTCAAGTCTCTGCTTGCATCATGTTTGCAAAAATTCAATTATCCCTAATAAGTCATATAGCTGGGCCCACAGGACACTAGATGTTTACAGCGTAAAGGGTTAGGGAAGGGTGTGAAATAGGCGCCATTAATGCAATCAGTCTACCATAGCTCTCTCTGGTTCCAGTTTGGAACTCTCAGAAACTGGGGCAGTAAAGGACCCCTGGGAAAACGCCCATCATTTATTCTGGTCCTCCCAAAAGTCTACCTTGTCCAGCATAGAATATTCATCTATCCAAAACTTTATGGGGATAACTCTAGACTGAGAATATTATGACATAAAAAAACAAATAAGAATTGGATCCTAGGTTTGCTGGTCCAATGGAGCCTGGTGTAACCACTGAGACTATGGCCCCTAGCTGCCCTTCAGGTCTGGAATTGAACCCACAACTGTGGTTTCCAGCCAAACAAAGTACAGGCATGTGAGTTAAACATTTACCTCAAGTAGACACACGCCCTGGAGAGAACAATCATGGGAGAAGGAAGGGCTGCTTATGCACAGGGAGATAGCTCAGGGTGCAGAAAAGTATGAAGGGATGGACACTGGGAGGAGGTAACTATGGGGAGGAAGTGGGAGGGGAGCTGTTGCATTGTAAATTTTGGTCAATGTCATGAGACAAAGTATATGTGAACTGCTGTATGAAAAGTGAATTTACTCTGTAAATCTTCACCCAAATCCTAATAAAAAAAAAAAGAATTGGATCCTATCCTTAAGGGGTTTAGGATGAAATAGGCAAGAACCCTTCAAAATATCAGCTTAATCACAACTATGAGAAGGGCCAAAGGAACTCTAAAAATGTTATGGGGTTGAGATCCCCAAATACCATTCATTCATTGTCTGCAGAAGCATCTAAGCCCACAATGAAGTTTTCAAAAATCTGAAGTACAATGAGGAAGAAGAAAGAACAATATAGTTTTTTGGTTTTGGTAAGGTCAAATTGGCTCTAAACAGCTATTGTTTATACTGAAATCATGTCCTTCTTACCTTTAAAATTAAGATATTAACTTTTCATAAAAATAGTTTTGTTTGTGCATTTTCAAATATCCTTACTTGGTAAAGTGAAAGTTGTCCATCTAAAATCCATCCTTCCCAAATTCCTATTTTGTTGTTGTTGTTGCTGTTTGTTTCTTAGTTTTTCTGTTTCCTTTTACTTTAGTAGTCTAGGACCACAGCTGGAGAGAAGAGTGAATGTTTTAGATATATTGGTCCATGGAGAAATCATCTAAGATGAGCCTTGAAAGGCAGGCTGGATTTCAGCAGATGGAAACAACTATGAAGTGGATAGAGAGGGTGCAAGGTATAGAGGAAGACCAGGGTAAGGGTTATGTGGGCAACGTCAAGCAGCCTAGGGTTGCTGGAACACAGGCTCCTGAGGGGTAACAAGAATCAGTTTGAAGTGCAAATCCCCTTCCTTCTACAGGCCTGGTTTTGGCCAGCTGCCATTGGATTCTCCATATTCTTTTACCAGGCACACATTTTGAAGAACTTTCACCTTTGCCTGCAGGTTAAGTCCTCTTCCATCTGCCGGTAGACTTCACTGGGAATCAGCATTCCACACCTTAACTGTCCAGTTGTTTCTTCTACTACAAGAGTCAAGCTGATAGGGTGAGGCCAGAATTCATTGTTCTTACCTTGAATCATCCTACCACAGCATCCTTTCTGGTTGTCTCATTACAAGGCATCCAGATAAGCAATCTTGATGCAAAAACATCATTCTCATCTCAACTGAGCCAGAGTCATCATAGAAATAATAATTATTATCATTTATTCGATAGTTATTAATTCACTGTCACAGGTAAAGAGAAGAACTCTCTAAACCCAGGTCAGTCTGACACAAAAGCTGGTATGCTCCTTCTTCCTGCTGCCCCACATATGCATACACATACTAGAATAACCTCCCTGATGTGCTCATCAACATAAATACTGTGTAAATGTAAACTAGGTTCTACACCCTTATTTACTTAGCCATAGGTGGAAACATCACATAGGCATCAGAGAATCGGCTGGTTTTCTTCTGAATTGGAATTTTGAGATTGGGTTTTAATTGAAAATCACCTCTGCCTATCTGGAGAAAGAGCTTTTCTCAATGTGGCAGTTTATATTTTGGAGTACTGTGGCTCAGAGTTACCAACAAGGGACCATTGTGCAAAGTCTCATGGCATTTAATGGAGTTTGAGAATAGAGAATTCCATTGTCTCCATTCCACGTGTGTTGTATCGAGACTCTAACTTCAGGACAGCCCAGTGGATGGAAGGTGACATTAGCCAAAAATAATAGCTACATCTTGTGGAACCCCTGGGCATGTGAAATTAATGTCAATGCATCATAAGATTTTGAACACAAATCCGGGATAAGGTTAACATACTATTCTTTTTAGAAGGTCACCAAAAGAGAGTATTTTCAGTACAAAGATTGTCATCTGCATAACACTTCACACTTCTCAGCATTCTTTTACTTCATTTGATACTAACAAAACTCTAGGTAATTTTATCCCCATTTTACAGATAAAAAAGGTCAGGAGTTGGGGAAGTGAACTCATCTATGCAAAATTATAAGGATTGTCAAGAATGAATATAAGACTCAGGTCAAATATTTTGTTGGTTACTTTTGTATTGTTGTCTCATCTAGAATGCTGAGGATGCTTTCTAAATGGAACAGTTGCCTGCAGCAATACTGGGCCTGAAAGATTAAGTCACCTAGTTGTCTTAACATAACCAGTAAAGAGGCCTGAACTTTGGAAATGGAAAAGAAAGCATACTCATTCAAATAGTTGATTTTTCTTCAGGATGGTAGAACTTCATGACCATGAGTGCCACTCAGATGGGCCCAATACCAGAGATGAATCATTCAGCTTGATGTCATAATGACGGCTCTACTCTCAGTGGCAAGACCATAATTCTATGTAGGCAGGGCTTCATTAAGAATGCATCTCTATTCTACTTTGACACATATGGAGTCACCATGAGTCAGAGCAGACTTGATGGCAACTGGTTAAGGTTACTAGTTGTCACTGTGTCCATTCCAACTCATGGTGACTCCATGTAGATTTCCAGGCTTTCTTCTGAGGCACCCCTAAAACAAACAAACAAACAAAAAGCCTCACTGCCCTCGAGTCGGGTTTCCAAGGTGGTGTCTCTACAGAAATAGATTGCCCAGTGTGGTGGTTAAGTTATGTGTTAACTTGGCTGGGCCTGGTTGAGTGGCTGGGCAGCTAGATGTCGTATTGCCCATTATGAGACTGGTAATCAACTCTATGGTGGAATCTATTGTGAGCAGCTGAGTAGCTGCCTTTGGGTATGTGGTCTGCTTCCCGTATATAAGAAACAGCTTTGGAAATGGTCTCTAGCTTATGGCAAGCTTGGACCGTCCACATAGCCGTGTTATTCAGCAGCCTGCCATGTTCTGCTGACCTTGGGACTTACAATGGATTTGAATTAATGGCCTGCCATGTGGTTTGGTAACATTGGAACTGTGCCATTTTATTTGTCAACCTTGGGCTTGTTAGCCTCAGCAGCCACTAGCTCTCTGAGTGAAGAGATGCCTCTAGCTTCAGTAGGCCAGGAGCAAGAGGCAGAGCTGAAGCCCAAGGTCAAGGGGCCTTCACACAACCCCGAAAGCCTGGCATTTTGAACTTGGACTTCTAGCCTCCCAAACTGTAAGAGAATAAACTCCTGTTTGTTAAAGCCAAAATAAATAAATAAATAAATAATGCCTCTATATCCTTATTCACTTAGCCCAGGTGGAAACATCACATAGGAATCATAGAGTCAGCTGGTTTTCTTCTGAGTTGGAATTTTGAGATTGGGTTTTGATAGAAAATCACCTCTGCATATCTGGAGTATAGGTGTTTGTATGGTGAGCCCATGTTTTTCACTTAAATGATATGCTGCACATTTTTTAAAAATTATTTTTCTTATAAAGTTGCTTTCAATCACTTTTCCATAAAATTGAGAAAACAAATGACACATAAGAGATAAGACTAGAAACTGCAGTTGTGATGGAGGTGGTAGTTGTAGTAGTAATAGTGGTAGTAGGGTAACAAAGTCATCCGGTTTTGCCTGAGGATTTCCAGGTTTTAAAACTAAAAGTCCTTCATCCTGGGATCTCAGCCCCAAGCATATTGAGAAACATGCTAACTGATGTTATCATGATTATCACTGTTGTCAGAAACCTAGAGGTAAAGCTAATGGAGATTGTGGGATAGCTAAGCCCCAGTGCCACCACCCTGTCACTAATTCCTTGCAGTGGCTTATGCAATGCCAAGGTGTTGGAGTGGGGTGAAGCTAGTCACAATAGCTATATTCCTTGTCCTTATCTGAACTTCTGGTATCACTCTACTCAGGTGATCACCAGATATCACCCCTAACTTACTGTAAGACCTTATTGGGTGTGGTCCCCTTTCAACAACATCTGGTCATCATTTAGTGTCAGGAGATTTTGTGGCTATCCCAGGCAGTCATTTCTACTTTGGGTCCTTAGTACTTCCCAAGGCTACTTTCCCTGCTTTCAGATACCCCTAAATATAATTATATCTATTCCTCATTTATCAACTATTTCATATTAATGACAATAGTAAAAAATCTACTATCTGTTTACTTTGCACATTAACTATGTATGTCTGGCTGTGATGAATGCCAGAGTACAAGGTAAGAGCAATGCTGGCTATGATGGTTAAAGTTATGTGTCAATTTGACTATAATTCTCAGTAGTTTGGCAGTTATGTAATGATGTAACCTAGCAGGTATGTAACGATGAAATTGGGCAGTTATATAATGATGCAGTCATCCTCTGCTTTGTGATCTGATGTAGTCATCTTTCATTTTCACATAATGCCAATTTTTGCATGACAATCTGGCCTTTGGAAATTAACCATGTTGATAAGTGAGGAGTGGCTATATATACACGTGTATCTGTATGTATGTGTGTGTGTGTGTGTGTGTGTGTGTATATATATATATATATATATATATATATATATATATATGTTGTTGTTAGGTGCTGTAAATTCATCTCCGACTCAAAGCGACCCTGTGCACAGCAGAACAAAACACCACCCAGTCCTGAGCCATCTCCATGATTCTTGCTATACTTGAGCCCATCGCCGCTGCCACAGCATCAATCCATCTCATTGAGGGCCTTCCTCTCTTTCATTGACCCTCCACCTTATCAAGAATGACATCCTTCTTCAGGGAATGGTCCCTTCTGGCAACATGACCAAAGTATGTGATCCAAAGTCTGGCCATTCTCACTTCCAAGGAGCATTCTGGCTGCACTTCCTCCAGGACAGACCTCTTAGTTCTTCTAACAGTCCATGGTACTTTCAGCATTCTTCACCAACACCACAGCTCAAATGCATCAATTCTTCTTCAGTCTTCCTTATTCATTGTCCAGCTCTCACATGCATATGGGGCAACTGAAAATACCATGGCTTATGTCAGGCGCAACTTGGTCCCCAAGGAAACATCTTTGCTCCTCAGCACTTGAAAGAGGTCCTTTGCAGCTGATTTGCCAGTACTATACGTTATCTGATGTCCTGACTCCTGCTTCCATTGGCATCGATTGTAGAACCAAGTAATGTGAAGTCTCTGACAATTTTAATCTTTTCTCCATTTATTGTAACGTTGCTTATAGGACCATTGTTGTTGCTGTTATGTGCCCTTGAGTCAGACCAGACTCATAGCGACCCCTCCTTGGGTTTCCGAGGCAGTTGTTGTTGTTGTTGTTGTTGTTATATGCCATCGAGTCGACCCCAACTCATAGCGACCCCTCCTTGGGTTTCCGAGGCAGTATCACTACGGAAATGATTGCCCAACCTTCCTTTCTAGGAGTGGCTGGTGGGTTTGAACTGCCAGGCTTCTGGTTAGCAGTCTAATGCCTTAAGCACTAACCAGCTGTGAGGTTTTTTTTCTTTATATTGAGATGTAATCCATACTGCAGACTGTATTCTTCAATCTTCATCAGTAAGTACTTCAAGTCATCCTCACTTTCAGCAAGCAAAGTTCTGTCATCAGCATATCACAGGTTGTTAATGATTCTTCCTCCAATCCTGATGCCATGTTCTTCTTCATATAGTCCAGTTTCTCAGATTATTAGCTCAGCATTCAGATTGAATAAGTATGGTGAAAGGATACAACCCTGACACACTCCATTCTTGATTTTAAACTATGTAGTGTTCCCTTTTTCTGTTTGAACAACAGCCTCCTGGTCTATGTACAGGTTCCTCATGAGTACAATTAAGTGTTCTGGAACTCCCATTCTTCTCAATGTTACCCACAATTTGTTATGACACACACAATCAAATGCTTTTGCATAGTCAATAAAACACAAGTAAACATCTTTCTGGTATTCTTTGCTTTGAGCCAAGATCCATCTAACATCAACAATGAT
>NW_006921595.1:9474350-9486204 GCF_000298275.1 Orycteropus afer afer | reverse complement strand
GGTTCAAACCCACCAGCCACTCCTCAGAAGGAAGGTTGGGCAATCTACTTCTGTAGAGATACCACCTCAGAAACCCAAGAAGGGGTCGCTATGAGTTGGAGATGACGCGACGATGCGATAATGTATGTTGTTGTTGTTATGTGCTGTTAATGTATATCTACATATAAAACAATGTTTTATATATATACATATAAAAAAAAAAACCTCACAGCCATCCAGTCGATTCTGACTCATAGCAACCCCCTTTGGGTTTCCGAGGCGATAAATCTTCTCAGAAGTAGATTGCCCATATACATATACACATACACACACACACATATGGACTTCCTGTTATCTCTCTTCCCTCTGCCAGGAGTCCTTCAACCTAGAAAGTTTTTATTGAGCCTCAGAAGGAAGATGGTTTTTTCATGTGTCATTATCCCAATCTATTGTTTGTAGCAGAGTTCTTACCTTTCACAAAGGACAATCCCTTTGAAGTTCAAAGGCCTGGAGAAGTCTTCATTTTCCTGCTATGCACCCCCTCCCTGAGGTTATGGAATATAAATGATCCTGCTGCTTGAAGTAGGGGGAAATAAGGAGTACATAGAATTATGGGAGAAACCTTGGTCACTACCTCAAAATACTATCCTGCCACATCTCTAAAGGGTGCCAACAGCAGAATGAAGTTATGCTACCCTAGAGACCCAAGGAAGGATTCTTTGATGGTTTTGTGCGTAGAGTCAGCAATGGCCTCAAAGTGAAAAAAGAAGAGAACATAAATAAGGGAATAGAGAGCCAATGTCCTTTAGTAGAAAAGAATTCTCCATGTCCAAAATATGGGGACACACTGGAGCCTTTTTAGAAAAAGAGACCCTGAGTTCCATGGCAGTGAAAGAGCACAGTCCTGTTAAAAACGATGTAACATGATAGAAGCAGGAGACCCGAGTGCAGCCACTGGCTCTGACCTTCACCACTTGAGAGGCATCAGGCAAATCACTGAACCTCTTTGAGTCTAAGTTTCTTCTTCTGTGAAAAGAAGATAATAATGCCTACTTCACAGGGCCTATAATTTAACATCTGGACAGCTAACCATCAGCCAGTAAGGGATTATCAAAGTGTCTCCTCTGTTTACATTCAACTGCTTCATGAAACAGTTTCATACCCACTTCAATAGGCTCATTCAGTCATTTGGCAAACAGCAATGAGCTATGATTTGAGAAAGTGCAAAGTACACTCTGGGAATCTATAATATAGTCAGGAAGACACCCAAGAAACTTTCTTAGGACAACTTAATGTGGATCTAAGTCCCAAAAAGAGCAAGGGAGACAATAAACACTATCTGTGTTAGGGAGCTCTGGGGGCATGGTGCCTAAGGCATTTGAGTGCTAACCAGAAGGCTGATTGTTCAAACCCACCAGCCACTTCTTGGAAGGAAGATTGACCAATCTACTTCCATAGTGATGCTGCCTCAGAAACCCCAGGAGCAGTCGCTATGAGTCGGATCCGACTCGATGGCAGTGAGTGTTAGGAAAAGGAAGGCAATGTGGGTTGGGAACTCTGAAGGAAGTGGGACAGGAGATATATTCTGAAGATGGATTTGGGTTTAGATGGGAGCATGCAAGAAGAAAAGAACTTCAAGTGGGGAAAAACACATGAGCAAAGGATTAAATAGCAAGAATGAGCAAAATAATTGGCTTGGGAACTGGAAGACTGACATGCCTCAAGTAGAAGGTAAGGTAGATAGGGACCAAACTTTTGGCAGAAAAAGGAATTTAGCCTTTATTCGATAGACCAATAGTTCCCAACCAGGGGTGATTTTTATCTCCCTGGGAACATTTGGCAGTGCCTGAAGACATTTTTGATTGTCACAACTGAGGGTAAGGGGCTGCTACTGCTATGTTGCAGTAGTCACCGATAATGCCGCTAAACATTCTACACTGCATGACACACAATAAAGAATTGTTATGTTGTTGTGTGCCCTCAAGTTGGTTCTTCATAGCAACCCTATGAGGCAGAGTAGAACTGCCCCATAGAGAAGGTTGCCAAGTTTTTTCTCCCCTAGAGCAGCTGGTGGGCTCAAACCACCGACTTTTCAGTTAACAGCCAAGTGCTTAACCATTGCACCACAAGCACTCCTTAACAAAGAGTGAATGAGCCCAAAATGTCAATAGTGCTGAAGGTGAGACTCTTGGAATAGACTGTTAGGAGCCAATAAGAGTTTTGAGCAGAGAACTGATAAAATGTTAGCGCTAGTACACTTATATACCTGAGAGGAAGTTAGCTAGCACAATATCTCACTTTATGCAGCACAGAAATTCCTACCACTCCTACAAAAAGCTTTGTTGGCAATGAATGTTTTAGAAATTAAATCCTATTTTAAATGTGCTAGAGCACTATTTGGACAAATCCCAGGGTGAATTGATTTTAAAAAGTGAGGAACCTTTTCCCAATGCAAGCAGCATTCCTCAGATGATGTGCTTTAGAATCTCTTAAAGTGGGATACACTGGCTTTTCTCTTCCAGGTACAGGAGGGCAATTCAAGACTTCCCTCCAGAAGTGGAAGACGAGAAGCCAGTCCCTGACTCTCACCCATCGCCTGACCCTGAAACCAAAAAAAAAACACTGCCATTGAGTGTATTCCAACTCATAGCGCCCCCCGTTAGGTTTCCGAGGGAGTAAATCTTAGATCACTGACTGTTTTCCAGGCTCACGTTTTCCTTTCCTCCATTATTCATCAATTCTTGAATGTAACCATTTCTTCACCCTGTCATGTGGGACACTTAATCCAAAATTTTATTAAAATCAGGAGATGTTTTCCTTGATGTTACATGGGAGTAAAATAAGTTTCCTCAGAAAATTTCAAAAGTTCATTTTTGTCTCTTGATGACTGTTTTCAAGTCTTTAAGCAATGAAATAAAAGATTTCATTTTCCTATGAATAAAGCTTGCTTTTACTTAGCCTTGGTTTTCTTTTTTTTTTTTCCTTTAAAAACCCTCATACATCTAAGTACACCAAATATTTATGAATGCAATTTACGAGTCTGAGCTATTTACTTTTTTCCAAAACTATAAAGCATGTTTGTGTGTAGTCTGAAAAATTCCAACTATGATAGACCAAAACAGAGAAATAAACAGCTACTTCTCATTTAAAAAAAAATAATAATAATATTTTTTAAAAGTTCGAATTTCAAGAAATCCAGAAGTAGCTCATTCAACATATTCAGACTGGCACGAAAGGGGAAAAAATATTAATAACAATGATTTCCTTTAAGAACCCCATCCTATTTGTCCTACCTCAGTGGCTCAATGGTAAACATTTATTGAGAGTATCAGGAAAGAAACTAAGCCAAGCATCTGAAAGTCAGAGGAGTGTGGCTTGCTCAGCACACAGTTAGAGGTGCTGCTGGTCTCAGCCTGTCCCCAGAGCCCTTCTCAGCTGCCCCCCAAAGCTTTCCTCAGCTGTCTGCCTTGAACTGTTCCCTGTGTGGGGAGAGAAATCAGCTAATCTCTAATGAGTTCCTGATCTCATTCCAACCCCTTCCATCCTTGCACACATTTCTGTGGAGAATCAAATCCCAACATCTGGAATTTGGCTTTTCACTGTCACAGGATGTCTCAAAAGCTGGCTGTCGTTTCTAGAGTTACATAATTTCTCCTATGGAGCTTTTTTCTCACTTCAAAAAGAGACTGAGGGAGATTGCAAAGGAAATGCCTATGATATTAAAAAGTCATAAGCACTCATCTGTGATAACCAAAAAGCAGTGGTACTAGACACACATAGATTCTGATAGTTAAATAGAACTTGAGAGAAATGGAACTTGGTGGAACTGACCATAAACAGGAGGAAACAGAGAGTGTGAGGAAAAGGGTTAAATGCCTCATGATTTGCCAACATTGTGGCAATGATTTCTACATCTCAGAGAAGAGTTAAAGACTTGGTGGTTTGAGGTGCATCTGGTTAGTTCAGAACATCTCACCCAGATCATTTTACCAACTTTCAGTCAATAGTTGCCTTAAAGTCTTTAATATGTTGCCACTGGATGCCTCCTTCAGGACTGCAGGAGCCACCTTAGGAGTTCATACTGTGCCATTTAAGAAACAATCCAAGAGAACTTGGAGGCCTGTCTATACTAGCCAGACCCCAGACTGGCCCACAGCGAATCATTGTGTGGACCTTGGCTCTTCATCCAAAATTCCACTGGCCCTGCTGATTGGAAAACGACCTAGTAAACCACTGCGTGGTCTCTTGAAAAGGGCCATTGACCTAATGGCTGATTAGTTTCCTGAAATGGCCCATCGAACTAGATTTCCATTCTCCCTATTAAAAGAGAACAGGAGCTCTGGTAGCATAGTGGCTAAAGCACTTGACTGCTAACCAGAAGGCTGGCGGTTCAAACCCACCAGCCACTCCTCGGAAGGAAGGTTGGGCAATCCTACTTCTATAGTGATAATGCCTCGGAAACTCAAGGAGGGGTTGCTATGAGTCGGGGCCGACTCGACGGCACATAACAACAACAACAACATGAATTATTACACACAAGAATTTCACTCTCACCTCTGCTAAAACTTTTACCACAGTTCTTAAGCGCCCCAGTGGTGGGAGCCCTGGCTATATGAAGATTCCAGGGGAAAAGGAAAAAAAAAAAAAAAAAAAGATTCATCCTTAAGTTCTTAAGGATTTTAACAGTCTTAAAATATAATAGGTCTTCTGTCTATCCAATGAATGACAACTGCTGTGTATTTGTGTATGTGTGTGTGTGTGGTGTCAGATGAATGTGGGTGTGTGGGGAGAGACCATCATTCTCTCTAAAGTGGGTTAAAAAGAAAACAAAAAGCAAACTAACTGATTCTGACCCTTAAGTGACCTAATATGTCACAGAAACTTCTGTTTTCTTGGCTGTAATTGTTACAGAAGCAGATCACCAGCCCTTTCTTCTGCAGCTCCAGTGGGTGGTTTTGAATTGTCAAAATTTAGGTTAGTAGATAAGCACAAGGGAGCTCTGGTGGCATAGTGCCTAAGGGACTTGACTGCTAACCAGAAGGCTGATGGTTCAAACCCAAGGTTCAAACCTTGAAAGGAAGGTTGGACAATCTACTCCGTAGAGATACTGCCTCGGATACCCAAGAAGGGGTCACTATGAGTTGGAGACGACACATAACAACAACAACAACAGATAAGCACAAACTGTTTGCACCACCCAGAGCGGATAACCACTGAATGTCTCATCCTCTTCAAAGAAACCAGTAATAGGTAAGGTAACGGATTAGGTTCAATGTCTTTGGAATGTCAAGCACCCTCTCCACTTAAAAAAAAAAAAAAAAAACAAACTCATTGCTATCGAGTCAGATCCAACTCATAGCAACCCCTCCTTGGGTTTCCAAAGCAGTGACGCTACGGAAGTAGATTGCCCAACCTTCCTTCCCAGGAGTGCCTGGTGGGTTTGAACCACCAGCCTTCTGGTTAACAGTTAAATGCCTTAGGCACTATGCCACCAGAGCTCCACTTGGGATGCTTAAAAATAAGAAAAATGTCTAACTACTTATTAATTCAATAGCTAACAGATATAGTCCCTGCCCTCAAGAACCTGCGGTTTAATGAGATCCCAGGGAGGAAAGAAGCAGTTACAGTACAGGGAAATTAGTTTCATGTCAGAAGTTCAAGATTCTCTAGAAGCATGTATGAAAGTCACCTAGCTCAGTCTTGGAAGGTTAAGCAAGGAATCATAAAAGAAATGACATAGAGACATCAAAGCTGAGATAAGAACAACAAAGCAAAAGTAACAAAGAGAAGGGATAGATAAGATGGTCAAGGCAGAGCCTTGCAAAGCCCAACTCCAACCAAAATCACGGCATTTGGTTGAAATGTGACTAATGAGAATATTTTATTAAAAAAAAAAAATTTAAAACCCAGATCCTATAAACAGGGGATCAGCAAACATTTCTGTAAAGGGCAGATAGTAAACATTTTAGGCTTTGTGGGCCATATGATCTTTGTCAAAACTATTCAGCTCTACCACTGTAACAAGAGAGCAGCCACAGGCAACATGTAAATTGCTTGCCAGGGCTGTGTTCCAATAAAATTTTTATAGTAACAGACAGCAGGCCAGATTTGGCTCATAGACTTGCTTTGCCAATCCCCAAACCCTCATTTAGAGTGTGGTCCCCAGACCAGCAGCATCAGGATCCCCCACCACCATCACTAGCTTGTTGGCAATGAAAAATCTCAGGCCTCACCCCATTCTCATCACCTGGGAATCTGCATTTTAACATCACCATCGGTTAATGCACCTTATAGTGGGAGAACACTGCTGTAAGCCTTGTTAAGGAATTTAGACTCTATCTTTGGGGCACTTATTTACATTTATTTAAAAATTTCTCTCTGATAATGAGTGAGCACTTCCTTACCTTTTGTTCCCTAAGGTGCCTAGCTTGCCTCACCCTAGTCCTGACCCTCATGAGAAGCACGGATAACAGAGGGCAATACTACAGGACAGATTCTCCTTTCTCCTGGCCTGAGAAACTCCATCCCAACTCCATGTCCCACCAAACAAAGGCTGACCTTCAAAGGTTTACTTTCATTAAGCCTGCAAAAGGTTAAGCCTTTGGGTGTATTTCTAAGTCTTCATTGAAATCATTCTTCTGGGGACCTTCTATCTGCACTAGAGCTGGGCTTGATGTTTCTCTACATTCCATCACCTGTCATTATTTGTGTCATGTACATTCCATAACCCTTTGGGGATCCAATCCTTTGTGCCAACTCCACCTCTAGAGGCATTTCTGGTCACATGGGTTGGATTTCAGCTTCCAGACAAGCACACAGGCAGCACCCCTGAGAGTGAGCAGAATAACGCCTCTTAATTAGATAGGAGAGGGACTCTGGGCCGGCTATGCACACTCTGAGGGAAGACATCCATCAAAGAATGCATTTCCTTTCCATACCATTTATTTATGCTTTAGAAAATTCAATTAAAGCAGAGCTTGACACTCTCCTAATTTTTCAGCTGTTTAACACATACAACAGAGTTGCTGGCCATGGATTTAAACATACATGTACACATTCATGCATGCAAACACACACCCATCTTGTTCCTTCCTTGTTGGCTTCAAGCACTCAAGGAATTCAGAAGTGCCTGTAGACACTAAAACCAAAAAGATGATGGAAAGTTATCATTCAACTGGCCTCTTCAGTTTCTTGTCTTGTGCCTCTAATGATTATATTTCATTCACATGTCTTTCCTCCTGATGTTGGCTTGTCCTTAGGGATGGTTCACTAAGATTATGCTGATGTGAATAAACTCAGTGAGTAATTTGGCTTTGCTGTTTCTCTGGTTTAAAGTTAGATTGCTACTTTATAGTCCAACCTTCACTTTCTTACCAATACTTTGATAATGTATGACCCCAGGAAAGACCACATAGAAATGGCAGCAATGATTGGCTTAGAATGAATGGAGCTTCTGTATTTCCTAGTGTGGTGTCTACTGAACTACTCATGTCTGTACATGCTCCTCATCAAGTCAACTGCTCTGCCATGTGAGCGAGGGTAGTGGAACCCATGCACTTGTACACCAGAGCGCTTAAGGGGATCATCCCACCTCTAGAATCCAATAAATGCTTTATCAGCCCTATCAGTATATTTGATACATGATAAAGCATAACATTTTTTAAATGGCATGTACCCAAGGGCATGTTGTTGTCATTAGTTGCTATCAAGTCAGCTCTGACTCATGGTACAAGAGGACAAAATGTTGCCCAGTCCTATACCATCTCCACAGTCCTGGCAGTGCTTGAGTCCATTGTTGCCGCCATTGTATATTTTGAGTGCTCTCCAACCTAAGGGGCTTAGCATCTAGCACTACATCAGACAATATTCTGATTTGATCTATACAGGGTTTTCATTGTCTAATTTTTGGAAGTACATAACAAGATCTTTCTTCCTAGTCTGTCTTAGTCTAGAAGCTCCACTGAAACCTGTCTAGCATGAGAGACCCTCTGGTATTTAAAACCTCAATAGTAGAGCTTCCAGCATCTCAGCAACATGCAGGCCAACACAGTATGACAAACTGACAGAAGGGTAGAGGTCAACCACCACTCAAAGGCATAGTGGTTGGTAATTAAGTTGGTCAGCCAACTTCATTTTGACTGCCAGTTCTACTTACTAGATGGGTGACCTTGAATATGTTCCCTAACCTACTTCTTTTCTATTTTATATTTTATTTTCATGTTTTAAAATTAGGATAATGATAGTACCTGCTTCACAGGATTATTTGTAAAGATTATAAAAGAGTGCACATGAGAGTGGTCAGTTGTCATTCATAATGTTTGTTATTATTGCTTATTTAGTATAATAACAGTTATTTATTTTTAAAGCTTTCTCAATGTTTTTGCTGACCCATGTGTACCCCTTCCTGCCTCACAGCCCAACTTAAAACTCATCTCCCAGTCTTCCTCAACTGAGTTCAGCTGGTCTTTGGCATGCCTTTGATCCATATTACCAGCACATATGTATAGGACTCTTAGGTAGTTTCATTTTCATTGAGTATGTTTTTTATTGTTTTCCCATTTGCATGTTTTACACCTCAAACTGAGTTATAAACTCCTTAACACTTCCAGGACACATGGGACATATATAAACCAAACTCACTGCCGTCAAGTCGATTTAGACTCATAGCGACCCCTCCTTGGGTTTCTAAGGCAGTAACACTAGGGAAGTAGATTGCTCCATCTTCCTTCTGAGGAGTGGCTTTCCCCACACTCCATCCGGGATTGCCCCTTTGGAGCCTTTGCCAGCGGTGGCCAGGGGTAGTTGGGCACCACGTGGCCCTCATGCTGTCGGGGTGGGGTCGGCGGAAGTGGGGCGTGGACTCCTCTGGTCCCTGGGACGAAGCGTCTCCACCTGTGTTCGGTTTTCAGGGTGCTTCTTGGCTCAGGAGCGGGAGAGAGCAGTGTTGTTTTGAAACATAATTGTTTCAAAATCCATATTACCTGTTTTGATTCTCTAGTGCTGTTTTACAGACATAACACAAGTGGATGGCTTTAACAAACAGGAATTTATTCTCTTATTACTAAAAAAAAAAAAAAAAAAAAACACTGTCGTCAAGTCAATTCAGACTCGGAAACCCCATTGGGTTTCCGAGGCAGTAAATCTTTACAGAAGTAGGTTGCCCAGTCTTGCTTCAACAGAGTGGCTAGTGGGTTTGAATCACCAACCTTTTGGTTAGCAGTTACATGCCTTAGGCACTGTGCTACCAGAACTCTTCTTACTGCTTAGGAGGCTAGAAATCCAAGTTCAAAGTGCTGGCTCTAGAGACTGGGTGAAGGCCCCTAGACCTTGGTCTTCAGCTCTGCCTCTTGTTCCAGGCCCAGTAGAGCTGGAAGCTTTTTCTAACTCATGCAGCTGCTGGCTGCTGAGGCTGACGAATCCAAAATAGACAGGTTAAATGGTGCGGTCCCAAGATTAGCAGACAACAAAACAGGCCACTAGGAACAGGACAATCCCAAGAACAGTAAGCAACATGGCAGGCCACTGAGATGAAGACTCGGCCAATGCAGGATCCAGATGTGCCAAAAGCTCAGAGACCTTTTTCAAATCTTCTTCATATATATTGGAAGCAGGCCACAATCCGAAGACAGCTACTTAGATGCTCAAAGCAGATTCCACTATGGAGATGATTACCAGTCATCATGAGGAATAACTACATCCAGCTGCCCAGCCACTCAAAGCCATAGCCCAGCAAAGTTGACACACAAACTTAACTATCACATTACCTGAAAAAAATTTTTTTCCTTGATTTCAGCATCCCTTCCATTACTAAAAGCACATGGTACCAAGAAAAAATTCAAAGCAGAAAATAATTTGTCATGAAAGGGTTAAAGGAGAGAATTTGGTTTTCTTGTTTTGCATATGACCCTCTCAACCCCTAAAATGCTTTCCATGATGTTGTACACATAGTAACATCTTAATCTTGCATAAATTTATTTTATTTCAGAATATATAGCATATTGTGTATTAAAAGTAACGTGGATTCAGTTCAGTCGTTTTTTGTGGTGCTGTGATGCAGGATGAGTTGAAATTCCCTTTTGTTATTATAGGACTCAAAGCACAATCTCTGGAGCAAGACTGCCCATCTGGTTTTGAGTCTGAGCTCTTCCAGTTATTAGCTATGTGACTGAGAGAAGTTACTTAATTCTCTGAACCTCGATTTGCTCATCTGTTGATGAAAAGATCACAGACTTCAAAATCCTTTGGGACAGTTCTACTCTGTCTTATAGGGTCTATGAGTCAAAATCAACTCAACAGCAACAAGTTTTATCCAAAAATATAAACCAGTTACTATCAAATTGATTCCAATTCATGGAGACCTTATATGTGTCAGAGTAGGATTGTGATCCATAGGGTTTGCAATAGCTGATATTTTTGAAGTACAGGAAGTCCCCAGATTACAAACGAGTTTTGTTCCTAAATTAAGTCAAATTTGTACATAAGTCGGAACAGTTAGGTTATGATTCATATCTAACATCAAATGTCTGCCTTATACATAATAATATATAGTATACCTCTCTATGAATAAACATTAAAGAAACACTTCCAAATACACCAAAACATATTTAACATAATACAGTTATGATAATAAAGTTTTGATGTTCATCACGAAGGAGCACCCATTTATTATTACAAAACATTGTATATACCTTGAATTTTTAATATAACAGGTTTTACAAGTGTTGGTTTGTACGTACGCGTGTACCTAAGTTGGACGTTTGTAACTCAGGGTTGCCTGTAGATCCCCAGGCCTTCCTTCTGAGGCACCTTTAAGTGCAATTAAATCTCCAACCTTTCAGCTAGCAGCCAGGCCCACTAGGCTTTTGTACCACCCAGGGACTTCCTATTCATCTTTAAAATGAAATAGTAAGAGTACCTATATCATTTGGTTTGGGAAAGATTAAATGGAATAAGATACAGTATATGCTAAGAATAGTACTAAATGTACATAACAGTACTAAATAGTACATAAGTTCTCAAGCACACTGTTATTTATTATTGTCTGTAAATAAGTTATTGGCTATGAAATTAATAGGACAAACACATTCGCAGGGAAGAATGTTGACCTTACTTTAAAACTGATAAAAATTAAATATAGTGATTGCCCTGGTATAATCAATAAATACTTGCTAAATAGGGTATGTAAATGATACAATTGCTTTTCCATAAACACGACTCTTTATATGATATCAATCATCTGCTTTTCTTTGGAGAACCACCTCTTCCCCTCAAAAGACTGCCTATCTTAGTAATCCATCCCTTTCCCCTGCTTCCCATTCATCATATGTGTGAGCCAATGAGCTAAATGAGCCAGAGTCTTCCCTAAAATGCCCTTATGAATCCTGGGAAATAAAAGTTCCTTTTCTTCTGGGATTGAGACCTGCAAGGATAATACCAGCTAGAGATGCTTTCAGTCATTTTGAACACCTTTGAAAATTGGGAGAAACTATGGAACAAAGTCAATACACAGAGCTGTGAGATAGATGGCAAGAGAAAGAGAAAACTCTAACAATGCTTTATGAGCCCCTAGATCTCAATATGACTGGAGATAACTCAGCCTCTAGACTGGACATGGAGGGGTCGCTATGAGTCAGATCCGACTGGATGGCAGTGTGTTGCGTTGCGTTTTGCTAGACTGACCGTGTCTGTGAGCCAATAAAATTTCTCTTTACTTAAGCTAGTTTGCCTTAACTTTCTATCACTTACAACCAAAGGAGCCCTTATTGAAACACTTTTAACTGTAGGAATCATGTGTCCGTTAAAGCTGGTTCAACCAAGAGAAAAAGAATTTACTTTCAATTACATAAGAGTAATATAACATATTTTTTCTTTTTTT
>NW_006921595.1:9471957-9473875 GCF_000298275.1 Orycteropus afer afer | reverse complement strand
TATATATATATATACACACATATATATACATACATGCAGATATACTAAGATAGAGAGCACATGATTTAGTAAGTCCCTAATATGGGCAAAGAGGGCATTAGTGGTTTAGTGGTAGAATTCTCACCTTCCAACCAGGAGACCCAGGTTCGATTCCTGGCCAATACACCTCATGCACAATCACTACCCATTTGTCAGTGGTGGCTTGCATGGTCCCATACGTAGTAACAGAGACACAATGAGTTCATGTAATTTGCTCAAATTCAAATTAGGTGCTGCTAAGTGACAGAGCCTGGATTTAAACTTGAGCTGTGTAGTTCCAATGATCATTGATCCCATTATACTGCACTGGCTACCTCAGAAACAGTTGGCATTGTCACCCATGCTGAGTGTCAAGAATGAATTAGGGTACTATTACATAAGTCCTTGCCATATATCCTTGTGTGGAGCAAGCATCTGCAACAATTTGCTCACATTCACAGAGTGAAAATACAAATTCCCATGTTAGCCAATCACAGGACACAGACCCTTAGAATGCCAGAATCTGCGGAGAAGAGCCAAAGCTGTGATTTCACCATGCCTTACCCATAGGCATTTCTCGATAAGCCCCTCCATGATTTACTCTAAAATAGATGGAGACCTCTGGTATAGAGCAATTGTGACATTGGATTTGAAAATAAGTGATTCAAATATAAGCATGTTATTTAGAAATGTTGAAGTCAAATGTAAATACATATAGATACATAATGCAATCAGGAAAAGCTGATGATACTAAAGAATTAGGAGCTCTGGTAGCATAGTGCCTAAGGCACTTGACTGCTAACCAGAAGGATGGCGGTTCAAACCTACCAGCCACTTCTCGGACAGAAGATTGGACAATCTACTTCCATAGTGATACTGCCTCGGCAACCCAAGGAGGGGCCGCTATGAGTCGGGGCCAACTCAACGGCACATAACAACAACAATAACAAAGAATTATTTCAATTAGTTTTTAGGAGAGATGTGATTCTGCTAAAACAAGTATGTGATTCTGCTAAAACAAGAGTCCTTATCTCTTCATACTAAATTTTTCACACATGAAATGATAGAGTGACTTGGATTTGCTTCAAAAAATCCAGGAATGGAAGTAAATAAATAAATGAAGACAGGCAGCACGTTGATAGTGGTTGGAAGTAGATGAAAAAACATGGGGTTCCTCACACTATTCTCTCAACTTCTTTGTAAGTCTGAAGTTGTCCATAATAGAACAATAAATACAGACATAAGAACAAATAAACCAAAAAAAAAAGCTCACTGCCATTGAGTAGATTCTAACTCATAGCAACCCCTATTGGGTTTCCAAAGCAGTAAATCTTTAAGGAAGTAGATTGCCCAGTCTTCCTTCCATGGAGTGGCTGGTGGATTTGAACTGCCAACCTTCTGGTTAGCAGTCAAATGCCTTAGGCACTACGTCACCAGAGCTCCTAAGAATAAATAACTTTTTTAAAATTAATGGTTATCAGGGATGGGAAGGAGAGGAAAGAGGAAGTCATTGCTTAGGGGACACTGCATTTCTGCTAATGGTGATGAAATAGTTTAGAAAAAGATAGTGGTAATGGTTGCACAATGCAATGAACATAATCAGTGTCATTGAAGTTTATGTGTAACAAATGTTGAATTGGCAAATGTTTTGTTATATATACAAGAAACCACAGCTCGAGAAAGTGCCATTCACCTATTCTATAATGGCAGCCCCAGTTCTGCAGTTGTATATATATGGTTTGTTATATGGTGGTATAGTGCCTAAGGCATTTGACTGCTAACCAGAAGGTTGGCAGTTCAGACCCACCAGTCACTCCATGGAAGGAAGATTGGGCAATTTTCTTATCTACTTCCATAAAGATTTACTGCCTCAGAAAACCCAAAGGGGGTCACTATGAGT
>NW_006921595.1:9455146-9467654 GCF_000298275.1 Orycteropus afer afer | reverse complement strand
TGAGAGAATAGTGGGGGTGAGGAGTAAGACTCAGGTTTGGGGAGAAGTGAAACAAGGGACTATTGTATTCATTATAAACCTCATAGTATCATTTTGTTTTTCTCATTACGCAAATATATTATGCTGAGAAAAATTAAATTTTAAAAGAAATAAGAAAAGAAAGAGCACATGGACCACTTAGCTCTCTCTCCTTCGTGGCAGACCTCACTGCTCAGTCTTAGCCTGATTTTAGCTAAGTGTGGAGGAACGTCCTTTCAGAGATGAAGCCCATCCTGAGATGATGAGACCTTATGTAGCCTGTGCTGGCCTCACACTTGGTCTGTGACTTGTTACCACAGCTCAGACAGGCTTATATGGACCTGCAATGTGTGTCCTTCATTAGGCCAATCTGAATACTCCACCTAAGATGCTAGGGCTTCAGAGTCTCCCTCCCAGACCCTTGGAGTGAGGTCATCATCACTCCTGTCTTGCCCTTCACCAGCTGGAGCCAACGTCTGTTGGAATTCTGCTGAGTGAACATCACTAGCCCTCCTTCAGTTGCTGGTAATAACATATTCATATGACGCGCCTTACTGCAAATTCCAGAAAGTGATGAGTGTTAACAGATCCTGGTCCTGTGCAAAAAGGAAAACATTAGAATTATATTTGGGTCAACTTCTGATGTATGAGAGGTTTTTCCACATTTGGACAGTAGTTGAAGTGCCAGTCATGTCTTCCTGACTGGCTTATAATTCTTCAGGATGTTTAACCGAATCAACATAAACTGAGGGCAATGGGCAGGGTTTAATACAGCTATGAACTGTCCTCATTCCTTTCGTGAGAAAAGTTCATCGCTGTTGAGTAGGTCTAGAACCAGTGGACCCCAACCTTTGTTATTCCCAGCCTTACCCCCCAACTCTTAACTCACCTAGTGTTAGGCTCCTCAGCCAGTTCTATACTCAATCTCTAATAGTCAACCCAAAGTAGGAGCATTCTTCAATTCTTTCACTTGAGAAACTGAGGAATTTGGGGAAGAACTGGCATTTGTTCATTATCTCTATGGCCAGGCACAGTGCTAGAAGCTTCTTATTTATATCATGCTAACCATAAATCCTTTTAATCATATTTTATAGATGAAAACACTGAGGCTTAGTATGATATTGCCCAAGGTTATTACGTTATTTTCCCAGGACTATCATAACAAACGATCTCTGGTAGCATGGTGGGTAAAATATGTTTGGCTGCTAACCAGATCAGTGTTAGAATCCACCAGTGCTCCGCAGGAGGAAGATGAAGTAATCTACTTTCATAAAGATTTACAGCCTTGGAAACCCAATGGGCACCTCTATGAGTCAGAATCAACTTGATGGCAGTGGGTTTTTGGTATTCTAACAAAGTACCAAACTGAATGGTTTAAAAGAAAAGAAATTGATTCTCTCACAGTTCTGGAGGCTACAAGTTAAAATCAAAGTGTCAGTTGGTCCTTGCTTCCTCAAAAGTCTCTAGCAAAGAATCTTTCCTTGTATCTCACAGCTTTGGTAGCCCCAGTCATTCTTTAGTTTGTAGCAGCATAATACCAATTATCTGCCCCTGCCTTTGTACAGCTGTCTTCCCTATTTTTATGTGTCTTCTGTTTCTTTTGCTCTTCATATAAGAACACCAGTCATGTTAGATTAGGATACATCCCACTCCAGAATGACTCATGTTAGTTTAGCTAATTATATCTGCAAACATTCACAGATATGAGGGGTTAGAACTTGAGCATATCCTTTTTGGGAGACACAACTTAATCCATAAAACACAAAGCTAATAAGTGTCAGAACAATATTCAATTATAGGTCTTAGTGCCTAAGGCGTTTGACTGCTAACCAGAAGGCTGGCGGTTCAAACCCACCAGCCACTCCTCAGAAGGAAGGTTGGGCAATCCTACTTCTGTAGTGATACTGCCTCGGAAACCCAAGGAGGGGTCGCTATGAGTCGGGACCAACTCGACGGCACATAGCAACAACAACAACAACAGGTCTTTCTGAATACAGAACTCTGGCTCTTTCCCAGAATATTAAGTTCATGCTCACTCATTAACCTCTCACTGGTACCAAGCCCAAAGCCATAGACATATGCTCATCTAGAAAATGTTCATCACTTAGAAATGAGTTTGACTATGTTTGAACCCATACTTCAGGTAGTGTCATAATTTTCCAAGGAAGCAAATCTCCACAGATGAAAGGTAAAAACTAACTATGTATTTTCTAGCATTTGTGTTATACCTATTCCAATTTTCACTCATCATTGTCTTCAGATAGACCATGGCCAGGACCGTGGGTGCTGGGAAAAGTGAACGTTTTTGTGACCTGATTAAAAGAAGAAATATCATACTGGAAAAGTCAGAAATCCAATTGGAAGTCAATTACATAATTGACAAAGGTGGTTTTGTCATCCAAATGTGGCACCAAATTTTCAACACAAGTCTTTTCCTCATCTTGAGGTTGCCCAATCCATTGAGGTTTGAGTCCCAGGGCTGATATTCATTCTCACCATGAGTTCCAACCACAGCTCCAGAAAGTGCCATTCACCTCTTCTATAATGGCAGGCCCAGTTCTGCAATTGTATGGGACAGCCCTGCCCACATTCTCCAGAGCCAGATTAACACCAGCTTTTACATGGCTCTCTCAGTAACTGATAGAACAAGAAGATAAAAGATCAGGAAAAATATAGACAATTGAAATAACATGATTAACAACTTGACCTAATTGGCATATTTTAAATACCCCACCCAACATCTGCAAAATAAACATTGCTTCCAAGTGCACATGGAACATTTATCAAAATAAGTCATAAATCAAGTCTGAACAAATTTTGAAAGACTGGCATCAGAATAACTTCTCAGGCCATAGTAGGACTGAATAAGAAATCCATCTCAAGAATTTAGGAAAAAATATCAAATTAAACCCAGAGAAAACTGAAGAACAGCTATAATAAAGAGCAGAAATCAATGAAATATAAAATAAGCTAGCAATGGAGAAAAATCAACAGACCCAAACTAAGGTAGTTTGAAAAGATTAATAAACTTCATAACCCTCTAGGAAGACTGATCAAAAACACAAGTAACCAAATCCAAGGGGGAGAAGGAGAAGAATATCACTACAAAAGCTACTGACATTTTTTTTGTTAAAGAAGAAGATAATATGAAAAACTTCATGATAATAAATTTGAAATTTTAGATGGAATTAACAAATTCTGAAAAATACAACTTACCAAACTGATACAAGAAGAAATAGAAAATCTGAATGTGCTTGTATCTATTAAAGAACACAAATTCATAATTCAGAAATTCACACAAAGGAAACCATATAATCAAATGACTTCATTGGTGAGTTCTTAAACAAACCCTTCCAGAGAATAAAAAAAGAAGAAACACTTCCCACATTTTTTTTTTTTTTTCTCTTTTTTAATGAGACCAGGGCAGGGGAGACCAAGAAATGAGCAGAGCAGTGTAGAACAGCTAAGGGGACAAACTTGTCTGTCAGTTTGTCCTACTGTGATGGCTTGAATGTTGCTATGAGCCTGGAGGCTATGCCACCAGTGTTTAAATGTGAACTGGGTTACCCATAGTGGACAGGTTTCAGGGGAGTCTCTAGACTAAGTAAGACTGACTCAGAAGAAGGAAGAGGCCATCCACTTCTCAAAGAATTGGCCAGGGAAAACCTTATGAATAGCAGTGAAATGTTGTGCAATATAGTGCAGGAAGATAAGCCCCTCAGGTCTGAAGGCACTCAAAATATGACTGGAGAAGAGCTGCCTCCTCAGAATAGAGCCAAACTTAGTGATGAACATAGAGGAAAGTTTTCAGGACTCCCATTTGCTGATGTGGCACGTCTCAAGATGAGAAGAAACAGCTACAAACATCCATTAATAATTGGAACATGGAATGTATGAAGTATGAATCTAGGAAAAGTGGAATTTCTCAAAAATGAAATGAAACCCATAAAAATTGATATCTTAGGCATTAGTGAGCTGAAATGGACTGGTTTTGGCCATTTTGAATCAGAGAACCATATGATCTACTAAGCCAGGAATGACAAATGGAAGAGGAATGGCATAGCATTCATCATCACACAGACTGTTTCAGGATCTGTCCTGAAGTACAACACTGTCAATAATAAGATAATATCCATACACCTACAAGAAGATCAGTTAATACTACTATTATTCAAGTTTATGCACAAACCACCAAAGCCAAAGATGAAGAAATTAAAGATTTTTACCAACTTCTGCAGTCTGAAATTGACCAAACATGCAATCAAGATGTGTTAATTATCACTGATGATTGGGATGCAATAGTTGGAAACAAAGAAGAATCACTGGTAGTTGGAAAACTTGGCCTTGGTGACAGAAATAATGCTAGAGATCGCATGATAGAATTTTGCAAGACCAGTGACTTATTCACAGCAAATACCTTTTTTCAACAACACAAATGGAGGCTATACACGTGGACTTCACTAAATGGAGTACACAGGAATCAGATTGACTACATCAGTGGCAAGAGCTGATGGAGAAGCTCCGTATCTTTAGCCAAAACAAGGCTAGGTGCTGTCTAGGGAATAGACCATCAACACCCATATACCAGATCAAGTTGAAGCTGAAGACAATTCAAAGAAGTCCACAAGAACCAAACTATGACCTTGATTATATCCCTCCTGAGTTTAGAAACCATCTAATGAATAGATTTGATGCACTGAACACCAATGATCAAAAACCAGAGGAATTGTGGGATGACATCAAAATATCATCCATGAAGAAAGCAAGAGGTCATTAAAAAGACAGGAAAGGAAGAAAAGATCAAAATGGATGTCAGAAGAGACTCTGGAGCTTACCTTTGAACAGAGAGTAGCTAAAGCAAATGGAAGAAATAACAAGACAAAAGAACTAAACAGAAGATTTCAAAGAGCTGCTCGAGAAGACAAAGTCAATTATGAAATTATGTGCAATTATGAAATGTGCAAACACCTGGAGTTGGAAAACCAGAGGGAAGAACACACTTGGAATTTCTCAAGCTGAAAGAACTGAGGGAAAGATGTAAGCTTCGAATTGCAATATTGAAAGATTCCATGGGCAATATGTTGAATGATGCAGGAAGTATCAAAATAAGATGGATGGAATACACAGAGTCACTATACCAAAAAGAATTGATAGATGATCATCCATTTCAGGAGGTGGCATATGATCAAGAACCAATGGTATTGAAGGAAGAAGTAAAAACTGCAGTGAAGGAATTGGTGACAAACAAGGCTCTGGGAATTGATGAAATTAACATTGAGATATTTCAACAAATGGATGCTGCGCTGGAGGCACTAACTCATCTCTGTCAAGAGATTTGGAAGACAACCTACCTGGCCAACTGGCTGGAAGAGATCCATATTTGTACCCATTCCAAAGAAAGGTGATCCCACAGAATGTGGAAATTATCAAACAATATATTTGATATCACATGCAAATAAAATCTTACTGAAGATAATTCAAAAAATGTTGCAGCAGTATATTGACAGAGAACTTCCAGAAATGCAAGCTGGATTCAGAAGGGGACTTAGTATGAGGAATATCATAGCTGATGTCAGATGGATCTTGGCTCAAAGCAAAGAATACCAGAAAAATGTTTACTTGTGTTTTGACTATGCAAAGGCATTCAATTGTGTGGATTATAAGAAATGTGGAGAACATTGAGAAGAATGGGAATTCCAGAATACTTAATTGTGCTCATGAAGAACCTGTACATAGACCAGGAGTTTGTCATTAGAACAGAACAAGGGGATACTGCATGGTTTGAAATCAAGAAGGGAATGCATCAGGGTTGTATCCTTTCACTGTACTTATTCAAGCTATATGCTGAGCAACTAATCTGAGAAGCTGGACTATATGAAGAAGAATGTGGCTTCAGGATTGGGGGAAGGCTCATTAACAACCTGAGATATGCAGACAGCACAACTTTTCTTGCTGAAAGTGAGGATGATTTGGAGCACTTACTGATGAAAATTAAAGACTGCAGTCTGCAGTATGGATTACACCTCAATATGAAGAAAAAAAAATCCACACAACTGGACCAATAAGCAGCATCACAATAGATGGAGAAAAGATTGAAGTTGTCAAAGACTTCATGTTGCTTGTTTCTAAAATCAATGCCAGTGGAGCAGCAGTCAAGACATTAAAAGACATATTGCATTGCGCAAATCTGCTGCAAAAGACCTCTTTCAGGTGCTGAAGAGCAAAGATGTATTCTTGAAGAAGACTAAGATGCACCTAACTGAAGCCATGGTATTTTCAATCGCCTCATATGTATGTGACAGCTGGACAATGAATAAGGAAGACCAAAGAAGAATTGATGCTTTTGAGCTGTGATGCTGGCAAAGAATGCTGAAAGTACTGTGGACTGCTAAAAGAACTAACAAGTCGGTCCTGAAAGAAGTGCAGCCTGAATGCTCCTTGGAAGAGAAAATGACCAGACTTTGTCTCACCTACTTTGGTCATGTTGTCAGAAGGGACCATTCTCTGGAGAAGGATGTCATGCTTGGTAAAGTGGAGGGTCAGCAAAAGAGGAGAAGGCCCTCAACAAGATGGATTGATGCAGTGATTGGCTTGGGTATAGTAGGGATTGTGAAGTTGGCACAAGACGAGACAATGTTTCACTCTGCTGTACACAGGGTCACTACGAGTCAGAGACAACTCGATGGCACCTAACAAGACAAACAACAAGTTTGATATCAGAGCCTGATATAAGAAAGTAAACTTCCAGATACAAAAAGCCTAACCAAGATATTAATGAATAAAATCCAGTAATATAGTGCAATATAAACCAAACCAAACCCACTGCCATGGAGTCAATTCTGACTCATAACGACCCCTATAGGGTTTCCAAGACTGTACATCTTTACAAAAGCAGACTGCTTCATCTTTCTCCTGTGGAGTAGCTGGTTGGTTCAAATCACCAACCTTTTGGTTAACAGCTGAATGCCTTAATCACTGCACCACTGAAGTGTCTTCATAGCGTAATATAAAGTGTATTTGTTTGTTTTTTCCCCAATGCTTTCTTGACCCAGTTTTGAGGCCCTAGCTAGAGGGTAGTCAGTTTCCCTTTTTGAGTTAAATCAACACTGCAATCACTTTCCTTGTTGGGTTCTCACACTCTGAGACCACTATGTACCTGCTCTAATCACCCCAAGGCTAGGTACCTATGATGATTATGTTTGTCTGTCAACTTGGCTGGGCCTGATTGAGTGGCTGGGCAGCTGATGGTAGTTATGCCCCATGATGAGACTGGCAATCAGCTCCATGGTAGGATCTACCACAAGCAGCTGAGTAGCTGCTTTGGGTATGTGGTCTGCTTCCCATATATAAGAAGCAGCTTTGGGAATGGTCTCTAGCTTATGGCATGGCTTGGACCCTGCATGTAGCCATGTTGCTGTTCAGCAGCCTGCCATGCTTTGCTGACCTGGGGACTTACAATGGACTTGAATTGTTGGCCTGCCATGTGGTTTGGTAACATTGGTACTTGTCAACCTTGGGCTTGGCAGCCTCAGCAGCCAGCAACTGTCTGAGTGAAGAAAAGCCTCTAGCTTCAATAGGCCGGGAGCTGGAGGCAGAGCTGAAGCCCATGGCTGAGGGGCTTTCACCCAGCCCCTAGAGCCTGGCACTTTGACCTTGGACTTAAAGCCTCCAAACTGTAAGAGAATAAACTCCTGTTTGTTAAGACCATCCCATTTGTGGTATATTCTTGTCAGAGCTGTACAAGGTAACCAGAACAGTACCAAACCACTAGATACAATTCCAGTGCCCAGAACCTGCAAAACTATTCAAGTTAGGCCATCCACCAGGAGCCCAGAAAATCAAGCTAACACCTTGTTTGCCATATTTAAGGGCTTTCTATGGTTCCACCTTGCTGTTACCCTGTCCCTGGGTGCAAGCCCTGTGTGAACCTCTCTGGTAGCCTTCTCTCATGTGGCATGATAAGTAACATGATTGAGAAGGATTTGTTCCAGGAATACAAAGTTGACTTAATATTCTAAAATAAAAGCACTAACAATAGAACTTTGAAAAACTGGACACCTTTAAAGTTAATTTCTGTTCAGCATCACACAACATTAAGAAAGGGAAAAAGCAGTCCATAGACTGAGTTAAGATACTCATACCTTCATGTATCTGAAAATAGACTCAAACCAAAAAAAAAAAACCTCATTACCATCAAGTCAATTCCAACTCATAGCAACCCCCATTGGGTTTCTAAAGTGGTTAATCTTTACAGAAGTAGATTGCCCCATCTTCCTTCTGCAAAGCAGCTGGTGGGTTTGAACCACCAGCCTTCTGGTTAGCAGTCATGTGACTTAGGCACTATGCCACCAGAGCTAACATCCAAAATATATAAAGAAATACAAATCAATAAGTATAATGACCACCCAATGTTTCAATACATAGGCAAAAATACTTTACAAAAGTATATCCAAATGACCAATAAGTATATCAAAATTTCTCAACATAACATCATGAGTCTTCAGAGAGACAAATTAAAACCACAATGAGATATCACTACAAGACCACAAGCAGAGCTAAAATTCAAGGGACTGAGAATATCAAGTGTTGATAAGGATATGGTTTAACTGAAATTCTCATACATTTCTGTTGAGATTATAAATTAGTATGATCACTTTGGAAAATCATCTAGCAATGTCTATTAAAACTCAATATATATCCACCTTATGATCCAGCAATTCCACTCCTGGGTATATAAAAGAGTGCTTCTCTGTATACTATGATATATACAGTAATTTGTAATGATCCCAAAATAGAAACAATACAAATTATAATCAATAATAAAATAGTTCAATAAATTTTGGTATGCACAATGGTATATGACATAGCGATTAAAAAAAGTTTGTTGCTACATTCAATGACATGGATGATGTCACACAGACATAATATTGAATGACAGAAGCTAAACCTAAAATAGTAGATGGTGAGTATATACTTCTATTTATATAAAGCTTAAAAATGCAAAGTGCAACCACTGCTGTGGAGTCAGATCCAACTTATAGTGACCCCACCTTGGGTTTCCGAGGTGGTTTCACTATGGAAGTAAATTGCCCAACCTTCCTTCCGAGGAGTGGATGGTGGGTTTGAACTGCCAGCCTTCTGGTTAGCAGTCAAGTGCTTTAGGTGCTACACCACCAGAGCAAAGTTAATCATAGTGATAGAGTTCAGTATAGTGTTGACATTTGGTGTGGATTTTGACTTAAAAGGAACACAAGGGGCACAAGTTTCTAGAGTGCTGGAAATATTCTAAACCTTGGTTTGAGTATGGTTCCATGGGTATCTACACATATCCAGATTCGCTGAATGAGCGGTGTTCTTCAGATTGGTCAGTTTTACTCTGTGTGAGTTATAAAAAGCCAAAAGAATATCTTGACTTCTGAGAACCAATATGATTGAAATTTTTGTTCACAAATTTGTCTCATTTTTAGCTTGCACTTCAAAGTAGTTGATGCTGTTTATCGAGACTGACGTCGACTATCACATGTGAAAATTAATTTATACAAAGAAATATTTGTCCTTGAACTTTATAGCTTTTTTATGAAAAATGATTATATTTATTTCTAGTTCTCCACTTAACTTTCTGTCGTGAAGACTGTCGTAGCTTCTGTTTCACTTTATGACCAGTCATACACTTTTATGAATCCAAAACTCAAGGAACTCCCTTACAGCAATGCAAATACACTTAAAACAACTGCCAGATTCCTCTAAAGTGGCTAACCCTCTATGGCAATTTTATTTATTTGCTCCTTTTGAAGACTGGGTGAAAGATAGCTATATCTCAAAGTAGCAACCTTTTTGCAGAATGAGAAAGAAGGGTAGTAGTGCTTGTGTATGTGTCCAATGAGTGTGTGATATAAATTCATAAAGTTCTGAACACAATTATATATTTCTTCCTAAAAAGACATTGAAAGGTATTTTTTGCTTCTCTTAGGAACATAATGAATATAAGAAGAATATAGTGACATTGGTTTTGTTAAAAGGAAATAGATTTTCTATGAAAATATAAATTTTAAATACAACTTGATATTTGAAGACTCATGTTTTTACTAACATGATGATTAAAAAAAAAAATCAGGACTTTCTCTGGGTCTCAAATACCCAACTCAAAATAGCTAAGGCAAAATAGAAAGGAAATATTAATTTTTGTGAGTTGTCATAACAAAGTGCCACAAAGTAAATAGCTTAAAAGAAAAGAAATGTATTGTCTCACTGTTCTGGAGTCTAGGAGTCTGAATGCAGGGTGTTGGCCGGGCCATACTCTCTCCAAAGGCTGGCTGGGGGGGTTTGAACCGCCAGCCTTCTGGTTAGCAGTCAAATGCCTTAGGCACTACTCCACCAGAGCTCCCCCAAAGGCAATAGGGAAGGATATTTTGTTATCTCTCCCAGCTTCTCAGCCCTAGGTGTTTCTTGGCTTCCAGCTGCAGCATAACTTCATGGTCATATTCCCTCTGTGTCCGGGTCTATTCTGCTCTCTTATAATGGCATCCCCCTGCTCTAGTATGACCTTATGTTAACTGATGACATTTCCAATGACCCTATTTCCAAATAAGGTCATGTTCACAGGTATCCAGCGTTAGGACTTCACCATATCTTTTTGGGGGGACACAATTCAGTGCAAACTTGGAGCAATCAGAAGGGTTCTGAGATGGTTGGTAGTGAAAGGGAGGTTTGAGGGACCACAACTGGTCTGGGCATCACTGAGGGAAATAGGACAGTCAAACACTTTCTGTTCATCTAATTTCTCTGCTACTGTATGCTGTTATTGCCTTGGAGCCTTCTGGATTGTCAGGGGGCCTTCTCTATACCATGAGGAGCACGACTATAGACAGCTGTGGCTTGCACCTTTCCCATTTAGACCTGAGAGAAAGATACTCTTGCTGCCAGAATCCCCTCTTACTATTCAGTGAAGGCAGTGTGACCATTCTGCACCAATCATGGCTTATAAAGCAGGAACAGAGCTGGGCAGACAAAAGCAGTAAGTGTCCTTTTTAGGGTGTATCTCAAAAAGTCTTTGCAGACTGATTCAGCTTACACACCCCATTTATGAACTTTTCCAGACATCACCAGACCATGTCACCTCTTTGATTTCTAGAAGGTGTCAGTTCTTCATTCTTCATGTTCTGCCCCACAGAACAGCTTTTCCTGTTGGCTGTCAGCACCCTCAGCCAGTCCCGGGCCCTGATCTCAACCAGCACATACATGGGGTGGCTGGGAGCAAACTGGAAAGATTGACAGGAGAAAAGACCAAGTAAAACATCTTGAATTTTGAAAATGTGTACCTTACGTACACGTCAGATTTCATATATTTTTAATTCACTTTAACATCTATGAAGAGCAATGATCAGATCTATATTCACACATACACACATGCACTTATATCCCTGCCACTTCCACAAGGCAAATTAATCACCCAACTATGTAGGACTTCAAGAATGAAGATCTAACAATAGCCAAAAGATGGAAGCAGCCCAAATGGCCATCACAAATGAATAAATAAAATGTGGTATATCCATATGTCATGGATTGAATTATGTCTCCCCAAAATTTGTGTTGACTTGGCAGAGGCATGATTCTCAATAGTTTACAAGTTACATAATGATGTAATGTGGCAGATATGTAATCATACCCCATGATGTGATCTGATGTGGTAAGCTGATCAGGTATAAAAGGATTAAGATTAATGGTACGTTGCAACACCCTTAGTCCCATCACTACCCTAGTCCTATGTAAGGGGACCTTCCCTGGGGTGTGTCTTACAAGAGACAAAAGGAGAGAGAAAAGAGTAGAGAGGGAGGACATACTACCTCCAAGAAAGAAGAGACAGGAGCAGAGTACGTCCTTGGATCCAGGCTTCCTGTGCTACGATCCTTAGAGACACAGCGAGAAAAAGTCTTCCCTTAGAGCTGGCACACTAAACTTGTACTTTTAGCCTCCTAAACTATAAAGGAATAAATTTCTGTTTCTTAAAGCCATCCACTTGTGGTATTTCTGACATAGCAGCTCTAAAGAACTAAACCACCATAAATTGAATATTATTCAGCCTTAAAGAAAAAAGAAGTTCTGATACATGCTACGTAAACATCATACCGAGTAATAAGTCAGACACAAAGGGGTAAATATTATATGATCCCTTCACATGAAATGTCTACAAAAAGCAGATGCATAGAGAAAAAAATTATTAGTGGTATCAGGGGCTGGAAAGAGGAGGAAACAGAGAGATATTGTGTAAGGGGTGCTGAGTTTCTGTTTGGGGTGATGGAAAACTTGGAAATAGATAATGATGATGGCTGCACAGCATGGTGAAGGTAATCAATGCCATCAAATTGTACATTTAAAAATGGTTAAAATGGAGAACAGGAGGCGGGGCAAGATGGCAGACTAGGCAGAAGGATTGCACAGACCCTCTTCAACAAAGAAAAGGGAAACCAATAAATACAGACACAGAAGATAA
>NW_006921595.1:9443979-9447971 GCF_000298275.1 Orycteropus afer afer | reverse complement strand
TAATAAAAAAAAATAATAATAATAAAAAAATAAAAATGGTTAAAATGGCAAAGAAAAAAAATTGTTACATACATTATTATTTAACTACAAAAAATAAAGAAAGAAAGAAGATTCACATGGAATAACCAAGGGAAGCTCTAAGGGGGAGGAATTATCACATCTAGGAGCCAGGGGTTAAAAGATCTGGCCTCCCACAACTGACTGAGTGATTTGCTTCATCTCATTGGGTCCATTTGTTCAACTGTAAAATAAAGAGATTAGACTAGATCAGAGTTGGTACACTATGGCTCATGGGCCAAGTCTGGCCCACTGCCTGTTTTTATAAATAAAGTTTTATTGGAACACAGCCATGCCCACTCCTTTAAGTATTTTTCTATGGCTGCTTTTGCACTTCAATGGTAGATTTGAGTAGCTCTGACAGAGTCTGTATGATCCACAAAGTCTAAAATATTAACTGTCTGGCCCTTTACAGAAAGTTTGCCAACCCCTGATCTAAATAAGTCCCCATGAAACAATTTTTCCCTTGAAAGTGTTTCAAGCATAAGTAGTTTTTGATCTGAATTACCCAGATAATTGCCACATCTCCAGTTTTCTTTGCCAGTACTAGTGCTATTTAACCCAAGCCACATGGACCTATGTCTGCACAGAGACTAGCAGGAAACTTATCAATCAACCGTGCATTCAGTCAAAATAAGTAACCAATCCTATTACTCACACTTTCCCTCCAGCAATTACAATGGTGATATGAAACATCCGAACATTTGTCTCACATTTCTCTGTCCATTGCTTTCTGTTCATAGAAACAGAGAAGAAAGGTTTCAGACATGATGTCTCTTCAGCTCATAATGAAATGGAACTGTAAACATTATTGAATGCCACATAGATGACAATATCTGGTGAAAACAGACAAGAAAATCTATTTGTGAATTTAAATGTCCTAATCTGCCTGTCAGAATAACTGAGCCCTTGCCAAAATGCCATTTGACTTTATATTGTGTATATACAGCAAAAATTGCACTAATAAAACACTCTACCTCCATATTTCAGATTTTCTCCTTGCAAAAGCATAAAAACTTTGAAAATACCATGCGTACTATGACACCTACACTTCTCAAAGATTTTCTGTGTAACATCATGCTGACATACTGAGAAAAACTAGAAGGGGTGAGTGGGAGAACTCCTATGCACACACATACACATACATACTCCTCACAAAAAAAGAATCCAAAAGCAATAACCAATCCAAAAATGCCAGGAAGCATGGTTATAAATTTAACACAAAGAGCTCCGTCTTCAAATTCCCAGTTCGTTTATCAAATTTTTAAAATGAAACGACAAGTTAAGATTATTAGTCAAAATATATAAATAAATCACCTTACATACGTTATTTCCAAGGTCTGTGAATGATTTCACAGTGGTTAGTTGTAATAAGTGAATACACAGGCAACCTGGGCTTGGGAGCAAAAATGGTCCAGGTAAGTCTGGAAGCCTGCCAACCTTTAGACAGAGCAATTAGCTCAGAGGGCAGACGCGGATGGTAGGCCTGCTGCACACAGGGGCCTTTACTGAGCCATTTGGTGAGATTTCTCTCACGAAACACTATTGACATCTTACCTACTGCTTGGTCTAAGATTCTGTACACACAATTCCGTTATTTATAAAAACAATTGTCTTTAGATGTCTCTGAAAAGCAAGTATTAAGTCAACTCACCATAAATTCCTCCTACTGGAAACCAAATTATGAAAAAACTTTTTGAAAATAGACTTTGTCAAATGCTTTGGGTTTTAACGAAATGCCAAGATCTAGGAATCATAAATTATCTGGTGCAGCAGGCCTCACAGAGTGAGGAGAGCCAGAGTTCTGGGTTCAAGATGAATTGCTGGAAAATTCTCCATCTTCCAGTCAGTCCTGTTCTTTACCTGCCTAGATTTACACAACCCTGGATGTTAACAGCTCTCGTGTGGCTTCCAAATGCCAACTGTAAATGGAAAGGCAAGAAGAAGAAGTTGTTTGGTGATAGTTGCACAACATGTTGAGCACAACTAATGTCACTGAATTGTACATGTGAAGACTATGGAAATAGCAAATATTTTCTTACATATATATTTACCACAATAAATAATAATAGCAATAATATTTTTTAAAGTTGTTTCAGCACATTTTCCTCAGCTGGCCCAGGGCCAAGTCTGTCACTCAAGGCCACACTGCTCTCCTGGTATCATTCTGTCGCTGCTGTTAATAGTATTATTGGTGTTGGCATATGGCCAGCTGTCTTCCTCTTCAAACCAATTTGTCCAGTAACATGGATTATTGTGTTAAATAATCTTTAGCTTCTCAAAAAGACCAATATTTAATATCTTTTCCTGTACATATTGTTCTCTTCTCTGATCATTCAAAGGAAATGGTGATACTATCCCATGCCAGATTCATTCACCTCAGAATAAGTTGTCCTCATCTAGCACTTCCTCAGCAAAATAGCAAATGCATTTTTAAACACAAAGTTACACAAACCTACATTTCTTAGTTTAGTTGTACAATACATGTAAACATTAAAGGCAGATCTACACCAACAAAATAAAAAGATCTCCATAATTTATGTGTGAAAACCACCCACAACACAATTATATGAATATTTCCCATGAAGATATTCAGCAAGCCAGGATTTCCAGGCAACTTCTTCAGCTCTCTTCTTCCCTTTGTAAGTATAGACCTACAATGACAATCCTTTCTCTCTTTGTTAGGAATATTTTCAGTGTGTTCACTGAAGAAAACATGGGCTATTTTCCAGAAATGCTCCCAGTGCTTGGAAGGCCTAGGCCCCATCTCACGTTTCTCTCAGCGAAAGTTTCTCCAATTCAAGAGACACAATGATGTTACTTGGGCCTGTGATAAGAAACAATAAGATTTCCTATATGTTGTGCTTGTGTCTGTTTGAAATGGTATTTCTACGCAACAGAGCCCTGACTATAGCACCTTAATCAAACGGTCATTTCTGTCACACACATAAAAACAAGCCCTGGTGGCCAGCCAAGGCAGGTGAAGATGATCCACAACATGAGCCTGCTTCCTGCGCTCTGCTTCCCTGTCCCAGGAACGTAGCTTTCCTCCCCGTGTTTCTTACTTCATGGCACCAAGATGGCTGGTTCACCTACTGTCCCTCATCCAGACAGAAAGAAAAGAGAAAGGAAGAAGCTGACTCCAGCCTACACCAGAGAAGCACCATCTTTCTGCCTATTAATGTCTCATCAAAGAGGCTGAGACATGTAGTGTTTTTAGCTTGGCACTTTACCACTCAGAACAGAATTAGGATTCTCCCAAGTTAAGGCAGAAGAGCAGATTGTGTATTGCAGGTATTTAGCAAAGTCCACACAGTGCGTAAGAAGTCATATCCAGGGAGAAAGCAAAGCTTGGACTTCGATGAAACAGGCTGTCTTTTCCAAGATTCTGGTAAATACCCCAGGCATTCACTCCCTAAGAGGGACAATTTTGATCTGATCTGGGAAGGGGAGAAATTCTGAGTTATGTAACACATGCAATTATAGGATCAGGATGTCATCACTACTAATTCTGGCAGCAAGTAACTCAGCATTTTCTACTACAGATTGATCATAAAAAAATGAACCACATACACATAGCTATATAGTAATAATAATAACACTCTTCACCACTTTCTCAATGAAACTATCAGCCTGTGTCATCCCATGGAAAAGGTCAGCTTCCTGACCCAACATATGGCAAAAATTATACCCTACTGAACCAAGAAGAAAGGAGAAAAGGGAAGGAGGATGGGAGGGAGGGAAAAAGTGCTTAGTGTATTTATAAAACACAAAAATTAGAGGATGATTATTCACTTTAACAAATATGTTTCCCTTAAGATAATTTTTTTTTTTTTTTTTTTTTTTTTTAGGATTTGGGTGAAGATTTACAGAGTAAATTCACTTTTCATACAGCAGTTCACATATACTTTGTCTCATGTCATTGACCAAAATTT
>NW_006921595.1:9436502-9443359 GCF_000298275.1 Orycteropus afer afer | reverse complement strand
TTGATGTCCCCTGCGACTATGGTCCCAAGCCCACAGGATCAACTACTCGGTCCCTCTGGCTAGCTGGCTGTGACCAAGTAATGACCATAACCTTGCCCCTTGTCAGCTCTACTATACACCTGGGAATTTAAGATAATTTTTGAAAGTAAGATGGCCAAGTGAATTTACAGAAGCTCAGTTGGAACAGAACCAATTATAAAAATGTGACATGACACTTGCACTTATAAAAATGTGCCACAAGACTGGCAAAACATTAGGCATCATTAAAGCTGAATAATGGATATACAGAGGTCCATTATGCTCTGCTCTCCTTTTGTTTCTGGTTTGAAATTTTCCATAATAATCTTTTTTTTTTTTTAGTTGCCACTAGAAAACTCCTATTTTCCCTCAAATAAAAGATTATTACCCCTTCTTCTAACTTAAAAGGAGCTGTGGTGGTGTAAGGGTTAAGGCATTTGGCTGCTAACCAGACAGTTCGAACCCACCAGCTGCTCTGTGGAATAAAGATTGGATAGTCTTCTTCTGTAATGATTTTCAGCCTTAGAAACCCAATGGGGGTCACTATGAGTCAGAATCAACTCCATGGCAGTGCATTTAGTTTTTGGTTTTGGTTTTTCTAGCTTAAAGGGGAATGTGCTGTGTGAAGAACATTTCCAGGTCAATAGAACACTCCTCGGAAGGAAGGTTGGGCAGTCTACTTCCATAGTGATACTGCCTCAGAAATCCAAGGAAAGGACGCTATGAGTCGGGTCCAACTCGACGGCACATAACAACAACAGAACAATTCAGAATAAGGACCTGTTAATTCATGAACATTTTTTCTCAAATCCAGCAATGATGTTTTCTCCCATAAAAAATGAGCAATCTTTTGAAAATTTTAAAACCTAGCAATGTGTAACTGTGGCTGGAGATATTATTTGATGTGGGGAAAGAATCTTACCAGAACTAATGTCCCCAGAGAACTTCTTTCTCCATCTTTCAGCTGAGCCATAGCTCTTGATACGCAAAACACCTGGCAAATGCTGTACTCTTCTCCCCAACAGCCCTTTGAGATCATAATAAACAGACCAGTTGCCATAAAGTTGACTCTGACTCATGGTGACCCCACTGTGTCAGAGCAGAACTGTGCTCCATCAGGTTTACAATGGCTAATTTTTTAGCAGTAGATTACCAGGCCTTTCTTCCAAAGTGTCTCTGAGTGAACTCAAACCTCCAACCTTTCAGTTCACAGCCAAGTGTGTTAACTGTTTGCACTTCCAAGCATGGCAGGAACTCTCCCTCCTGCTCTCTGAGAACCAAGTGTTTAGAGGAAGGCTGTGGCTTGTGCACAACTGACTTTTGCAAATAAGCCATGTTGTTGTTGTTGTTGTTATTGTTGTTGTTGTGTGTCATCAGGTCAATTCTGACTCACAACATCCTGTAGGACAGAGTAGAACTACCCTATAGGGTGTTCAAGGCTGTAATCTTTATGGAAGCAGACTACCACATCTCTCTCCCCAAAAGTGGCTTGTGGGTTTGAACCGCTGACCTTTTGATCAGCAGCCAAGAACTTAATCACCGTGCCAAAGCAGGTAGTATCTATTACTGTGCACAAGAGCATTTTCTTATTCTTGATAGTTGATTTACTAATGGCTCCAGCCATGCTTTTAAAAACATTTATCTACACCCAACTATGAGGCAGACAGGCCAGGCACCCAGACGCTGGAGGCAGGGAGGAGCCAGGGCTGAGCTGGACTACATGAAGAACATGGCATCAGGATTGGAAGAAAAATCATTAACAACCTGCGACATGCTGATGACATAACTTTGCTTGCTGAAAGTGAGGGTGACTTACAGCACTTACTGATAAAGTTAAAGAATACAGTCTGCAGTATGGATTACATCTCAATATAAAGAAAACAAAAATCCTCACAACTGGGTCTATAAGCAGCATCACGATAAATGGAGAAAAGACTGAAGTTGTCAAAGACTTCACATTGCTTGTTTCTACAATCAATGTCAATGGAAGCAGCAGTCAGGACATAAGACAACCTATGTTGTTGTTATGTGCCATTGAGTCAGATCCAACTCATAGCAACCCCTCCTTGGATTTCCAAGGCAGTATTACTACGGAAGTAGATTGCCCAACTTTCCTTCCGACAACCTATAGCACTGGGCAAATCAGCTGCAAAGGACCACTTTCAAGTGCTGAAGAGCAAAGATGTCTCCTTGAGGACTAAGTTTGCCTGACACAAGCCATGGTATTTTCAGTCACGTCATATGCACATGAGAGCTGGACAATGAATAAGGAAGACCAAAGAGTTGATGCTTTTCAGTCGTGGTGCTGGCAAAGAATGCTGAGAATACCATGGACTGCTAAAAGATCTAACAAATGTGTCCTGGAGGAAGTGCAGACGGCATGCTTCTTGGAGGTGAGAATGGCCAGAATTCGTCTCACTTGCTTTGTTCATGTTGTCAGAAGGAACCATTCCCTGGAGAAGGATGTCATGCTTGGTAAGGTGGACGGTCGATGAAGGAGGGGAAGGCCCTCAACGAAATGGATTGACACAGTGGCTGCGGCAATGGGCTGAAGTATAGCAAGGATCGTGGAGCTGGCGCAGGACCAGACAGTATTTTGTTCTGCTGTGCATAGGGTCTCCATGAGTCGGAAAAGACTCGAGGACACCTAACAACAACACCCAACTATTTCCCCTATTAACCTATATAACCCATTCACACTATTACTCATCTATAATGTTTCTAGCATTATAAAAATTCCTGAGATGAAATCATTTCTATACTATTTTCCCTGACATTTCTCCTTGTTCTACAGGGCTCTCTACTCCTCTCTCCATCCTCCCAAACTCTGTTTCCTCAAGTTCCATTTTTACTTCAGTAGTACTTTAAACACTTTCACATCCATGCCCTTATTCATTTATAATGCAAATCAACTTATTACAACTTTCCAGATCATTCATGGAAAAGATTTCTTTCCTACAGATGCCATAGCCTGTGCATAAATAATTTCCATTTTCTATTTTCAAATAATAAATGCACAGTCAAACAACCAAATCCAAGTTTTCTACAGTGAAAAACAAGTGATGTTTGCAAATTAATAACTCTTTTGGAACTAAAGACCCAAGTTGATTTTTAAGAGTTGCAACTTTTTTTGTCTTGAAAGTTTTATTTGGAGCACTATTAAATTGCTTCAACTGTGTAAGTATTATTACAAGGACAAAATTACATTGACAAATGAAAATATAGTGTTAGCTTAAAAATAGAACTTTGTTCATCAAGGTAGCTTGCAATGCAAAATAGACCTATGGATAGCTACAATATTTGTATATATGATCAAGTTTATGGTGGGAAAAAATGTTACATCATTTAGTTCCCATTAATTATTCTTATCCATATTTGTATGAGATGTAAATAAAATATACATGGTTAAGGGCCAATTTTGCCCTTTTGCAGATGAAAGCACCAAAAAAAAAAAAAACTACTGGCAGTTCCCTGCATACCACCAGGGCAGTTTAATTTGTACCATACTTTGCCACATTGATGGAAATAGAGACCCCTCCTGTGCCTGTTGTGACCTGCAATGAAGGTGACATTGGGAGAAGGGAATGGGCAAAATCTCACCAGACTGCATTAGGTCCTGGCTGCCAGGCTGATGCAGTATTGTAATCCATAAAAACCTGTTTCAAAAACAAATTTTCACAACTATTAAGCAGAATGACTCTTATAACCACAAAAAGCTTCCTCTCTTAACAGTCCTGCTTTCGAGCAAATCCTCCAGGGCCTCTAGGGAGTGGTAGCCTTGTTTAAAGAATGTTGTAAGTGTTAACAGCCTATTTTTATGCTTTAAAAAAAAAAAAAAATCATTAGATGGCCACCAAAGAGGATTTTGGAGAAAATACTCTTTGTTTTAAGAATGTCGTCCTTTATTAAAAGTTTTATGGGGAAGTAAAAGCGAAGTCTACAAACAGAGCACTTTTAATAGATATGAAAACCAGAAAGGCCCACACATCCCAACATTCTTGGAAAGAGGACTTTGCCTTCTAGGATGGGTCCAGTTTTCTAGTTGCCATGGAGTCAATTCCAACTCATGGTGATCCATGTGTATCAGAGTAGAGCGGTGCTCCATAGGGGTTTCAATGGCTGGTTTTCTGCAAATAGATCACCAGGCCTTTCTTCCAAGGAATCTCTGGGTAGACTCAAGCCTCCAATATTTTGGTTAGCAGCTCAAAGTGTTAACCATTTGCACCACTCAGGGATCCAGCATATTGGGAACCCCTAATGTATTACCATAAGGACTCTGTCAGGAAAATAAATGTTTGACTTGCCTTATATCTAAATGAAAGCTCAATGTCATTATGTGTACAAACCAGACACACACAGTCTGTGCAGAGAAGTGCCCTATTTGTGCTAACATGGCACCAACACCTGTCTGATATATAGTTATGCTGGGCAGAGCCGGGCACATTGGAATGCTTGCACATTGGATATGCTTGAAAACTGGCAGGATGCAATCCAAAGAACTTCTTTAGGGAACTCTACAGAGGGAGAATAAGGAAATGCCAAGGTGGAAAGATCTTATGGAAACATTTAAGAGAGGCTACACCTCCAGCAATAATTACAGGTGATGTTACCAAGTCATTGGTCTAACAAACAATAAGTGCACCCCCCCACCACCACCACCCCATTATCCAGCAGCAGTCAGACTCAGAACTCACCAGACCACATAAGGTCTTGGTCACCAGGATGACGTAAATCAAGACTGGAAGGGGCTGGAGGAGGTCATTTGGCCCATTTCTTGCCTTCTCTAATAGCCTGGCGCCATCCGTTAAGCATCAACTATGACCAATGGCACATAACAACAACAACAACATGACTCACTGTAGCGTAGTGCCTAAGGCACTTGACTGCTAACCAGAAGGCTGGTGGTTCAAACCCACCAGCCACTCCACAGAAGGAAGAGGGGGCAATCTATTTCCGTAGTGATACTGCCTCGGAAACCCAAGGAGGGGTCGCTATGAGTCAGGGCTGACTCAACGGCACATAACAACAACAACAACAATGTATTACCATAAGGACTCTGGCAACGCACTGGAAGGCACATAACAATAACAACGACTCACTGTGGGCTGTGAGCAGGTTTAGTTTGTTATCTCTTTCCCATTTGCCTCCAATCTCTTTGCATGAAATTTGCAAGAGATAAGGCACTGTTATAGATTGTAGCTCAGCTCCCAAATATGTGTTGGAATCCTAACACTGGATGTAATTCTGTTTGAAAATAAGGTTTTGTTATGTTAACTAGATCAACCTGAGTATTGAGATTCTAAATCTAATCACTTCTTAGTTATAAAAAATAGTATATTAGACACAGAGATTCAAACATATGTGAGGATCTTCTACAAGCCAAGGAACCAACAAATGACTGGGAATAGAAGGAATCAGCATAGCCAACACCCTGCTTTGAACTTTTGGCCTCTAGAAGTGTAAGAAAATAAGTTTCTGTTCTTTTAAAGCCACCCACTTACAGTATTTCTGTTATAGCAGCACTAGAAAACTAACACAGGCGCCATAGATGTATTTCTGTGGAGTTAGCACCAGACAGGTGTGTTTCTATAGATAGGTGTATTTCTATAAAGTTAGCACTTACAAGATTTCAGAGCTCCATCTACTCTTTTGCTTCCAAAGAAAACGTTTACTGGAATCTTGGCACTAATGCAATGATGTTCTTGTGAAGCAACAAAGGACATGAAATTTGAAGTCAGAATTGGGTTTGAATCCTGAATCTGCTCATTGTGAAGAGTTGCAGCCACTGAGTTTTCTGTCCAGACCCATCTTGTTTTTTATTACATCATATTGGCAAGTCTCTTGGTTGTCACTTCAGGCCTCATTCTGTTTAGAAATAAATTGTTCTCATAACCTGCAGATCGTAGGTCCAAGAGGAAGTATTTGCTGAGCCTTAGGATGCCCCAGGTGTGAGAAATGTCACTAAGTCAACACAGAAAATTAGTTCATCAAAAATTAATTCACTGAAAGTCAACTACCCAATGATCTATCTGAATGACCAAGTCACTGAATTTTCTCAGTTTACTGATTTATTAAAGACTTCTTTCTTATAATTATTTGTAGAGTTTATAGAAATTTGTACTGGACACAATGATTTCTAAAAAGTTATAGTTAATTGTGTTTTATTTTCTCCAAACAGCATATTAAAAAATATTCTGATTGTCCAAAAAGAATGACAAGGTGGTTTGGTCACCTTATGAACGTATTTAGTAGTCATAAAAAAATATCTGTCAGGTCAGATCCAACTCATAGTGACCCTTCCTTGGGTTTCCCAGGCGTTATCTCTATGGAAGTAGATTGCCCAATATTCCTTCTCAGGAGTGGCTGATGGGTTTGAACCACTAGCCTTCTGGTTAGCAGTCAAATGCCTTAGACACTAGGCCACCAGAGCTCCCATATTTCATTTTGTTGTTGCTGTTACTGTTGTCATGTGCCATCGAGTCAGACCCGACTCATAGCAACCCCTCCTCCCCTCCTCGGGTTTCCCAGGCGTTATCTCTATGGAAGCAGATTGCCCAACCTTTCTTCCAGGCGTTATCTCTATGGAAGCAGATTGCCCAACCTTTCTTCCGAGAAGTGGCTAATGGGTTTGAACCACCAGCCTTCTGGTTAGCAGTCAAGTGCCTTAGGCATTGTTGTTGTTGTTGTTGTTGTGTGCTGTCGAGTCGGCCGACTCATAGCAGCCCCTCCTTGGGTTTCCGAGCAGTATCACTACGGAAGTAGGATTGCCCAACCTTCCTTCCGAGGAGTGGCTGGTGGGTTTGAACCGCCAGCCTTCTGGTTAGCAGGCAAGTGTCTTA
>NW_006921595.1:9374477-9436067 GCF_000298275.1 Orycteropus afer afer | reverse complement strand
CACTACAGAAGTAGATTGCCCAACCTTCCTTCTGAAGAGTGGCTGGTGGGTTTGAACCGCCAGCCTTCTGGTTAGCAGTCAAGTGCCTTAGGCACTACGCTGCCAGAGCTCCTAGTACCTGGTAGTGCTTGGTATTTAGGAAGACTTCCATAGCTTTTGCCCAATGAATGTGTAAATGAGGCAAATGAACTCAACATATTTTAGGATCAATCAGAGGACTGGCATCAGGGCTCATCTCTTTTGTGTCGGTTCCCACTAGCTTCAGTTTTGAAAGGCAGCCTCTTTGTGAACTCCAGCCCTAAATTCTGGAATACACTCTCTTCTGAGCAAACAGTTTCCCTCTCTATTTAGCATCAGTTCCTTTCCCCAGAGTCATGTGACATTATTACATAAACAGGCATTCTCATTCTTCTTAGAGGTGTAAATTAATGCCAGCCTGACCACTCAGGGTCATTAAAGACCAGATGGTAATTTTTGCAAGAGGAGCAACATAACCCTACTGGCCTGGCCCAAGTCCAACCTGGATAATTGCCTCCTGCCTACATGCCATCCCCCCTCTTGTTTCGAACACAAAAATGATTTCCACTTCATCCTCTGAAATCTAGCCAGGCAGTGCTGTGCTGGCTTTTTCACCCCACTGCCGTCGCATGGATGCCATGTAATGGAGCAGCATCCCCCTGGGGGATCTGCAAAGTGCTCTGGGGCAAGTGGGGCATCATAAATCTTTTAATAATAGAGTTGGGAAAATTAAGACTTTGTCATAGTAAGTAAAAACATTTTATCTCCCATTGCACTGATTTTTGTTTTTGTCTTTAATTTTTTAAGCTTCAGATGTGAACAGAAGTTTATTGCATTTGAAAAAGTTTTAATTTGGACATGACTTGTCTTCTATGAGAATCATAGATATATATGACTGCTCTCTAATCTAGGTATTCCCTAGAGTGGGTCTACCTTTGACATAAAGCTACATAAAGCAATTCTGGATGGGTTTTTGCTAGAGCAAATACCATTCCTTATTACTGAGAGGGAGGCTGGGGGTCAAGCAAGAACCTTGGATGCCTGCTCAGCACATAACTGACTATATAGGGAAGAGATGATTGGCAGGGTGGATGGATCAGATCAGGCTGAGTGTGAAATGTCCAGGGCCAAGTGCCAAGGCGGAGAGTGCCCGTGATAGGCCTGATTGGCACAAAGGTAAACAGAGCAAGCCCGAGGCATAAGAGAGCAAGGACTGGTGAGGAACACCATTCCCAGTAGACCTTCAGGTCCTGACCTTCCTGCATGAGATTATCCAGAATATGACTGGACTCACTTGAAGGGGGAGGAAAGTTCCTGAAGTGGTTTACAATGATATTTTGGCTTGCCATTCTTGGAAAAGCCTGTGGCTCAGAATTCTCAACACCTCCGTTTGTGTCTTTGGCCAAAGTATGGTTTGTATGGAATAGACTGGAGCATATTTTCTCCACCCAGAAAAATGTCCTGAGGCCTCAGAAGACCACTCCATAGCTTATTGCAAGACCATCAGGGAGCTCTGACTTGCCCACAAACACATTCTCTTCACCCGTGGCCTTGGCTCAAAGCTGGCTGGAGAAGCTGTGTGTAGAGTCAAGCTAATACTGAGTAATAAAGCTTCCTGGGAAAGTCAGACTGCCAAAGTTTAAGTGGTGGGTTTTTATGAGCAGGATTATGGTCCATTAAGGGACAAGGATGAAAACACCAGTTAGTTTCATTTTGATCTCTTGTCTAGGCTAAACCACCATCCTCTTTCCAATTAAAGTTCCACAAGAAAAATGCTGACGTTTCTCCTCCAGAAACAACCTTCCTGGCTGCTTCTCAAAAACCCACCCACCGTGGTTTGGAATCATATGCTTGCAATATTGGGATTCTGCAGCTTTGTTTTCTCCAAGAGGAAAAATGAGGTGTAAATAAAATGAATTTTATATTTAGGACGTTTTTTCACATGAAAACATGGAATATGAACTATGTTCCATCTAAATGAGACTTGGGGACAGTGTACCATTTTAATAATGGTAGTGAGAGTCCTGAATAATCTACCTATCAATGCTAGATGACTGGGGGAAATGAGCAAATAATTATCCCAGAGGAGTCACCATGACTATGAAACATAACTCAGCTTCTACCTTGAACTTGCCCCGGGGCATGGGGAACAGACATGAACAACCTAGTTTCTCCATTATTCTCACAGTATTGAATTCCATCAGCGAATGCCATACATGGCAAAGAAAAATGCTCTCCCTTCCAGATATGGTGTGGTTGTATTTGAGAGCAAGATGCACAGGTATCTTATGGGAAATCTAGACAAATCATAATGAGTAGGAACATTGGCAAGGAGAAAATTATAACTTTCTGTTAGACAGCTGAGGAAGGCTTAGGTGTGCTTTATTTTTCAGTGAATACCTATGTGTCAAGGTATTCTTTGGACTTTTCCAATAACACATAAAAGGTAACTTTGGAACATGCACTAAAATAAATTCTAATCTAACTAGAAATCTCATCTCAACATGAGGAATCTCTCAAAGGCTATTCAAATGAAGTCAAAGAAGAACAAACAATAAACTATTTTTTCCATAAAAATTATTGAAGAGCTGGATCAGGAAAGACGTCTGATAGGTTGTAAATAAAGTCATCTTCATGTAAACACAGAAAGACTCAACTTTTCCCAAGAGAGTTAAGCAATTTCTCTTCGAATATTTACATCAGGTCATGAGGTTTCATGTAAATTCAAACTGAAATTGAAACAAAAGAGAAGTTCCAATACCATCTAGCTTACACAAGTCCTGTTATGTCAACACTTATTAGAACAGACATGCATCTATTTCTAAACATACAGAAGAAAAATATCCCACATGGACAACCAGAACCAAATATCATTAATAGAAAATTAAGAATAAATAAAAATTCATGTAACAATTACAACTTGACTCAAATTTTATTCTCTTTCCCCCTTCCTTCCACGGCCCACTGCAAAATATCTTGTTCCAAATGATTATTTGGTTTATGTCTGAATGGGCTAGGATGTGGAATACAAAATCTCAATGGGGAATATTTTTGTTATCAAAACTTTTAAGGTTGGGACTGGGGGAGAGGCCTGTGGAGTCAAATTATCCCTGGCTGTGAAAGGAATTCCTCCTGAATAGGACTTTCTCCCTCTAGAAGAAGTTCAGAGGAGGTAAGGTAGTGTCCTGGGAGATATTGAACCTAGAAAGTGAACGCTATTAAATTGGAACCTTTGACAGACTTACTGGACCTATCGAGACTGGAGGAACCCCTGAATCTATTGCTCTGAGAAAATCTTCAAACCCTGAACTGAAATTATCCCCTAAAGTCATCTTTAAACTAAACTGTTCAGCTAGATTAGTAAAGAGTGTTCAACATAAACATTAACATGAGCGCTGCATGCTTTTAAAAAAATATCTATATGATACCAAATTGTCAACAGTACCTAAAGCATAAGGCAATGTTTAGGGGGTAGTGTGTCTAAGACAACGGTGGTGAAACTATGAAAGTAGAGAGAATGACAGCGGTGACACAATATGAAGAATGTAACCAGTGTTGTTGGATTGTATGTGTAGAAACTGACGAATGGGGGTATATTCTGCTGTGAATAATTTCACCGCAATTAAAATAAAGAGCGAAAAAGAAAAATTGAACATGGAATTTGCTTTTACAAAATCGTATATGGACAGGTATACTGCAAATAGCCACAAAAAGAATATTTCAAGATACTGAACCCTAAGGATAACCAAATGAACTGCTGATTTTCCAGGAGAATCAGTATTAGCAGGATAACATTCAAAATACTTAACAATTGGCCAATCAGAACAGATGCTTGCCAGTCTGGTGGAACACCATTCGCACTGGTGTATACTAGCTGAGTATCACCTCTGTCTTTACACCTGGAAAACACGAAAGAGCAAAAATCCTCTTCTTGGCTTCCTCCTGGGCAAGTCTCCACCATGCTTTTCAGAAATGGTTCTCACTACATAGAGCATTGCCAAAAAATTTTAAAATAGGTCTTATTCATTCATGTATAGAAGTAAATATGTTGCTTTATAAATAAAAGGCATTTTAATTCATCAGTCTGTTAGTAGTGTTTATCTTGGGGGGCGGGGTTAGTAGGAAATTTTTACTTTATAGATTATGTGATTTTATCATATGTATATATTGTTTTGTAAGTGGAAAACTAAAAAAAAAATACTTTAAATCTATTTTGTACTTGTAAATATACCCATTTTTTTTTTTTTTTTTTAGTATTTTATTATTATTTGGGTGAAAGTTAACAGAGCAAATTAGTTTCCCATTAAACAATTTATGCATACTTGGTTTTATGACATTAGTTGCAATCCCCTCAATGTAACAGCACTTTTCCCACTTCCTCCCTGGGTTCCCTGTTTCCATTTGCCCATCTTTCCTGCCCATTCATGCCTTCTGAACTTTCTTTTTGGGCAAATGCTGCTCTTTTGGTCTCATGTAGTTAACTGCTCTGAGGAGTATGTTCCTCATGGGTGTTTTAGTTCACTTTATAGGCCTGTCTATTGTTTGGCTGAAAGATGATCTCCTGAATGAGTTCAAGTCCAAGTTTAAAGAGTGTCTAAGGGTCATAGTCTCAGGGGTTCTGCCAGTCTCTATCATATCAGTAAGTCTTATCTTTTTTTCCCCCTCAAGTGTTGTCTTTTTTATGATTATAAGTTTTGTTCCACATTTTTCTACCACTGTCTCCAGGACCTTCCATTGTGATCCTGATCAGAGCGGTTGGTAGTGGTAGCCAGCCACATCTAGTTCTTCTGGTCTCGGGGTAGTGGAGGTTCACATGGTCCATTAGTCCTTTGGACTAATTATTTCCTTGAGTCTTTGCTACAGATGGGAAGAGACCAATAGTGTATCTTGGATGGCCAATAGCTAGATTTTAAGACCCTTGTTGCTACTCACCAAAATACGATGTAGAACATTCTTTTTATGGACTCTGTTATGCCAATGACCTAGTTGTCCCCAAGACTATGGTCCTAAGCCCTCAAGCCCAGTAACTCAGTCCTTCAAGGTGTTTTGTTATAGCTAAGAAGTTTGCATACTGCAAAAAGGGCAGGAAGGCCACATCTCCCGCCCTCCTCTAACCACACAAGAGGAAGACAGAATCACTAGCAGTAACCCAAGGCCTAATACTACAAGGCCAGACATGCTGCCTCCTCCAGGCCTTTCACCAACCGTTCCTCCCAAAGCACCCAACACCTCTCTCCTGGGTTCTATAATTCACTGCAGTGGTCACACAGAGCTCACAGATTATGGGGTTTATTAGGGAAGCACCACAGGCTACAATTCAAGTTCAAGAAAAAATGCTCAGTCTCTCTCCCAGCCCACCGTCCCTCAGCCAACAGTCTCTCACAGTCTCTTTCCCAGCAGTGCTGGTCCCTCGGTGTCTCACTCAGCAATGCACGTCTCTTGCATCTCTTTCCCAGCAACACGTGTCTCAGGAGCATGTGTCTCTTTCAGCAGCACATCTTCCTCAGCCAACATTCAGAGGGAGACTGAGACTTCTTCTGCCTCTAGGAGGCCTCCTTTTGAGGCCACCAGAGTGGCCAAACTAACCTATCATAGCACCAGAACTCTAAGCACCTGAGAGAGAGTGGGAACCTCCCAGAACATTGCTTTGTGCCACTCCCAACAGAAATACTTCAGATGGACAACTTTAGCAATCAGGAGCTCCTCAGTTGCTCATAGCAAATATCACCTTGGAGTTTACAAAGACTTATGGGTAGAAAAGCCACACTAAATAATTTACTACACTGCGCATAGCTTTGCCCCTTGTATACTATATACCTTGATATATTTGCAGTACACACAATTCCATATGTAGAAATAACCTCTGCCAAACCTACATATGCTTGTAGGTGTACTCCCACACACCATACACCTGTTCAGCTTGCATATCTACCGTGTATCCACTCATCAATTATTATTTGTTATTACCATTCATACAGGATTGTGTATGTAATATTATTTACAATTGTTGCCTTTTATTCTTGTGTACCTCCCAATGTCTTCCTTTCCCTTGGTCATACTGTGCTGACTACCTCCCTGTTATGTATTGTCTTTCTTTTCACTCAAGTTAATACATATCTACTGTTGTTGTTGTTGTTATGTGCCGTCGAGTCAAACCTGACTCATAGCGACCCCTCCTTGGGTTTCCGAGGCAGTATCACTATGGAAGTAGGATTGCCCAACCTTCCTTCCGAGGAGTGGCTGGTGGGTTTGAACCGCCAGCTGTCTGGTTAGCAGGCAAGTGTCTTAGCCACTATGCTACCAGAGCTCCCACATATCTACATATCTACTATCTACTTAGTATTAACTTAAGTGAAAAGAAAAACAATACATAATAAGGAGGTAGTCAGCACAGTCTATTATCTAGTTAGTAGGAGCTCTGGTAGCGTAGTGCCTAAGGCACTTGACTGCTAACCAGAAGGCTGGTGATTCAAACCCACCAGCCACTCCTCAGAAGGCAATCTACTTCCATAGTAACACTGCCTCAGGAACCCAAGGAGGGGTCGCTATGAGTCAGGTCTGACTCAACAGCATATAACAACATCTAGTTAGTAGTTTTCCCTCCTTCCTGTTCCTGATCTTAGTAACTAAGAATGTTTCTTTCTGTGCATAAATCTTTTCTTCACTTTTTTATAATAATGGTCTCATACAATATTTATCCTTTTGTGATTGACTTATTCGTTCAGCATAATGTCCTCCACATTCATTGATGTGAAATGTTTCATAGATTCATTATTATTCTCTCACGATGTGTAGCACTCCATTTTGTGTATACCATAGTTTGTTTATCCATTCATCCGTTAATGAGTATTTAAGTCATTTCCATCTTTTTGCTATTGTGAATAATGCTGCAGTGAACATGGGTGTGCATATATGTACTTGTATCATGGCTCTTATTTCTGTAGGATATATACCTAATAATGAGAATGCTGAATCATATGGGGTAGCTCTATCTCTAACTTTGTAAGGAAATGTTTTCCATAGTGGTTATATCACTTTACAATCCCATCAGCAATGTATAGGATTTCAAATCTCCCCCCACCCTCACCAGCAAGTTTTGCTTTCTGATTTCAGTCATTGCTATCACTGCTAAGGGAGGATGATATCTCATTGTTTTGATTTGCATCTTTCTAATGGCTATTGACTGTGAGTATTTCTTCATGTATTTTTTGGCTGCCTGAATGTCTTTTTTGTTGAAGTGTCTGTTTGTATCATTTGCACATTTTTTAATTAAATTGTCTTTTTCTTGTTGAAGCGTTGAAATTTTCTATAAATTTTAGAGATTCATCTGTTATCAGATATGTGCTTGCAAAAAAAAAAAAAAATGTTCCCAGTGTATTGTTTCTCTTTTTAATCTTTTGTGTTTTGGCACATCTGGAACCTACATTTGGCCAAGTCATCAGTGAGTGGCCTGTCATGTTGTCTCCCAGTCTTGGAACTGTTTCTGAACTTGAAATGATGCCAGCTGTGGTGCTTGACAGTCTTTGGACTGTGCTATTTTACTTGTCTTCCTTGGGTTTGTCAGCCTCAGCAGCCAGCAGCTGCTTGAGTTAAAAGATGTCTCCAGCTCCAGCGAGCTGGGAGCAGGAGGCAGAGCTGACGCCCAAAGTCAAGGGGCCTTCACCCAGCCTCTAGAGCTGGCACTTTGGACTAGGATTGCTAGCCTCCTAAACTGTAAGAGAATAAATCCCTGCTTATTAAAGTCATCCACCTGTAGTATTTTCTGTTAGAGCAGCCCTAGATAAATAAAACACTTACCAACTCGGGTGCCTTTTATTTCCCTTTTTTGCGTTATTGCTCTGGCAATACAATACTGTACTGCTCAGTACAGTATTGAGTAAGAGTGGTGATAAAGGACCTCCTCATCTCAAGGGGGCATGCTTTCAGTCTCTCTCTATTGAGACTAATGTTGGTTTTTGGTTTTATGTATATGCCCTTAGTTATATTGAGGAATTTCCCTTCTATTTCTATTTTGCTGAGAAATTTTATCAGGAAAAGATGTTGGATTTTATCAAAATGTCTTTTCTACATCAATTGACATGATCATGTGGTCTTTTTCTTTGTTTTATTTATGTGGTGGATTACAATGATTGATTTTCTAATGTTGAACCATCCTTACATACCTGGTATGAATACCACTTGGTTATAATGTATTATTTTTTTGATCTGGTGTTGGATTCTATTGGCTAGGATTTTGTTAAGAATTTTTGTATCTATATTCATAAGGGATATTGGTCTATTATTTTCTTTTTTAATGGTGTCTTTGCCTGGCTTTGTTATCATGTATGCTTGTTTCACAGAATGAATTTGGGAGTATTCCATACTTTTCTATGTTCTGGAATAATTTCAGTAGAATTTGTGTGAGCTCTTGTCTGAAGATTAAGTAGAATTCTTTAGGGAAGCTGTCTGGGTGATGCCTTTTTTGTTGTTGTTGTTGGAAGCTTTTTATGATCTCTTCAATTTCTTCTTTTGTAATTGACCTGTTCAAATTTTTCACTTCAGTCTGTGTTAGTTTAGGTAAGTGGTGTGTTTCTAGAAAACTGTCCATTTCCTCCAGATTTTCAAATTTGTTGTTATACAGTTCTTCGCAATATTCTATTATCTTTTTTATTTCATCTGATTCTATTGTAATTTAATTTCTTATTAGTGTTATTCGCATCTTCTCCTTCTGTTAATTTGGCCAGTGGTTTGTTTATTTTATTAATCCTTTCAAAGAACCAACTTCTAGTCTTGTTGATTCTTTCTATTGTTTTTCTGCTTTCTATTCCATTTATCTCTGCTCCAATCTTTATCATTTCCTTTTTGTGCTCACTGTGGACTTTTTTCTGCTATCCTTTTTCTATTTGTTGGAGTTGTAGGGTCAAGGTGTTGATTTTGGCTCTTTCTTCCTTTTTTATGTGTGTGTTTACTGCTATAAACTGACCTCTGAACATTACTTTTGCTGTTTCCCCAAGGTTTTGGTATATTGTGTTTTCATTCCTGTTTGATTTAAGAAAAATTTTTTTCATTTGTTGTTTCTTCTATCACCTAGTGGTTTTTAAGCAGGGTGTTATTCAGCTTCCATGCATTTGATTTTTTTTTTTTTCCTTGATCTTCCTGTTGCTGATTTCTAATTTTATAGTGCTATGATCCAAGAAAATGCTTTGTATTATTTTGTTGTTTTTTAATTTAGTGATGCTTGCTTTGTGCACTTACATATGGTCTATTCTGGAGAGTGACCCATGTGTGCTGGAAAAGAATATGTACTGTGCTGTTTTGGGGTGCAGTGTTCTATGAGATCGAGTTGGTTGATTAGTTGTTTAGATCACCTATATCTTTGTTAAGTTTCCCTCTAGCTATTCTGTCTGTCATCAAAACTGATTGTTAAAAGCTCCTACTATTATTGTGAAGTTGTCTGTCTTTCCAATTTTGTTAAAGTTTGTTTTATGTGTTTTAGAGTTCTTTGATTGGGTATGTAGTTATTTATTAAGGTTATTTCTTCTTGTCAGATTGACCCATTAATCATTATATAATGCCTGTTTTGGTCCTCTAGTGCTGCTACAACCAAATACTACAAATATATGGCTTGAACAAACAGGGATTTATTCTCTTACAGTTTAGGAAGCTACATGTATGACTTCAAAGTACCAGCTCTGGGGATTGGGTGAAGGGCCCTCAACTTTAGGCTTTAGCTTTGCTACTTGCTCCCAGCCCACTGAAGCTGGAGGCTTCTCTTAACTCCAGTAGCTGTTGGCTGCTGAGGCTGACAAACCCAAGGTTGACAAGTAAAATGGCACAGTCCCAAGATTGGCAGACAGAGTGACAGACCACTAATGACTTGGCCAAATGCAAGATCCAGATGTGCTAAGAAGCTCAAGACCTTTCTCAAAACTAGTTCTTATATTCTGGAAGCAGATCACATCCCTAAGTCAGCTACTCAGCTGCTCATAGATTTCCATTTGATTACCAGTCTCATCCTGAGGCATAACTATATCCAGCTGCCCAGCCAGTCAAAAACAGGCCCAGCCAAGGTGACACATAACCTTAACTACCATAATGCCCTTCCTCACCTCTTATGGTGGTTTTTGTCTTTAAGTCTATTTCATCAGAGATTAATATTTCCACTCCTGCTCTTTTTGGGTCATTTTGATATATTTCTTTATTTTTATTTTTGTCCTTAAAGTGTGTGTCTTATAGGCAGCATATTGATAGGTCATATTTTCCTATGCAATCTGCCACTCTCTGTCTCTTAACTGGAGCATTTAATCAATTCACATTTGGTGTAATTATTAATAGGTATGAATTTACTGCTGTTATTTTGTTTTGTTTTGTTTTGTTTTGGTGGTGGTGATATACTTTTCTGTGCTGAGTTCTTGTTTATAGATTTTCTTTTCATTTCCTTCATTGCTGTTGATTTTGTGTTTACTGAGTCTTTATGATTTTCTTCTTTTTTATTTTTCCTGTGTAGTTACCCTGAAATTTATTTTTGTAATCCTAAGTTTATAACAGTCTGTTCTATCTTGATGTCACTTTAACTACCTCTCTTTATGGTAGTTATGTATGTATATCATTTATTCCCTTCTTCTGTTTTGAAGTTGTCATCATTTACAGATTGACATCTCCAGTTGTTATTTTAACTCTTGTAGCTTTATTTTTGGAAATTCTTTATCAAGGTTGGTTTCAGGTGATGTTGTTATGCATCTTAATCTCAGGTTATTAGTTCTCTGTCCACAGGACTCCCTCTAGTATTTCTTATAAGATTGATCAAATTCCCTTAATTTCTGTTTGTCTGGAAGTGTCTCAGTTTCATCATCATATTTGAAAGACAATTTTATTGGATATATAATTTGTGGTTGGCCTTTTTTTTTTCCTTTCAGAGTTTTATATATTCATCCCACTGCCTTCTTACCTGAATGTTTGCTGTTGAGAAGTCAGAGCTTAGTCTTATTGGCTCCCATTTGTAGATAACATTTCATTTTTCCAGAGCTGCTTTTAAAATTCTTTCTTTGTCTTTGATTTTGTAAAGTTTTATTATGATTATGTGTTGATCAATTTTTTTGGTCCACTCTATTTGGAGGGAGCTCTAGTGGTATAGTGCCTAAGGCACTTGACTGCTAACCAGCAGGCTGGTGGTTCAAACCCAAAGTTCAAACCTTGGAAGGAAGATTGGGCAATCTACTTACATAGAGATACTGCCTCGGAAACCAAAGGAGGGATCTCTATGAGTCAGATCCAACTTGACAGCAGTGAGGTTGGTTTTGTTTTGTTTTATTAGGATTGCTATGAGTTGCAGTCAATTTGATGTCAATGAATTTGGTTTCTTTGGAAGGTTATCCACTAAATTCACCACTCATTTGCCAGTTTGTCATATTGTGGTGGCTTATGTCTTGCTTTGATACTGAAAGCTATACCACTAGTATTTCAAATACCAGTAGGGTCATCCATGGTGGACAGGTTTCAACAGAGCTTCCAGACTAATACCAACTAGGAAGAAAGGCCTGACAATCTATTTCAGAAAATTAGCCTTACTGGATCACAACAGAATATTGTCTAACTCAGTTTCTTTAGACATGTCATCAGGAAGGATCAGCACTGGAGAAGGTCATGATCTTTGGTGAAATAGAAAGCCAGCAAAAGTGAGAGAGGCCCTTGGTGAGATGGATTGGCACTACAGCTGAAACAATGAACTTGAACATGCCAGTGATCATGAAGATGATCCAGCACCTGGCAATGTTTCATTCTGTGGTACATAAGGTCACCATAAGTTAGAAATCACTTGTCGACAGCTATCTATCTGTCCATTAAATGCTAGAATCACCTCTTACTCATTGTGACATTTCCAAATTCCCCCCAGGGTGTAATCATGCTGAGAACTGACTACATTTAACCAAATTAGACTATTCATAGTTTCCAAAACCCACCATACAATGCTATGCCTCCGGCTGATTATATATTCTGTTTGTTTTTTTTCCTAACTGAAATATCTGTCAGACCATTCTTCTCTGTTGAATTACTACTCACTCTTCCTAATTCCATAGTCTTCCTTCATTCTCCCCATCCCACACTTCTCACATCCCACTTTGCATGTTGTATTATTGTAACCAGTCAGTTAATTTGCATGCAAATAACTGAGAACCTGATTATCAGTGGTTTTAAACCAAAAGCCAATATTGAAGTCTAGAAGAGAGCCTATTCAAGATTGGTTCCATTTGACTGCTATCCAGGAGGCAGGAAGGAAGGTTGGGCAATCTACTTCCATAGTGATATCGCCTCGGAAACCCAAGGATGGGTCGCTATCAGTTGGATCTGACTCACTGACAGTGAGTTCAGGAACTCAGTTATCCTTTTGAATCTTAAGCTTTTCTCTTCCTTCAGCTCATCCCCATCCTCAGCATGTTGGGTTTTCATCTTCTTGATGATTTTCATCCTATGGTCATAGTATAGTTGCAAGAACCCTCACACCACTGTTCCATTGAAAAAGAAAGAGGATGGTCAGAAGGCTTTGCCCCAAGAGGCTCTGTGTTTTTAACTGAGAAATAAATCTATCTCCACAGACACCCCTCATCTCTCATAAACCAGAACTATTCCATGTGAACATGCCCAAAATAGGCTGAGAAAGCAATTATCCATCAAGTACTGATAGAATTCCTTAACTAATAGAATTCCTTAACTAATAGAATTCCTTGACTGACTTAAATTTAAAAAAAATATACCTTAAGTCTGGCCATTTTTACACACACATACAAATCTAAGTTTTGACGACAAGAAAGAAAAGGAGAAACAGCAGTTTGGTAAGTAATTAACAGCATCTGCCAGTATTTGTTAATCTATCTCCAGCTTGTCTACATCGTGACTCCTCCTTGGGTTTCCGAGGCAGTATCACTACAGAAGTAGATTGCCCAGTCTTCCTTCCAAGGAGTGGCTAGTGAATTTGAACTGGCAATTCAAATTTGACTGGTTATCAATCAAATGCCTTAGCCATTATGCCACCAGAACCCCCTTTTTGGTTTTTGTTATCTCCAGGGTGTCTACAAATTTAGACATTAGGCATTTGCTCTCATTTGCCTTGGAATCCTCAGACTCCACTAAAGAAAGGAAACAAAGATTTTCCTCTGTCGATGGAGTTCGGATTGGGCTTACACACTCAACAAAAAAACTACTGGCGTAGTTGGGGCTGAAAACAGTCCCAACAGTCTCTTACGTTCTAGCCCTTCCTTTCCCTCTCAAAAAAACTTACAGACCAATACATCTGAGAGGGATATTACTCTAGGGACAACTCTTGTAACACCTATGGAGGCAGCAGTCAAAAAATCAGATGTCATATTGCACTGGGCAAATCTGCTACAAAGAATTCTTTAAAGTATTAAGAATCAAAGATGTCACTTTGAAGACTAGAGTGCACCTAACCCTGAAAAAAAAAAAAAAAACCAAACTCACTGCCATCGAGTCAATTCTGACTCATAGAGATCCCCATTAGGTTTCCAAGGCGGTAAATCTTTACAGAAGTAGATTGTCCAGTCTTGTTTCCGCAGAGTGGCTGGTGAGTTTGAACCACCAAACAGCTGGATAGCAGTCAGCCTTAGGTTCTATGCTGCACCTGCCTTATATGCATATGAAAGCTGGGCAATGAATAAGGAAGAACAAAGAAGAGTTGATGACTTTGAATTATGGTGTTGGTGAAGAATACTGAAAACACCATGGACTGCAGGAAGAACAAACAAATCTGTCCTGGAAGAAGTGGAGCCAGAACGCTTCTCGGAAGTGAGAATGGCCAGACTTCATCTTACCTACTTTGGTCATTTTGTTAGAAAGGACTATTCCCTGGAGAAGGCTGTCATGTTTGGTAAAGTAGAGGGTAAGCAAAAAAGGGAAAGACCCTCAACAAGATGGATTGACACAGTGGGTGCAACAATGGGCTCAATTATAGCAAGGATTGTGAGGATGGTGCATGAGCGTGCAGTGTTTTGTCCTGGTGTACATAGGGTCACAACGAGTTGGAGCTGACTCGCCAGCACCTAACAACAACAACAACTGTATTTATTGTTTATACTTTATTGAGTCTTTGTACAGTAGTGTACAAAGGAAAAAGAACAAAATTTCCCCTCAACTCATTTCAACCCTCTCCCCATAGTACCCCTGCCAACTAAAGTTAACAATTTCTCATGTAACATTTTACATTTTTCTTTATACTTATTCAAACTCAGATGGTACTTCTATATGCTAGTTCCAAACAATCAGAAGTTGGAATTTAAAAAAAAAAAAATACCATTCACAATACCATCAAAAATATGAACTATGTAGGGACAAATTTGATAAAACACGTATAAGACCTATACTTTGAAAAGTACAAAATATTGCTGTGAGAATTTTTTAATTTAAAAAATATGAGAAATACACTTTGTTTATAGATCAGAAGATTTAATGCAGTTAATTAAGGTGTCAATTTCACCCAAATTGATTCAATTCAATTCTCATCCAACTCCCAACAAACATTTTTTTTTTTTATAGAAAGTGGCAAGTTGATGGTAAATTCAAATGGAAATATAAGGGTTCTCCCGAAAAACCAAAACCAAACTCACTGCAGTCAAGTCAGATCCAACTCACAGTCACCCGTCCTTGGATTTCTGAGGTAGTATCACTACGGAAGTAGATTGCCCAATTGACCTAGAATAGCTTAAATAAGTCTGGAAAGTAAGAACAAAGTTGAAGGCCAACACTATCTGATTTCAAGAATCATTATAAAGCTCTCATAATCAAAACAGTATGATATTGATGTCCCAATAAACACCTCTTTCCAGGTAGCAGGGTAGTACCGCTGAGAGCCACTGCATCTAACTATACTTACTAATATCTGCATGATATCGTAAGATACCCAATCATTGATTCAATCACTCCACTGTGATAAACCTTTGAATGCGCCTTAGAAGCAAGGTTGGCAAGACTTCATCTCATGTACTTTGGATATGTTATCAAGGAGAGACCAGTCCATGCAATAGGATATCAGCTAAAAAGAAGAGGACCCTCAATGAGATGGATTGACACAATGATTGCCACAATGGGCTCAAACATGGTAAAAATTATGAGGATGGTACAGGACGGGGTGGGTAGTGTTTCATTCTGTTGCAAATAGGGTCACTATGAGTCAGAATAGAATTGATGGCATCTAACAACAACAATAATAGATAGATAGATAGCCAGATAGGTAGGTAGGTAGGTAGGTAGATAGATAGATAGATAGATAGGTGGTATATAGATATAGATATATATATATGTACTTATGATATATAGAATCTGTGATGTTGTGTGTGGTTGTTAGGTGCCGTCAAGTTGTCTCCAACTCATAGCAGCCCTGTGCACAGCAGAACGAAACACTACCTGGTCCTGCACCAGCACCTCGATCCTTGCTATACTTGAGCCCATCACCTCAGCCATTGTGTCAGTCCATCTCATAGAGGGCCTTCCCTTCTTTCATCAGCCCTCCATCATACCAAGCATGACGTCTTTCTCCAGGGAATGGTCCTTTCTGACAACATGACCAAAGTAGGTGAGATGAAGTCTGGCCATTATCACTTCCAAGGAGCATTCCAGCTGACTTCCTCCAGGACAGATTTGTTAGATCTTTTAGCAGTCCACGGTACTTTCAGCTTTCTTCGACAACACCATGACTCAAAAGCATCAACGCTTCTTCAGTCTTCCTTATTCATTGTCCAGCTCTCACATGTACATGAGGCAATTGAAAATGCCGTGGCTTGTGTCAGGTGCACCTTAATCCTCAAGGAGACATCTTTGCTCTTCAGCACTTGAAAGAGGTCCTTTGCAGCTGATTTGCCCAGTGCTATACATCATCTAGGAGCTCTCTGGTGGAATAGTGCCTAAGGCTTTTGACTGCTAATCAGAAGGCTGGTGGTTCAAACCCACCAGCCTATCCTCGGAAGGAAGGTTAGGTAATCTACTTCCATAGTGATACCGCCTTGGAAACCCAAGGAGAGGTCGCTATGAGTTGGCTACAACTTGAGGGCAGTGGGTTTGGTCATCTGATGTCCTGGCTGCTGCTTGCATTGGCATTGATTGTAGAACCAAGCAATATGAAGTCTTTGACCACTTCAATCTTTTCTCCATTTATCGTGATGCTGCTTATAGGTCTAGTTGTGAGGATTTTTGTTTTCTTTATATTGAGATGTAATCCATACTGCAGACAGCATTCTTCAATCTTCATCAGTAAGTGCTTCAAGTCATCCTCACTTTCAGCAAGCAAGTTCTGTCATCAGCATATCTCAGGTTGTAAATGATTCTTCCTTCAATCTTGATGCCATGTTCTTCTTCATATAGTCCAGCTTCTATGATTAGTTGCTCAGCATACAGATTGAATAAGTACAGTGAAAGGATACAACCCTGATGCATTTCCTTCTTGATTTTAAACCATGCAGTGTCCCCTTGTACTGTTCGAAAGATACCCTCCTGGTCTGTGTACAGATTCCTCATGAGTACAATCAAGTGTTCTGGAATTCCCATTCTTCTCAATGTTATCCAAAGCTTATTATGATCCACACAATCAAAAGCTTTTGCATAGTCAATAAAACACGAGTAGACACCTTTCTGGTATTATTTTCAGCCAAGATCCATCTGACATCAGCAATGATATCCCTCGTTCCATGTTCTCTTCCGAATCCAGCTTGCATGTCTGGAAGTTCTCTGTCAATATACTGCTGCAACTGTTTTTGAATTATCTTCAGTAAGATTTTACTTGCATATAATATTAATGATATTGTTGGATAATTTCCACATTCTGTGGTATCACTTTTCTTTGGAATGGGTACAAATATGGATCTCTTCCAGTCAGTTGACCAGGTGGCTGTCTTCCAAATCTCTTGGCATAGCCGAGTGAGTGCCTCCAGTACAGCATCCGTTTGTTGAAACATCTCAATGGGTATTCCATCAATTCCTGGAGCCTTGTTCTTTGCCAATTCCATCAGTGCAGCTTCGATTTCTTCCTTCAGTGCCATTGGTTCTTGTTCATATGCCACCTCCTGAAATGGATAAAGATTGACCAGGTCTTTTTGGTACAGTGACTGTGTATTCCTGCCATCTTCTTTTGATGCTTCCTGTATCATTCAATATTTTCCCATAGAATCTTTCCATATTGCAACTCAAGACTTAAATATTTTCCTCAATTCTTTTAGCTTGAGAAATCCCAACGGTGTTCATCCCTTTTGGTTTTCTAACTCCAGGTCTTTGCACATTTCATTATAGTAATTGGCTTTGTCTGATCGAGCTGCTCTTTGAAATCTTCTGTTCAACTCTTTTATCTTGTCATTTCTTCCATTTGCTTTAGCTACTCTCTGCTCAAGGGTAATTTTCAGAGTCTCCTCTGACATCCATTTTGGTCTTTTCTTCCTTTCTCATCTTTTAAATGAACTCTTCCTTCAGTATGGTGTTCTTGATGTCATCCCACAATTCTGATTTTCAGTCATTGGTGTTCAATGCATCAAGTCTATTCTTTAGATGGTCTCTAAATTCAGGAGGGATATCTTCAAGGTCATATTTTGGCTCTTGTAGACTTGTTTTTATTGTCTTCAATTTTAAGTTGAACTTGTGTATGAGCAGTTGATGGTCTGTTCCACAATCAGCTCCTAGCCTTGTTCTGGCTAACGATGTTGAGTTTTTCCATCGCCTTTTGCCACAGATATAGTCAATCTGATTCCTGTGTACTCCATCTGTGAAGTCGATGTTTATAGGCACTGTGTGTTGTTGAAAAAAGGTATTTGCAATAAATAATTTGTTGGTCTTGCAAAATTCTATCATGCAATCTCCAGCATTATGTCTGTCATCAAGGCCAAATTTTCCAACTACTGGTGATTCTTCTTTGTTTTAACTTTTGCATTCCAGTCACCAATGATAATTAACACATCTTGATAGCATGTTCAGTCAATTTCAGACTGCAGAAGTTGATAAAAATCTTCAGTTTCTTCATCTTTTGCTTTCGTGGTTGGTGCATAGATTTGAATAATAGTAGTATTAACTGATCTTCCTTGTAGGCATATGGATATTATCCTATCACTGACGGCATTGTACTTCAGGACAGATCTTCAAACATTCTTTGCAATGATGAATGCCATTTCATTCCTCTTCAAATTGTCATTCCCAGCATAGTAGATTATATGGTTGTCTGATTCAAAATAGCTAAAACTGGTCTATTTCAGCTCACTAATGCCTAGGATGTCTATCTTTATGTGTTCCATTTCATTTTTTACAACTTCCAATTTTCCCAGATTCATACTTTGTACATTCCATGTTCCAATTATTAATGGATGTTTGCAGTTGTTTCTCCTCAATTTGAGTCATGCCACATCAACAAATGGAGGTCCTAAAAGCTTTACTTTATCCATATCAGTAAGGTTGGTACTACCCTGATGAGGCAGCTCTTTCCCAGTCATGTCTTGAGTGCCTTCCAACTTAAGGGGCTCATCTTCCTGCATTGTATTGGACAATGTTTCCAGGCTATTCATAAAGTTGTCCAGTAATGTATCAGACAGTATTTCTTTGCTATTCGTAAGGTTTTCCCTGGCCAGTTCTTTGAGAAGTGGATGGACTCTTCCTTCTTCCTAGTCTGTCTCAGTCTGTAAGCTGCATTGAAACCTATGCACCATGTGCAACCCTGCTGGTTTTTGAAACACCAGTGGCATAGTCTCCAGTCTCACAGCAACATGCAAGCCACCATAGTATGAGAAACTGACAGACAAGTTAGTCTCCCTTAGCTGTTCATAACCTCTCTGCCCTCCCCCTACCTGGATCCTGCTGCCTTGTCATCCACAGCTTTCCCTCCTTCCTGCCTTTTGGGTGGATCCTGCCACCTTGTCTTTCCTGGCTTTCCCTCCTGATGTTAGGAAGGAGAGCCTATGACGGAGGGACTAAAATGTGCTAAAACCACCAAGTGTCCTGCCATTCTAAGTTATACCCATGTTGTTTGTCATTCTGGGATGTTGGACCACTGTATAACTGGATGATATTAATAAAATTAAAATAGCTTTATATTTTTATATCACTTTTCAAAGTTCTTCCATTTAATCCTAACACCTACCCTGAAGATAAATAGGGTTATCCCTATTTTACAGAGGAAGAACTGAGGCTCAAAGAGAATAAGTGGCTTGCCAGAGTCCACTAAGTATAAATAGCAGATGAGAGTTTGCAGCCAGTCCTACCTGACTCTAAGCCTGCTCCCATCATGCCCTGTTCCCTGTTCACCCTGGGGATGCTCAGAGCTGAAAACAGGCAAAGTCTGACCGAGGCCCCCTGAAATCCCTCACCCTCACCACCCCATAAGAGATAAGTTTCCTCACCTCCATCCAATAAGTTAGAGAACAATCCAGCATCTAGACTGCAGAAATAAGCCATGAAACAGCCTTCTTATCCCCATTTTATAATGCCTGACATTTTACAAGAGAATATTTCAGGATTTCATATGAGCTAAGAGGGCCCAGGAGTTCTGAGGTGGTATAAACAGTTTACATATCCAGCTGCTAATTGAAAGGTTGGAGGTTCAAGTCTATTCAGGGGCAATTCGGGCAATAGACTTGGCAATCTACTTCAGAAAAATGAGCTTTTGGAAACCCAAAGGAGAACAATCTCCTCTAACACCTATGGGGTTTCCATGTGTGGGAGCTGGCCAGACAGTAATGGGTGCTGGATCAGAGGACCAAACTTCTATCAAAGTAGAGAACTTATAAGGTTTTAGTTAATTAAATAAAGTCCAATGAACATGAAGTGGAAATGATCATTAAGAGTCTGAAATGTATTGATTTCTAGTCAAAACACAAAATCAGTCCTAAAGGTCTGTAGAAAATGTAGTCACTTCACTGACAAGTTTGTGAAGTAAATATAAAAATAGGCTTGTACTTTATTTCAACTAAGATAACAGATGTGGACCTTTTCAGACTTACACTCACATGCCCTATTATTAAAAAGCATTAATAGAAATGTTCCCTGAATGTTTACAAGGTGCTTACTCAATTTCTATACTGAAAACCAGAACATCATGGTACCGAGAATATTTCATGCCCAACAGTTATACAAACCCACTATTTCTTCAGTTTATAGCCTCTCTTAATCTCTTTGTGGAAATCTCCAGACCTCAACTACATTCCTTCAAAGTTTACAGGGCACAAGAGGAACAGAAATCAGCTCAAAATGAATATGTGTATTCAGAAATGCACTGAGATTTTTCCAACTTTTCAGGTACCTCATACAAATTAATCTTCTTAAGGGCCCTGGTGGTCTCTGAATCACTGCTTCACTTCCTCCTTTCTCAGCACCCCTATTGTATTCTCTCGATAGGAATAACTGCCAGATCATTAGGGAAGAAAAAGTTTATTGAGTCAAGATCTGGGAGGGCCCCTACAAGGTCAGGCGCAGGTACCACCAGTTTTACATAATTTCTCCATCTGCACCAATTTGATTTAAGGCTAAAAGTGGAATATATTGGTGAACATTGCATTATAAAAAGTGGTGTATATTGTATTGTCTCATATTTATTATGATTCCATCAAAAGTGAATTATACACATGCTGTCTGCAATGAGCTGATACAATGGGGGGAAAAATGGGCTCCTGGAAAGAAAAAACATTTGTTCTCTTTTCCATTGTCTTTAATGGCTTACTTTGGTGGTAGAAAAATTGCTTAAATGCTAAAACTGTATCTTTTCTAGGGGCACTGATTTCCAAGTGGAAATTATTGGAACAAAAAACACAAAAGGAAATTAAACCTAATATATTAGAACAGTGGTAGCAGAGAAGAATAGAATTGTTTGAGCAGAATGTGTGAAATAAAGGAATTATTTAGGATCTTCAAGAAGGAAAAAAAAATGTAGAAATGCAGAATAAAACATGCTGGAATGTCAAGCTCCTAACAAACAAAAAACAGTTATTCACTTAACATCCTTTATTTAGGTTGCATCTCTATCAGGAATTGGCAACCTTTTAAAATGAACCAAGTGGCTTGTCCCTGTGCATTTGACATGCTTAGAGAAGGAGGGAGTCAATGTGTATACTCTCTCAAGCAGGATGACAATGGCAAGTAGCGTAAAGCCACTAAAACATCCCCAGGTTCCTTGTTAGCAGGCAAATTGGAGCATTGTTATTTTTTTACTCCACCAGTCCTGCCATTTTCCTCCCAGAAAGCTGAAAATTCCTGACACATCTGGATAACTGATTCTACCATTCCAGGAGTTAATATCACACTCTCTAAGCTGACAGAAATGCCAGAATCCCCTCTAAGACTGAACCTAGGTACTCAGATTCTAGCTAATTCCTCTTTCAGTATGCTTGTCATCACAGTTGTAATATTACTAGAACACAATACAAAAAAAAAAAACACCAGTTGCCATAGGGTCAGTTCCAACTCATGGCAGCACCACATGTGTCGGAGTAGAACTGTGCTCCATAAGGTTTTCAATGGCTGCTCTTTTGGAAGCAGATCTCCAGGCCTTCCTTCCAAGCATTTCTGGGTGGACTCAGCCCTCCAACCTTTTGGCTAGCAGCTGAGCACATAACCATTTGCACCTGCCAGTGAGTCCTGAAAGCAGAAAATTTACTTCTTGATTGATGCTGTAAAAGAATTTATGACTCATGATTAGATGAACCTTTAATACTGCACTGTGATCAGGAAGTTGAGTATAGTTTGGCCATGTCTTCACTCAGTTCTTTTAAAGAAGCCCTTCGTAAATACGGGCAGACTCAATGCAGTGAGTTCTGTTTTGTTTTCTTTTCTCTGTTTCTTACCATTCAGTGTGGTCAATATCCTAAAAGGTCTTTCTTGATACTTACGTGCAAAATAACATGATGCCTGGGATTTGCTTCAAAATATTCCAAGGAATAAGGGAAATCAGGAAAGTATAAATGAAGCAAGATTGGCCAGCAGTTGATAATTTTTTGAAGCTGGATGATGGGTAAAAAGGGGTTCATTACACATTTTTCTCTACTTTTGTATATGTTTGTATTTTTCCATAATAAAAGTTACTTAAATATTGTTGCTAAAGAGAGGTGCTCTTTTATTTTGTTTGAGGGACTTTACCTGCAACTGTCTCCTGGACAGTTTTCAATGGCTGATTTTCAGAAGTAGATCATCAGGCTTTTTTCTGAGGTGCCTCTGGGTAGACTTGAACCTTCAACCATTTAGTTAACAGCCAAGGGCATTACTATCAGCACCCAAGGACTCCAGCTTGGAATATACCAAAAAAAAGAAAAAAAAAAAAAACACAAACCCACTGCCATCAACTTGCGCCCTCATATCCTTCAGAACTCTGCTCAACTGTCAGTTATAATACAGTGCCTTTTGCAGACAGAGTCGGTACAGTTGCTTCATTTTATTTTGCACAAATGTTTCCACTGATCCAAGAGCCATAGCCAATGCTTTGTTGTTACTGTTAGTTGCTATCAAGTTGCCTCTGACTCTTGGTGACCCCATGTACAACAGTACAAAACATTGCCAGGTCCTGCACCATCTTCAATAATCATTGGTGTGAGCCCATTGTTGTAGCTATTATGTCAGTCTATCTCATTGAGAGGTCCCCTTGTTTTAACTGACCCTCTTCTTTACTAAATATGACTTCCTTCTCCATTGTTCAGTCTTTTCCAACCATGTGTCTAAAGCAAGTGAGCTCATCTCACCATCTTCACTTCTAAAGAGCATTCTGGTTGTATTTCTTCTAAACTGAATTGAACCGATGCTAAGTCCTATACAATCCACACTGTGGGAGTCTTTCAGAGGCAAAATCCTATCCATCACTCATAGAAGACTGCTCTGGTTCCCTGCCCACAACTTGTGGTGACTCACAGGGGATTGACTGGTGGAGATAGAGAGGTGTCTCAAGTCCACAGAGAGAAGGAAAGAAGGGGAGAAGGGGATGGAGGGAAAATGGCACAAGGAATGTCTAGCTCCAAAGAAAACTCTTATTCTCAGCTCAAAAGTGGAAGGTCTTAAGTTAAGTTGATACTAGTGTTGGTCACCCACCTGGCAAAGAATGGATTATTAAAAGCTGTTTAATCTGAAACACTAAGAATTGAAATGGAGACACAAGAAAACGAAAATACCTGGCAAATATATCTGGAATTAAAATGAGTCTCACTTTACTACTTTTCTTTTTCCCAACACTTAAATAAAAAAGAAAGAAACTCTTTAGCTGAAGGGTCTCCAAGGTCTTTTTGATTTTCAAAATTACTTTCTCTGGATCTGCTACTAAATTGTGAGATTTCAATTATTACAGAGTAATCTACTTTTCCAGGGCTCTTAAGAAACTCTGGTGGGGTAATACCTAAGGCATTTGACTACTAACCAGAAGGTTGACAGTTCAATCCCACCAGCCACTCCTCAAAAGGAAGACAGGGCAATCTACTTCCATAAAGATTTACCACCTCAGAAACCCAATGGGGATCGCTATGAGTGGGAATTGACCCAATGGCAATGGGTTAATTTTTTTTTTTTTTTTTTTTTTTAAAGACTGGAATGTCCTGGTGTTCTCATTGCAACTGTGCTCTCTATAGTCTCAGAAAATATGTAGATAATTAGAAAGAAACTGGGTACCCTTCTGAGGCTTTGCTCTTTTATGTCTTCAGTGGTTTTGCTCTACTGTTGATACTACAACCTGCTCCATTTGTATAAAATTATGGCCATCAGCAAACTGTGTCCTTACAAAGATTAACATTCTGACATATGAAGACATGAGCATCAAAAAAGCATCTGATGCCCTCTCTTGGGAGAAGAAGAAGATAACTAGCATTTAGTTAGTTACCTGGCCACCTACATGCTGGAAATTTCATGTTCCTTATGTCCTATAATCTCACAACTGCATGAAATAGGGAAACTGAGGCATAGAGTAGGTCTCACATGAGACCTCACACTTTCTGCAAGGTCCTACCTGCTCAGACCCTTGGCCACCCTGTGACCTCATTCCCACACTCTTTCCCTTAGTCATTTCATGCTGGCTCCACTGTCCCTCTTAATGCTCCTCAAGCATGCCCAACAAGTGTCTTCCTCAGGATCTGTGAAGCAGCACAATCTGCTGCCTCAGCCTGGAATATTTAAAAAAAAAAAAAAAAAGTTGCTGTAAATTCCATTCTGACTCATGGCAATCCCACGTGTGTTGGAGTGGAATTGTGCTCCATAGAGTTTTCAGTGGCTGATTTTCAGGAGGAGATCATTAGGCTTCTTTCAGAGGTGTCTCTGGGTGGACTTGAACCTCCAATCCTTCAGTTAACAGCTAATGGCATTGACCATCTGCACCACCCAAAGACTCCAGCCTGGAATATATCCAAAAAATAAGCCCACTGCCATCAACTTGAGCCTTCATTCATTCAGAACTCTGCTCAACTGTCATCTCCTCAAAAAATTCTTTCCCTAACCACTATGTCTAAACACCTCACTCTGCCTGCCTTACCTGTTCTATTTTATTTCTGTCTTTTCTATCTCTATCTGATATATATATATACACACACACAAAATCCAAACCAAACTCACTGCCATTGAGTCATTTCCGACTCATAGTAACCTTTGGGTTTCTAAGTCAGTATCTCTAAGGAAGTAGATCACCCAGTCTTCCTTCGGAGGAGTGGCTGGTGGGTTTGAACTGCCAGCTTTCTAGTTAGCAGTCAAATGCCATAGGCACTATGCCACCAGAGCTCCTGATACATAGATATCTGATATATTGATTCTTCCCTCCCAAAAGGAAACTCCATGAGGACAGAAACACTGCTTTGTCCTTCAATATATCTTCAATGCGTAGAATGTGCCTGGCACCTACTAAGTGCTCAATAAGTATCTGTTGAATAAATTTAATAAGTAGTGTGTTCCAAACAAGGAGCCCTGGTGGTGCAGTGGTTAAGTGATCAGCTGCTAGCCACAAGTTCAGTGGTTGGAACCCACCAGCTGCTCCAAAGGAAAAGAGAGAGGCAATATGTTTCGCTAAAGATTACATCCTTGGAAACCCAGTGGGGCACTTCTATTCTGTCCTAAATGGTGGCTATGAGTCAGAATATACTCAATGGCAACAGGTGTTCCAAACACAAACCTTCCTGGTTACAAAACTCTTACTCTATACTGCTTGCATGGGAACAATTCGTATGACTTATCATCAGGGCCAGCAGTTTGAGAAAGCTAGCACCCACCCCTCTCCCCCAGGTCTCCAACATACATATGCGTAAGCACGTCTAGAAATGCTGTCTCCTGCCTCACCTCAGCAGCAGGAGGCTGACAGAGACCACCTGATCCTGCACAGCACCACTGTCGTCCAGCTCCGATTACCTGGCCGCGATTAGGAAGCCCAAGAGTTCACTCTGAGTGACACTCTCCTCTCTGCCTTGGCTTTGTGTTACGGCTTCTCTTCTCTAAATCCATCGCACAGAACATTGGATTAGCAAACACTCAAGGAAAATGCCACGAACATTTCAGCCATTTGTGAAGGCAGACGCAGCCACGTCAGCATGGAATGTCACAGACAAGGCCAAGGAAATGAAAAACTGCACAGTTTCAATAACCCAGAAAATTCCAGAAACCAGGTCAAGCCAAAGGTGGCTTTTCAATAAACAGTAAATCAAATCTTCTATTAAATGTTGTAAGGTCCTCGGAGCACAAGAGCGCACTCACGGTCTTCTATCTCGGAATTTGTACACATATCATTTATGCTTTCATTTAAAAGCATGAAATGAGATTTTTGAAAAACAATACTAACATCAGCCCTGAAAGTGACTCAAATGACAGCTTAGAAGTTTGTCTTCATGATGGTGGGGAGCCTAAGGAGTCTTAAAAGAGCAAAGTTCAAAGAACTAGATGTGATAAAATTTAGTTGTAAACAACTTCCTTCTGAGTAAGAAGCTTCACCTGAAGTCCTTTTAGGTCAGATGAAGGTCTTCTTCACACCAGACAGACTCTGTGCATTGTACGTTTTGCTAAGAACCATACAAGTTGCCATCCAGTCACCTCCAACTCATGACAACCCCATGTGTGTCAGAGTAAAACTGCTCTCTATAGGGTTTCCAATGGCTGGTTTTTTGGAAGTAGATCACCAAAACTTTCTTTCAAGGCACTTCTGGGTAGACTCAAACCTCCAACCTTTTGGTTTCTAATGTCAGACCAGGGTATTGAAAAAGTGGTTTATATGGGTCCTGGTGCCTGACAAATGAATCAGCAGTCTCACTGCTCCTACAGTTGTCCATGTTGTTTGCAATGACTCTGCCAACTAAAGGGAGGAGCCAGAGCTCCACGATTCATCATTTCCACCACAATCAGTACACCAGGTGCTTTTGGTTATTCCTACCAAAGCTGAGAACACTGGAGGAAACAAGAATACTTTTCATAAGGTTACGAATGAAACCAAGACACATTTTCACTAACATGGGCATCCCAGCCTCCCACCAGGCCCACATCTTCTTGCATGTTAAAATGAGTTAGTTTAGGAAGATTTGACCAAAAATAATCAATAGTCTATGTTGTAAATAAAGATGAAATATCTAGTCTGCACATGCCATATCAGTCTACCTTAGAATATATTGTAGATTTATAAATTGTAGGTGGATCATGAAATCAGTTTAGGGTGTTGCATGCAACATTAAAAAAAAATAGAATAAGAAATAAAATGTCGGAGAGCATTGCACAAAGTAAAGGTAAGTACTGTCTCGTGAAACTTTTATTTTCAATTGGTATGTGCATGGACTGGGTCACGATAAACTGGTTTACAATAAAAAAAAAAATTTAAAAACCAGTGCTCTCAGGTCTCAGCCATTTGTTTTAAACTGAATGTGAATATTCAAAGACTTGTGACGAGTGTTTTTAAAAGTCTTCAAGCAATCTACTTTCTTCATCTGTCTAATCCGTCTGGGTAACTCCGTCGTGCAATCCTAAACAGTTCAAGTTTGCTTGTTTATTCCTTCACGTCTAGAGTCAAAACTATTGGTGAGTTTCCTTTTATTGCCTCCAGAACTATCACCCTTGACATGTGAGTCTGTAAAATGGCAACCCAGATTCAGCATCAGTACTAAGGACAGACAGAAATGTTCCAACCTCCCAAGCCATCCTTCCATTAATTCTTCTTCTAGCATGCTGCAGCATCGACCCCCTCTGCCTGAAATCCATGCTTCCTGATGGGATGGAGTTCCATGTCACACAACTGAGAAATCTATACCTTCAAAACTGAGTTGCCCCTAAGAAATTCCTCGTTTCTATTCATTCTTTCATTTTTGATTCACTAAATGTTTTTCACTGCCCACTCTGTGCCAAGTGCTGCACATACAATGATGAGCATGACAGGCACAGCCATTGTACTCCCAAAGCCCATCGCCTTGGCAATATCAGAGTCCAGTTGTTCAAAGAAAGATAGTCTCAAGTTCTTTTTAGAATTAAAAATCGTTGCATGACCTGTGCCAAAATACTTCACCCTGTCACTCTGAGGTTTGTTTGCTCAGAATCCAGATTTTCTGGCACACTGAGAATCATAGAATTTTAGAGCCAGAAGGGCCCTTAGAGAGTAGCTCCCCTAATGAAGAAAGCCTAAGTGGTGATATCCCTTGCCCACTGACGCAAGATGTCTCTCCTACCACCATCCCACTGCACTCCCATCTCCATCCTTTACTGAAGCTAAATACTGTACATTCTTTATGAAGTATTGAGAGATCTTCAAAAGAAATGCCCCACATGTGGAACTTTTCAGAGAGATGGTGGTGAAAAACGTTCAAGCTGAAGCTAACGTGAAAAGAACCAAGGCCATATTTGGATCTTACAGAAGGGGTTTCTATAATACGAAGGCACAGGAATGAGAATAGCATGAACCCCAGTTACCAGGAACATTCCCTTAAAGCCTCATATGTGCCTCCTAATAAATGTCCCTTTTCCTTTTTGAAGTTTAAGTGTTCCCTTATTGAGAGGCCTTCAGAGAGCCAGAGCCAGGCCCTCCTTTGGAAACAACAGCCATGCTTTGGTGCCCAGGCCCTCAGAGTTATTTTGTTTGTTTGTGTATTTGATTGGTTAGTTTGTTAGTTGGGTGATTAATTGGTTTTTTTTCTCCCCCTCTCCTTTTAAAAATCCAGTCACCCTACTAAGTACTTTGGTTTAGCTTCCTCAAATCCCTAGCAGTTTCCCTAAAAGTCTGTTCCATTAAACATGGAATCCACAGAACACACACCAAGCTACTTTTTCTCTCCCCTAATAAATCAGGTAAATTACCTCCTTTGTTTTTAAGACCATTTCAAGTTCACCTTTAACATTCTTAGTTAAGGGATTATTTATGTGGTGATTTAATCGAGATTTAATCCACTTTTCAGCACACAATCGCATCGCAATATCCCCGAATTTTTCACCCATATTATTAAACTTGAGGAGAAAGGTAAAGGTTTTCTTAGACATGACACTGATCATTTCCAGATTGCATGTGCCTCTGTGGCATTTTGGCCCACCTGAGTTTATAAAGCCACTAAAATAAATAACTGTTTGGTCTGCAAAGGATTGGACTGTGTCAATAAACGCACTGAAAGATCTGTGTTTATCTCCACTTTCTAGAAACATAAGAGTCTTATACAAATATGTTTATACATAACAGAAACCATGTGAATCTCCTGGTAAATGTTTGCCTTCACACTCCTGGGGTATGTTGTACACCAGATGGTTTGGTCAAAACAAAATCATGCACACACACACATACGCAAGCATTTGAGCACCGTATTTCCCCCTTTTTTATATATATAACTTTTTGTCTTCTTTCATGCATGAGAAAGAATGCAAAAATGCTTAGAATAATGACCAGTATGTTCTGTGTTTATTGCTGCTTTCCCTCACTAGAGATTAACTCATAAAACTTTACTCCAAATTAAATAAACTCAGGATCTCATTGCAGCCAGTCAAAAGCTGCCACTTACATCGAAGGAAATCTTGACTTCCATCTCTGAGGGGTTAAATGGCCACCCCTATAGAGAGACAGCAGGCTCTCTCTTTTCCTTTCTATGTTCTGCCAATCCTTGGAGATGCAAAAATATTGTCTAGACTCTGGCACCCAGGGAATATCATCTGGAATTCTAATAGAAATTGCAAATGCCGCAGATAGAACTACATTTTAGAAAGTTAATTTCTCTTTTGTTGTTTTTAAAAATTATTTGATTGCTTCAATTCTAGTGATTTGGGGAATGTTAATAGTCAAGAATTCTACCAATAGGTTGACAACAAAGAACCCTTGACTGTGGCCAAGAACACCCAAAGAAAACTGTATCTAAAGTAGACTCAGGTCCTCTCTCACCATCCTCTCTTCCCAGCCTTGACTTTCCTGGGGAATGATTAGATGTCTTTGAAGAGTCCAAAGGAGAGAATATGTACAAAAGGCCCTAGCTCTGTGCCCAGAAGAGTAAGCCCTCAATGAATATTAATTCAGTTGGAATCCCAGGCTCTAATTTAACTATGCATGTGACATACTTGGAGAAAGAAAATTAAAAGTCTCAAGTGCAAGTCATTTCAACCCTGACTGACCTCACAGCCTTTGAGTCTTCCTCTCCACATCACTGAGGTTTCACAGCCTCCAACCTGTCTAGACAACATTTTTACCTGGGGAAGCTTAGATGAGACTTTAATTTTAGAGGGGCATTCTTCAAGATCATTTGATGCAAGTCCCCTGCTTCCTGCTTCTCAAGACCTGCTTATTTTCAAACATGCCCGCCTGGAGCCATGGTGTGCTTTTGTGTGGTCCAGTCCCCGTTTTATGGATTGTTCATGCACCCTGGAATCCCTGGGATACCTCAATTAGGAAAATTGTGCTGGGTCTTTTCGGGTTGACAAGACTGCTTTCCTTTCTCTCTAAGCTGGTTTTGTTTGTTTACATAGGAAAAGTACTCTTTCTTAACGTTCGGACTTTTTCAACATCCACTTAGATAGCACCATAATAAAAAAGAGGCGGTTGAAAAAATTGAGAAAGGAGAAATGAGAAGGAGAAATAAAATAGGTCTTTCGACTCTACCCAAGACTTTGATTCAGAGCCGGCTTAGAAAGTCTGAGGATGTTTGTCTTTTCCTCACTGAGACAATGGTCTGCTTGTTCTCAGCAGGCAACAAGGAATTCCCCAGTTCGGATCAGTGGGTCACGTTGTGCGAAGTGTTTTTCCTGTTTAAACTCTGCGCTTTCTTAAATGTTATCTTTTCAAAGGAAAATTAGATAACCCTATGCTCCCCAGACTATATCCTATTTGTTTGAATAGGAAATGCTAATATTTTTCTACATGTTATGTATCGGTGTCCGTGTTAACTCTAAGTTTGGTGGCTAAGGCAGGCCACTTTGAGCTCTGGGAATTTCATTGGCTATCTACCAGGAGCCACAGGATTCATGATGATTTTGAATTATGATCTCCAATAGCTATGGGAATTATCTGTATTGTTTATAAGAGGAAAAGAAAGTTAGATTTATCTTTTCTAGATGTAATTAATTTTTCTTTAAATATGTCATTTCACAAGAATTTTTCTAAATTTCTTTTCTCTTTATCTTCACCTCCTGTTACTTCTGCCTGTCACCCAGGCCACTACCAATGCAACAGCATCAAACTCCCTGAATTAGCTGCTTAAAGACCCATGTTGAATCATTCATCGGCCCAAGGATCTCTGCCCGGTTCATCTGTTTCTCCATTCCCATTGGTCTGAGCCCCTGCCTGTCACATCATAGACCTGTCCTTGTCTATAACCAGAAGCTCTACTGTCCAGTGTGTTCCAGTCCTTTATCTGACATCCTGAGAAGGAGGAGTAGCAGCAGAAACACATTTCTAAAGCAGCAGGTCCCCGTATGCTCCACTGAGACATGTCATCCAAGTTCTCCTTAGCCAGCACTGGTTCATCCAAAATTTTTAAGAATGAAGCTTGCCATGAGCACCCCAGTCTCCATTTTTCAGTAACTTCTCTTCAAAGCAGACATTGTTTAGGTACCCAATGTCATCTTGCATCCTCCTCCAAGCTCCTGCTCCTGGATAATCCTGGGTTGGCACTTATACCTTAAAGAAAATTTAAATTGATGTCTTCTTCCTTCTGCCAAGGTTACTTAGATTTTGAGCTTCACATCTAACTACAGAATGAAGAGTTTATCTCCTCTGAATCATGTTTCAGCTATCAGTGCTCAGGCAGGAGAGGTAAGACTTTGAACATACCAAACATGTGTTTTGCTGCTCCATCCAGAGCAAGTAAAAACCCACTGCCATCAAGTCAATTCCGACACACAGCAACTCACAGGGTTTCCAAGGCTATAAATCTTTACAGAAGTAGATTGCCCCATATTCCTCCCCAAGAACAGCTGGTGAGTTTGAACAGCCAACCTTCTGGTTAGCAGCCAAATGCCTTAACTACTGCACCACCAGAACTAGCCTAAAATTATTCCATATCTGTTTAAACTCAAATAATATCTAAATGATAGCAATCCTCTACTGCAGCTCTTTACTTAAACCCAATATTCTTAGCTGGACACTTGACAAAGGCAAAAACATTTATCCTCACAATGAATAGAAAAAGGATCCCTGGTGGTGCAGTCGTTAAATGCTCAGCTGCAACTGAAAGGTCCACATTTCAAACCTACCAGCCACTCTGTGGTAGAAAGACCTGTGGAGCTGCTTCTGTAAAGAGTACAGCCTTGGGACCCCTATGGGGTAGCTCTACGCTGACAGTCCTGGGGTTACTATGAGTCAGAATTGACTTGATAGCAACAAGTTTGTTTATTAACTAAAAATACACCAAGTGAAAAAACAGCAATGAGTAGAGGCAGGCTACCTGTACAGCTTAATATTCTTAAACCTCTGAGCCCCTCTCTTTCCCCTCCCTGGGAAGGGACTGAGGAATTTTGTATTCATAATTTTATATTCTTTTCAAAGACAGCCTGAAAATTGTATAAGCTTCAGGCCCAGCAAAACTTCGATTGACACCTAGAAATTAGGTGCCATTTGTTATTTTTTTTAATTTTTCACCAACGAATTTTGTTAGCCATAACATCCAGTGCTAACTGAAGTGAAGCAGGTACCCAGATACATCATCAGCCATACGTTGCTGAAAGCATGTAGTTCAGCACAACATTTTGGAAAGCAAGTCTGAAATAAGTATTAAGAGACATAAAAATGCTCATTCTCATTTGCCCCAGTAATTCCTCTTTGGGGAATCTATCATAACTACAGGAGCCCTGGGGGCACAACGGCTGCTAACCGAAAGGTCGACAACTCAAACGCACCAGCAACTTCTCAGGAGACAGAGGTGAATCTGCTTCCGTAAAGATTACAGCCTTGGAAGCCCTATGGGGCAGTTCTATTCTGTCTTACAGAGTCACTATGAGTCAGAATCAACTTAATGGCAGTGGGTTTATGGTAACTATGTTACTCAAAATATTTTTTAAATTATATACACAAAGAAGTTCATTGAAGTATTATTTACAGTACAATAGGCTCTTGGATTTCTGGGGGAATTCTGTCAGAGACTTTTGCAGATTTCTAAGTTTGAACATATGACTATAGTGTGTTAGATTCTTTGCAAATGGCTACTATAATTCTTTTCATTCCTGTATGCATGTCCCTTTGCACTGTGATGTTGCTGGTCCTCCCATGACAAGGCTGAGTTGATCTTTCCATCCCTTGATCTGGGCTACTCATATCATTTGCATTGGCCTCCTCGGAAGGAAGGTTGGGCAATCCTACTTCCGTAGTGATACTGCCTCAGAAACCCAAGGAGGGGTCGCTATGAGTCGGGGCCGACTCGACGGCAAACAACAACAACAACAACAACAACAGGACATTAGGGAGCTCTGGTAGCATAGTGGCTAAGGCACTTGACTGCTAATCAGAAGGCTGGCGGTTCAAACCCACCAGCCACTCCTCGGAAGGAAGATGGGGCAATCTACTTCCGTAGTGATACTGCCTCAGAAACCCAAGGAGGGGTCGCTATGAGTCAGGTCCGACTTGACAGCATATAACAACAACACAGGACATTAAGGAGCCGTAGTGGTGCAATGGTTAAGCACGTGACAGGTAACTGAAAGGTTGACAGTTCAAATCCACCCAATAGCACAGTGGAAAAAAAAAAGCCTAGTGATCTGCTACCATAAAGTTTACAGCCAAGAAAAGCCAATGGGACACTTCATTTTGTCACAAGGAGTCTCTGTGAGTTGTAATCTAGTCAATGAAACACACCACCAGACATTAGCAAATATGATGCAAGCACATTGAGAAATGCTTGCATATGAGGCTTGACCTCTTTTTCTGTGCTTGAAACCATGTAGCCACCATGTAAATTAGCTGACGTTAGTCTGCTGGAAAGATCATGTGCTAAAAGACCAAGGAGTACTGGCCAATTCTCCACCATCAAGTCCCAGTAGTCAGCGCAGGCCAGAACTGTCCCAACCATCCTGGCCAACCCACAGAATCATGAGCTAAATTATAAGTTTGTTGTTTTAAGCTTCTAAGTTTGAGATGATTTGTTATGCAGCAAAAGCAAACTAATAAAGTGATTGGGGTCTTAAAAGCTTGCAAGCAGCCATCTAAGATGCAACTATTAGTCTCTCCCTCTTCAGAACAAAGAAGAATGAAGAAAAGCAAAGACTCAAGGAAACAATTAGTACTAATGGACCATGCAAACCTCAGCCTCCGCTACCCTAAGACCAAAACTAGATGGTGCCTGGCTACCACTACCGATTACTCTGATCAGGATCACACTAGAAGGTGGTGGACAGAGTGGGAGAAAAAGATAGAACAAAATTCAAAATCATGGAAAGGACTAGTCTCATTGGTCTGATAGAGATTAGTGGAACCCTCAAGATTACAGCCTTTAGCCACTCTTCAAACCTGGAACTGAACCTACCTCCAGAAATCACCTTTCAGGCAAGCAACAGACAGGCCTATAAAATGAATAATAACATCAGTGAGGAATAATCAACCTCAGAACAATCAACCATACAAGACCAAAAGGCAGCATTTACCTAATAACAAAGCCCAGAAGGCAGGAAAGAGGAGGGAAGGAGGATAAATAGAAACCCAAGGAGGAAGAGAGGAGAATGCTAAGGGATTACAACTAATGTCATGAAACAAAATGTTGAATTGTTGAATGGAATAAATTGTTCCATGTATACAATTTATACAATAAAATGTATAAATTGTTGAATAGAAAGTTAACTTGCTTTGTAAACTTTCAACCAAACCATAATTTTAAAAAAAACTTTTTTTAATTTAAAAACAAAACTAAAAATTTTCCCAATAAAAGGCATATGGAGCAAATAGACAAACTATGTTAATATCCTGAAATTGGGTGATCAAGTCATAAACTAGCTGGCTGGCTCCTGGGCCTTAATCTTGTGATTCAAATTCCCCAAATACTTCAGTAAAATTACTAGTTGCCACATTCTATGGATCTTTGAAATTGCTTAAGAACAGTTGAAATTTTGACTGATAAATCTACAAATGCCCACGATTTTAGTTTAATTTAAAATTGGAAGTTAGCTGACGTTTCACATTACATGCTTTCCTTCAATTAAACCACTTAAAATTATGACTGTGAAGACAATGTAGTAACATAAGAAATGTTTTAATACAATATTAAATGAAACAAGATACAAAACTGAACCTACATTATAATTATAATACATTTTTAAAATAAATAATTACACTGGTGGAAAACATTATAAAGAATGATACCAAAATGAATTTGGATCAGCTTTAGGGTATTATGTTATGGTAAATTTTTCCTTTTCTCTAATTTCTGTAAGATAATTGTATTCTTTTCATAATTTTACAAAATGTATAATAATAAAAAATTAAAACCTGATTAGTGGTAGAACTTATCTGTTTGCTTTGTAACTTTTAACCTTGCTAGCATACAAACTGTCTCTCTTAGTCTAAAATTATAATTTCCCAGAAGATGAAAATGACTATAGTTTTCAGATTTTTTTTTTTTTTTTTTTTGGTTTGTACTAATATTGCACTGGAGTTTTCTGTAAATCTATTTAAACCCAATTTAAGCAACTTTATGAGACCAGGAGTCCTTAGGTGGCATAAGTGGTTCAGTGCTGGGACACTAACCAAAAGGTTGAAGGTTCAAATCCAGGCAGAAACACCTTGATATAAATCTAATTCAGAAAGGTCACAACCATTAAAAAACTCTGTGGCACCACGGAGCACCAGAGGACCAACACTCAGGTTGAGAAAATGCAGGACAAACAGGAGTGCATAAATATGAGGGGCACAGGGGGAGGTTTACAGGGCAGGGAGGGGAGGAGACTGAGTTAGGGTTGGATATGGTGAATGGGGAATGAAACTAAATGTATGCGTTACACTGAATGTAAAACAAGCTCTTAAAATTGAAAAAGAACAACAACAACAAAAAAAGCCCTCTATGGAGCACAGTTCTACTCTGACACATATGGGGTGGCCATGATGGGAATTAACTTGATGGCAACTGGTTTGTTGTTTTTTATTTTTATTTTTATTTTTATTTTTATTTTTATTTTTTGGGGAAGAGACTGAGAAAAGCCTAATTTCAAATTATAAATTGCTGAAGCTTCCTCGTTGAGGCCCCATTTGAGTCAGATCACAGCTAAGATGCTACAACCATTTTAGACCATAGTTGCCCTGAAAAAATGCTTCCAAACCCAGTTACCCAGCTTGTAATGAGCAGATCTTAGTTATTCTCCAGAAGCCTGAAGCTTCTGCTACCTATTATATGTTTATATCCACAGACTATGTCAGTGCTTTTCTGGAGCTCGCCCTTAGCCACTCTCTTTATAAACAGCAATTCCTTTGACTTTTGACTTCTGCAAATCCCTACTTGGAGCTGGTCTTCTCTCTTCTCACATACAATCACTGCACAATATGTTCAAATGAGTGAAAATGTGGATTTCATCTCCAAGAAATTTTCTGGTGAAACTTTTCAACAAAAAGGACTGTGGTCAGTATGTGCCTCAGTCTCCCTCAAACCTTCTCCATGGATTTCCCCCATCACTGCAGGCAACGTGACAGAAATCTTTGGAGAACCATGTTTGCCTCAGTTAATAAACATGATTCCACCACAGATTCAATCAGTTTATGAAATCTAATATATTGAATGGTGAAACCATAACATAGAAAGTTCATGTAATTAGAATATTAAACAACTGCCACTTAGTCATAATACTTTCAATCCCCCAACAGCAAATGGCCCCATTAATAAGTAAGGGATCCAGCCTTCTTCTCTGCTTTGTCTGCCTGAGCCTCCCATCATCCTCCCACCACCACACCGTAGCAGTGCCACAAGCGGAACTTGATTCGAGGAAAAGGTCTGCTTGGAAACTCAGCCTATAAAATATCAAGCCAGAGCTTTAACCATTTGCCTGCTGCCTGTGCGCTTTCCTGTTTGCCCAGATACTGTACCTTTACCCAGCTGAATGTCAGGACCCCGAGATTGCACAGAGCTGGACTGGAACCTTCCAAGACTTGGAAGACCACACATTTGGGATAAAAAGAAAATGACTGAACTGAAATTCTACTGTGTGGCACATTTCCATCCTTCTGCACCACTTTTCTGGTCTTTTCAGTCTTCATGAGCAGCACTTCTTCAAGACCCTGTTAGTATGTCTTATTTCATAGGTGAGAAGACTAAAGAATAGTAAATTGCCCAAGTTGAACCTCCAAGTTGAACACAAGAATGAGGATGCTCTTATTTCTATCCTTTAAGCCCGATGACCTGCACACATAATTATGAGGTTAAGAGACACTTACCTTATGCTATAAAGAAGGAATGTGTGTTCCTGACTTGAATTTTATTTTTCTGCTTTCCATAGAATGAAGGTAACCTGCTATGTACATATCACATGCTCAGTAAGTAATTATTTTTATCATCATTAAAAGCAATTCATTATTATTAAGGAGCTCTGGCAGCTGGAATGCTCCTTGGAAACAAGAATGGCCAGACTTCATCTCACCTACTTTGGTCATATTGTCAGGAGGAACCATGCCCTGGAGAAGGATATCATGCTTGGTAAAGTGGAGGGTCAATGAAAGGAGGGAAGGCTCTCAACAAGATGAACTGACATAGTGGCTGCAACGGTGGGCTCAGTTATAGCATGGATTGTGAGTCTGGCACAGGACCGGGCAGTGTTTCATTCTGCTGTGCATAGGGTCACTATGAGTCGGAGACGACTCGACGGCACCTAACAGCAACATCAAGGAGCTCTGGTGGTGTAATCGGTAAGGCATTTGGCTGCTAACTGGAAGGTTAGTGGTTCAAACCCACTGGCTCCTCTGCAGGTGGAAGATGATGAAATCTATTTCCAACGGCAGTGGGTTTGATTTTCTGGTGTATCTGAGATCAACCTAGGCACCATAGTTAGTGAAAGAATCCAGTCCTAACTTCTGCTGGAATCTGAGAAAGACAATACTCATACAGAAAAATCCATACCCATTGTCATAGAGTCGATTCTGACTAATACTGATCCTATAGGACAGAGTAGAACTGCCCATAAGGTTTCCAAGGCTGTAAATCTTTATGGAAGCAGTCTGCCCCATCTTTCTCCTACAGGGAGGCTGGTGGGTTTGAATCACTGACCTTTTAGTTAGCAACTGTGTGCTTTAACCACTGTGCCACCAGAGCTCCTGAATCATGTTGTTGTTGTTGTTGTTATGTGCCGTCGAGTCAAACCCGACTCATAGCGACCCCTCTTTGGGTTTTCGAGGTAGTATCACTATGGAAGTAGATTGCCCCATCTTCATAAACCAACCAGATGGAGGCACTTTTTTTTTTTAACTTCAACAGTGGTGTTATTATGCAATTGTAAATTTGAAGTTTTATTTTTATCTATTTTTTTTAACTTCGCATTATGATTTGGTGAAAGTTTATAAAGCAAATTTGTTTTCCATTTAGCAGTTCATACACATTTTGTTTCATGATACTGATTACAGTCCCCACAATGTAACAGCTTTCTTCCCACTTCCTCCTTATAGTTACCTTTGCCATGTCCTTCTTCTCTTTGCATTCCTGCCCTCTGAACTTTTCCCCTGCATAAATGCTGCCCTTTGAATCTCCCACAGTTCATTGTTCTAAGAAGTGCACCTGGTATAATGGTTCCCCTCATAGGTTATCTGTTGTCTGGCTGAAAGTAAAACCATGGGAGTGAATTCAATTCTAGGCATGAAGAATGATTCAGGGCCATAGTTACGGCATTCACCAGTGGAGACTCTTAATTCTATATTCTGAAGAAATACATGGCAAATGATAGTTGTCATTCCTTAGCAACAGACTATTCAAGAAAAAAAAAATGGTTGAGAGGGTAGGGATGATTTTTAACATGATCACTAATAGTTCATCAGAATCAGGAAGCATGAGAATTTAAGGATTATTTTCCAAATCTGTTTTTTACAACTCTTGAGGGCTGAAGAAGTGGTGGCTGATAAGATGTATTGGACTCACTGACATGGGAGGGTTGTAATGTCTGGTTCTCACTCACTGGAAAGTGAGTTTCAGAACTCTATACTCCATTTACCTAGACTTTCACAAGAACGTCTTTTCTAAGGTCAGTTCTAACACCTCAAGATGGACCAGAGCAGCATTTTCTAAAGTGTGCTCCAGGGAATTTGAGTCTTTAAAGGTGCACCTCAAAAGAAGTGCCCTTCGGGACCATAGTCCCAGAGGACATCAAGCTCAATTGACATAACACTACACAAATCATTTTTCTACCTTCTACTCTGGCTAGTAGCGACTGAGATCTTAAAAGCTTGCAAGCTGCCATCTAGATGCAACGATGGGTCTCTCCTCGTCCAGGGCCAAGAAGAATGAAGAAAACCAAAAATTCATGGAAACAATCAGTCCTAGCGACTGGTACACCATCTGATCTGAAGCCTATACGACTATGAGACCAGAAGAAATAGACGCTGCTAGGCTACTACTGTCAACCACTTGGAAGAGGATCTTTGTAGGAGATCCTGGATAGACAGGGGGAACAATATGGAACAAAACTCAAAATCATTTGAGAAAAAAAAAAAAAAAAGTGGGGAACAAGTTTACTGGCCCGATGGAGCCTGGTGGAACCACTGAGACTATGGCCCCTTGCTGTCCTTCAGGTCTGGAATTGAACATCTGTAGCTTCCAGCCAAGCAGTAGACAGGCATACTAGTTGAGCATTTATCTGAGGTAGATACACTCCTTGGAGAGAACAAGCAAGAGAGAAAGAAGGGCTGCTCAGGCACAGGGAGACAGCTCAGGGGGTAGAAGTACATGGAGGGATGGTCACAGGGAAGCGGTACCTATCGGGAGGAAGTGGGAGAGGAGATGTTGCATTGTGCTAAATTGTGATCAATGTCATGAGACAAAGTGTATGTGATCTGCTGTATGGAAAGTGTATTTGCTCTGTAAATTTTCACCCAAATCACAATAAAAATAAAAATTAAAAAAAAAAAAAAAGGAGTGCCTTGTGGTCAAATCATTTGGGAGATTCTGCTAAAAATAAATCTCCCACTTAAATATTTCCTATACATTTTAGCATTTTAATTTTTCCCTTTCCTGTAAGAGTATTACCCTCTCTTCACCTTTGCTGTTTCTGTGTGGGAGAAGCATCTTTCCTGGCCCCACCGTGGGATTTAGTCATATGACTTGTCTTAGCCAATGGAATGTGAGTGAATATTATGTAAATGAGATCTAAGCAGAAGTTTTAAATGCTTGGGTCAATCTTGTTCCTACTTTCTGCCTTGAGAAGAGTATGCCCCAAGTATAAGCTGTTCCTTCAGCCTAGGTCCTGGAATAAATAGAAATACAGAGCCCAGCCGGAGCCAAACTATAGACCCAGAAGTAAAAAATAGATGTTAGGAAGAGTTTAGTTCTGAAGGATAATGACAACTACCTAAATCTGAGTTGTTCCTCACATTCCCAAAGAGATAAATAAATAAATAAAATCACCTGGAGCGGGGATGGTTTGGCAGCTCCTCAAAAAGTTAAACATAGAACTACCATATCAAAAAGAAAAGAAAAGAAAAACCTCATGCCATCAAGTCAATTCAGACTCACAGTGACCCTCATTGGGTTTCCAAGGTCGTAAATCTTTACAGAAGTAGATTGCCGATGGGTTTGAACCACCAACCTTCTGGTTAGCAGTTAAATGCCTTAGACATTGAGCCACCAGAGCTCCTTATAGAACTACCATAGGACCCAGCAATTCTACTGCTAAGTATATACTTAAAAGAATTGAAAGTGGGGACTCCAACAGACACTTGTATATCAGTGTTCATTGTAACATTATCCACAACAGCCAAAAGGTGGAAACAATCTAAGTGTTCATCAACAGATAAATAGATAAACAAAATATGGTATATACACACAACGGAACATTATTCAGCCTTCAAAAGAAATGAAGTTCTGATACATTCTACAACATGGATAAACCTTAAAAACATTATGATAAGTGAAATAAGCCAGTCACAAAAGGACAAATAATGATTCCATTTATATGAGATATCTAGAAAAGGCAAATGCATAGAGACAGAAAATAGATTAGTGGTTACCAGAGGCTGGGGGAATGGGGTGGGAATAGGGAATTATTGGTTAATGGGTACAGAATTTCTCTTTGGGGAATAAAATTTTGGAAATAGATGGTGGTCATAGTTGCACAACAAGGTGTATGTAATTAATGTAATTGAGTAATATACTTAAAAACAGTTAAAATGGCAAATTTTATATAGTAACATAGTTTATTATATGTACAACAATTTTTTTTCAGTCAACAGAAACACAAATGAAACCACATATGACTAATAGAGAGAGAATACTAACTTCAAGGACCTGTAACAGAAAGATAAACACAAATTTCTTCAGCATTCCACGGAAAACTGAGGAGATGAAACTTAAGACACTGTGAAAAGGAGATAAAGTGGATAAAGGGCATATGCAAAGCACAGACAAAAAGAAATTCCAGAAAGAGCAAATGCAACACTAACTGCCAAATTATTAAACATTAGCTCAAGATTTAGTAGTTCAGGGAATCTGCTACTGGGAAGGGACTTGAAAGTGAGCAGGATCAGCGTCACAGTCTTAAAGAATCATCATTTCTGGGGGAAAATAGAAAAGGAGTGGTATCCCTTGGAGATGTGGCAATGAAGGAAAGGAAAGAAGAAAGGAAAAATAAGGAACCTATAGAAACAAAAAGAAACAAGACATATCTGTCACTCCTCATCTGCCTTACCACCACCATCATCAAACATTAAATTGTGATAGAAAAAGTTGTGTTTGTGATAGAAAAAGTTGTGTTTGATATAGAAAACTTGTCCACAAAATGCCTAGGGAAAGAGGGGGAAATTCCAACCAACTCCATATAGCACTACTGTAAGGAAAAAACAAAAATGTAAAAGATTCAACCATGACGATACCTGTGGTAGTTAAGTTTGTGTCAACTTGGCTAGGCCTGGTTGAGTGGCTGGGCAGCTGGATATAGTGTTCTCCAGGATGAGATGGGTAATCAGCTCCATGGTGGAATCTACTGTGAGCAGCTGAGTAGCTGCCTTAGGGACATGGTCTGCTTCTTGTATATAAGGAGAAGTTTTGGAAAACGGGCGCTAGCTTATGGCATGCTTAAACCCTGCATATATCCGTGTTGTTGTTCAGCAGCCTGCCATGTGCTGCTGACCTTGTGACCTTTAATGGACTTTAATTAATGACCTGACATGTAGTTTGGTAACATTGGAACTATGCCTTTTTACTTGTCAACCTTGGGCTTGGCAGCCTCAGAAGCCAGCAGCTGTCTGAGTGAAAAAAGCCTCCAGCTTCAATAGTCTGGGAGCAGGAAGCAGAGCTAAAGCCTAAGGTTAAGGGGCTTTCACCCAGCCCCTAAAGCCTGGCACTTTGAACTCAGACTTAAAGCCCCCAAACCATAAGAGAATAAACTCCTGTTTGTTAAACCCATCCCATTTATGGTACATTCCTGTCAGAGTAGCACTAGGTAACCAAAACAACACCTATAACACAATACTACAAGTGGAACTGAATATTTCTGAATAAACCCATATGTAATATACATACACTCAAAACTAGGAACAAAAATTTACCAAACACAGGAAGAAATACAAGATTTGATTTTACTAAAGAAACAAAAGAAGAAAAAAGACAAAACTATCTTGTAAACTGCAAGGTGCTCAAGAGAGAATAGACTCAAATAAAAATGTAATAAGAAACATTGAAGAAAGGCAAAAAAACAGCCAAGAGAAAATGAGATAAAGAAAATGGTTAAAATGGAAGACAGGCAAAGAAGGTTCAAAATGAGAATAATAGGAGTACCTTAAAACAGAAAGACAAAATAATGGAATAGAATTAATGTTTAAAACTGTAATCCATGACGTTGTTGTTATTGTTGTTAAGTGCTGTCAAGTCGTTTCCGACTCATAGCGACCCCATGCACAGCAGAACAAAACACTGCCCGATCCCGCGCCAGCCCCACAATCCCTGCTATACTTGAGCCCATCATCACAACCACTGTATCAATCCATCTCGTTGAAGGCCTCCCCCTCTTTCGTCGACCCTCCACCCTACCAAGCATGACATCCTTCTCCAGAGAATGGTCCCTTCTTACAACATGACCAAAATAGGTGAGACGAAGTCTGGCCATTCTTGCTTCCAAGGAGCATTCTGGCTGCACTTCCTCCAGGACAGATCTGTTAGTTCTTTTAGCAGTCCATGGTACTTTCAGCATTCTTCACCAGCACCACAACTCAAAAGCATCAACTCTTCTTTGGTCTTCCTTATTCATTGTCCAGCTCTCACACGCATACCAGGCAATTGGAAATATCATGGCTTGTGTCAGGCGCACCTTAGTCCTCAATGAGATATCCTTGCTCCTCAGCACTTGAAACAGTTCCTTCGCAGTTGACTTTCCCAATGCTACACGTCGTCTAATGTCCTGACTGCTACTTCCGTTGGCATCGATTGTAGAACCAAGCAACGTGAATTCCTTGACAACCTCAATCTTCTCTCCATTTATTGTGATGCTGCTCATTGGTCCAGTTGTGAGGATTTTTGTTTTCTTTATGTTGAGATGTAATCCATACTGCAGACTGTATTTTTCAACCTTCATCAGTAGGTGCCTTAAGTCATCCTCACTTTCAGCAAGCAAAGTTGTATCATCTGCATATCTCAGGTTGTTAATGATTCTTTCTCCAATCCTGATACCACATTTTTCTTCATATAGTCCAGCTTCTCGGATTATTTGCTCAGCATATAGATTGAATAAGTGTGGAGAAAGAATACAACCCTGACGCACTCCCTTCTTGATTTTAAACCATGTAGTGTCCCCTTGTTCTGTTCGAATGACAGCCTCCTGGTCAAGGTACAGATTCCTCATGAGTACAATCAAGTGCTCAGGGATTCCCATCCTTCTCAATGTTATCCATAATTTGTCATGGTCCACACAATCAAATGCCTTTGCATAGTCAATAAAACACAAGTAAACATCTTTCTGGTATTCCCTGCTTTGAGCCAAGATCCATCTGACAACAGCTATGATATCCCTTGTTCCACGTCCTCTTCTGAATCCGGCTTGAACCTCAGAGGGAAGTTCTCTGTCAATATACTGCTGCAAACGTTTCTGAATTATCTTCAGTAAGATCTTACTTGCATGTGATATTAATGATATTGTTCTATAATTTCTACATTCTGTGGGATCACCTTTCTTTGGAATGGGCACAAATATGGATCTCTTCCAGTCAGTTGGCCAGGTAGCTGTCCTCCAAATCTCTTGGCATAACTGAGTGAGTGCCTCCAATGGGGCATCTGTTTGTTGAAATATCTCAATTGGTATGCCATCAATTCCCAGAGCCTTGTTCTTTGCCAGTTCTTTCATTGCAGCTTTGACTTCTTCCTTCATTACCATTGGTTCTAGATCATATGCCACTTCCTGAAATGGATGAAGATCGATCAGTTCTTTTTGGTACAGTGACTCTGTATTCCTGCCATCTTCTCTTGATGTTTCCTGCATCATTCAATATCTTGCCCATAGAATCTCTCAATATTGCAACTCGAGGCTTCAATTTTTTCTTCAGTTCTTTCAGTTTGAGAAATGCTGAGCATGTTCTTCCTTTTTGGTTTTCAGACTCCAGGTCTTTGCACATTTCATTATAGTAATTGGCTTTGTCTACTCGAGCTGCTCTTTGAAATCTTCTGTTCAGCTCTTTTACCTTTTCATTTCTTCCATTTGCTTTAGCGATTCTCCACTCAAGGGCAAGGTTCAGAGTCTCCTCTGTCATCCACTTTGGTCTTCTCTTCTTTTCTTGTCTTTTTAGTGATCTCTTGCTTTCTTCATGGATAATGTTCTTGATATCTTCCCATAATTCATCTGGCTTTTGGTCATTGGTGTTCAATGCATCAAATCTATTCTTTAGATGATCTCTAAATTCAGGAGGGATATATTCAAGATCATACTTTGGCTCTCTTGGACTTGTTTTCATGACAATTTACCAGAAATAAGAAACAGTAATAAAGAAAGAATCTACAAATCTACAGGCCTTATCATGTGCCTGGGAAAATCAATCCAGAATATGCAACTCTTAATATAACTCCTAGTAAAATTATTAGATTTTAAAAACAAAGAAAACTTCCTCAAGACCTCCAGGTGAAAATATCAAATTACTTAATATCAAATCAGAAAATTAGATTGACATTCAGACTTGTAAGAGAAATAATCAAAGCAAGGTAATAGTGAAGAAGCATTTTCAAGAAACTCAAGACGAGAAAGTATAAGCAAGGATTTTATATCCAGCCACGTTGACCTTCAGCTATCAGGGATATAGCAAAACTGTTTTTGACACGCAAGAACATGGGCAACACTGTTCACACCTGTTGTTCCTGTGGAATCTTTTAGAGGATGAAACTGATCCAGCCAAGAAATAACTGGGGAGATGTTGAAGAAAGGACAGATGACAGCATTTGATATATATGACTGTAGAGCCAGGGTTAAAAATAGAGGTGAGGACTTGAACAAGTATGCAAATGTTATACTTCAGACACCAGGGAAAACACAATTTTAGAATATGGGAGGAAAAAGGAAAGAGAAATTAGGAAAAAATAGAAAAAAAAATGTAGGGGAAATTAGAAGAAAAACTGTCAAAAAGTAATTGGTGGAAGTCAAAGAATACATTTAAAACTGATACTGTTGTTGTTGTTGTTGTTGTTATTATGTGCCGTCGAGTCGGACCTGACTCACAGCGACCCTTCCTCGGTTTTCTAAGATGGCATTTCTATGGAAGTAGATTGCCCCATCTTCCTTCCAAGGAGTGGCCGGTGGGTTTGAACCGCCAGCCTTCTGGTTAGCAGTCAAGTGCCTTAGGCACTATGCTGCCAGAGCTCCTAAAACTGATACACCAGACAATAAAAGATTAAGTAGGGAAAAAAGGAAGTAAGAGCTTTATAAAATGTTATAAAAGTAACCACAAGAACAAAAAATACATTCCTTTCTAAATACCAAAAGAATTGTTTAAAAATTAATACAAATACACACCAAGTAGAAAGAAAAAAAAAGGGTAAATATAACACACGAGAATTATTAAAAATAATAATGATAATATGGCAGATTTGAGACTAAACAATGCCAGCAATGTCAGTCATATTAATAAATGTGAATGAAATTAAATTACCTATTAAAGAAAATTATTTTCACACTGGTTCAAAAAGCAAAACCCTATTTCTCTGCGCTGCATACAAAATAGCCATTAAAAACATAGACGTTCCAAACAGGCTAAAAATAAAAGAATGGGCAAAGAAATGCCAGGACAATGGAAACTACAAATTCATAGGAATTGTGATTCTGGTAGCAGAGTGAAATTAGACATACACCCCACTCCCATCCCTACCCCACCTCCCCAAAAAAAAGACTTTAAAGAAAACAAAGACGGGTACTTCATAAAACTAAAAGCCACAATTCCCAAGGATGGAAGAAAACTAAAATAATACAGAAAAGAAACAAATGAACTCTATTCTACTGCAAACAAATAACATAACCATGATGATGTAGGAAGGCAAAAAACTAACACAAGTAATGTATGAACTGAAAATGTTTCCTCAGTCTGAAGGAAAAGGACCGCAAAGAAATCTTGACTTCTTAGTAAGAGTGTCTTTTATAGTGGTGTGAGAGAAGCAATTTAGAGTATCTCTTACATGTATTATACCGAACAAGAAAGAAACTGTTGTTATTGAGCCAATTTCAACTCACGGTGACTCTGTGTCTTGCCAATTAGAGCTGTGCTCCATAGGGTTCAAGGCTGTGACCTTTGGAAGCAGATTGCCAGACCCTTCTTGCAACGTGCCTCTGGGTGGACTCAAACCATGAACTTTTCAGTTATTAGTCCAGTGTTTACTGTTCCACCCAGGGATTCTTTACGTGCATTAGACAATTGATCAAATGGGTAAATGTGGTGGTATCATTGGGAGCCAGGGCTCTAAATGCAAAGAAAAAAAGTACAAATATGGAATGGGGCAAACAAGGAAGAACTTAATGAGATTGGGGCTCAAACATATCAACACAAACACATACCTTTAATAAATTTTAAATTTACAAAATTTTAAAACTCTAAAAGCAAGTATCATTCAGTTAGTTATGAGAACCTGGCTGCTAATGGAAAGGTTGGCAGTTCGAACCCAGTCAATGGCACACAGCAACAGGATGCTGAACAGGTTCCAGCAGAGCTTTCAGACTAGCTCTAGGAAGAAGAGCCTAAAGATCTATTTTTGAAAATCAGCCAATGAAAATCCTATGGATCACAAAAACCAATGCACAACTAACTGTGGAGATGACCTAGGACCAGGCAAGCTGTGTATGGGGTCATCATGAGTCAGGGGAGGACTCGGAGGCAGCCAACAATACCAACAACAGTTTGCTGAGCCCTGATCGAAAGCCTGGGGTTCTCATCATGGTGCATAGTGGTTTTCCAGTTGCAAGCTGCCAACTTCCACCCCACCCTGGTCTGAGACACTTCCATGTGTGGATTCCAAACACATCTTTGTGTTCACACATGTGAACACATCATATTCAAGGGAATGTTCATGTGTTCCTGGATACATCACTGCCTCTTTATTTCTTACTTACAAAATGCATGGAGACTCCTGAAATGTAGCTTACCAACAGCACCACAGGCAGCACCTGGAGGATCCCTTGAAAATATTCCTAATACACAATGACAACGTCATCACTGGAGATGCATTTTTGCAGCCTGCACTTGAGTTTGCTGGAAAAGTTCACATTTGCCTTCTCATTCCTCAGCCTGCATTAGGATGGCTTCGAGCCTTTAACATGGGCCATATTTTAAATGTCAAGAGATGTCAACAAGTTGTGAGGGACAGCCTCACACTGGCAGCAATTACTAGAGGGCAATGATCAATGGGGTTCTTTTGTTAGCATTGCAGGATCACCATTGACTCAGGAAGTACATGTCCTATTGGTTTAGGCAAAAGCTGAAATGGACAAGCAGTTTTACCCTGGCTGCTCACAAGCCACAAAACTACTCTTACCCCATTAATTAATCCTGCCCAAAAGGCAGGGGCTGTTACTGGCTGTCTGCTGAGGAGAGGAGGTGGCTAGAGACTCACAGAGGTTCTATTTGCAGCTCCAGGAAATGCATCCTTCTTACTTTCCGGGAAAGGGTGATTGCTTTATTCCACTGTGATTCCTTCTGTAAACAGGTAATGGCCACATGACAGCCATTTGGGAGTGGAGGGCTTTGAAACGTTGGGCATGTTTTTCAACTCCAGTTATTGCATTTACCTGGCACAATGACTTGATGAATCACTCCCGTGTGGAAGATTCGTCCTTTCTAATCCACAACATTCATATTAACTTGCTCTTCTGCATTGTGTTTTGGTTTTTTCACTTTCTTGCTTTAAAGCCTTGCACTAAAGAATCTAGAGTTGGAATGTGAAAGTAGAGTCTTTTCTGATCATCCTCTGACGCTTACGTGCTTGGAAAATGCAAGAGCCAAGAGTTATTCTTTTCCAGGAGCATGAAGGCAAAATTCCAGCCCCAAATTTTGTGACCTTTTCCTTATTTGTCTACACAATTTGCCATGTGCATCCCTGAGTGGTGCAAAAATCTGTGCTCCACTGCTAACCTAAAGGTTGCTGGTTCAAATCCACCCAGTGGCACTGCAGATAAAAGACCTAGCAATCTGCTTCAGTAAAGATGATAGCCAAGAAAACCCTAGGGGAACAGTTCTACTCTGTTCCACATTGGGTTGCCATGAATCAGAATCAACTCAGTGGCAACACGTTTGGTTTTGGTCTTCACCACGTTAAATGCTGCCTCCTCTGAGAAACTTTGCCTGCTCCAAAAGCAAGAAGTAAGCTCTCTTGACTTTGACTTTCTGTAGGAATTTTTCTCCAGTGTACCACTTTATAAAGGAGCCTAGTACAAATGGTTAAGTGCTCAATCGCTAATCAAAAGGTTGGTGGTTTGAGCCTATCCAGCAGCTCCATGGGAGAAAGGCCTGGCACTCTGGTTACGTGAGGACTACAGCCTAGAAAACTCTGTGAGGCAGTTCTACTTGGTCATACTCGGTCCATATGAGTTAGAATAAGCTTGACAACACCTAACAACAACAACTCTTTGGGGCTTGCCTTGTGCTTTGATATGCACAAGCCTCATCTCTCCACCTCCTATATACTCTTGAAGAGCAGGACCCAGGGCCCATCATCTCTACAGTCTCCACAGAGTCCAGGGCAGTGCCTCAAATGAAGTAGGGGCTTGTCTGAATGAACAAAGCAGCTCCTGTTTCTGCCTCTAAGACTCTCCAGGAACCACCATAAGCACAGATTTTCAGCATAAATCATGATGTTACTGCACAGGGACTTCCTTTGCAATTAGAATGTAGAAGAATAAAAAAGACTTTCACTTCCTGGTAATGGAGGTCATCGGGTGGCATAAGTGATTTATACTCACCAACTAACCTAAAGGTTGGCGATTTGAATTCACCCCGTGAAGCTGCAGAAGAAAGGTGTGGTGATCTCCTTCCATAAAGATTACACCCAAGGAAAACCCACAGAGCAGTTCTACACTGTAACACATGGGGTTGGGTCACCGTGAGTTGGAACTGATTCCATGGCAGTAGGTTTGGTTTTCTGGTAATAAGAAAAATTTAGACAAAATCAAAGTCAGACTTTTCTGCAGGGCTCATTAAGAATTGTGGGTGTATCAGGAAGTAAAACCAAATGTACACGAACTGTTGAATGTAAAGAAAATTCTGCTCTGTAAATTTGCATCCAAAGCACAATTTAAAAAAATAATAATAATAAGCAAGAAAGAAAGAAAAATGATTAAAAGCAAAAAAAAATGAGTAGTGGGTGAAACAACAGCTTTGTGACCTAAATTCCAGAAGAAACAGTGTTATTACAGATAGGAAAACAGAACACCATTTGCAAAGTAACCCTAAATTATCATCTGGTTTGTACACAATAGGTTTCTACATTCAGAATAACACTCCGTGGTCAGAAGCAAAGTCCCTCAATGATAGCCTCACTGGGCTCCATGGTTAACTAGGAGATACAGGGGAAGCCAAAGTGAGTTGGCTAAACAGGGATCCCTCTAGCCTCTTCTTTGGCTGCTCTGACAGAGGTCCTTCTGCACATTGGATCAGTTTCTCACTGCCTAAAACATCCTTCTTAGAGGAGAATTCCCACCAAATTCCATAGGATGGAAAGCTGGAGTGCTGCCTTGGGAGGAGAACAGGTAACGATGTATGGGGCTAGTTTCCAGTGAGGCTAGCATTGAGGGACTTTGCTTCTGAGCACTGACACTTTCTTGCCCAAATCACTGACAGAGGCGCCCAAAGACACAGAAAAGACCATCCAGCCCAGGGGTGTTTCCCATTGCAAAATTGGCTTTGCAGAGAGGTAGTTATGTGTTAAGGTGAAGTTTAAATACTATATACGAAAGGACAGCCATTTCCATACATGAAATTATGCCATTTAACTTTATAGCCGAAACTTTCCTCAAGCAATTAAGTAATTTTTAGATGAAGGGCTTGACTGTCTATTTTTTACTACATGCAATTTGGTATTCTATAATTTTCATGACTATTGGTCTTCATTTCTATGTGAAAAATCATGGAGATTATCAGGAGTGTAGTTTCAACCACTGAGACCTAGCTATAGGCTCTGAAGATTTATAACACGAGGGGAAAGACTTCCTCCCCAACGGAGTTGTGGTAAATCAATTCCTGGGGCCACCAGACTGTAGGAAGTCCCCTTCGTGATGTTGTAGTTGGCACACAGGTTTCCCATACCTTGAATTGAGACTACTATTTCTAACTTAGTTCATATATAAAAGGTTTGCTTCCTCAGGCTCAGTTTACAAACCTGTGAAATGGAAATTGCAACACTGACTCGTGTCACAAGAAAAGCAGCAGTTAAAGTTGAAATGTTTATTTTAAAATTATGAAATGAAACAAATGATAAAAAGAGGTAATGTTCGTCAAAACACCCAAAGAATGCAAGATGTGGGAAAATAGGCTTCATTTATGTTTAAGAAAGATGACTAGGCCCTAAGGACTTGAGTCAGAAAAATGGCAGAGAGTGAGAAAATTTATTTTTTTTACTAAGAGTGATGAAAGAGACACAGCGGTGATATAAAACTTTGGCAGAGTCTCCCTGCTTCCTAGGGACCATGGGAATTTCCCCAGACTGGTCAATCCCAAAAATCACATATCTTCGTCTTCCACGTTGAACAAGGCAAGTTTGACTTTGTAAAGGATCAAAGACAGTGATTCTTAACCTATTTAGTCCAAAGTTCCCTCTGAAGACCTGATAAAATGGATGGTTCCTGTATCCAATTGAAATTCACAATGGGACATAATAATAGCAACAACAACAGTTATCATAATAGCATATAGTATTAATAGAGGGAGTCACTGGGTGACATAAATGGTTAAGCACTGAGTTACTAACTGAAAAGTTGGTGGTTCAAAGTCACCCAGAGATGCCTCAGAATAAAGAGCTGGCTGATCTGCTTCTGAAAGAACACAGTCATTGAAAAGCCCATGGAACACAGCTCTGTTCTGACACACGCAGGGTCTCCGTGAGTCAAAACGGACTTAACAGCAACTGCTTCACTGGTTAATGTTTATAGAGCCTTTCTAGTCAGGCATTGTGCTAAGTGCTTTACATGCATGTTCCCATTTAATCGTCACAGTAACCCAATGAGGAAGGTACTGTTTTTCTCATTTTACAGATGAGTGAAAAATCTTGGAGTAATGAAGTAACTTAACCACATACACAAGTCTGCTTACAATTCTAGGGGTTCCCAGACTTTGTTGAGTCTTACCCAAGCACCACCTTAAAGGCACCCCAGGTTTGCCTTCTGCAAACAGAACAGTACACACAGTGCTCTTCAGGATGTAACAGGGGAGGTCCCAGATTCAGAGCTGGTGTGAAACATTAAAACACACACACACACATGTAAATAAAAATTAAACCCGTTGCTATCAAGCTGACTCTGACTCGTGACAACCCCACGTGTGTCAGAGGAGAACTGTGCTCCACAGGGTTCTCAATGGCTGATTTCTCAGAAGTAGGTCACCAGGTCTTTCTTCAAAGGCACCTCTGGATGGACTCGAACCTCCAACCTATCAGTTAGCAGCCAAGTGTATTAATTGTTTGTATTTATCCAGGGGTGTGTACATATATTATTATGTTATATATGCTATTGACATTATGTTGTTGTTGCTTGTTATGTGCCATCAAGTTGGACCTGGCTCATAGTGACCCCTCCTTGGGTTTCCGTGGTGGTATCACTACGGAAGTAGATTGCCCAACCTTCCTTCCGCTGAAGGTGGTTCAAACCCACCAGCATTTTGGTTAGCAGTCAAGTGCCTTAGGCACTATGCTACCAGAGCTCCCATTGACATTATATATGTGTGTGTATATATGTGTGTGTGTGTGTGTGTGTATCCCCAAGATAAACATAAAGAGCTCTGGCGGCACAGTGCCTAAGGCATTTGTTGACTGCTAACCAGAACGTTAGCAGTTCTAACCCATCAGCCCCTCCTCAGAAGTAAGATGGGGCAATCTACTTTTGTAAAGATTTACCACCTCGGAAACCCAATGGGAGTTGCTATGAATTGAAATCTACTCAATGACAGTGAGTTTTTAGTTAGTAAGATAACCATAATAGGCTTATCATCTCTAGGAATCAACTGTTTCTATGGTTGAAGAGCTTTCTAAAGTTGCTTGAGACTGATGAACTATTTCATCTCTGTCCATCTCTGTTACCTAATAAGATACAAATATAACGTGTTGACATACCCCACACACTCATCAAACAAAGACTGTGTTCCAGTAGTGGTGATCTTCCGTGATGACCCTGGGAAGATGTCATATAAAGTACTACCAACCAACAGAGAGGTTCACGGTTCCTCAACTGAGAGGGATAATGAATAAAATATTACCCTGGCCCTTGAAACCCCTCTCAGACCCATTACTGATGACCCTTCCTGTCAATGGGCTGATCTCCCAGCTGGTGTTTAATCATAGTCACACAGTGACATCAGAAGTCTGGCATTGGGCTTTTTCAGAAGGGTACGGGGGGAAGGGGCAGTTAATATTAAGTGTCACTAAGGAATCCTGAGGTCTGTCACCAAGTCCCAGCAGCCTGCATCCGTCTTTCAGCAGCGGCATACAGGTGAGCCTACACCCATCAGGCCAGAGGCTGCCCTGGAGAAGCTTCTCAGCTGGCCCTGAAGTGACACAGTCCACGCAGGTTGCTGAAGAGACCGTCAGCATCTCATCAATCTTCTAGAGGGAGGGTCAACCTGAACAAGTCAGTGTTACCGTCAGGCTTCCAGAACGGTTGCTCAACTGCAAAGCAGTTAGAAAGAGGGTGCTGAAAATAGGGATACGTGTCTCCTCTTCCTTTCCAACGACAGACATTGAAGTCCAGGTAGTAAACTAAGAACGCCCTCAGATGAGAGGAAGTTGTCAGGAGAAGTTATCTACTGATTGTGGAATCTGTGAGGAGCTGGCTGAAAGCTAGAAGGAGAAGTTTCTAGCTAGCACAAAGCACGGAGCTGACTTCTGGGTCATACATGCAAACCGCCCTCTACCCAATTTCAGAGTCTGACATGTGGCCGAGGGAGAAAAGTGAATGTGAGGAAAATTCAAAACATATCAGAGAGCTGTAGCATCTCAGAGTTTCTCTGGACTGCAGTGAAGAAAAGGAGTTAACTGATAATCAGCCATTTCATCCAGCATGAGAAACAAAATAACTACCTAAAAAACCAAGACACTTTGTCAAAACCCCATCCTTGAGTTATCTACCACCCTCCAACTTTCCAAACAAATCAGTTGTTGATTCGTTTATTTATTACAGAACCAGACGCACATGGCTGCTGAAAGTAATCAGATGGTGGCAGAGGCGAAGAGAGAATTCAAAAATAAATCCAGCTAGAGAGACAACATTACCGCAGAAGAGCTCAGGACTCAGACACACCTTCAAAGTTGTGTTATTCTATGCTATTCATACCGCTTTCCTTATTTATGTAAAGCAATTTTTGTTTTTCTTTTCCAGAAAGAATGCTGCCAATCGCCAGAGGCAGACATGTTTATCAAGCTGTGTATCTTAAAGTCTGACATAAAATCTGTGGCCTTTAGTACAGCTGAAAAACACTCTGTCAACACCATGGAGAGAGCAAGCCCGTGGCGTTGGCCTGCACCCAAGGAGTGCAGGGGAAGGGACAAAAATTTGACTTGAGGCCAAAAATTACAAGATGAGGGAAAGTCAAACTTGAGGCGAACAAACCTTTTCCACCCAGTCTGTTTAATATCTCGTGTAAGCATCCAAACCACAAATCGGTTGGTTCTTAGGTGAAAAGACAAGTTTTTCTTCCTTTTGGAAAGCTATTTTGCTTAAGCTCCTATGAATACATCAATTATATTAGCCCTGAGAGTGTCTGTCAGTGAGATGTTAAAAGGTCTACTATTTTACAGACTGCCCACTTCAGAAACAAAATACCCTTCAAACTCCCTGCCCTGACTGAATTGCTTAGGCCAAAGTGAACTCAAGAGAAAAAAGCGTAAACTCTGCTGGCTTGAGAGAGATAAGAGCCACTGCTCTAAAGTAAACTTGTATTAATATTTACCAGCTTCATAAAATCCCCTCAGCATTTATGTGCCTTCAAATTCTTCAACAATTCAGGAAAAAATGGCTCTTTTGTGACAGAAGCCATGAGGACAAAGAGAAAGCTGTCAATAACCCCCTCCTCCCAACCCTCCCTCAGGCCCAACTGTGCTTGAAGATTTGGGGAGCCAATCTTAGTATGAGGATAAGCCTGCCACAGAAATACTCTCGCCTCAGATTTTCCTTCAGGGCTACATCTCCAGATTCCCAGATGAGGAGACATCTACAGAAGGCACCACATTAACTCAGGGTTGTGTAAAGAGCAGCAAACTAGGGTTAGAGACAGCCCTGAGACCTTTCCGTATACCAAAAAACAAACTCAAGGCCATGGAGTCATTTCCAACTCACAGAGACCCCCATTGGGTTTCTGAGGCTATAAATCTTTATGAAAGTAGATTGCCCAGTGTTCCTTTTGCGGAGCAGCTGGTGGGTTTGAACCGCCAACCTTCTGGTTAGCAGTCAAATGCCTTAGACACTACACCACGAGAGCTCCTTTCTTAATAGATGGAAAGAATAAGAAAGTAGACAACTTCCAATGAGCTTTATTGTTAGCTGGTTTATCATTATCATCAGTCAATAGCAATCACTCTCAGCTGAACTTCCATAACTGGAGCCACCCTAAAGCTGTCATTTTATACATCATTTGTTCTTTCCAGAGTCCCCTACCCCTGCCTCTCCCTGTCATGTCTGTCCCCGGTCTCTGCCACCCTCTGTTGCTTACATTGGCCAACCAGCTTGAAATGAGAACGTTTGAATCTTCCATGCTATGTGCATAGCCAACATTCCACAAGATGTATGTCACTAAAGCCTGTGGAAATGACAGATGGTGGGAAGAAGGGCCAAAAGGCGAAGCAAAAATAAATCCAACTATGATTTAACCAAGAGTAGCTCAGTACCTGTATCTAGTAAGTCATGTGATAGCTTAACAACAACAACAAAAAAAAAAGTTGCTGTGGAGTTGATTCCAACTCATGGAGCCCCCATGTGTGTCAGAGTAGAAATGGGCACCAGGGTTTTCAATGGCTGATTTTTCAGAAGTAGATCACCAGGCCTTTCTTCTAAGGCATCTCTGGGTGAACTCAAACCATCAACATTTTGGTTAGCTGCCAAGTGCATTAACTGTTTACATCACCCAAGGACATAGACTACTATCTTAGGAGGCAAGAGAGAAATAAAATATGGCATTAGTATCTTTAAAATGTTCTTGTTTTCAATTTAAAATTTCTTTGGAAAAGTTTACCCTTAAGTCATAATCGAACCCTTAAATCATAATCCCAATGGGTCATAGTGTTAACGATATATCTGAGTTGATAGATTGGACATTGAGCTGGCGAGGAGTCTTTCTCCCCTATTAATATCTAGTCTCTAAAAAGTAAGCATCAGTGGAGAAGGGGGTCTGGTTGCCCAGGGTGACTACAGTCATTGAAGAAAAGCCTTCCATTGAGGGATGATGATGGCCACACTGCAGGGCAATTTTGCTAAACAGTAGCCTTTTGTTCTGTTCACCAGTGAGTAGGTTTATTGCTACTCTTGTTCTATCCCTACCCTGGCTCATCCATATGATAGAATACCATCCAGACACTAAATAATATTCTTATGAAGAGTATTTAACAACATATAGAGATGCTTATGGTATAAAGTTAAATGAGTAGAAGCAAGATATGTAAATGAATTTGCAACATAATCTCATCTTCTGAAAACAATATGCATGTAAGGAGAGAAATGCCCCCAAAATTTGAACAATTCTTATCCATACATGCTGGGATTATAGATGATTTTTGTTACTTTCCATATTTTGTATTATCTAAGTGTTCTCTAAGTATGGATTCATTTTATAATTAAAAACAAATATTTTTATAGAGAATAAAATCATTAAAAGGCATCACCTACTTCTTCCACATACTAGATTTCTCTTAATTAATGGCTAAGGGCCTAGGGTCCTCTTTGCTGAGGTAAAATGTACTTGTTAAAAATATATATCCATTTTAAATCCTATTTTCCTCAGTCTTTGCTCTGGTTCTCGAAAGCTCTCTTGAACTAAATAACCACTAAGGTCCCTGTGTAGCTAAATAACAAATTGGCTCAAAATATGAGGATTATAACCCCTAAGTACTGCATTCCTTTGAAAAAAATCACTTGTATGAGACCAAATGGTCAACAATTACTTTAAAATAAGATGAGAATGTGAGGGGCCAGGGAAACAAGATTATTGAAAATGGAACAACCAGAATGCAGTTAACGAATGTTTCCTCATTGTGAAGAAGATAACCAATGTCACTGAACAACTTGTATAGAAATTGTTGAGCAGGAACCTAAATGTCCATGTAAATTTTCACTGAAAACACAACAAAATATTATTTTTTAAAAAAGTTCTATTGACCTTAGTGGGAATGATGGGAATGAGGGGGTGGAATCTGTTACTGATTTGAGGTACTACCTAGAACCCTGGTGTCCAATACAGTAGCCCCCAGCTTCATGTGGCTACTGAGCATTTGAAAAGTGCCTGGTCCAAACTAAGATGTGCTGTCAGTATACAGTACACTGTACCACATATGGATGATGCAGTGATAATAATAATGTAGAATATCTCACCAATAACTTTTTATATTGATGACATGTTGAAATGATAATATTTTGGATTTATTGAGTTAGATTTTTTAAATAGTATTAAAATTAATCAATTTTTTTGCTTTTCCTTTTTAAATCTGACCGCTATAGAATTTTAAATTGCATATGTAGTTCCTCACACCATATTCTACTGGACTGTAGTTCCAATTGCACTGCAATGATCCAGAAAAAAATTCTGCAGAATTATGATTCAATTATCCATCTACCATCTTCAGAAAGATACAGGGTCCAAATGTGCATAGGCTGCTTACCCAAGCCATATTGCCTCTACAAACCAGTTGCTGCCAAGTCATTTCTGACTCATGGCAACCTCATATGTGGCAGAGGTGAGCTGTGCTCCATAGGGTTTTCAATGGCTAATTCTTTAGAAGTAGATCACCAGGGTTTTTTTTCTAAAACCTCTGGGTGGACTCAAACCTCTAACCATTTGTTTAGCAGCCCAGCACCTTAATCTTTTGCACCACCCAGGGACTTCATTTGAAGAAAAAAAAAAAACCACAGCCTTTGAGTTGATTCTGACTCATAGTGGCCCCACATGTATTGGGGAAAACTACTCCATAGGATTGTCTTGTATGTAATCTTTACAGAAGCAGATTATCAGATCCATGTTGTTGTTGTTGTTATGTGCCGTCGAGTCAGCCCTGACTCATAGTGACCCCTCCTTGGGTTTCCAAGGCAGTATCACTATAGAAGTAGGATTGCCCAACCTTCCTTCCGAGGAGTGGCTGGTGGGTTTGAACCGCCAGCCTTCTGGTTAGCAGTCAAGTGCCTTAGGCACTATGCTACCAGAGCTCCTATCAGATCCATGGACCCCCATAAAATGTATTTTCCCTCTCCTGCTTCATGTTCCATTACACTTTCAGCAGTCAGATAACTTCAGTTGTTTTCGAACAGGGATTGGAAGCCAATCTGAGTGAATGAACAGCCCCAACATTCTGCCCCTAAAGATAATCTCACCTTTCTTCAAAATGACATGGCCAGGACATCTCAGAATTCTCTAACTGCCCGATGTTTGCAATACTCATCATTGTTCCCATGGATCTGCTCACACTTCAGTCAAAGGGTTGTGGTCCCCATTTCAGACAGGCTCAAATAGTCTCAGTTCCCCGAAGGTTATGCCAAAGGGTTTCCCTCCATGTAGTTCTAGGCCATTTAAAAAAAAAAAAAAAATGTGTGAGGGACTGAAAATTTTTTCTTTTCAAAAAGGCAGGGAAAATATGAAAGAAAGGATTATATCTGCCTCAACTGCCAAACCAAACTCTGAGAAGCAGAGCCTCCAGAGAGTGACTCAGGGCCACATGATGTTTTTCCGGGATGATGTTTTTGTGGGCAAGTGGAGATGTATGCATATGGTGAAAGGTTACTCCAGCTTTAACAGCCAGCCTACCCCACAGCCCACTTGTATCTAAGGCTCCATTTTCTCCCTGCTCTGAGTTGCATATCTCTCTCTGCAGCCATCGTTAGAATAAATAAAACCCTTATATTCAACATAAGGGGCAAAAAGTAAAACCAAACCCACTGCCATCCAGTTGATTCTGACTCATAGCGACCCCCACTGGATTTCCAAGGCTGTAAATCTTCACAGAAGTAGATTGCCTCATCTTCCTCCCACAGAGCAGCTGGTGGGTTTGAACGCCAAACTTTTGGTTAACAGCCAAATGGCTTACCCACTACACCACCAGAGCTCCTATAAGGGGCAGAGGCCATATATTTTTGCAATTGGGGGGTGGGAGCAGGCTATGAAAAGAAAAGAAAAGAAAAAAGTCAGCAAAGCCAGCCAGCACGCAGCCCCCAGTCACACAGAACCAACGGGTTATTTTAAATTGTCGTGTAGGGCTCGCTCATAAGTGGTGAATCTGTGATCCTGATCCCATGGAGGAGAGAACAAGAAGAAAGCTTAACTCTGCACTTTCCCCTTTTGATAGGCTTCTCCCTTTAGTTTCTATTGTTGTTTAAAGACAAAAAAAAAAAAAAAAAAGGGAAGTAATGATGGAGAGGGCATCTCTCAAATCAAGAAAGACCTCGGATATTACAGCAGCCGTGTGACTTCCATGGAGCACAGGCATCAGTGGGACCAGAAAGCTCCAGGTTCTGCAGTGACTGGGTCAAAGCATGTGAGGCTGAACTGGGTTTACAACTCCTGAGTATTCCTCGAAGATGACTAACACGCAGCACTATGCTAGCCGTTTTCATATTTTAAAATAATCTTCCACAGAGTTCTCCTTCATCACCTTCAGCAGACTCAACTGCTTCATAAAAATAAAGTCTTCCTTTCATCACAGAGGAGTAACTTCCATTCAAGCTTCCCTCTAGGATAGAGAACTCCAGATCCTCACTGTGGGTGCCATTCCACTGAGCTGTCTTCATTTTTCTCTCTGAAATCTTTGGCAGGACTGACAAATCAAAGCATCAAAGAAAATGAAGTTATAAAGAGAAAAGAATCGCAAAGATCGAAATTTGTTTGATTTTCATATTCTTATTATTAAAGCCCTGGAGCCTTGGTGGGGCAGAGGTTGAAGCCCTAAGCTGCTAACCAAAAGGTTGGTGGTTTGAAACCACTAGCCAGTTCATGGGAGAATGATGTGGCAGTCTGTTTCCATAAAGATTGACAGCCTTGGAAACCCTGTGGAGGCAGTTCTACTCTGTCCTATGGAGTGGCTATGATTTGGAACCAACTCAACAGCAGTAAGTCTGCTTTTTTTTCATTACTAAAGCAGAAGTTAGAAAGCAAAAACCCTATTTAACAATTACTTTAAAATATGTCCACAAAATTCACTACACTAAAATGTGTTATAAAGGATGACATTGTAAGAATATAAGTAACATTTTAGGGGTTGGCAGCACACAGGAAGACTCAAATTTGAAAGAGAATTTGTTGATTTTAAATTGTCATCCAAAGAATTGCAGTCCTTTTACCTCCCGTGTGCAGCAAAGAAGTAAAAATATCAACCTCTCCCTCAACTTTTCCAATCTCGATATACTGTTGAAACTTACACATGTGCGGGCAAACACATACAGTGAAACCAGATTTCCAAGTTTAGCTATTGCATGCCAAGGTTCACCCCAGAGCAAATATTTACTGCTGAGTTACAAAGTTTTCCCTAAAGGAAGACCAAAATGGAAGCGTTTACATATACTGCCAATACTTTATGTGTGCAGGGGCCACAAGAAAGATATAGTTTAATAAAAACATTTATGGATTTTGAAAGCAAACACAATCCAAAAGGCTCGCACATGTGGGAAAAGATGATATTTCAGCCTAACACGTTTTCTCTTGAAGATCCTGTGGCTGTTTGCAGTGAACAAGCCCCAGTTTCCTCTGGGGCCCCGCTAATCCATACTGTAAAACATTCGCAGGAAACAAATGAAAGCACAATCCGACATTGCAGTTGGAGATGGGCCGGGATGTGGCTCTTCTTTCTACTACGCAGACAAGAAACTTCCCAAGATTCAAGACTCCAGGCCGCTGTCCTTCTCGGAACTGAGGTTCTCCAGCCTCAGCCTTCTCCACTTCCTCCCTGGATGATGAAAATATCTCTCATCTGCTTGCCTCTGAATTTGCCTACTCCACCACCTATCTCCTTTTCACGATCCTAAAGCGCCCTTGATACTTGCAAACGTTAGGAAACGATACCACACTAGTCTGTGTCCTCCCTGTCGGTCCTTGTCTCCACCGCTTTCTCCCAGAGCCTGAGAGCCCACTAAGTGTACACGGCCTCAGAGCCAAAGTTTAAAGTTCGCATTTGAATTCCCCAGTACAATTGGACCCTAAGAATGGCTCCGCATTGACTCTATTTTGCTCCACCATTGGGTCTCAGGGGTTTGCTAACCTGTTATTCATTAGTGGTTTGGTAATTCATTCCCCCATGAACATCGGGCTGCATCCTCAGCCTTAGAAATGATTATCAAGTTGGCCTCTTAAATAACTCGGCGCTATTTACAAGTCACACAAACTAAAAGAAGGCATCAACGCTGAGGTTTGACAAACTTTTGGAAAGGCCTTGTGGCGCCTTGCTTCTCTATTCTTGGGCTCTATCGCCCCCTAGTGGTGTTCCCAAAACAAACAGGGCCAGGGCATAGTCCCTCGAAAATTCAGCTGTCCTGTTTTTGAGGGCTGGAGCTGGTCTCCAAGGCCGCACTGGTGCAGATTGGGGTGCTGGGAAGGAGAGGACTAGGGGAACAAGGATAACTGTAGAGGAAAAGGTAACTTCCACAGATGCATCTGTCAAAAAGCATTCAGGCTTCTCCACTCCAAACAAAAGAGTATCAGAGCTAGACAACAAACGCAGAGATTCTGTTAACAGCCTCTTCTTTTCACAGATGGGAAACCGGAGCATTCGACGTTCTGCTGGTTTTAACCAATCTCCGCATTCTCCATCACAGCGCTCTTTCTGGGCTGAGAACCATGGAAAACATGGTCTTGCCTGAGTTAGGTGGAGGGTTTTGGGGGTCGGAGCTGCAGGGAAAGATGGAGGAGTTGGCCTTCCTTGTAGGAGGACGCAAAGGGGTGATAAAATGAGGGGCCAGGAGGCACAGGAAATTCGTGCTGTGGGCCTCAATGGCCCCTTTACCGGTGGGACGGCCTCCGGGCCACCTCGGCCCCTCGTGGGAAAGCGCCGCGCGCCCGGGGCCCTTGGAGAGGCGCTGCCTGGCTTCCCAGGCCCTGGGCTCGCGGGCGGGCGGGCGAAACACAAAGCAGGCCCCGCGGGCGGCGCTCCGGGTTTCGGGGGAGGGCGGCGGCGGACTTGATTGATTGATTCACGGCGCTTAACCTCCGCCGCCTCGCCGGAGGCGGCCGCTCCA